>NC_141687.1:1862499122-1863120713 GCF_964263255.1 Lissotriton vulgaris
CTTTCCTACAGAGAGATGACAGTCTCTGAGTGCAAAACATTCTGAGTTTGCAGTTCTGCACTTTTTCTTCACTACTCAGTGGTTAAGACAGCTTTAATAGTTCTGAACTCTGGATTTGGTCATTTTCAGGCTTAGCTCAAATATAGCACAAACTTTGCTAGAGCAAAGGACGTTTCACTTCAGGTTGTCTCTGGTCTGGAAACTATGCAGGCCGACCTAGCTCTCAAGAATGAGGGTGGTGTTCTCTTTCAATAGCTTCATTGAGCACCGAGGGTGTTACTCCCTAGACAAAGCCACTGTTGAGCACCACACATTCAATGCCTTCCTCTGTCTCCTCACTCGCCCCCCTCCCGCCCCTTAATAGAAAGCTAACCTCCCCTGCTCTAGTAAGAGAATGTGGTCATGTACACTTAGGAGCGACATATAGCCCTTCTCTACAGATCCCCCTCAGGCCTGCCAGGGCATAATAATCCAGGATGCTATGCAAAGGCCAATCCAGATTAATGCCCAAGAAAGGCACATAGAACCCCTCATGGCCCAAGATCCGGTCCACCTGCGCCAATATTTGCTAAGCAGTGTATCTGATGATTGAGTCGAAATTTGAGGCTAGACCCAACATATTATTTTGGAGCAGGATAGAAAGGAGGACTGCTTACTAGCCCACCAACCGAAGAGCATGTCCATCGTAACCTATTCTTTTCAACTTCCTGGCTGCAAACCTGGTTAGATTAATATTGTGGTCGTTCGGCTAGGGTTCGCGATTTTACGTTTTATGATAAAAGCACCTAACAAATTTACCTGCACTGTTGTGGTCTAATTGGGCAGTGCTTAAACTACAGAGGTGTACACCAGGAATGGGGTCCTTCTCTAGTTTATTATGAATCCTTAGACAGAAGAGCACGGATCTTTAGAGCATAAAAGGCAAACAGAAAATTGCATAGTGCAAAATCAAAAGCCACACTACAAACACAACAAAATAACCTAATTAACCGAATAAAGAACACCGGAAAAACATTAGAAGGAACACGTCCTTGCGTTTCACTTTATTTCATTGCACCTTTGATCTCGTGTCTGCAATAATGTAATATTATGAACTACAGGACAAAATAGACATTTAAGCATATTTTAGCACTATTTATTCTGAAACCTGAGAGGAATCTAAAATATTCCTTTGTGACTTTAGGGCATCATTTAAAAAGCAAGGGAAAGTTAATAAGGCCAGCAAGCAAGGCGTGTGTTTTTCGCTATTCTGATGTAAACGCGGAGTGGTTTTTCACAAAACATTTTTTGTCCTGAAGGTCACCCTTCGGGTTGGGTGGCTTTAATGAACTCCGGGTTTTAATCTAGTCTTTCTGCTGCTGTTAGACGCTCTTCTTTTACAGTCCCTGGGTGCCACTTCCTGCAGACCGCGCTCGTGCCATCCATGCCTGTGTGTGCCAGGCCGCGTAATGGCAGCCTCGAGCAGCTTAAGGTGCACACATAGCTAAATGACCTTTAGAAAGTGTCGAAAACACACTTCCGCAGCCTGGCCTTGTAATATATTCAAATCCCAGTGTTGCTTGGCTCGTCATGTCTTTTCTCCCCTGTTCATTCCCTGTGATGTTTTATGGGTTTAGAAACCAATTAGAAATCCGCACTCTGTGCAAAATGTGTGATTGCTGCATTTTGTTATTGTTAGATTTTACTGTGTATTTATTTACTTTTATATACTGATGTTGACGCCAGTGATTTCAATTCCACGAAGAGCATCTTAATATTAGCATTTCAAATAGAACATGTGGACACTCGCCCCTTTCCATAAACCCCACTTGTAGGTAAGGGTGACACTCGCTACACTGGTCCAGGGGTTGTACTGCTTATGACGTGAACACTCAGACCCTCTATAGAGCTTACGCTGGTCCAAGGTGTGCACACTATGTGATGGGAGCGCACCTCAGGTACACCAGCACAACCCCTAGGTGACCGAAAAGGGCCCCCTTCCTACACTGTAGCTACAGAAACACTCGGCTGCCCTAGCGCAGAGCCTGTTCTATAAAAGGACAGCCAGGGTACATCATGTATGTGATGGGGCATTCTGCCCTTCGGCACATCCTCTGGTGTACCAGGGCACTACGTGGGCTACATGTGATGGAAACACTCTAACTTTCCTGCACGTCCTCTGTTGTATCAGGGAAGTATGTCTACTGTATGTTATGGGAACACTCTGCCCTTCTGCACTTCCTCTGGTGTATCAGGGCACTATGTGTGCTGTATGATTAAGATCCATGCACATGAATGTATTGGTGGTTGCGGGTTTCAGACGTAAACGTACTGGAGGGTCGCGTTTCTCAATACAGGGACCCACATTTTGGAATGCCCTGCCCACGCCATTGAGACTAGAAACAGACCACTTGCGCTTCAGGAAAAAGCTGAAGACCTGCCTTTTCACCCAAGCTTACAGGTAGACAGGGACCTTTCTTAGCAGTGACTCCAAGGAAAAATGACTGCCAAGAGACCTGTTGGTGAACAGGCGCTCTACAAATTTTGAATAACATAACATATGTGACTGGAACACTGCACTTCTGCATAGCCAGCACTGTGCCAGGACAACCAGTGGTGTATGTGATAGAAAAACTCCACCCTTCTGCACTTCCTCTGGTGTACCAAAGCAGTATGTGTGATGTATGTGATGGGAACACTCTGCCCCTCTGCACTTCCTCTGGTGTACCTATTGCAGTATGTGTGCTGTATGTGATGGGAACACTCTGCCCCTCTGCACTTCCTCTGGTGTACCTATTGCAGTATGTGTGCTGTATGTGATGGGAACACAAGTATGTGTGATGTATGTGATGGGAACACTCTGCCCCTCTGCACTTCCTCTGGTGTACCCATTGCAGTATGTGGGCTGTATTTGATGGGAACACTCTGCCCCTCTGCACTTCCTCTGGTGTACCTATTGCAGTATGTGTGCTGTATGTGATGGGAACACTCTGCCCCTCTGCACTTCCTCTGGTGTACCTATTGCAGTATGTGTGCTGTATGTGATGGGAACACAAGTATGAGTGATGTATGTGATGGGAACACTCTGCCCCTCTGCACTTCCTCTGGTGTACCCATTGCAGTATGTGGGCTTCATGTGATGGGAACAGTGCCCTTCTGCACTTTCTCTGGTGTATCAAGGCACTATAGGGCCAGATGTAGGTGGCCATTTACCTGCCAGTAACGGCCGATATTGGCCGTTATCGACCGGTAAACGGGTTTTTGGTATGTAGGGGGCCAATTTTACCGATTCGGTAAATTTACCGAATCGGTAAATTTACCGAATTGGTAAAATACCGAATCTGTATTTTTACCGATTCGGTAACTTCTAGATGTAGGTGGGACTCTTCTGAGTCCCAAAGGCCTTTCAGATTCGGTATTTTACCACCCAATCCAATTGGGTGGTAAAATACCGAATCCAGGTGTGCATGCACATGTGTGCATGCACAACTATGCCATGTGACAGACAGACATGCCCTTAGGGCATGTCTGTGTGCCACATGGCACACATGCCTATATTTGGGGTGCTAGAGGGTGCAAAGTGACACCCACTGCACCCTTGCTGGAATGCTGGAATCGGTATTTACTGAATCGGTAAATACCGATTCGGTAATGCCCATTGATTCCTATGGGCTTCAATGCCCATAGGAATCAATGGGCATTACCGAATCGGTATTTACAGAATCAGTAAATACTGATTCTTAACGATTCGGTATTTTCCGATTCTGTAATACCTACATCCCCCCCTCTATTTTACCACTTCTTAAATACCAAATCAGTAAAATTCGGTATTTAAGAAGTGGTAGAATAAAATTACCTACATCTAGTCCTATGTGTGGTATAAGTGACGGCAACACTCTGCACTTCTGCAAGGCTTGCACTGTGCACGGACAACCAGTGGCGTATGTGATGGGAACACTCTAACCGTCTGCAGTTCCTCTGGTGTAACAAGGCACTGTGTGTGCTGTATGTGATGGGGACACTTTGCCCTTCTGGATAGCCTGTGCTGTAGCACTGCTGTACCAGACAGATAATGGATGTGATGGGGACACTGCCCTTCGGCACATCCTCTGGTGTACTGATTTCAGGGTAATGATGAATACCGATGTATGGATGCATACAGACTGCGATGAGAGATTCTCTGACACGTTTGTCTGACCTCTAAACGCTGGTTATCAGACCATAACTCTGAGGAGAGGGGAGTGAGAGTGAGAGACACCTGCTGATTCTTCCGTTCTTAGAAAAACGAACAAATTACCATTTGAGAATTAAGGGAGCTGCCGAGTTTAAGCCCAATAATGGTAATGGTAATACAACAGAGGGTTGTGATTATCTATTATTGTGATTGGTTCCGTTGTCCGCTTGGTGGAACATCTGAACTGTCGTTGGATGTGTGCGTAATATTCTATCTAATGTGTTCTATTAGATGGTACATAGTTTTCTTGACACAGGTGCTATTGTGGGCACAGTGGCCCATTACATCTGCACGGTTATACACTAATATATGCAACCTTGTACATTGTGCACTTTTGTTTGTACGTGGGATGATGCGTCTCATCTGTGCTGTTACATCTGTGTGTGTGTGTGTGTGTGTGTGTCTATATGCATATAGATGCACAGTTTCGTGGTGGAAAGAGTTTGGTTATCTCTGTAAGAAAGGGTAGCCCAAGTACACTTTTAGACTCAGGAGGAGGTGTGGTTCTGTAGTTCGAGGGTCTGTGGTTCGTAGATTCTGAACCCGTTCAATAAAGGTCGTCGGATATAGACGATTTTGGTATCAGCGTACCGCAAATCACGAGTGCTGTGTGTACGAGTGTTTTTGTCATAATCGATCAAAGAGAACACTACGTATTCAGGGATTTCGTTTGAACCCTCGGGTTCCATTTTGTGTGCGGCAACCATTTTGTGTGGTTGCCCTCACATAGGCCGATGACTATGGCCGAACTAGTCCTTGGGACACGTACACCTTAGCTGACTTTAGCGTTACCTGACCGAACTGACTTCCTTGCCCGAGGCTGACCTTGCTGAGCCAGTTCCTTGTTAAGCAGCTGGTCAGATAAAGATCAAAGAGCAGGACATTACTGAGTTTATGGTACACACACACACCCTTCTCTCTTGCTTCTCATCTGTTTCTGTTCCTTCCTTTATGGCTTAATCACTGATTTGGGTTGAGATCTTTATGATGGGTTTGTCTGGCCTGATCGAACAGGAATATTGGAATGTGCTTGGTCATTTCTGGTGGGCTGGACAACGGAAAGTGGGATTGTCGTCATGCGATATGTTTGAAATGTCATGTTTCTATTGGCCTGTTTGTATGTAATTGATGCTAGCCAGGAATGTGAATTTTAGCATAAAAGACGATGCTCCGCTCCTTGAATTTGTGCAGTCTCTAGCGAACCACCCGTGTTGTGCTTCGTAGACCTCTGTTCCTGGTTGCAGCCAATAAACTTGGTCTTTGATGTCATCAAGAAGTGTCCCGTGTCTCTGTTTGCCGAGGCAGGGGAATCCGAAGACATCGGGCGTTATCCCATGCGCCGCTGGGTTCTAAAACCCGGTTCTTCAGTTGGCGCCCAACGTGGGGCGACTTCAGCGGTACCGGTCCAAGCCCGAAGATCGTGAGGAGCTTCGTGTGGAAATTCTGGAGGAAGGCCTGCCACTTCATCGACCCCTGTATGTCGTCGTGGTCCAAAAGTCTTTGCTGCGAGGTTCCCCGCTTTCCGACGGCTACGAAGGACTGATGCCCTGACTGTCGCCCTGTCTTGGAGCCATTAGACGATTTGTAGAGCAAGACAATAGACGGGTCTTCTGGTGACGCCATCGACATTTCAATTAAGTATGAGTGGAGCGTCTCCCAGTCCTTAGTTTTGTTTGGGTATGCTTCGGGATCGCTTTGATTTGGTACCTGCAGGCCCCAAAGCCGAGGGACTCGTGTATTCACGAGACTATCGTTTTGAGATTTCCCCTTGAAGTTTGAAGCTAGACTAGAGAGCGAAGATGCCTGGTCTTAGCAGATTTGGAAAGATATTTGGTTTTGGTTGTACTAGGGATTTGAGGAAATATAAATTTTATGGTCAAGTAATGTTCCCTAGCGTGTACCCCACCGTTTCCGTGTACCAGCCTGAAGTACATGTAACTTCCCTCCTGTATCAGCTATGAAGACGCAAATGCATTTGCGTCCACCGTTAACATGTCCTCTTTCAGATCCACCATGAATGGATTGATAATGCAGTTCCTAAGTATGCCTTGCCAACGTCTTTTGTGGTGTACTTTACACGTTTTCCAGCTCTGGCAAAGTAGGCCCCGAATTCTGCCATCGAGCCTTTTCTTGTTTTCTGACTCTGAAAGCCTTAGCCCAGGCTGTCTGTATATCCGTGAACTCTGCCTTACTTCCTGTGCGGCCCATGGCGCTTAGCTCAGCCT
Organism: Lissotriton vulgaris; assembly: GCF_964263255.1. Classification (NCBI taxonomy): domain Eukaryota; kingdom Metazoa; phylum Chordata; class Amphibia; order Caudata; family Salamandridae; genus Lissotriton; species Lissotriton vulgaris. The sequence continues at coordinate 1,862,505,561 of NC_141687.1, forward strand.
GCTGCCTGCCAAGACTGTATTCAACCTTCGAAGTTATCTGTTCTGCTTCTCGAAAATGCATTCCTGCCTACTAGTTTAAGTAAACATTCTCCCAGCCGCAGGGCGAAGGGCCCGGCCTCGCTGTCTCTATGCAAGTAATTCATAGCCTCTGTTTCCATGGAAGGCCCATGCCCCCCGCATCTCATGCAGACACTCCGGCGCTTATACACGCACACACAGTCAGTATAGAGTAACTTCTGCCCCAGAGACCTTTTCCTCTAGATAGTATGGTTCCCAAACATCAGATATCAGATATGATAGAAGTACGAGTTGATCTGACATGCCAGACTTCTGTCTCTTTCCGCCAGTGTAAATGTCAAGTCCCCTGCACCCGTCTGTTTCACGTCAATCACACGTCATGCAGCTGCGCGCGCATCCATGCCTCTGATTTCTGCTGACATTACAAGATTCTGCTTTGTTGCCACCTACTTGTGACGTTTTCTAGCACACACCTCTGTATCCACGCCCAGTTCACGCCTCCACTTACGTATTGCAACACGTGGACACTGTTATCATGCTGTTATCTCGTTTCTCTCAGCTGTTACGCCTCTTGCATTAGAGTCTATAATGTAAATCAAGTATATAAGCTATGTATTGTCATTAAAATATTGCTCTATCCCTTCTTGAACCCTTGTGGTTGCAGGAACATGATATCCCGTTCTGGAACGATTCCTTTTTAAGGAATAAAACCCCTAAGAACTCTAAACACCACGGACTCTGTTTCCTTCTTTCCGATTGAGTTATTATTGATTAAGTACTTACTTGTATAGAAATTATGATGGTAAATTAATTATTTACGACATTTTGGCGCCCGAACAGGGACCCCTCCCCCACCCCACGCGCCGGTTGGTGCGTTGCAAGCTCTGTCCCCTGCCATCAGCTAGACGGAAACTACTCGTACTGGCAGGATTTCCTGTATCTCCCTCTGGCCCACGGAGGTGACGAAGACTGCGATTAGCACCCAGACGAGGCGGTGAGGAGTGCGGAGGATCCCGACCAGAGCCTAGCCGAAGGAAGCAAGGTCCGAGGTGTCAAGAGGCCCACCAGTTTTCCGAAGTATCCACGTGTCGAGCCGAGTCCAGTCCGAGTCCAGTTCGGTCGAGTTTTCCGAGGCCTTCCGTTTTCCGTGCTTCCCGGTGAGTACCATTGCTGGGTCGTATCAAGACGTGTTTGGGTACACAAATGCGGTCTGCACTGTTTTAGACAGTGTATCTGTACTGTTTAGCAGTATATCAGTTATATTCAAAGTTTCTGCACTGTTTTCAGGCAGTGTATCTGTACTGTTCGGCAGTACATCAGTTATCTAGGGTAGAGATATATGTCTTAAATGTTTTTCATGTGATTAATGTCGTGGTATGAGTGTGACTGTTTTTATGTGCATTATTGTGTTCTTATGTAACTAGCTGTATTCCGAATTAAATAGCAAGGATTGAGCATTCAGTATTAAGTAAACAAGATGCCGTTTTTCAACAAGTTAAAACAGATAGGAACTAGGAAAGGGATACTAGAAGAAGAAATTCCGATCCCCCCTAGGGACACTCCTGGAAATTTTATGTATCATAAACATGGCATAGACGCCATATTGTACCTAGATTTATGGGCCGAGTATACTAAGCATCTAGACGAGAGACACAGATGGCCCGTTACCGGAACATGGGATGCCGAGTGCATCATGAAGGTAGAAGAAGCATTATGGAAAAAGAAAGCCAGACAATCTCAGAAAGACGCCATAGAATTTTGGCGTAAGGAATCACATAAGCGTGCTGAAAAAGCACTCCGTAAAGAAGACAGACTTAAAGAATCAGCTAAGGCCCAAGAAAACGAACTAGTTAGTGAAGGAATCCGAGTAAAAACAGAACAAGTAGACCGTGCACGAAATAATCTCGTAAATGGTATGTATCTAGTGACCGAAGGTTCGCCTGAGGCCACTTCAGGAATACCGAAAAATTTGCCGCCACCACTGGTTCCAATTAAAGTAAATCATAAAACTACTAAAGACATATTTCTGAATTCCTATCTAGAGGATGTAGCACCCGCCTACACCACTCCACGTGCCCGCGTCCCGCCTACTGACGGTGATGGAGGTGGCAACCCGCTCCCAGACCAGAACCCACCGTTACTGCAATCAGGTTATCCCGTCCGACAGCCTGTTATTCCCCCACCTCCACCACTTCCTGCACCTAAGATTGATATACCGAAACCGCTTCAAACTGATCCTACTAAAAGACAAGTTCAAGTCCACATACAGACTCCACAGAGAGATAATGTCCAAGTTTCCACTTCAGGAGGTGCTTCAGGAGGTTTCCAGTCGACCCCTTTCCAGACCCCGCCACCAGCACACAGATTACCGTTTAGGGATAGGCAGAACTCTTTTACGTTCCAATCACCCCGTCTCGACATACTCAAAGAACCGCTCCCAGTTTGTAGATACGATCCAGTACCCGGTAAAGATGATAGAATGTTGATGGCATCAATACGATTGCGACAAGCTACAGATTACCTAATTTTGTTTTCAGGAATGAAAGAGCATCTAGATAGAATATATCATTTTGTCCAGACTGGGGAAAATCCTGACAGTATTAAGGAGGCCATGGCACATCAGAAAGTTGACACTCAAGCACATATATTACGTTTTTTCATAAATTGTCTAATAAGAGAACGAGACAGGCCTGAGACAGACCAGGATGAAATGGAAGCACTAAATAAGTGGGGTAAAAATATATCCGAAGGAAAACACGACAAAGGGGGTTGCATAGCCAGTATGTACAAGATAATAAGGAAAAAGGTAATAGAAATACATGAAAGAGAAAAAGAGAAAGCCTCCTCCGAGGAGGAGGAAGAACCTGAAGAACCAGAAAAGACTACAGATACGATAGCGTATGTAGGTAAGGGAACTTATCTTAGGAAAGGTATCCGTCCAGAAAGCAAGAGAGTTTTTCTCTCTGGCATATCAAAACCGAATTCTCCGGAACACCAGTTCCAAGAGACTGATAAAATGCTTCGAGAACGAATGGGGTACCACGTACTCAATTCTATGGATGAACAAGAATTAGCCCGGTCAGCAGTATTATGGGCTGACAATCCGAATATATATAATGATGACACGGTAGCACAAACATTTCTGAACCTATCTCCAGACGAACAGAAATTAGCAGGTGTATACATGATTCAGCACCTCCTCACGTTATACAGAAACCAACATTCTGATCCAGGTCCCTTACACGATACATTAGAAGCACTACTCATGGATAGATGGAGAGGTCTGAGTACCAAGTTAATACAGATAATTCTAGAACAACGACACCGATATAATACCTTTTCAGGTTCACAATATGTTTCCGCTCCACCCCCAGAAAGAAAAATGTATCATATGGAACGATTACATGGTATTGAAAGTCAGAACCCTTTACGAGAAGTACATCCAGTTATGGGTACCGATAACAATCTGAAACGTGTGTATGTACATACACCTCTGACCAAGTTAGAATTATTAGAAATGAAAAAGCTAGTACCATGCCACGATAAAGACCCTGCAGGTTTTCACAGAGAACTTAAAGATATGTTACTGATGGGGGATTACACATATGAAGATATTATGAAAATGTTAAAGGTACTGCTGCCCACGGGCATCTACGAGAAACTGAAGGAAAAGGAATGGGAGGTGGGAGACAAAAAGATTGTATGGGCAGAAATAGAAGACGAGGAAGAAAAGCGTACCCCAGGGTTAGGCCTTGGGGAGAAAACTAAAGCATTACCAGGTTTAATAGTACAAGTTCTGCCAAGATTACTGACAACTAGAAAGGAAGACTGGGATGCAATCTCAGCCTGTAAACAGAAACCAGATGAAGATACTAGTGACTTCTATTCAAGATTCGAGAAATGTTTCCTTATTAATAGTGGTCTAAAACCAAGTAGCGAGTCGTACCCGCACCTTTTTGTATCAAAGTTAGTAGAAAATTCCCTGATAGCAGTTAAAAACCGTGTATACAAGGTCGAGAGTACATGGCAAGCAAATACGCCATCACAGATGTTACAAATGTTACAGTATCACCAGAACAGAATTAGAGAAGAACAGGATCATGAACAGAAACGTATGAAAGATACGAAAATGAAAATGTTAGTGGCCCAGTCGGTTCCAGCCGACAGCCACAGAAAAGGTACGACACAGACAGGAAATTCAGCAGTTCCCGTTAAAGGGACATGCAACTATTGTAAGAAGCCAGGACACTATGTACATGAATGTCCCGTCCTGCAACATAATATAGCAACAGGTAAAACTAAGGAAAGACCGCATCCGCCTAGACAAGATCAGGTTCAGCAACAGACTTCACAGAATTCACAGCCTACGCATGCTTCATCACATACATCACAGACCGTAGCGGTACCACAGCCACACCCATTGCCGCGACTCAACAAGTGTCACAACAGATGTACCAGTATGCCCAATCTGCTTACCCCGATTATCCCCGATACACATGAAACAGCCTAGAGAGGGAAGTTGGCTTGCCTCTTATTGAGATTCCTGTAGATCAAGAGGGTCCTTATGTACACAGTCAAGTATTGGGAAAAGACAGAAAATTTTTAATTGACACAGGGGCAAGCTGCACAACAATCAGCCATGACGAAGTCCCAGGGGCACCCCTCTCAGGCTCACAGAATGTTTCCCTTGGTTTTTCAGGACAGCCTATTGTAAATGAAGTATCAGAACCAGTTCCCCTGGCTGTGGGTCCATTATCACGTGTTACAGATCTATTACTTACGAAATCATGTCCAGAAAATCTGTTAGGAATAAAGACATTGAAGGCTCTGGGAGCAGTGATATGCTGTTCTCCGGAAGGAGTTAGACTTTTCTTGCGTGATTTTAAGGGTCACTACGTACTTCGAGAGTTTGATGTCAGATTGAGAAATGTACCAGATCACCTGTGGGCACAAGGCCCAACCGATGTAGGCTGCATGCACATTACACCATACCGTGTTACACTGAAACCAGGTGTTGTTTTACCAAGAATCAGACAATACAAGTTACCACCCGATGCTGTAGTGGCTTTACTGAAAATCATTGAAGAGCTCATAGCCCAAGGAGTGGTCGTAGAGACCGACTCCAATATCTGCAATTCCCCTATCATTCCGATTCTTAAACGTACTGATCCCAATGCACCGCCAGTATATCGGCTGGTGATTGATTTACGAGAACTGAATAAATGCATTGTTCCACAGTACCCTGTGGTACCCGACATCTCTTCCCTATTGACTGCTATTGATTCAGAAGCAACGTTCTTTTCTGTAATTGACCTCAAGAACGCCTTCTTCAGTGTACCTATTGACCCAGAGAGCCAATACCTCTTCGGATTCAGTTTAAATGGACGAAGTTTCAAATTTTCACGTGCACCTCAAGGATTCACAGAAAGCCCCAGCATCTATAGTCAAGCACTGAAAAGAGAACTAGATTGTATTGAAATTCCAGTTAACACCGCCTTACTACAATACGTCGATGATCTGCTGATCACCGCACGAAGTGAGCCCGAATGTGAGCAAGCATCACTGACGGTTTTACATTTTCTGGCCAACAAGGGACACAAGGTGTCTCCTTCGAAGCTACAATTCTGTGTTCAGCAAGTTGTGTACCTGGGTCACTTGCTGTCCAAAGTGGGGAGACAGCTCACTCCTGATCGCATTCAGTTAATTATGAATATGCCACAACCCCAGACACAAAAGGAAGTGCGGGCCTTTATAGGCCTCACCTCGTACTGCAGACAATGGATTCCTCAGTATGCATTTCTAGCTAAGCCACTCATTCAGTTAACAACACAGGAGGCAGCGACTTCGACTGTCCTTCCCTGGACTGAGGAACATACACAAGCCTTTGAAGAATTAAAGAAAGCCTTATGTCAAGCACCAGTTTTAGCGACACCATGTTACAGCAAACCTTTTACACTTTTTGTTACAGAACGTGATGGTACAGCGTTGTCTGTCCTCACTCAAGATCAAGCAGGTTCACATAAGCCTTGCGCTTATTTTTCAAGTACATTGGATTCAGTAGCCCAGGCACTCCCTGCGTGCTTGAAGTCAGTAGCAGCAACAGCATTAGCAATCAGACAGAGCGACTCAATTGTTTTAGGACATCAATTAACAGTACAAGTTCCACATTCTGTAGAGGTTCTTTTAAACAGAACCCAAACTCAACACTTGACTATAGCACGACTGACAGGTTATGAATTAACACTATTCCAGCCACACATAGAAATCAGACGCTGCAGTATTCTGAACCCCGCAACATTGTTACCTTCAATTATGACAGATCCAGCCCCGCATGATTGTATAGAGATCATTAATGCAGTAACAAAGCCCAGACGAGACTTAACAGATGTTCCATTGACAAATCCAGACCTGACACTTTATGTGGATGGTTCATGTATGAGAACAAGTACAGGAGAGTTAGTGGCCGCGTATGCCGTGACCACTGAAACTGAAGTAAAAGAGACATACCGTATTGATACACTGTCCGCTCAAGCGGCAGAGCTTATTGCTCTGACCCGAGCCTGTATACTAGCCAAGAACAGAAATGTTAACATATATACTGATTCACGCTATGCTTTCGGAGTCGTACACGACTTCGGAATGTTATGGCAGGAACGAGGTTTCCTGACCTCTCACGGTGCCAAGATCCAGCATGGTCCCCTCATTCAAGCACTGTTAGAAGCAATACATCTGCCTTCAAGTATATCCGTCATGAAGTGTAAAGCACATACTAAAGTTACAGATTCCGTTTCCCAGGGTAACGACCTGGCAGACCAAACAGCAAAACATACAGCATTGACTCACACTCAGACAACTGACGTGACAAAGACAATAGTACCGACACATTGTATGACAGTTAGGGATCCCACACTAGATGTAATCGATATTCAGACACATGCTACTGCAGAAGAAATAAAGAAATGGACCGAACTAGGAGGGATTCAGACAGATCAAGGATGGATGACGAAGGGAAAATCTACATGGTTTCTCCCCGACTCTATGGTTCAAGTCATAATCAATACAGCACATAGTCCAGTACATCTAGGAGAAAAAGCTATGTTAGACAGTATACAGAATCTCTGGTATAACAAACACTTACGAGCAGCAGCAAAACAGAAAGTGCGTACTTGCATGATCTGTTGTCAGTTCAATCCAGGTAAAAGCGTCCCTGTAGAGCAAGGTGGATTTCATCCTCCCGATCACCCTTTTGAAGTCCTCCAGATGGATTATATCCAGATGGACCGTTGTCGAGGTTTTAAATATGTCCTCGTAGTTGTTTGTGCACTTTCCCGTTGGACAGAAGCATATCCAGTCCCAGATTATACTGCCCCGACCACTGCCAGGCAGCTGGTTCGAGAATTTTTCCCACGATACGGCTTGCCTCGTGTCGTGTACTCAGATAACGGACAGCCATTCTCATCCGAATTAATGAAACAGGTTTCCTTGCTGCTAGGATATCAGTGGAGATTCCATTGTGTCCGACATCCCGAAGCCGCAGGCCTTGTAGAGAGGCATAACCAGACATTAAAGACACGTCTTGCTAAAGTTTGTAAAGAAAAAGGGGTCGACTGGATAGTCGCCCTGCCAGTTGCATTATTTTACATGAGGATGGTCGCCCACTCGCGATCAGGGCTATCTCCGTATGAAGTGGTCTTTGGCAGGCCACCGAATATGTGGGGGACGCCCATACCGAAGAAAATTACCGATGTTGACTGTAACATGCTGACAGATTACCTTGCCTCCTTGATGTCTGCACTCCAATCATGTCATTCACAGGTTGCCGCAGCTTTCCCTGACAACACTGATGTAAAGCCGCATGATGTCCGTCCCGGCGACCTGATTGTGATAAGGAACTTTGACAGGAAAAGTCCGCTGGAGCCCCGCTGGAAAGAGCCGAAGACCGTCCTTCTCACCACGAGGACCGCTGTAAAGATCGAGGGAAGAAAGGGGTGGATCCACACGAGCCATATCAAACTATGCAATGAACTGAAACCAGACCCAGGCTTGTCCACCCCTTCCAAAGACTGTATCGAACCTAGTGACTTTAAAGTTCCGAAACAAGAGACAACTCCCCAAGAAGAATATAAAGCCAAACTCCGATCTAGCAAGTCAGACAGTTTAATTGTTTAAGTCCTCCCCTAGGTGAATCGGTTAAATAGTTCCTGACATGTATCCCCTAGATCAAGATAGAGAGAAAGAGAAACAACTTAAAAAACACGTATACTGTAAATCACTACGTAGTCACTGTATAGTGACTTTATTAATTATGTTTTTTCTAAGTCTTCTGACTATTGTTGCTAGTATATTGCTTTCCATATACTATCCTATCTTCAAGCGTGAACAATCTGCTTATAATGTCACTGCTGAACATTCTTTTAGTAAATTACCTCCTCATGAATTGTCTTACAGACTTGCGCTGCGCAACAACACCTTCATTAGTATGTTACATCACTCCCATCAGACTAACAATGCTACAAACTGTTGGATATGTGGCCGACTCCCTCCCTATCAGAAATACAAGGGAGTTCTGCCCCTCTTTCCGTACCCGTTCACTCACAATGGTTCCTGTGGAGCCTGGTTTAGAATAATAAATTCCGTAGATCCTGATATTGCTGTTTTTAAAGGGAGCTGGGTTTGGGGAAACTTGAACTTAGTTCTGCTTAATAACTGTTATCCTGACAAGAAGGGACTTCCCATTAGAGTAGGAACTGATCTAGAAAATGAAGTATATGGATTAGGTAATTATACAATTAACCTTATGATTCTCACTGTTGAATCCGAAACTGCACCAGTCCCCCCTGCTATGTCAGTACTACCAGTCACTGGTGAATTATGTGTCAGTAAGAAAGGTTCCGTACACTTAGGTCATAGTAAATGTACTACCGTAGTCGAATTCAGTGATCAAGGCAAATCTTCTTTCAAAGCTACCCGTCATTCTTACTTTGTTTGTGGTCATACCGCATACATACACCTACCTCCAGATTGGGATGGTACCTGTTATATTGCATTCCTGCTGCCACCTGTTTTCCTAGCTCCTCCTGACTACCACAGAAATACAAATCTAGTAAAGAGCAGACTCCGAAGAGACCTCCCGATTGTCGACTATACGGAAACGGCATGGGAGCAATATACAGATTTCAATAAAGGTTTCTTTTTCTTCACAGGCCCCGTCCAAAATAGTAAATTAATTCGCAGATTAACTAGAACACTTGAAGCAGTTGTGAATGAAACTGCCTCCGCCCTAGGTAATTAACAGAGGAGCAGTCCGCTATGCGGATTGTTGTTCTTCAGAATCGTCTTGTTATTGACGTCATCTTGGCAGACAGAGGCGGAGCTTGTAAGGTCATCGGGTCAAGTTGCTGCATTTTCATTCCAGAAAACGCGCCAACAGTATATCAAGCTATTACACGTCTTCATAAAATTGCAAATCTGATACATCAGAATCCAGGCACCTGGACTTGGTCCGGTTGGTTCTGGACAACGTTAACCGCTTGGGGATGGAAGCTCCTATCCTTCCTGGCCATTGCCCTTGCCATAGTATTCAGTTGCTGCCTGTGCCTACAGTGTGGGCCAGCGATTTGTGGCCTGTGCGTCACTTCATGTATCGAACATTCTAGTTTTCACTTAAAACGCAAAAAGAAGAAAGAAGAACCAATGATGTTACAAGAACAGACCAATCGGTTTATGAGAATCGATATATCATGATGGGTCCGTAGGGAACAAGGAGGGAATGAGGAAATATAAATTTTATGGTCAAGTAATGTTCCCTAGCGTGTACCCCACCGTTTCCGTGTACCAGCCTGAAGTACATGTAACTTCCCTCCTGTATCAGCTATGAAGACGCAAATGCATTTGCGTCCACCGTTAACATGTCCTCTTTCAGATCCACCATGAATGGATTGATAATTCAGTTCCTAAGTATGCCTTGCCAACGTCTTTTGTGGTGTACTTTACACGTTTTCCAGCTCTGGCAAAGTAGGCCCCGAATTCTGCCATCGAGCCTTTTCTTGTTTTCTGACTCTGAAAGCCTCAGCCCAGGCTGTCTGTATATCCGTGAACTCTGCCTTACTTCCTGTGCGGCCCATGGCGCTTAGCTCAGCCTGCTGCCTGCCAAGACTGTATTCAACCTTCGAAGTTATCTGTTCTGCTTCTCGAAAATGCATTCCTGCCTACTAGTTTAAGTAAACATTCTCCCAGCCGCAGGGCGAAGGGCCCGGCCTCGCTGTCTCTATGCAAGTAATTCATAGCCTCTGTTTCCATGGAAGGCCCATGCCCCCCCGCATCTCATGCAGACACTCCGGCGCTTATACACGCACACACAGTCAGTATAGAGTAACTTCTGCCCCAGAGACCTTTTCCTCTAGATAGTATGGTTCCCAAACATCAGATATCAGATATGATAGAAGTACGAGTTGATCTGACATGCCAGACTTCTGTCTCTTTCCGCCAGTGTAAATGTCAAGTCCCCTGCACCCGTCTGTTTCACGTCAATCACACGTCATGCAGCTGCGCGCGCATCCATGCCTCTGATTTCTGCTGACATTACAAGATTCTGCTTTGTTGCCACCTACTTGTGACGTTTTCTAGCACACACCTCTGTATCCACGCCCAGTTCACGCCTCCACTTACGTATTGCAACACGTGGACACTGTTATCATGCTGTTATCTCGTTTCTCTCAGCTGTTACGCCTCTTGCATTAGAGTCTATAATGTAAATCAAGTATATAAGCTATGTATTGTCATTAAAATATTGCTCTATCCCTTCTTGAACCCTTGTGGTTGCAGGAACATGATATCCCGTTCTGGAACGATTCCTTTTTAAGGAATAAAACCCCTAAGAACTCTAAACACCACGGACTCTGTTTCCTTCTTTCCGATTGAGTTATTATTGATTAAGTACTTACTTGTATAGAAATTATGATGGTAAATTAATTATTTACGACAGATTACCGATTGGAGGATTCGTGTCCGGTTCCTCCGATTGGAACTCCGACCTATGAGCTCTACGTAAGACATCAAATGGGCCCCATCGTGTATAATAAAATATGGGTAAAATATACCAGGAAAGACGGCGTCCTACAGTGGCCCCGTTATGGTAGCTTTGAAACAGAGATTTTAGACAATCTCGAAGTTAAACTGTTCAAGAAGAAAGTCCAGCCGGCAATGTTTGACTCTTTCCGCATATGGCGAAAAGAAGCCAAACAGAAAGAAATTAAGTTAGCGAAGAAAAATAAACGTGAACGAGGTATGTCAATGGTGCAAGCTGCTATACAGTTTAGGGATAATGAGGAAGAGCAAGAGAGCGAACAGATGCTTAGGCAGCGTAAACCAGCGGTAGACAAGTGCTACCCAGCTTTGCCACCTCAACAGCAAGACGAGAAGAAAGACCTTGTGAAAGATCCTTTAATGTCGCATCTATTGAGTTCGCCACCCCCTTATGCGCAGAATGCTACGGCACCTCCGCCACCAGTTGTAGTTGTGCAACCTCCGGTTGCTTTGCCACCTGCGATTCCTCAGCAGCCAGCTCCTTTTCCACTGGCTCCTATTCCTTTGGTGCAGCCTTCTCAAAGGCCGCCGACTTTGCTACCTCCTTCGTCTGCTACTCTTACGCCTGTCTTGTATACTCCTCCTGTTACTGTTCCGACTTTGGTTTCCTCTCATTCTGCTCAGTCTCCTCTTCTTTTGTCACCTTCTCCTTCTGCTCGACAGAGAATGACTGATGTGGTTGCTAGTATCTTTTCTCCTCTGTTGGGTTCATTGGGTATGTCTCCTGTTGTCGAGCGTAGGCAATCGCGTAGTCAGTTGCTTAGTCCTGATAAAAGGACAGTGTTGGATCACTTGGCGCGTAAATGGGTTTCGTATCCTTCGCATTATGACCTTGAGGGTGTTATGGATGTCTTCCAGCAATGGGAAGCACCGAAACAGAGATACATCTTTGATATGATGTGTTCTTTCCTTCGTGAACAATGGGAAGATAGTGAGGTAGGTCAAACTCCGCCTGAGTTGTACCGTATACGTTCTGAGTTTGCGAAAGGGACTGTTGTGGGTCTTGAGATTGAGAAAGCAGTTGGGACGTTATTGTCATTACGGAATGCATCTCCTTTTGAGCGATTGTTCGAGCCTAATTCGTCAGTTAGGAGAAAGGCGTGCAATATCCGATGCGTGAGGTTCCTCCAGTTTGGAGACCTGGCGATGCAGCTGCTAAACAGGAGAATGAACAGTTTCCCTTGGGTGAGTAACTGAGTAAGTATGCCCAAATATTGGTCTTGGACACAAAGCTTCACTAAGCAAAAGCATAAACAAAAACAATTTTATATATAAAATATGGAAATTTTATTCAGACGCACAGTAAAAACATATTAAAAACATTATTCTTTCATAAAAAAGACCCTTTGCATCAATTACAAAAACTCATTCACAGTTCATATACGTAAACAAATGCTTATACTGTAATCTAACAAATTATTAAAAAAACACCTTCTATATGTCAAAAGAAAAATGAGAGGGGAGAGACACACAAAGACATCAACAATTCGTCATTCGAAAATGCACATCATGACCCTCATTTAAACTCGATCCAAGACTTGGCTTTTTTCTTGTTCTTTTGGTGAGTTGGGTGGTTGGATTATGCAACAGTGAGCGTCGACGCGTTTCGATGGCTTTTTTTTATTCGTATACCATCTTTTTCAAGACTTTTAGATTTTTTGTCTCTCCTATGATGGCACTGGATGGTTGCCTATACGGATAAATCCTTATTCCATATTCAATTTGTGGACAGAGGGTTGATTTCTATTTTCTGGTTTTGCATAATTTCACTGTAAACTTTCATTAAAATCTGTTTTCTTGTTCTCCGGTGGTTCTTGTCTCACCGTTGTCCAATTAAAATTAAGGAAATATACCCCCCTTGTCATTGGCTGCAGTATTGGCGTGGATATTAATCTTCTCCTCAACATTCAGACATGGAGTTTTCAATGAGTGACAATGTTCCTTTCTATTCCGTTGCTAAAATTGCGGTAAGTTTGTCCTTGGGTCGGGTGGATGGAGAGGACGCCGCATTTACAGACGTGAAATCACAGGCGTATTCTTGCGCTCTATCGCTCACTGATGGGGAGGTGCCTTGTTGTTAGAATTCAGTATTGCTGGGGTTTTCTTGCGCTCTGTTCCTCTTCGTTGAGCACCCGAATCCCGTCTCCTTGCTCTCGTCAGCTGTTCCGGAAGCTGCTAATCAGCTATTCCGCCACACTTTCAGCATGTCTGGGTACATGTTCCTTGGAAGCGTGCTGAAGTTTTAGCCCTTAAGCAGACTTCGCCTGATCAACGCAAAAATCGAACAGGGATTTATAAGGAGCTAACTCAGACTGCGGGTTCATGTATCATGAATCTAGCAGATATAGATATGTTGTTTGGGAATGTTGTTCCACAGCCTATGTGGGGTAAGATTCGTCATAAGGATCATGCGCAGGAATTAGGTGATACATGGATTAATCTTAGAGATGCAGATAATAGACAAGTAGGTGGTGCTAAGCCAGAGGATTTGATTGCTGACCTTCCTGGTAGAATTATTGATTATATGAAGACTCTAATGCCTGAAGTGCGTGATAATTGGGACAAGTTGTCCGCATGCAAGCAGAAGAAAGACGAAACTGTGTCCGACTTTTTCACGCGGTTCGAAGAGACCTTTGTAGACCACAGTGGTCAGGACATGACTACCGAAGGTGGTCAACGGTTGTTCATTGACAAATTTGTTCATAATTTACTTCCAGAATTGTGCAATAGGTTGAAGGATTCTGAGAGTGCTTGGGCTGTTTCCACGTCAGTACAGATTTTAGCTACTGCCCAGTACATTGAAAATAGGAACAAGGATGAGATAGAAAAAGCGGATAAGAAGACTAAGGAATGGAAGACTAAAGTTCTTCTACAGCAAGCTTATCCGCCCCGTAATAATCAGCGCGATTATCAGCAACCTCAGCAATATCAGAGAAACTCGCAAAGGTTCGAGTCTTCTCAACAGCGTTTTCCCGTTGGTCCTAATCAGTGTGCGTATTGCAAAGAAGAGGGTCATTTCAAGAGTAGTTGTCTGGTTCTGTTACAGCGTACGAATGGTGCTTCTGGTGTGAGAGGTCGAGGTGCTCAACAAGCTCCTAGAGGTAGAAGTCGTGGTCAGAATACACGTTCTTTGCCTCCACAGAATTCTATGAATAGCTTTGATCAGCAGAATGGTGCGTCTGGTAGGACGGCACAGTACTATGCGGACGATTACTACGACGAAGATGAGGAAGTGGATGGTAATGATTGCTAGGACAGCCATGGACAAAGAGAGGGAGTTGTTTCAGTTCCAGTAGATCAGAGTGAACCCTATGTTGAAGTGATTGCATCAGGTGTGTCAGAGCCTTTTCCGTTGGATACTGGTGCTGCGAAGAGTTCTATCATGCACTCTAAACTCCCTGGTGCACCTTTGTCTGGCTTAAAGAATGTTTCAGTAGGTTTTTCTGGCGCCCCGGTTACGAATCCGATTTCTAGTCTGGTGTCTATTTCTGTTGGACCTCGTAAATTCGAAGCACCCCTCATTTTGACGACTGGTTGTGGTGAGAACTTGTTGGGATTGGACTTGTTAAAGAGATTGTATGCAACGCTATATTGTTCTCCGTCAGGAGTACATCTTACATTGGGTGAGAGAGTGATCTCTCCGATGTACTTGTCTAAAGATCGACTTCCACCTGAATTGTCTTCTCTCCCTGATTCTCTTTGGGCTACTGGTCCGAACGATGTAGGCCTCTTAGAGATTCCGCCGTATGTTGTGACGTTGAAAGCAAATGCTAGATTACCACGCATTCCACAGTACCAGATCTCGAGTGACGGTGAGAGAGCACTTTTGGCGATCAGCTACGATCTGATTGAAAAGGGTGTGAGTGAGGAAACGAGAGATAATGTGTGCAATAGTCCGGTTTTGCCTGTTCTGAAGAGGACTGATTCTTCACAGCCTCCTGTATATAGGTTCGTGATTGATCTCCGCGAGGTGAATAAGATAGTTGTTCCGCAATTTCCTGTTGTACCTGATATCACCGCTTTACTGACTTTGATCCCGGCTACAGCCACGTGGTTTTCGGTGATTGACTTGAAGAATGCTTTCTTCAGCATCCTGATTGCCGTGGAAAGTAGAGACATTTTTGGCTTCGTTTTAGGAGGACGAAGCTTCCGCTTTAAGCGCGCTCCTCAAGGCTATTGCGAAAGTCAATCGATCTATAGCCAAGCTCTGAAGACGCAACTTGATTTGCTGGTTTTACCTGATGGTGCTGCTCTTATTCAGTACGTTGACGATTTGTTAGTAGCTGTCGACAATGAAGAGATTTGTAGAGAGGCTAATTTGTCGTTGTTACGCCACTTGTCTGATTTCCATCACAAGGTTTCTCTTTCGAAGTTGCAATATTGTCGACAAGAAGTTACCTACTTAGGTCACCTCTTATCGAAGGAGGGAAGGAAACTGACCCCAGAAAGAATTCAAGCTATTGCGAAAATGAGTGTACCTACGACACAGAGAGAAGTACGTACTTTCTTAGGTATTACATCGTACTGTAGACAGTGGATCCCTAATTTTCCGTTGTTAGCGAAACCTTTGATAGCACTTACTGTTAAGGATACTCCAAATCCTATTCTTTGGACTGACGAATGTCAGAAGAGCTTTTCAGAATTACGCAATGCGTTGTGTTCGGCTCCTGTGTTGGGTACCCCCGACTACAGTAAGCCTTTCACCTTGTATGTCCATGAGAGAGAGAGATGTGCATTGTCAGTTTTGGCTCAACAATTTGGCGATAAGCAGCGTCCATGTGCTTATTTTTCATCGACTTTGGATCCGGTAGCTAGAGCATTGCCGAGTTGTTTGAGAGCTACAGCAGCAGCGGCTGTTTCAATTCGACAGTCTGCTGGTTGGTAATGGACAATACACTGATTGTGATGGTTCCACATGCAGTGGATACCTTGTTGAATCGTAACAAGACACAGCACTTAGCTAGTGCTCGGTTGTCGGGTTACGAATTGACCTTGTTAGCGAGTCATGTGTATATTAAGAGATGCAACACGTTGAATCCAGCCACGTTGTAGCCGATTTCAGCTGAGACAGATAACACTGAACAACATGATTGTTTCCTTAGGACTGAGGAAGAAACGAAAGGGAGGATAGACCTTAGGGACACTCCTCTTCCAGAGTGTGATGGTACCTTGTGGGTTGATGGTTTGTGCTTCAAGCTTCCGAATGGTGATATGACTGCGGCATATGCAGTTACGACTTTGCATACGATTGTTGAAGCTGCCCGTATCCCACATAATTCAGCGCAAGCAGCAGAGTTGATTGCATTAACAAGAGCGTGTGTGTTGGCGAAAGGAAAACGAGTGACTGTGTATACTGACAGCCAGTACGTGTTTGGTGTGGCTCATAGTTTTGGACGTTTGTGGAGAGAGCGTGGGTTCCTGACTTCGCATGGGACTAAAATCCAGCATGGACAGTTGGTGAATGAACTTCTTGAATCACTTTCTTTGCCATTGCAAGTAGCGATTGTGAAATGCAGTGCGCATAAGAAAGTTACGGATGATGTTGGTCGTGGTAATGCGTTTGCAGATGAAGTCGCGAAAGAAACTGAGAGAAATGTGATGAGCCGAATGTATGTTGCAGGTCCGGCGAGATGGGTTCCAGATGGAAGTATGTGTGAAGATACGATTGAGAGTGTGAAATCCATCCAAGCTGAAGCTACAGAGAAAGAGTTGAATGAATGGAGAGAGAGTAAGGGTAAATTGGATTCGAATGGTTGTTGGATTGATTTGTCAGAGCATCAGAGATGGTTGTTACCCGATGCGTATGTGCTTCCAGTGGTTACAATGGCTCATGGATTGGCTCACATCAGCGTGAAAGGGATTTGCAAGTTGTTGGCCCCCGTTTGGCAGAATGCTGGAATTCCTAAGTGTGCAGAGAATCTGGTTAAGAATTGTATGGTGTGTTTGATGTACAATCCTGGTAAGGGAATTCCAACTCCAGCTGGTCATTTTGCTCCTCCAACGTATCCGTTTGAAGCTTTGCAGCTAGATTTCATCCACATGGAGAGGTGCAACAACCTAAAGTATGTGTTGGTGGTTCTTTGCTCTTTTTCTAGATGGGTGGAAGCTTACCCTTTGAAGAACAATACTGCCTTGTCCACAGCGAAAGCCCTTATTAAGGAATTCTTCCCTAGGTTTGGTTTGCCGAGAATGATCTGGAGTGACAATGGGAGTGAATTTGTGGGTCAAGTGATGAAGAGAGTGTATTTGTATTTGTATAGATTATTTCTAAAGCGCTAACTGTCGCTCCGAAAGGAGCATCCTGGCGCTGAACATGTGTACAAATCAATATTAGGGTCTAAATGGCAGCCATTACGAAATTGTCGGTCAGACCAAAAATCCACGTTTTTAAATACTTCCTAAAGGCATTTTCCTGTACAAGGGATCTGAGGGCAATGGGCATGGTATTCCAGGCTTTAGAAGCCAACACTGTAAAAGACTTACCGCCTTTAGTTTTAAGTTTAAACCTTGGTATGTTAATTAAATTACCGCCAGACGACCTCAAGCATCTTAGGGGGTCATAGCGGGTAAAGCGTCTCATGAGATATCTCGGGCCTGTCTTATTGAGAGACCTGAAGGCGGTTAGCAGTATTTTAAACAGAATCCTTTTATGTAGGGGTAGCCAATGACGGGTCGAAAGTGCAGCAGAAGCAGAGGATCCTCTTGATAATTTGAGGACTTATCTTGCTGCCGCATGTTGAACGCTCTGTAATTTGTTTAGCGTAGCTTTTTTACTCCAGCCATTAGACCGTTACAATAGTCCAATCGCGATAGTATTAGGGCCACTGCGACCGACTTTCTCGAGTCCATGGGAAGGAAGTCAAAAAACTTTTTTAGGGACTTAATGATACTAAAACAACTTCCTGCCATAATCCTTACATGTTGATCGAAGGAGAGAGAGGAGTCAAATAGGAACCCTAGATTTCTTGCAGTTTCCACTGAATGAGGGGGAGCAGGTGACTCTTCAGGCCACCAGTCCTTTGGGCAAAAAAGGGCATCTTTACCAAGGGGTAAGATTTCTGTTTTGTTAGTATTGCATCTCAGATGATTATTAGTCATCCAACGGAAGACATCCGATAGGCAATTCCTAAAATTTTGCTCCGCATGGGTAGAGTCTTTATCCAAAGAAACCACACAAGTTGTGTGTCATCGGCATATGATGTGACCAATATGCCGTATGACTCTATCAGTGTAATAAGAGGGGCCATGTAGATATTGAATAATAAAGGGCTCAAAATGGAGCTCTGTGGAACCCGGATAATACCTTTTTTTCGTTGGAGAAAAAAGGACCCAAAGAGACCATTTGGGATCTGTTAGTCAAAAAGGATACTAGCCAGGTCAGGGCAGCATCTGTTATCCCTATACCTCTCAGTCTATCAATCAAGATTACATGGGAGATGGTATCAAATGCTGCCGTGAGGTCCAGCAAAATCAGGACAGCCCTTTTCCCTTCGTCCTGCAGGAATTTGATAGAATCAGTGAGCTCAATAAGCGCCGTTTCTGTCGAGTGTCTGGGCCGAAAACCGGACTTTTGTGGATGTAAAATATTATGGGTATCTATAAAGTCTCTTAATTCATGATATACTATCTGTTCGGTAATTTTCACCAAGACTGGGAGAAGCGATATGGGACGAAGATTTGATAAATCGGTGGTAGATTTATTATATTTCTTCATTAACGGCTTAACAATAGCCCTTTTCCATTCCTGAGGAACGACCCCTGAGCTCAATGATGAATTAACAATGGCGTTGATGGAGGGATTAACTGTATCAATCAACTGATGGAGTATCAAAGGAGGGCACGAGTCAGAAGGCGCCCCGGACTTACAAGCCAAAATGACTTCCCTAGTTTGGAGAAGAGAGGCCGATTGAAAGGCACTCAGGGTATAAGTCAAGTTGTCCCCTCTCCCTTAATGACTAAAGGGAGAGATAGGAGAGAGGTCAGGGAAGTCCCTCTGAATAAGCACAATCTTCTCCTCGAAGAAGTCCGCAATCTGATTGCAGAGAGCTGCCGAGGGCGGAATTTTTGGCTCGAGAGCTTTGGGGTGAGTAAAAGATTTAACTATAGAAAAAACAGTTTTCTGCTTATTCTGAGCCTCATTAATAGCCTTGATATAGTAGTCTCTTTTGGCAAGTTTAATACAGGCCAGATAGGATTTCCTTTGTTGGACATAGGCAGTTTTGGCTGATTGGTCATAAGATTTCCTCCACTTTCGTTCCAATCTCCTGCATAGTAGATGACTTTCTGCGAGAGTCTGTGAGAACCATGGGGCATTCGGTTTTGGCCTGGTAGCCTTATATTGGCGTGATTTCGGCGGGACACATTCTGTGATAACCTGATGCATCCAGGAGTGAAAACTTCTAGAATCATAAGATGCGTCCCCAGTTAGGCTAGGAGCTTGCAGCTGCTGTAAGGAACTCGCCTTTATGATCTCCGCTACCTAGAGTGTGTGACGGGTTAGGAATCCGGCAGAAATTCCACGCTGCAAATCACCCCCAATCAGCTGGTTTAGTCGAGTGCTACAATGGCACCCTTAAATTAAAATTGGCCAAAATTCAAGCGAGCTCTGGTTTACAATGGCCAGATGCTTTGCCCCTAGTCCTTCTGTCCACTAGAATGACTGTGCATTCGCGAATGGGTTTGAGTCCATACGAGATCGTGTTTGGTCGCCCGGCGAACATTTGGGGAGTGCCGAGGCCGACAAAATTTAGTGAGCTAGAACATCCTGTGTTACTTGATTACTTGTATGAATTGACGGCTAAATTGCGTGTTTTGCATCAACAGGTTCACGATACCTTGCCACAGGCTTCTGAAGATCCAGGACACGCCATTGAACCCGGTTCCTGGGTCCTTGTAAAAAAAATTCAGCGGGGCAAAAACAAGCATCCAAGCTGGACCGGACCCTACCTTGTTTTGTTGTCGACCCGTTCCGCAGTACGAGTGCACGGTAAAAAGAACTGGATCCACGGCGTACATTGCAAAAGGGCTCCTTTGCCTCTGCCGTACGCCATGTGGGTCCAGAAGGGACTTCCTGACTCTGAGACTGAGACCGTGCCTCGTTTTCTGCCATTCAGCGATGCCCGTTTGATTGGAACGAACACTGAGAAAGAAAGTGACGATCTTCTTCAAGAAGCTGTGCCTCTAGTGAACCGTTTGAACACATTTGAACCTGAACTCCTTTTTCGTGAACAGACATTGCCTGGCAAAGAGCGTTATAATTTGCGACCGAGAGTCGCAGGTCAAATAAAAGTGTGAAGTTTCTTTTTATGATTGATTTTTTTTGCAGGTTAACTCTCCTCCGAAGAACTACTTTGATTTTTGTTTTTCGAACCGCCATCCGGGTTCAGCTGTAGGGTCGCGGTTGCCGAAGTCTTTGGAGTGCAAGCCGGAGACACTAGGTCGACGGTTCTGGTTGGCCTAAGGGAGTTGCCCTGGACTGACAGAAGCATTCCTTAGCATAGAACACCCTACCACCTCGAGCAGCAATTTAGAAAAGGATGGAGTTTTTCGAGATGGAGAGACCTGTTGAGACAATAAGCTTCAAGAGCAAAATATGTAAATTAATGTCCCGGAAAAGATTTTTAATATTGTGCTTATTTATGTTGCTTAGCTTAATGATGTTTTTGATTGGATATGTGACATTCTCTTTTCAAGTGACGTTCATGCCCGCTACGCAACCTATACCTCCTCCTACTATTTCTTCTCATTCTTTTCACCCTCTGCCCGAATATGAAATAATTAGAAGACTGGAATTTGCTAACAATTCCTTTATTCAACTTCTGCACCAACACCAGCTAGTTATGAACACGACAAATTGTTGGATTTGTGGCCTAATGCCCCATACGACCGATAAAGGTATTCCTTACCTGGTTTTGCCTTTCAGCTACAATGGTTCTATTTGGGCATACAGAACATTGTTCATTTATGCTCATAGTGTCTATCCCCAACGTTCAGTGAAAGATAGTCCGAAGACTAGTGCTCTAGTCAAGGGTATAGTCGACATGATTAGAGGAATTAGTTCGTATGAAATTATCCCGAGAGATGAGACACAAGCCTACATTGGTTGGAACGTTACTGGATATGGAGTTAGTCTGAGTGTTAACCAGCGAGCGAAAAGTTCTCCACCGATTTGGATAGTGCCCCATCAGGGTCGCTATTGCCTGCAGGGTAATGGCAAGAATCCGAGAGCTCAGTTAGGGAAGAGTGTCTGCACTGAGACTTATGTATTTGCGTCTCAGACTTCCCCAGCGTTCCTAGCAACTAAGGGTTCCTACTTCATCTGTTATGATCTGTAAGATCGTCAGCTTAACTGTTTTCACCCGTTTTGACCAGAATTGTTGCCTGTATTTTTCTGTGCCGTTTCCTCTTAGTGTTTTGACCCCCATTGTGCATTGTGCCTGTCTCCTTCCTGTTTGCCCGCCTACCTCGCCGCCCTCCGCTCTCCCTCCCCGCTCCCGCTTCCCGCCACCGCCATTAGCCCCGCCCCTTTCTCTTCTGTTCCCTCCCCGCTCCCGCCTCCCAGCTGCTCCGCCCACCCGCGCACTTCGCCTTAAATGGCGACCGTGCGAACGCGCAGCGGTCACGCGCAGCGGGCGCGCCGTTTGTGCGCCGAAGGCGCGCCAAAGGTAAGCCCGTCTGCGCCCGTCCGCGCCTGGACCGCGCCCAGTGCCAGCACCACTGGCCCACGAGGACCCCGACCAACCCGCCTGACATACTCCGCCGCCACCCTCACCGCACTCAACACCGGCCGACTCCCAGATTGCCACCAAGCCACACCACGTCGCACCCACGGACCTTTCAGCTGCCACGCCTGCAAGTTCTCCTGCATCCGGACCAGCCTCGCACCAGCACCCGCTAAGTCTAACACCAGCAGCACCCACCTCAAGTGCATCCTGCTCAACACCCGCTCCGTCCACAGACACGCCATCGAACTCTGGAACCTTCTAGACGCCACAGCCCCTGACGTTGCCTTCCTCACGGAGACCTGGATGAACGCCTCTTCAGCTCCCGACATCGCCATCGCTATCCCAGAGGGCTACAAGATCGTCCGGAGGGACCGAAACGCCAACCAGATGGGAGGAGGCATCGCCATCATCCACAGGAACACCATCCGTCTCACGACCAGCACCGACAACACCCTGACCAGCGCCGAACACCTGCATTTCCAGATCCACACCAACCCGAACACCACCCTCAGAGGCACCCTGATCTACCGACCCCCTGGACCACGCACACAATTCAGCGAGGACATCGCCGACTTCGTCAGCCCGCATGCCCTCCCCTCCGCCGACTACATCCTCCTGGGAGACCTCAACTTCCATCTGGAGAACAACAACGACCACAACACCAGCACCCTGCTCGACAACCTCGCCAACCTGGGACTGAAGCAACTGGTGTCCACCCCCACCCACCTCGCCGGACACACACTCGACGCAGTCTTCTCTTCCAGCACAGACATCGACTTCAGCCACGCCACAGAGCTTCAATGGACGGACCACAGCTGCGTCCACTTCACCTTCAAGAGAACGACGACCCACCACCACCAGCAACAGGCCGCCCGCAGAAGCTGGAGCAAGATCACAGCAGACCAGCTCGCCACCTCCCTGAGCCAGCACCCTCCTGCCAGCTCAGCGGACCCCAGCCAGGCCGCTGACAACCTCACAAAGTGGATCAGCAACTGCGCGGACGAACTCGCCCCACTGAGGACCCCGCCTAGCAGACCCGGCAGCAAGAAGGCCCCATGGTTCACCGACGAACTCAAGAGCTCCAAGAAGAACTGCCGAGCCCTTGAGAAAGTCTGGAGAAGGGAACCGACACCGGACAACAGGACCTCCTTCAAGCTGGCCACCCGGAAACACCACCAGCTGATCCGCGCCGCCAAGAAAACAGCATTCAAGGACAGGTTGGACAACAACGCACACAACTGCAAGGAACTCTTCAACATCGTGAAAGAGCTTTCCAACCCCAGCGCAGGAAACAACGACATCACCCCATCGCAAGACCTCTGCAACTCCCTGGCTTCATACTTCCACAACAAGATCGCGGACATACACAACAGCTTCAACAACCAACCAACGCACACCATGACCGAACAACCACCCCCACCACCACCCTCCACGCCTGGACCCCGATCAGCACCGAAGACACCATCCGCACGATGAACTCCATCCACTCCGGATCACCGACCGACCCCTGCCCGCACCACGTCTTCAACAAGGCCGACGCTGTCATCGCACCCCACCTGCGAGACATCATCAACACATCCTTCGACACCACCATCTTCACCATCTTCCCTGAGAGCTGGAAACACGCCGAACTCAGCGCTCTACTCAAGAAACCAACAGCGGACCCAACCGACCTCAAGAACTACCGCCCCATCTCACTCCTCCCGTTTCCAGCCAAAGTCATCGAGAAGACCGTCAACAAGCAGATGGCCGCCTTCCTCGAGACGAACGGATCCCTCGACCCCTCACAGTCCGGCTTCCGAGCCAATCACAGCACCGAGACCGCCCTCATCGCCGCCACCGATGACATCCGAGCCCTGATGGACAATGGAGAAACAGCGGCCCTCATCCTCCTAGACCTCTCCGCGGCATTCGACACGGTCTGCCACCGCACCCTAGTACGGCGCCTCAGCAACATCGGAATCCAGGACAAGGCGCTGGAATGGATCATCTCCTTCCTCGACGGAAGAACACAGAGAGTCCGCCTACCACCGTACAAGTCAGAGGCCTCCGAAGTCATCTGTGGCGTCCCTCAAGGATCATCTCTGAGCCCCACCCTCTTCAACGTCTACATGAGCCCCCTCGCGGCCATCGTACGCAAACACAACCTCAGCATAATCTCCTACGCCGACGACACCCAGCTGATCCTCTCCCTGACCAACGACCCCACCGCCGCCAGAGCCAACCTGCACGAAGGGATAAAAGAGGTAGCCGAGTGGATGACGACCAGCCGCCTGAAACTGAACTCGGACAAGACGGAGGTCCTCATCCTGGGCCCCTCACCCTCCGCCTGGGACGACTCCTGGTGGCCTCCCGCCCTGGGCACCGCACCCAAACCGACAGACCATGCACGCAACCTGGGCTTCATCCTGGACTCCTCCCTCTCCATGACCAGGCAAGTCAACAACGTCTCCTCGGCGTGCTTCAACATCCTACGCATGCTATGGAAGATCTTCTGGTGGATCCCCACCGAGACCAGGAAGATCGTCACCCAGGCCCTCGTCACCAGCCGACTGGACTACGGCAACGCCCTCTACGCCGGTACCACCGCCAAGCTCCAGAAGAGACTCCAGCGGATCCAGAACGCCTCAGCCAGACTCATCCTCGACATCCCACGAACCAGTCACATCTCCGGACATCTGAGAGACCTTCACTGGCTCCCCGTCAACAAAAGAATCACCTTCCGCCTCCTCACCCACGCACACAAAGCCCTACACGACCAAGGCCCGAGCTACCTCAACAGCCGAGTCAACTTCTACGCTCCCAAACGCCACCTCCGATCAGCCAACCACGCCCTCGCCGCCGTCCCCCGCATCCGAAGAGCGACTACAGGAGGAAGGTCCTTCTCCTACCTGGCTGCCAAGACCTGGAACTCCCTGCCGACCGACCTGCGCCTGACCCAAGACCACCTCTCCTTCAGGAAGAAGCTGAAGACCTGGCTGTTCGAGCAGTAGCGGCACCCCCCCCCCCCCCCCCCAGCGCCTTGAGACCCTACGGGTATGTAGCGCGCTTTACAAGTGTCATTGATTGATTGATTGATTGATTATGACAAAGCGTATACATGGTTGCCCCCTGACTTCTCGGGCACATGTTTTGTTTCTTTCCTGTTGCCTCCCACTTTTACAGCTGCGGCAGATTACCATAAGACGAGAGTTGCTAGAGGTGTCTTCAGTAAGGAAGATACCGTAGGGCAAGAGTTGGGAGATTTCTTTAAGGGTTTTCTGCCGTTCTGGGGACCGATGGCTAACAGCAGGAACATTCGCCAGTTGACGAGAGTGGTTGAGTCCACCATAGTCGAAACTGCTGGTGCCCTTAGTAACTTGACTGCTGAGCTCCAGTCGGATCGACTTATGACACTTCAGAATAGAGTTGCTCTTGATGTCATACTTGCAGACAGAGGTGGAGTGTGTAAACTGATTCAATCGAGCTGCTGCGTTTTCATTCTAGACAACGCTCCAACAGTCTTCCAGGCCATTTCCAAAGTGCATAAGATCTCCGAGTCTGTACATCTAGACGAGGGAGATTGGTCGTTGATGGGATGGTTTTGTCGATTGATATCCACGTGGGGATGGAAGATTCTGATGGTCATTGGGATGATCTTAGCTATCTTTTTCCTGTTCTGTCTCTGTGTACAGTGTGCTCCGGCTATATGTGGCCTCTGTGCTACTTTGTGTGCGAGGAGACCTGTCCAAAGAGTGTTGCTAAGTACTAGGATGATGCTACAGCAACATCTTGATGATCTGATGAAAATAGACCTGGATTCAGACTGACATGGGTTTGGGTTTATTGCCTATGTAAGGGCAAAAGGAGGGTCTGGGGTTCCGTAGTTCGAGGGTCTGTGGTTCGTAGATTCTGAACCCGTTCAATAAAGGTCGTCGGATATAGACGATTTTGGTATCAGCGGACCGCAAATCACGAGTGCGGTGTGTACGAGTGTTTTCGTCATAATCGATCAATGAGAACACTACGTATTCAGGGATTTCGTTTGAACCCACGGGTTCCATTTTGTGAGCGGCAGCCATTTTGTGTGGTTGCCCTCACATAGGCCGATGACTATGGCCGAACGAGTCCTTGGGACATGTACACCTTAGCTGACTTTTGCATGACCCGGCCGAACTGACTCCCTTGACCGAGGCTGACCTCGCTGAGCCAGTTCCTTGTTAAGCAGCTAGTCAGATAAAGATCAAAGAGCAGGACATTGCTGAGTTTACGGTACACGCACACACCCTTCTATCTTGCTTCTCATCTGTTTCTGTTCCTTCCTTTATGGCTTAATCACTGATTTGGGTTGAGGTCTTTATGATGGGTTTGTCCGGCCTGATCGAACAGGAATATTGGAATGTGCTTGGTCATTTCTGGTGGGCTGGACAACGGAAAGTGGGATTGTCGTCATGCAATATGTTTGAAATGTCATGTTTCTATTGGCCAGTTTGTATGTAATTGATGCTAGCCAGGATTGTGAATTTTAGCATAAAAGACGATGCTCCGCTCCATGAATTTGTGCAGTCTCTAGTGAACCACCCGTGTTGTGCTTCGTAGACCTCTGTTCCTGGTTGCAGCCAATAAACTTGGTCTTTGATGTCATCAAGAAGTGTCCCGTGTCTCTGTTTGCCGAGGCAGGGGAATCCGAAGACATCGGGCGTTATCCCTGGCGCCGCTGGGTTCTAAAACCCGGTTCTTCAGAGGAGCATGTAACAGCAACCAATACTAAATCCTCCCTCTTACCCTATATTGCTTCAATTCTTTGCAAGATTTATGACACATTATGCAGTATATCATTTCATATCAATTCTTTATTCTTTTCACTTCCTTTTTCAATATTTTTGCTTCCATCTCAAATCAATTAATATTCAATAAATGTTTTTATATCAAAATCACTACACAATAATCATCATCATAAAGTGCTCCCAACCCTTGATCCATTCATTCACTCATTCATATTCACTCATTACACTAATTAAAAGCAGTGGGTCCCAGACAACTTCTGCAATCCCAAAACTTATAAAGAACTTCTGCAATCAGTTTTTTATTCACTACTGGGTTGGTATCTGGTGAGCGTAACAAATGGTTGACACGTTTCGGTAGTTACTGTTCCCATATGAGTACCTTAATCAGAGTCAACCTTCACTAGAAGTGAATAGCAGCATGGTTCAGGGCTGTCCTCACCTACAATGCATTGAAATCAATAATGTAGATTTTTGTCATAGATCCCTACAATTAGATAATCTCAGATTTAAAAAAGTGAATATACTCTTCCACAGAAAAAGAAAAAGGATTACAATCATTTTCTCCTATGCAGTCAAACAGTGTGGGAGATTATTGTAGTTCACTTATTTCAAGTGTACTCGTGCTAAACCTCTATTGTGCACTTTAAATCAGGGAATTGTATACACTTAATTTGTTGTCATTTGTTTTATAATAATGTGGCCACTGTTGGTCGCACCACGGTTGGACAACAGTGTGTCCTACATGACCAAGTCAGACACCTCTCTGCATCACATCTCGAGTTGGGGTATCCTTGGATGTTGGCTACTCAAGCAAGGCTAATGCTTGTGTATCACAATTATCTTTTTTCATACCTTTCACCTTTTGATTTGTATCGTATTATGCCAGTTCCTTACTGCAAATATCACTATGCATGTCAACATGTCTGGTTATCTCCAGTGAGGTTTACATTTCTTTTGTAAACATAGTGTTTTGTTAGCACAGAAGAACATAATCACTGTAGGTTAGGTCCATTTATCCAGATGGTGACTGGAGAGGCCGAATCTTTACACTAATCACATTGTGGTATTGATACAAAAGACTGTGTATGGGGTCTTTTAGTGCCCTGCTTGTTCCATAGTATCACCCAATGGGGAGCGCACTCTGTGTCTCCTGACATGGCTAGAATCCTTTACCTATGACGACTATCATCCTCACAGAATCCGTCTGTGCACATGTCATTTAGCTCAGATAGTTGGGGAGTTATCTACGGGCCCTTCCTGAGCCAAGAGTCATGGGGCTAAGCTCTACCCCTGCTTCAGCTCTTGACTCGCAGTGGTAGCGTGGGTCGAACAGTCCAAAGCTACTTGGGGTGGAGGTAGATGCAAGGTGTACAGAGACACAAAACACGTTCAGCATCCCCAATAAATGAATTGCCAGCCAGATACTTGCTTTCATGAAAAAAATACTATTTATATATGCATACAAAGTGAAATACTGCACACAACAGATAACACACACAGCTTCATAAGGCTGGAACTCTTGTGTTGTTCGCGCATCAAAACTGCATGAGCGACGACCATCTACTTTCCACATCACTGTACCAGGGTGACGCCCCTTATCTTTATTGCGGCCCCCACCTGGCAGCGTGGGTTGCAAACAGCTGCACTCATGTGGACAGCTCGATCTGTGCAACAATCCTCAATATGGACACAGAATCACATCAGTGATCGGCTTGACAAGACCTCCAATACACTTGACTCCCTTCAGGCACTCTCCTCCTCCTCATAGGTTTCTCTGGTCTTGGAAGGCAGGTAGGTGCTAGTGGTCCAGGCTCCTGGTTGAAGTCCCCTCACCCAACTGGCAGACTGGCAGGGTCCAGTCCCCAGTCCTGGTCACAACAGGCAGAAGTTGTGCTGAGCATCTCCACACTGAAGTACAGCTCTAGATTAACGATTTTGTGAAGGTCAAGCTCCCCTTTGTGTAATTAATTTCTAGACACAGATGTGATTTAGTGTCTGAGTCTTTGAAGTTTGCAATGTAGGTGTTTACACCTTTGAAATTTCTGCTCCTGTGTCTTTTCCTTTTTGTTGTTGTTGATGTCCTTATATCACTGAGCAAGCACTTACTTCAGGCACAGACACATTCGAGAAACCGACCACACTCCTAGTGCCAGTGATTGGCACTGCCATATAGACGGGCTACCAAGACCCGAAACATGTTGGTCCCTTGGTGTAATCATAGGATGCTTAGGTTAACGGACGTGTATTTCCTTCCTATCTCGAAAAGCTATCCCATGTAGCTTCAGCTCAATTATATATTTGATTTCCATATCTAGTTTGCAAATCTGATGGACAGCTTTTAGCCATGTCTCTATGGAGGTAAGGGATTAAACCAATTTTTACAGATTTTCCCTTCTGGAAACCTTTGCAAGTAGAACAGAACAGAACACTTGAGTAACATCCAGAGAGTTTAAGGTTACAGCATCAACCCCCAAAAAAACTAGTATACGTTTGACTAGTATTGAAACTTCAAAGATCCCTTCCACGCCCTTGCTCACCGTATCCCAAAAAACAGGAGTAAGACACAAGAAAAGAACACATGTTCGTTCATCTTCTGCTTCCAGACAGCCGGAACTTCTTCACCCGAGGTCTGTGTTTTGGCAAATCTCGCAATCTTTTGGGGAGTCCGAAAATTCCTATTAAGCTTGAAAATATGATTCCTTTTCAAGTTGACCAGCCGGATAACTAGATATAAAAGCTTGAGAGATACATGGCACAAAAATTTCAGAGCAGCCCCCGGCAACCTGCCTCCCGAGATCAAAGAGGGAGAGCTGCAACTTATTCTCCTTGCCACCCACCAACATCCAGTACCAAGTTAAAACCTCTTTTTTTATAGTTTGTGTGTCCTGTAGCCTTGTCATGAACTCAAAGGGGCCTCCAATGTCTAGTTTTTTACTGATATACCATGAAAACATTTTACATTTTTAAATCTTGAAAGCCGCCCCTCAGTTTTGCATATCATTATCTCACAAGGTACAAGACCCTGTAGAGTAAGAAGGTCCCCCCACACTGTTATACCGGCATCCCTCAGTGCTATCTGACAGACACTCTGAAGTACCTGGGGAATCCCAAATGGGGGAATAATCAGAATCATATTGTATACCCATGGTCTTTCTGATTTTAAACCAAAGCCTAGGAGCAGCCTTTAGGACTTTCAGTGTAACTCTTTAAAAGTATCTAGGGTCTCCAAACGTATATAGCAGGCCATAAGTTCCTAGGTGTTTGGCCATTGTCAACAACTAGCCACACATTGTACTATCCGGGGTTCCCAGCAATATTCTATAGTTTTTTAACCGAGAAGTACCACAATATTTCCTCAGCTCAGGGAATGCCAAGCCTCCTTTCTCTAGTCAATGTCTCAATTTCTTCCAAGCCAGTCTAACTTCTCCCATAGCTCATATGAACATTATTTTCCGCTGAATTTTTGCAACTATTGTTTCAGGGAAAGACAGTGGGATACAGTCAAAAAGGTATGTCAGTTTAGGTAAAATGGTCATTTTGATTAAGTTTACCCGCTCGTATATGGTGAGTGGGAGATTTCTCCACTTAGTAAGCAGCATGTCGACTTCTCTAATGACCCTCTATAAATTATGAGGCCAGACTGCTTTCAAAAGATGGACTATGGATATATTCAAATACTTAAACTCTGACTAAATACTCCTCCTCAGATCTACTCTATTCCAACACATGATGTTGGATTTATCTTTATTATTAGAGTAACCCGAGAAGGCCCCAAACTCTTCTGCTAATTCCTCTACTCTGAGGATAGTCGTGTGGGGATCTGCTGTGTAGATAATCACATCATCCACATATAAGGCTATTTTAGTGCTGAAAGCCTATGATACAAACAGGACTACTTGCTGATATACCCTGAGCATTTGGGTGAATGGCTCCGTAGAGATGTCAAAAAGATGGAGAGAGAGAGGGCAACACTGCCTGGTGCACTTAAAGATGCTGATGGTCCATGTGTCCACTATGTGCAGGAAGTTTGGGGGGGAAGAGTGAAGGTAAGGGGGCAAGCACATTAAATATCACCTTTGTCATTTTTCTCCGCCTTTAGTATAACATTCGTATGGCATTTAATAATGCCAGAAAGTAATGGGAGGGTTTTCCAAGTGAGAAGTAAGGGTTGGGCACATTGTGGAGAGCAGTGGGAGAAAATTCCAAAAATTATTTTAGTCCTCAGTCACTATTTTTCCATCTGAAGCAAGGATAATAAGGCTGATAGATAATATCATCTTAAACTCTAGCCAGGGTATGGGTTAGGGAATCAAGGGTTGGATTCAATGGAGATGGATAGAGAACTAAGACTTCTTAAATTGAATGTTAATGAGCTCAAGGCTAGGGGGAGACAGAATACAGTGCTAGTGCTACAATGGCTGGAAGATCACTTAACCAACATAATGATTTTACAACAGATCCACCTGACCTAATGAGAGGGTAGGGCCTTGTTTCAATTGAGAAGTGGATGGGTCAGTTTGCTGTTTCAGACCATGACAAATACTGGGGTAGCAATCCTTGTAAGAAAATGGGTGCGCACTTGGGGGGGTTCTACAACTGATTCCGCAGGAAGGTAGGGGTATGGCAAATGAGGAGGGACTGCATTAATGCACCTAAGATCAGGCCGGCCCTGAAAAGTATGCTTCAGGATATGGGTCTGGTAGATGTATTGCAACATCAAATGGGAAAGTAGAGAGGGTACACATATCATAGTAAACATTATGGGTACTCTTCTAGGTAAGATTATGTCTTTATCAATAATATTATGGTGGAAGGAGTCGGGGAGATCAAACATTTGCCAGAACATATTTCTGATCATTCTGCAGTGATGGTGCGAATAGAACTACCTGCCGTTAGTGGTTGTCCTAGATGAACAGTTAATAGTGCCCTCCTCTTGCATATAGGTATCAGGCAGACCTTAGAGAAGATAAGTCAGAATTTCTTTCTTGATAATATAGGGTCTGACTGGGGCTCTGCGGATTCAGGCATCCTATGAAAACATAGTGGATACAGAAGAGTTCGGCTCTGTGATCAAAAGATAGGTAAATTGGAGACAATCCTTTATGTGCAGAATCCGAGAGTAGATAGGGAGATAGCCTTTAAAAATCTAGAAGAAGTACAAATAAGCTCTAAAATCAAGCTTGAAGGAAAGTGCTGGAAAGATGACAGGTGAACCCTGCAAGGCTGTTGGATATGGTGAGAGAAGCGGGATTGCACTGGCATGGAAAGCGAGAGCAGAGAGAGTCAGGAGTAACATCAAAGAGTTGGTAGTTAAACCTCAAGGAGAAGTCCCCAGCAGGGTAGAGAAGATTGAGGAACACCTGTTGACATTATTTTCATTCCCCTAGAAAGAGATTAAGCCTGTTATTGAAGCCAGCTTAGGACCTCAGGAAGACAGATTCGTATCAGCCGCTTTCATTTCTGGGTATGGATTATTAGGTATTTACCAGTATTCTAGTAGGTAGATTTGCATCCCTGGCCAATCAATTAATTCATTCAGACCAGAAGGGCATGGTCCCCAAGCGGCAGGTTCATGAGCTCACACAGCAGTTCACTTGACACAATTGATCTTGCTACTGCCTGTTCAGATTCTTTGGCTGTATTCACATTGAATGTAGCCAAAGCCTTTTGCTAGAGTCTGCTGGGAATATATGTGAGAAGCTCTGAATGTTCGAATTTAAGTTTGAACTTTCATTTCCACTTTCCAAAGGTTATATGGTGTTTGTCTGCCTGAATATTACATAATGGGGCATTAACTGCATCCTTACCTTTGTCCAAGAAGCAGAATTTCACAGCCGGTGTATTTTATAGAAGATTTATTTGTCTTAGTTGCAGATAAGTACATCCAAATCTAGGTCCAGGATAGCCATAAGGTTAGCCCCTGGAACAGCCCCACCAGGAAAAGCCTCCCTGCTGCTTAGCCCATACATCAACTGCCACTCTGTAGTTCCGTGGTTTGTGAGTGAGGTTCGGTGGTTCCGAACCCGTTCAATAAAGGTCGTCGGAAATAGACGATTATGGTGTCAGCAGACCGCAAATGACGAGTGTAGTGTGTACGAGTGTTTTCGCATTAATCGATCAATGAGAACACTACGTATTCAGGGATTTCGTTTGAACCTCGGGTTCCATTTTGTGTACGGCAGCCATTTTTGCGGTTGCCCTCACATAGGCCGATGACTGCGGCCGAACGAGTCCTTGGGACACGTACACCTTAGCTGAATTCTGAATGACCTGGCCGAACTGACTCCCTTGCCCGAGGCTGACCTCGCTGAGCCAGTTCCTTGTTAAGCAGCTGGTCAGATAAAGATCAAAGAGCAGGACCTGCCCGAGTTTATAGTACACTGCACCCACCTTTCTATCTTGCTTCCAATCTGTTTCTGTTCCTTCCTTTACGACATAATCACTGATTTGGGTTGAGGGTTTTATGATGGGTTTGTCCGGCCTGGGCGAACAAGAATATTGGAATGTGCTTGGTCATTTCTGGTGGGCTGGACAACGGAAAGTGGGATTGTCGCCATACGCTACTTTCAAAATGTCACATTTCTATTGGTCAGTTTGTATGAACCCAATGCTAATTTGGAATGTTGCCTGAGGCTTGCTTTTTGGCATAAAAGACCATGCTCCGCTCATTGGATTTGTGCAGTCTCTAGCAAACCACCCGTGTTGTGCTTCGTAGATCTCTGTTCCTGGTTGCAGCCAATAAACTTTGGTCTTTGACGTCATCAAGAAGTATCCCGTGTCTCTGTTTGCCGAGGCAGGGGAACTCGAAGGCATCGGGCGTTTTCCCTGACGCTGCTGGGTTCTAAAACCCGGTCCTTCAACTCCTCTCCTCACAGGCACCCAAGCATTCCATTGCATCACCACCACTCCAACATTCCACACAACACATTCACATTGGCTGAACGTTAATGGCCAAAGTAACAGCGAAGATGCATCGATAAGAACACAAGATATAACAGACTCCAAATGTGATAGGCCCACACAGGTCATGGGAGTGAAACTGAAAATCACACATGGATGTCAGCCTCACTGATATACAAAGGTTAAAAAGGCCCCAACTTTATTCTTTATGATTCCCTTATCAGCCCCATTGCCTTCCTGAGATGTGGTCAGGACCCACTAACCAGTAACCTTTATAGAATCAAAACACCAATTTGAAGTGAAGAAGACAGCCAGAATTTCTCTTCCTCCAGTGTATATGCTTGTCCCTCCCCGGCAATCAGAAATGCAAGAAATCCACAGATCTGCTTTGGATGGCTTCTCCACGTCTACATGCCTCTCTGATGCCCTGGGTCTCTGAAGCCCATGCCTTCCAGAACCCACAGGCCTCCATGTACTGTACCATACTTAGGCACACATACATCACAGCATGGACAAGCAATCATACATGTGCTGACAGCACTACATACTAACATGATTTATGCCAAGGGTGAGTTAGTTACAAAGCAGTAGAACTTTACAAGAGTTGGCCAGTAAGTCTCACTCCAGTGACACAAGTAACAAGCATTTGCAATGCAATAGGGCTCGCATTTGCGACACTTTGAGCTCCTGGCATTGTAAATGACAAACCTTTATCTATGTGTTGGTTTTGAAAACATATAAATAAAAGGCATTGTCATTTACAATGCCAATAGCTTACATTTTACTAATGCGAGACCGATTGCATTGCAAATGCTTGTCCCTCTGAGATTTCAGTGATGCTTCTAAACGTTCACTGTTGATCATTACTACATCATGCTTTCTGATTTAAATATGTAACAGGATAGTAAATTAAATAATCTTGTGTGATAGTTGGCCTGCATTTCGTCTGTGACACATTTTTGCTTTATATGGTAAAAAGTTATGGGATTTTAGAAGATTTAAACTTGCGTGCACTCTCTATTTTCACCTGTGTCTCACTTATGCAACTACCCTTCATTAAATTAATTACCTTGGAGCCAATGCAGAGATTGAGGGCAGTGGTGAATTCCCATTTATTCTCTGCGCACATTAGTGTACAATTTTGTGAGGTGTGCAAAGAAGGTGTTTTGCAGTTTTAGCCACCCCTAACCCGAAGTTATTGAGAGCTTTACTTGAACACCAGTTACATTACCCAAGGACACGTTTATTTTTGGTTCCACAGTTCCAAAGTCGGCAGGTCTGGCCGTAATGCCACATCCTCTCCCCAGAAGCTCCCTGATAGTCCCAGCTGTTATCCGCTAGTGTGATCTAGCCATGGAAACAGTAATTTCATCATACCAGAAGCCCTTTGAGACAAGACAGAAATGGCCAAATGGGTAGCTTTTCTTTTTTTATTTCAAAATAATTTTTATTGAAAGTAAATTTTTCATATACAAAAGCAAAACATTCGTAATACTTGTACTGTTCTTGCAATGTTGCGGCCTGGCGGGGCCTGAGAGAGAGAAGAAAGGAAGAGAGAAAGAAAAAGGAGGGGGGGGGGGTCACTGCTCCAGATAGGCGTCGAGAGCTTCCCACATGTTATCTTTGGCAGTATGATTCGCCGTCTTTTGCTTGGCAGTGATATTGTCCGCCCCCCGGAGGAAGGTTACCCAATTGAACCAGCGTTTGAAGGTGGCTTTGCTGGTGTCCTTCCAGTTACCCAAGATCGTTTTCACCGCAGCCGTCAGAAGTACATCGACCAGGTCTCGTACTTCTTTGGACTGAAGTTCTGTTGCTAGGAAGGCAGTGGCTATCCCCGCTAGTCCTCTTTGTGTCTTACCTCCCGTGACTGTGTCTATGACGTTATAGACCTTGCTCCAGAAGGTTTTGACTCTGGTGCATTCGTATAACATGTGAGATAGATCTCCTGTAGCCATCTGGCAATTCCAGCATGTGCTGCTCTCACTAGCTCCAACCTTCCCTAGTTTCGCTGGTGTCCCGTGCAGCCTGTGGAGTAACCAATATTTGGTTTGTGCTAGTTGTGGCGTGATTTTGTTTTTGGACGCTGCCGTCCATAGTCTGGCTCTTTCTTCTTCGTTTAGCGGTCTTTGTATGGTCTCCTCCCAAAAGGCCAGTGTCTTATTGTTTAGAGTTGTGGTGCGTGGTGTGATTAGCTTGTAAATTTGCGCTGTTTGGTGGCCTGTCTTGTTTAAGTTTTGTGCGTATTGTATGATGGTGGGTATCTGTTTCGTGAGGCTTGCTTTGGTGATAGCTGCTTTGATTTTGAGGAATTCGTAGAACTCCTTTTTAGGTAGGGAGGTTGTCTGCTGTAGTGCCTTGTAGGTGAGTGGGTTGTTCCCTGCTTCTAGTTGTGACGGCGTTGTGATGCCTCTGCTGTACCATTCCTTGCTGTCTAGTGTTTTCCCTTTGTATGTGACTTTGGTGTTATGCCACAGTGATTCCCATTTGGTGCCTTTGATACTTACTGCCATTTCCTTGTCTACTCTCAGCAGCGCTGTCTTTGTGTTGTGGATTATTGCGTTTTTGGCCTCTGGGTGCTTGTGCGCCGTGAGGGCCATAATTGGGTCTGCGCCACCTAGAATACTCCTTTCCAGGTCCAGCCATACCGGCATGTATTCTGGTGTGGGGGCTATCCAGTGTAGTCCCTGTTTGGCCAGGCATGCCGTCTGGAAGGCCTTGTAGTTTGTGAGGTTCAGTCCGCCCTGTTCTTTTTTGAGTCTGAGTTTCGCTAAGCTGATTCTTGGTTTTTTTCCTCCCCAGAGGAACATGTTGATGCTTTTGTCTAGGCGTTTGTGGAAATCGGTTGTGAGTGTGAGAGGCAGCATGGAGAGCAGGCAGTTTAGCATGGGGGTGACCATCATCTTTATTGTCTCAATTCTTCCCCACCAGCTTATGAATTTGGGGCCCCACGTGTCTAGCTTGGACTTAATTTTCTTTAACATCGCCTCCTCATTATGGTCTAGTGTTGATCTTAGGTCCCTTCCGAAGAGGAGGCCTAGGTATTTTAGGGGTTTTGTTTGCCATGCCAGGCCGGACGAGCCCAGGACAGTCTTGGTGGTATGGCAGTTCATAGGTTTGCATTCGGATTTCTCCCTATTGAGCTTGTAGCCTGAGACATGTGCATACTCTTCTATTGTTTGCACGAGTGCCTCAATTGACTCTTGTGGATTGTTTGTGGTGATCAGAATATCATCCGCGTATGCGGCTAGCTTAAAAGCTTGACCCTCTATCTGCACCCCCGTGATCCGGGGGTTTGACCTGATCATGTGGAGGAGTGGTTCTAGGGCCAGCAGGAATAGCCCCGGTGAGAGGGGGCAGCCTTGCCTTGTCCCTCTACCTAGTGTGAGTGTGTCCGATGTAGCTGCGTTAACCACCACTCGAGCCCGGGGGTTTTTGTAGAGGGCCATGATCATGCCCCTGTACTTCTCGCCAAGTCCAAACTTGAGCATGCACTGGTTCAGGAAGGGCCATGAGACTCTATCGAAGGCTTTTTCTGCATCCAATGCGATCATGACAGCCTTTTCCGCACTGTTGGCCGTGCGATTGATTAAATGGCCTAGCAGTCTGGTGTTGTCCTGTGAGAGTCTGTTTTTCAGGTAGCCCACCTGAGTTTTGTGTATGAGAGAGGGGAGATGTGCGTTTAGTCTCGCTGCTATGATTTTAGCGTAGATTTTGCAGTCCACGTTAATTAGGGAAATTGGCCTGTAGTTGTGTGGGAACTGGGGGTCTTTCCCTTCCTTGGGGATAACAATAATGTTTGCCTCTG
The DNA here is from genome assembly GCF_964263255.1 of Lissotriton vulgaris. Taxonomy (NCBI): domain Eukaryota; kingdom Metazoa; phylum Chordata; class Amphibia; order Caudata; family Salamandridae; genus Lissotriton; species Lissotriton vulgaris. The sequence continues at coordinate 1,862,542,859 of NC_141687.1, forward strand.
CCATTGAGTCTGTCATGTTGCCTTTTTCTGCGCACGCTTGGAATATTCTGACTAGCGTGTCTTTGAGTAACGGTTGGAATTGTTTATAGAAGGTAGCTGTGAAGCCGTCCGGACCTGGGGCCTTGTTTGGTTTTAGTAAGTCTATGGCCCTCCCTACTTCCGCTTTGGTTATGTTTTGATCTAGGGCCTCTCTCTGTGCGTCGCTTATTCTGGGTAAGTCGAGCTTCTCTAGCAGGCTTGCCCCGCCGTCTGCCTCCAGCGATGTATCGGCAGTGTATAGGTCTTTGTAGAACTTCCTGAAAGTTTCGAGGATTTGTTTATTCGCTGTGTGTGTCTTGTTGTCAGCGTCTGTGATTGCCGCGACTGAGTGCTGCCTTTGCTTGGCTTTCAGGTAACCAGCCAAGGCTTTCCCTGCTTTATTGGCGAGCATAAGTTTATGGATTTATATTTGTTGATCCATGTGGATGCTCTCTCGCTTAGGATTCTGTTTAGCTCATATTTTTTTTTTGTTAGCGTTGTGAGTGTATTCCTGTCCTTTAAGTTGGCCGTGTGGTTTCTTTCTAACTCCTTAATCTGCTCCTCCAGTTCCTTAATTTTCTTGTTCCTGCCCCTGTTCATGCGTGCTTTAATATTCATGAGTTTCCCCCTTATTGTTGCTTTAAGTGCGTCCCATAGTGTTGCTGCCTCTGTGTCTGCTGTGTCGTTATACTGGAGATATTCTTTGATCGCTACCTCTATTTCGGAAATGTTGGCGGGGTTCTCGAGTATATCACTGTTGAGGCGCCACCTCCTGCTTGGTGTTTCGTTATGTTTGCCACTCAAGGAGAGGGATATGTGTGCGTGGTCCGAGACTGTTATGGGTCCTATTTCCGTTGTGTCTGTCAGGTGTGTGTGTGTGTCGGACATGAGTATGTAGTCTATCCTGCTGTATGAGTTGTGGGGGTGCGAGTAGAAGGTGTATTCTCTGGCACTGAGGTTTTGTAGCCTCCACGGGTCCGCTAGTGCGAGTTTGGTGCATAGGTTTTTGAGTATGTTCTGTTCTTGTGAGGTGTGGCTGGGTCTGTGTGGGTGTCTGTCTGTGGCATTATCCATCGCCTGGTTCATGTCTCCTGCCGTGATTAGTAGTTCGCCCAGTGGGATCTTACTTAGTTCACTCTCTAGGTCCTCCCAGAATTTTTTTTCCACCGTGTTTGGCCCTTATATGTTCGCTACGTGTATTGTCTCGTCACCTCTTTTGATTGATGTAATCAGCCTCCTCCCTTTGGTGTCTGCGACATTGTTGTGAACCTGGAACTTCCCTTTCTTACTGATTATGGTGATGACTCCTCCCTTTTTGTTGACTGCCGGTGAGCATAGCACCTCGCTTATCCAGTTGGCTTTGAGCCTGTTAGCGTCCTCTAAGGACACTCTAGTTTCTTGGAGGACGTATATGTCAGCCTTCAGTCTATTTAGGTAGTCTAGTGTTTTCCGTCGCTTGACGGGGTGGTTGAGTCCCTTGACGTTAAGTGACACTATTTTTATGTCCGAGGCTATCTGTGCCTGGCCCCTAGTGTCGGGTGTCATCATGGTTTGATAGTTCTGTCGCTGTACCTTAGTGAGGGATCTATGTTGCTCCTCTTTGTTCTTTGCTTGCTTGCTAACTGCCACCACTCATTGGTGCCCCCCTGGGGTGTGGGATGGGATGAGGGGTTGTGTGTGGATATAGGAAAGAAGAGAAAGAAAAAAGAGTGCTTCCGCCAGGCTAAGATTGTCCGTGCTACATGGCCTCCCCCCCGGCCCTCTCCCCCCCTCCGCCCCCCCGCCCCCCCGCCCCCCTCCCCCCTGTCAACGTACTGTAAACGTGCGACAGCAACGGTTCCCGCCCTCCGCTTCCCCGGGTCTCTAAAAATCAAGAGAAGACCATCTCAGCCGCCCTCCCGTGCTGCGCATTTAGGCAAAGGATATTGGTTATCAAGTGTTCAAGGTCCTGTGTTCCCTGTGTGAGGTAGTCCTTGTTCCGATGAGCTCGGTGTTACCCTGCAGGGTAGGAAAGTTCTGTGTTCCTAAATTGTCCAAGGATCTCATTCCCATTGTTGAGGTAGTTCCTTCTTCCGGTGAGGTAGGTCTCTTTTCCATTGAGGTAGCTGTTGTTCTTCCGAGGTAGAGTATTATCTGCCGCCTGCTGCTCCCTTCTCTTCCGTCTCTGAGCTGTCTGATGAGGCTCTTCTTTTTGCCGTTCCGGGACTTGTTTGTTCCATCTCCTCCTGCTCTGGCTTCCTGAGGTACCTGCGTAGTTCCGCTGGGTCATCGAACATACGTGTGTCCTGCCCGTCTGTTATCCTCATTCTTGCTGGACCAACAAAGCTGAACGTTATCCTTGCTCTCTTCATAGTGTCTCTTAGCGCGAGGAACCCTTTCCTTGCTTCCACCGTGCCCCTTGAAAGGTCTTGGGTGAAGATTATCTTCTTGCCTTTCCAGATGGGGGTTTGGCCTTTGCGTGCGAAGGCGAAGATGGCATCGGTGTGGCTCGATCTTAGGGGTTTGCAGATGATCGTTCTTGGTCCTTTCATGTGCACTTGTTTTGTGGCGGGGATCCTGTAAGCTTTGTCGATCTCCAAGGCTCTTTCAAATTTTATGCCAGTCAGCTTGGGTATCAGTGTTTCGAGTAGTGCCGCGCATGAGCCTGCCCCCTCCTCCTCGTCTTCTGGTATGCCTAGGATCCTGATGTTCCCCTTCCGGTTTTTGTCCTCTTGTTCTGCGAGCCTTCTCTGCATGTCGCTGGAGACCTTGGAGATGTAGCAAATGTCTTTATCCATGATGCCTGATTTATCTTCTATGTCGCTGATCCTTCTCTCTGTCTCCGCTACTCTGCTTGCTATTTTGTTCTGGTCTGCTCGTATGGCTGTGAGTTCTAGCTGGACGTTGTCCATTGAGATCTTTGTGGCCTTGGCCAGGTCGTTGGCTTCGGTTATTTTTTTGACGAGCAGGTCCATCGCAGTCTCTGTGCTTTGCAGGTTTTTCATTTTGATCGGTGATTCCAGATCTTTCCTAATTTTTTAAATGGGTAGCTTTTCATTTATCAATTTAGAGGGTTGATAAAGTGCTGCTTGTTGCCTTGCGGGTACTTCGAAGCTCTACCGTATGAAGCAAGCAGTCTGTGTGACACAGATCATTAGTGTGGGTGGACCCACATTCTTCGTTCGTGACCTCTTCGGTGCTTGGGCATCCGTAGAAAACCATTGTGAATAGTTTGATTCTCAGGCGCTTACTGAAGTGTGTCTAGTGCTGCGTTGCCCTTGATGTTTTGTTCAAGGCGCTCTACAGCCATGGACCCTGCTTAGGAATCACAGATCATGAAAACAGGTATTTTCCATCACTGATTTTGGGCGGGCGAGTAGGGAAACTCCTGCCCCCGCTATATCTCCCAGATTCAAGGGTTGAAACCAAGAAGCTAAAAGCGCCTCCTTCCTTCACTTTTTTAAGAGGCGCCTCAATACATTCGTAGTACACAATATTAGTTGGCGGGCGACCACCTTGCCAGGACTCACAAGTGAAACCAGCTTGTACATTTCTGATTTCTCTTTTTATAATGTGTACTATCGAGTCAATAGATATTTTACTCTGAATCCCTGCTGGTTGACCCGGTTATTGCGCATAAGAAAGTGATGCAAAGCAGTGCTTTCAAAAGGAAAATACTGTAGAACTCTATGCCAGAGTACCTGTTTGCTTCTGAGAAGTACCGGTGCTCTCCATTATAAGCATGGGGAGAGAATGTGGCCTAACGGCTAGGGCGGTCGACCTCGGAGCTGGGGAACAGGGTTGAGTCTCGGCAGGGACGCTCAACATCTTGTGATTCTGGGCAAATAGCTTCATCTCCCTGTGCCTACCAACAATGAATGTGTCCTCGTGTAACGCAACTGGTGCTATGTAAAGCGCTCTGAAACACGATTCGGGTCAAGTTCACGCTAAATAAAACTCCAATAATAATAAGTATTAAACTAATGCTGACAATTAAACAAGTGCAGGTCCTCAGCAGCTGACTGTTTTCTGGTGCCTCAACCCAGGTGCTGCAGGCTGAAGATAAGCCCCCCCCCTTCACTCACTAGTATCCAGGGGCCCCAGGTCACTTACATGGTGGGAGGACCTCTTGGGAGTCAGGGGTTCTAACAGAACGATCGTAACCGAACCTCTGACTGTTCCTCCCGAGGAGTTGCATAACTGCTCCGACTACGCCTCATTGCCGCCTCCCTCTTTACCTCACCTCCGTGTTACACTGCAGCGGCGGGTATCTGGGAGCATCTGTTCGGGTAAAGTTGCCTAGGGGCTGCCCGGATGTACTCTTCGATTGGTCGCTCAGCCCAATTCACAATAAGAGCTTCCCCACCGTCTCACCGCCTCTGCACAGCCCCAAGCCCTGCTGGTTCATCGCTGTCACAGCCAACTCATATGAGGGCCTCCGACAGGAGCAGCGAGGCTGTACTCCGGGCCGTTAACTTCACCCGGCCGCTTGCTATTGAGACAGCACTCCTCCTCTCTGCGCTGTCCTTCTCCAGAGCGGCACTCAGTTGAGTCACACGCCGTGAGCGTGCACATAGGAGCAGCGAGGCTGTACTCCGGGCCGTTAACTTCACCTGGCCACTTGCTATTGAGACAGCACTTCTCCTCTCTGCGCTGTCCTTCTCCAGAGCAGTTCTCAGTTGGGTCACACGCCGTGAGCATGCACAGAGTCTGATTCCGACGCGCGCCTTGGGATTGGGCCACGCGACGTGAGCTGTCTACGGTAGAACCTCACGCGCGCGACCCAATCCCAAGGCGCGCGTCGCAATCTGACGCTGCCGCGCGCCCCTCTGCAGACTCCCCCTGCATTCCACGAGGCGCGCGTCGCGATCCGGCTTTGTCTGCCATGCAAAAGCGCACGCGCCTAACGTTATCCGATGGGACAACGCTGCGCGCGCGGCCTGGTCTTGCATCCACATTCCAACTCGTTGTCGGCTGAGCCCACAGCTATAGTTCTCTCTGCAAGAGCGCGCTTTCGCAGCGAGCCCTAAAAAGGCATGTTCACCACCGCGCTCCTGCTACTTAACTCTGGTTAATTGCTGCACCATTTTACTATTTGGGGTAACTGTTAGTCCACCCCTCCCGGTCTGACAAGATCGCAATGTGTGAGACAGGCCTAAGTCATGGCATACATGCATGATCTTTGTTGCCCATGTCAAAAAACATTGGAACTAAGGATCCAAATATTGCTGCATCTTCGGCAGCCAGGGCAGGGGTGCACGTCCAGAGCCATGCAGGGGTCTTTTCCTTCCCAACACTTTACATTGCTTTTCTCACCCTTGATGGAAAAAGTGTTTCTGATTGTTACATATTGTTGTCAAGCGTCCTTGTTTACTGTAGATGTGTTCTGTATAGTTGATAAAACATGACGTACGGTGGACACATTGACTTGTAGTTGCTTGTAGTGTAATCGTGGTTTGAATTAAGTCTTTTAGTAGTATACACAGTAGGGATTAGATACATTCCATTGAATAAGAAAGCATGCATGTGCATGCTGATTACTAGCACACACGCCGACATAGTATTCTGGCACTCATAAAGTATTTTTGGCATTTTGTTAAGTAAAATGTTGTTAAAAATGGTCTCCTAGGTGACTTGTATAAATATTTAAGCCATTGTGGTTCTGTGCACATATTGTTTATTGTATGAATTTTCATTGTAGCAGGTCAGTTTATGAAAGTTTTTGCATCATCAGTACATTTTGTTTTTGTTTTTATTCAAATAACTGTTGTTGAGTTCGTTTTACTAGAGCACAATTTGGGTCAAGTGAACGACTGACTATGCTGGACCCGCGCAATCGTCTTCTAACCCTAAAGAAAGGGACAAGGGAGCAAGAGGAAACTGGGCTGTCTCTGGGTGTACCCTCCCAAACGTAACTTAACTGAACAACAGAGCAGTCACAAAAAACTATAGGAGTCCCAGAAGAAGTCTTCAATCTGTGGAGCGCGACCCCCCGGTGTGCCGTGGAGGCATGGAAAGGGAGTCACACACTTCATTTGCTAAAAGAAAACGGCCCTAGTTAAAATGCTTTGGTTAGTTAAAATGCTTTCCTGTGCTGGGAAATCGAAGCCAGGCAGACAGCTAAACATGTCTTTCTACCAGTGTGTTGTTGGCCTGAAAGAAATGCAAATGTGCACAATGAGTTAATCTGCAAATGTAAAGGATTTGTAGATTAACTCGTTGTGCACATTTGCATTTCTTTCAGGCCAGCAGCACACTGGCAGAAAGGTGTATATAGCTGTCTGCCTGGCTTTGATTTCTCAGAATAGAAGAGTGCTGTTGCAGTTAATTGATCAAATCACTTGAATCTTTTTGAGAGGTATAGCTGTGAAGTGCTTGTTTTTAATTGTCTTTGTATTTACATAGTGCTTGCTATCCCTGAGAATGTGTTGAAGGGACAGTTATGTAAAAAGAATTGCATTAAATTGGGTCTGGATATTACCAAAATCTATGGGCCTCATTTACAATGAAATGGTGTAGGGCAGCTCTGTTAGTATTTTTGCTGCGCTGCTCTATGCCAGTTCCAAAGGGCCGGAATGGACCTTATTTATAAGAAAGTGTGAACACTTGTCCTTTCTCCCAGCGCACAATTGGTGCCTAGCGCCAATGCAGTCACCTTTGCACCATAGTACAAGGGCCTCTGCATTGTTGGCAGGATTGTTTTTGTGCAAGAAGGCATGCCTTCCTCCGCAAAAACAACCAGTGGGGGCTTTTTCCTATTTCTATTTGCGCTACACATAGAAAGAGGGAACAATTGAGGGGAAATAAACCTATTTCTCCTTGTTACGCATCCCCTGGGGCAGCGTACAGTTTTTACACATCCTTAGGTGTACAGATCCTTGTAAATCTGGGAATGTGTCAAAACCCATGGGAAAACCCACCGCAGCGCCCATGGAACGCCCCCCTGATGCAGTGTAAGACAACGCATCGACTTGCACTGCGTTGCCGTACACCATATCCAAGAGGCCATGAAATGCCACTCAAAGTGACTTTGCATGGCCTTGTAGATATGGGTCTGCACTCTGCACAACCAGAGTGTCATAACAAATGACGCACCGACAGTGCAAGGGGCTTATAAATAAGCCCCTATATTTTCGAAGCAGACGATATATTTTGGAAGCACCAATTTATAGTAAAATACTTTGCGCATTTTGTAGCGGTCTATCTTATACTGTGTGTAATGCACGTATAAAATAAAGACTTACATATTCACAATGGTTTCTGTCATGGGCTGTGACCTCATAGCACTAAAAATACAAAGGTCACTATTCTCCACTGCACCAACCACAATTTAATTCTGTGGCTCTCTGGTTTCACACAGACGTTTGCAGTGCCTTAACTAATAGAGGTTTCATAATTTACTATAATGCATTTCCCACTGAGTAACAACTTTTTAAAATGAATTTATTATACATTGAAGCAGCCCGTTATTTTATATGTACTACCTGACGGTGAAAGACCTAAAAAACCTACATAGGTTTTAATTATGATGAATGATGTTCAGCTACCTCCACTTACATGCAGCTGTTTTCCTCTAATGCTGTGCAATAAAGTTTCAGCCCATGCATTACAGCTATTATACAAACGGCCACTGGAATGATGTGATTGTGCAGCCACAGCGATTTTAGCATAATTATAGATTTTCCACATTTGCCACATAATCCATCATCTGCCACAAAATCTGCTGATTTTAACAAAAAAAAATATGTATTCAAAAGATTCAAATGTTACTAAAAAAGGAGCAACAGGTGTTGCTGCTCTGTAGAAGGCCTTTTATGAAGCTGTACTAGTCACCTTTTTGTTGCTTATTGCAATATTTGGGTGTTAAACTGGTACTAATGAGGTGCAACCACAGATTGACTGTTTCTCTGGAGAACATTTACGGTTGTCAATGATAAGATGTACCAGGTTCTAGAAATGTTTGTCGGGTGGTGGTCCTTACATCTAAAAATCTTTGATGGGGGGTCTCAGCATCAAAAGGTTTGAAGACCACTGTTCTAGGGAGTGCTAAAGATATGTCTACATGTGTCTTTATGTGTTCCAGAGGACAATGGAATTACAAAACAATTGTAAGGCGAGTCATTAAACACGGACATGTGTGTTTTACAGTGGCACCAAAACACAAGCATGCAGTGATGTGACCTCTGGCATTTTGTTGCATCTAAACATAACTTTTGTTTTGTGTATATGTTCATTTTATTTTTACATACAGGACTGTACAATTCAAGAACTCAATCCGAGGATGCTGGTATATTTTGTGAAAGAAGAAAGAGGAAGACCCGATCCCTCGTTTTTTTGTTCTGCTCACTTTTTATTTAGGGCAGAATCATACACTAAGGTATTTAATCCTTATGTGTAACCATTATGTTTTTAGAAATTTAGGAAAAGGAATTGCAACAATTTTTACAAATTCTATGACAGTCCGAAGAATTACTTACTGTCCTACACAAGAACACATGTATTTAGAATAACTCAAAATGTACATTACTTAGAAAGACAAAAAAAGAATTACACATTCATATAATTCTACACAGAAAACATTTAAACATAAATCGCTCATTAAGGTTGAGAGTACCCTGTCCACATATTTTATGTCAGGCCACTAGAATAATTGTTTTTCTCTTTCTTTTGGCCTGATTGCGCATGGGGCGACTAATACAATAAACATTCAATTCATTTGTAGAAAAACAAAAGCCTTATGCGCAATGAGAGGACATTCGGATTTAAGACGAATGAAGGGTCATAAGCCTGTAAGCCGACGCGTTTCTGAGCCTGTCTATATACTTGTTCAGGCTCGTCTTCAGGGCTTCGGGGCTGGGTACCTATATGGATACAAATAGAGGGCATGATAAGTTTTTGACCCTCTTTTGTGTGTCACTAAGACTGTTCGACTTGCGTTATTGTTACCTTTTTACTTTGCAGTGTCACTTATAACTGTTCATCTGATCGATTTCTTTTGGGGGGGACTCCTTAGGTTCTGTAATGGAAACAGTAACATGGTATGTGTTTCCAGACAATCTTTTATTGCGTTATTTATTTGCTATCATCGTATGTTTCACTCACGTGTTTAGCAGCCAGAATTGTACTTTGTATTTTGTACTACACTACATGAAGGCAAATAGTGTGACAGTTATGTGTTGTATGAATGGCAACTAATTGAAATAGTAGGGATCCTGGTCTTGATGAGAGCTGGGGACTCCTGTTGAGACCGCATGAATGGCTGAAAAATATCGACTGAAATAATGCTGCAGAAATAACATTGCTAGACATCCGCAATATACTCTGCCCACTCTCTATTTTATCTCTTATGCCCACCGTTAATAAAGTATTAGAATGTATTATCATTGGTTTGCAGCCCTGATATTTTAGGTAGAAAAACTGCATCCCACAGCACTCTCACACAAAGTACTCCCTGGAATCATGGACCCAGTTAATCACCATAATCATTTCTGTTGGATGAGGCTGCCTTAAGGTGAAGCATGACACATAAGTTGGTCTGTGAGAACTTGCCTTGCAATCTTTTGTAATTCCAGTGTCCTCTGGAAAGCATACACTCTAATTTCCTTTCTGGGACTTCTATAGCTTTGCTGATAATGCTTTGTTGTCAGTTAAGTTATGCTCAAACATTGACCATAAACAAAGATAGCTATTGTACATGTCAAGAAATTCTAAATAAGAATAATTGCTGAAGGATATCTGAACTGTACCTCTAGCAATTTGTGTGAGAGGTCTCTGTTTGATACTAGGTCTGGAGGCAAGTAACACAGTAAGCACATGACCCACATCTGGGCATACCTATGCCACTTCAGACAGTACATATGGCAATCCCCAAACTGAAATGTCATGGTGAACAAAAGAACGATGAGTTGAGTGCTACCCAATCTATTGCTGGTGGCAGCCTTGCCTACCATCACCTTTTGTGCGTTTCATGTACTGCCCTAAGTGGCATGGGTAGGCCCAGATATGGGTCCCATGCTCACTCTATCACTAGAACTAAGCTATACCTGGATGATGACCGATGAGTCCATAACTTGGGCAAAAGCGGTCCTGGGTTACTTGTGTTCCTGTTCAGGGAGGAACTGGATTGACAGTTCGGGCTTGATTGCTCCCATGAGGAGCCTGATCAAGACTGAGATTCATATGGCTAGGTCCAACTTAGGTGGTAAGGTGAGCAAAAGAATGAATGGTTGCAGTGCTACCCAAACTATTGCCAGTGGTTAGACTTATTGCAAGCAGCCTTCCATCACCTTTAGGTGCTTTCTGTATGATGGCCCTTAACCCTTTACAACATGTTATATTCTCAAAGGCACATACCAAACTTCCGTTGAAATACACACTTACTGATCAAAGGCAGGGTTGTTCCTAAGTCAGGAAGGGGTGCGGTGCTCAAAGCCAATGGGCTGTTGCTTGGGTCCCCTGAGAACAAGGGCCTCTGCCATGTTAGGTAGTTAATACTTGAATAATACTTCTTGGGTGTCACTCATAACGTCTCAAAATGGTATATTAAAAATTAAATAGACCTAGTGTGGTATCTTCCTGAATAGTGCTTTACTTTTTCATTCTTTTTCCCCATCCCCTTTCCTTTGGCCAAACCACCCATTGCCTGTGGGGTCTGATGATACAATTGGAATGTTAGTGCCAGGGCATTCTAACTTGAGCTCCCCTGAAGCACCTGGGAAAGGCAGTTGATGAATTGACAACTGTAAACTCGGTGAACTAACTTTGAAATTGGACAAATGAAAGAGAGTGTTCCAAAATGATGCTGTAGCGTGTGGTCCAAATTTAGGGTTGGAGAGGAAGGTAGCCTTACTACTGCATTATCTATTAGCAGAGGGGCAAGAAATATTGGAACACTTACCTGAGAAAAGGAGACTCAATGAGTATAAAATTAATGTAAGAAAATCAGACAACCATTTTTTACCCACATTCAGCACTATAATGGAATGTTCTCATTTTGGGAAGAGGTGTCAAAAAGAAGACAAGACTGTGAAGGAGTTTGTTTCAGATCTAAGGAAGCTGGCTGCAACATGCAAGTTTGGGGTGACATGTGAGGAGCGTATAAAGGATCAGTTTCTGCTTACAGGCGAGATTGAAAGAATAAGAGAAGAATTGTGGCTATAAGATGATATACCATTGGGGGATGTCTTGATAGTGACCAAACAAGTTGAGCACATGATACATTGTGTGAAATAAATAAAACAAGACGGGGGAGGAGAAACCCGAAGTGAACGAAATCACCAAAAATGAGTGAGGTGTTAGTAACCAAAGGTATTAAGGTGGAGCCCAAGGAATACAAAGGTGTAGTGGCCTTTAGAGGTAGTTGCTAACAACAAAGATTGTCCTACTCGAGATAAACCTGCAATAAGTGTGGGAAATAGGGACATTTTCAGGGTTTGTTGCAGACGTAACCTATATAAAAGAAAGAATCCTCAAGGTAATGAGTCTTAAACAATCCTGAGGGTATCATAACATTTGAGGGCCATGTAGAAGCAATGTTTGACTCATGCTCAAAGTTGACATTAATTGCTGAGAAAATGTTTGGAACAATGTTTAAAGCTCAGTAGAAACTGTACAAAATGGACATCAAACCAGGAGTGTATGGTGGGCAACCTACTCAGAATAATGGGTATCTTTGGGGAAGTGTAGCTTATAGGGACAGATTCACTGTCACTAAAGTGTGTGTGTCACAAAAGCGGGACAATATTATTGGATGGCCGGTCCAAAAGGATCTTAGAATAAATCTCATCCTATTTTCCTTGTAGGCTCTGTCGCTGCATTGCTACTTGAAGCGCCCAAACTCTCAAATCGCACACTCATCTATTACCAGGTTTCATAGGGATAAAAGGGTGGTGTGAAAACTCCTCTTTTCTCTTTTCCTGGCAGGTGCACCAGGAGGCCCAGCAAATGCATAAATGACAAAAGGGGGCTGTCTCTTTTATTTAAGTTTGGAGAGTTTTATGAGGCCGGCTGGCATTAGTGTGGCATGCGGTTTCACAATGCAATGAGAGGGTGTCTATGTGGAATACTGCCAGAGCTGCTGACTTTAGAACTGGGAAAACAGGTTCCAGTCTCTACGGTCAGGTAAAGTACTCCAATACCCTCTGTGTTTGCTGCATAAAAATAAACAACAAAGTGAGCAAGAGGAACAAACCAGGCAACAGCTTCAGTAATAGAGAACCAATCCCCCCATGTGGATGTGTTGTTAGATAGTCCAGAGACTAACAGGACCTGCACAGTGCTGCAAAAGAGAACCCCCTTTGCTCAGCATGACACCAAGCACTTTCAGCTGTGAGGCAAGACTACACGTTCCGCTCTGCAGATGGCACCACACTCAATAGACCCTGGTGGTTGGGGGGGCAAACCACACATGGGGGCAGAGGCCCAAGACCAGGCACAGTAACCACCCTGATGGTACCAGTGAAGACCCCCTCCACCAAAAAGAGCTGCAGTGCCAGCTGCCTTCCACTTGGGGAATGTAATGTGCCATATAGTCCCTTGAGAGAGCTGACGGCTCCTACAACAGCTTGCCTGTTGTTCGATGAGCAGACTGAATAACTATTTCATCGCCATGAGCACGGCCGGACTGGCTGTAACAGGCACCAGACATTTTCCTGGTGGGCCAGAAGGGTATGTGTGTGTGTGGGTGGGTAGTTTGGAGCGGCAGGTGGTGTTTTTTTTGTTACTGAGGGACGGTTTTTCAGAAGTGTTGCAATATAGGCCCCCTGTAACAAAATAACAAAAGCATCAGCAGAGTTTCCCACCAGCACCCTTGGTGAAAGTCAGAATAGATCTCTGCAGCCTTCTGGATGAACAGCAGCTTCTTCCTGTAGTTTAAACTGTACAGTCCTTTGCAGTCAGTTGAATCAGACCTATATTTGAAAATATCTTTATGGCCTATGGCTTCCCAGTCTGCATCCGGGCGAACAATGGTTCACCCCCTTAATAGACTAGACTTTTGCAAATGCATGCAAGGATAGCACATTCAGCATCTGCAGATATCGCCACTGTGGCCACCTCCCAGCAGAAGGTACATCGCTTTGAATAGGACATTATGCATAGCTGTGGACTGTGGTGAAAACATTGAGTGGGCACTCCACAATTTTCTGCATACCTATAGAAAAAGCCCTCATTACATGGCCAAGTGCTCATCAGCAGCCGTGTTGTTTGGGATGGCTCCACTGGAACTCGCCCCAGTGGCTTCGGGATGGCACCCACAGGAGATTGATCACAAGCACAGCCAAGGAAGATGGCGATCCAACTGCCACAAGGAAATGCATGGACATGGACTATGACATTCGCATTGGCAATTGAGTGCTGGTCAAAGATCAGAATTCCAGAAGCAAAACTCAGCTGCTGTTTACGCAATCACAGTGGACAGTCAGTAACAAAAAGGGGACATGGGTTTCTGCTGAAAGAGGATGCAAAAGGATCACTCAAAATGCGTCAGTGTTCACGAAAATGCCATCTGATAGCTACTTCTCAAGAGGAAAAGAGAGGAGATGGCAGCATAGTGTGGGACAAGGGAGAATGTGCAGATGCAGGAGAGTTGCAAACTAACTCTGACGCAAGAACAAAAACTCGGCAGACGTCTCCCCGAGCCGCAGGAGCTGATTATGGAACACCACGAGCTCCCGCAGCCTGACCAGCAGATATGCCTCGAAGAAAATCCAAGAATCTCCAAGAAACCTCTCAGACTTTCTGTGTTACTGAAAGTAGTTAGGAACATCTATTCTGGTTTGTTTTTTTGATTGTCAGTATGGCACAACACAGAACAAGGCACACACAGTGACCGTCGTGGTCAACGTTACTGCTAAAGAAAAGGGAGCTGGGCATGCTGGGCTTGGGGCGTTAGTCCATTATTCTAACTCTGCCCTACAACACATTCCCAGGGAGGACCATGTGTGAGAAATGGTCCCGTACTGATGCCATACTGGGTTGTTTTTTCCTCCATTTTTTGTTGAATGTATGCTCTAAGTGAATTCTGGTGACTGTTGTTCTTTGCATTACTCCTGGTGTGTTATTTACTAGGGTGAAACACAAAGCAGTTCATGAAAAAAAATCAATGATTGTAGTGGTGGGTGCTGGTGGTTGATTCTGTTTAAGAGTCTTCAATTTGATAGATACATCTGTCAGGTCTCAAGCCGCAGAAGCTGCCACTAGATCTGTCAAAATGTATTTTTGCTATGCCATGCCAGGTGAGGAAGCACCCATTTCCATTCAATCTAAGGCCAGGTGGCTTTTATCCTGCAATAAGGCTATGTGAAATTACACCGCCTCTTTGAATAGAGAAAGGGGCACTTCTGCGACTGATTCAAATTGATAAAATATGAAATGCTGCTTCTTGAAAATCAGCATTTATAGTTGAGGCAGTATTGGATTGCGTTCATGCCAGAGCGGAAGCTCAGGTAGGGCAGAATGTATGCCAGAATCATAGCACCTGGGCTTTCCTCCTCTACATCTTCATTTTGTATGCAGATGCTGCTCATAATTTTGCAGCTATGGTTGACCAAAAAGATCATGATTCAAAAACGGGAAGAAAAAGTTAGTTACTTGTAATACTAGTTCTCCATCTTTGATGTCTTCATCCTATTCACACTCAACCTCCACCCTCACCTCTCTTCTCTAATCTTCTTTATTCATAACGTGGGCCTGATGGAAGCAATGATGGTGTCTGCTCAGCACACGTGTTTTAACATTTTTGTTTTCTGCAGGTGGAGTGGGTGCAGCAGCAGGAAGTGAAGAGAAGAGTGAAGAGGCACAACCGAGCTGATCCCAATGTTATTTACTTCAATGACCCCATCTGGTCTAGCATGTGGTACATGGTAAGTATAAGACCAGACATTTACCTGTTCTTCTGCTAATGGGTTCTCAGACCTTCAGCTTTCATGTTGTAATCAGCGGTGTTACACACATAAGGGTCAGTTGTACAATGTAGTGACATTCCCTTCACCAATTATGTAAATTCCCAAGTGCCAGTACTAATCCCTCAGTCAGGTTACTGTACAGATATACAAAGGCATTTGGTCCAGTTTAGGCACTCGGGAATGTTGGGGTTACCAACCCAATATTCTTGGCTACAAGGCCCCCCATTATATTCCCGATTGGAAGTATGGCTAACTCGGCTTTGCATCTTTTTTAGGTCAATACGACTTGTATTACTGACTGCAGTGATTTTAAGCAACATTCACTATCTGCTGTCTGAATCTTTGGCACCTTATCCGTTTATTTCCTGTGGAATTGATGATATACACGTGGTAGACATTTGCAGCCCTCTCCCTTAGCCCAAAAAGGCTATTGGTTCTATTTATCGAAATACAGAAATGAACATGTTATATCCACTGTTAAGCTATCCCATATCCTAAGCCCCCTGTTGGCGCTTTGCTCCAATACATTCAAAGGGTTGAATTGCAGGACTGGGGCCGTATGAGTCTAAAAGGATGGGGGTCCTAGTGCATAACAAAGAAAACCTTTGCAGGACAAACTTGAAAGTCAAAACATAAATGTTTATTCTAAGTGAAGAATCATTACAGAAGGCAAAAGTGGTTAGTTAGTCATATTCAAACCCATATCCTAGTTATGCATTAGAATAAAGCCTATTGCGAGAGGTCATAAATCAAAGAACAGTTTGACAGAGAGTTTGTGAGATTTTTCCTTGCTCCATACTAAGCATGTCCCTAAGTGTAAATTGAATAACAAACTGTTATAGAGTCTACCTTCCGTAGAAGCGAGCAAAAGATCTGGCACACATCCCAGAAAAGCACATTTTATAGTTTCAAAGGAGTGAAAGAAAACGCTCTCGGCATAGCAGAGGTGGTATCAGAGAACTGTATTAACTAAGATGAATCACATAAACCAATCAACATTGCAGAAATTGTGTTACATAAAAAAGTTTACTTTTGATACTGCCTACATTTTTAATATTTAATTATTCCCTTTACCCCGCATACAAAGGAAATGACATTACCCGCTGAAAGCAAACTCAACAATAAACCATTTTATGTATGAATAGAAAACAGTCATGCCTTATGCAGCCTTGACTATTGCAACATGGCGAGAACATTTCCTCCTTAGGCACACTGATAGATACAGTACAGGATAGACAACAGTGTGAAATGAATCTCGTTTTGACTGTCTAATGAAAAGAAAAAACGCCGAAGAATATACATTAATTTCTTGTAAATTTAAAACCCACATTTCTTCAGCAAATTCAAAATCGATGTCAGTGCAAAGAGGCCTCATAAATCAATTTTGGCCAAGTTTTTCTAACTTAAAAATCGTAAAGAAACATTATTTTTCAAATTAATAAAACTCGTGTTGTAGGTGGGTTTTGCCAGAGTTGATGTCTTCTTTAGTTCTTCAGCATGAAGTATTCTGTTGTCAAGAAGTATTTCTACCACCTTCATGTCTGCTCTCACACAGCATTTCCCATGAAATAGTGGCATCGGTAACCCCCTACTTTCACAGATTAAGCGGGGGTGGTATTGACACCTATAATTATGTCTGAGCCTGTTCTGTCCGCAGCTTTGCAGATCGTTTCCATTGGAAACGCCTTTTTTGGGGTTTGCCAATCATTTTGATGGAACTTGGCAAATCTTAACAGAACTTTCTTTTTTTTGCTAAGCTCCTTCCTGGAACGTTTTGGGGTGATCCTTTAAGCAGGGATGAGAAAATTGGCAGAGGGTCCCAAAACGCAGCATCTGCTAGCATTTTCCATAGACTTTTTTGGAACGCAATACTACAAAAACTGCCGAATGGAATTACACCATTATTTGGCAGAAAGCTAGATCTTCATCCAGAAAGCGTTCTTTTGTGATTTGGTGTTAATACATTAGGTAGTTTTTGAGAAATTAGGATTAGAAATATTTGTACATCTGGATGGTTGGGTTAAAGTGACTCTTGCAAGAGTCCTGTAAGCACAGCTTCAAAAATTAGAGTGTTCTGATAGGCCTCAGGGGCTTTCTTCCCTTGGGCCACCTCGTTCCCTCAGGAATGAAGGGTCCGCAGGAGCAAGGAGTCTGAATGGACACTGTGGTTCCCTGCCCAGAACAGTGCAGTCATACACAGCCAGCACTCTCTTGGACAGGGAACTCACTAATTCTTAGTGCAGAAAGGGCTTGTCTCCAAAAGACCATGGCCAAAGAAGCCTAAAAAGGAATCTGTTCCAAAAGACGTGACCTATGTAATTAATTGTGTGGCTTAAAACATTTGAAGTAGAATCTTGGTCCTAAAGCATGCCACTTGAAAAGTATTTCACCCATGTCTGAGTTTTCTTCAATTGGATATGGATAGATTACAGAGCAATGACCATGCCCCTAAATCAAGTCAAATTTATTGACTTTGCCAGTGCTTATTAGTAATATCAATAAATATATTGCCGAATTATAATGTTGTGAATAATTAGAATTGAAAATGTAAAAATTCGAAAAATATGAGACTGTGAATTAAAAATTATTAAGCTCTGTAGAAGGGGTAGCTTCCTTTTGACCTACGGACAGGCATTGTGAGGAACACACACAGTTCCTTCCGCCTCAGTTCCAGAGCTCTTAATCACACCGTAATGAACACCCAAAGGTACCATGAAATAACCCAGATACCTAGAAGAAACTCAGTTCATCCTATGCACTATACTAGAGTTATTTGTTGCATGAAAAAACACTACAGAGGCACAAAATCTATCAAATGCAAACACTGTTAGTTGAGGCAAGATACCTAAAATAAAAACAGGGATTGCACAGCTGACAAGTATTACTTTAAGAGTTATTACAGTAATCGACAAGTGTTTTAGAGAGCAAAATTAATGATATGAATATATACCCTGGTACACATCAGTTTCAGAGTAGTTGAGAGGCACTTAGGGTAATTGTGTAGCAGGAGGCCTTAACAAGGTCCCCCTGCTCCCATCACAGTCAGTCCTATGACACCCTGGGCCCTCTTGCCCACTGGATTTGCCTGCCCTGCTGCGCACCAAGAGAAAGGCAAGTTTCAAGTCACTCATCTGTTTTTATTTAATGACGAGCTATTGAAGCAGTTATGCTCGTTCTCCTGGAGTGGCGTGAGGTATCCCTCACAGGCTCTGGGCTCAGGGGAGAGTATGTCTGCATCTTGCTCAGTGGTGGCTGTCATCTACAGGGCGAGGCGATGGGTGCATGTGTGTAAAAACAAATATAAAAATATTATTATAAACGGGAGCGTGCATCCGCAAATAAAATTAAAATATATGTTTAAAAACTTACCTCACGACAGGACCTCCTCGCTCTAGACCTCATTGTGACTGCAGTGCAGGCCCCAGCAGCTCCCTTAACCAATCCTGGTGCTGCTCTCACGAGCATGAGAGCAGCCCCCTGATTTATTTATTATTTATTTATTTAGAAGTTTTCTATAGCGCTAACAAGACCCGAAGGTAGCAGAGCGCTTTACAGTAAAGGAATGAAAAGGTGGACAAAAAGACAAGTAACAAATAAAGGTGATCATCAAATGACAGTTAGGGGAGAGGAGAAGTTCATACAGTAGGACTTCTTGGCAATAGGATACAGAGTTCTCACATAGTTCTGGGGATGGATGTTGATCCTAGTTACCCAGGACCTAGGGAACGGATGAGGAACAAGGATTTGAGTTGGCTCTTGAATTCCGCATAGGACGGTATGGTTCTGATATGCGGGGGGATAGAGTTCCATATTTTGGGGGCATTTCCTGAGAAGGAGCAGTCCGCAGTTTTCTTCTTTCTGGTTTTTGGTAGGATGAGCAGCAGGGAGTTAGAGCTTCTCAAGATTCTACTTTGGCCAGCTTTTGTGAGTTTGTTTGCCAGGTATTCTGGTTTTCCGGTGTGGAGGGCCTTGTGGGTTAGACAGGCCGTTCTGAAGGTGCTACGCATATCCACCGGGAGCCATTCAAGTTCTTTGAGTGCAGGGGAGATGTGGTCGGATTTTTTGCATCCTGTGATCATTCTTGCTGCCGCATGCAATGTTGTTTTTAATGGAGCCAGGTGTGATTTGGGGATGCCTGTTAGGATGGAGTTCCCATAGTCCAGTCTAGATAAAACTAGAGATTGCGTGGCTAGTTTGAGGTCCTTGTTGGGAATGAAAGGTTTGATTTTGTTCAGCAGTCTGAGGTTAAAGAATGCGCTTTTTGCCGAGTTCTTAATGTGGTTTGTCAAGGTTAGTTTGGGGTCTAAGGTGAAGCCCAGAGATTTTACGGAATCAGCTAGCGCGAGAGAACCTTTAAGAGCATCGATCGACTTCAGCCACTCGATGATTTGAGGGTTGTCTTCTTTGTTTGAGATGAGAAGAGTTTCGGTCTTGTCGGGATTGAGTTTCAGGTGATTCTTTGTCAGCCAATCTTGAACATCATTTAAGACGGCATTTACTCGGTGGATGTCGTTAATTGAAGAGGTTTCCAGGTAGATCTGTGTGTCATCCGCGTAGAGGTGGAAGTGGATATTGGCATTCCTGAGTAGTTTGGCGAGCGGTTCCATATAGATGTTGAAGAGCTGAGGAGAAAGTACTGATCCTTGGGGGACACCCCTGTTGACTTGCTGGGATTCGGAGGTGAAGTTCTTCATTTTTATTATTTGCGAGCGGTTGGAGGGAGCGGCACTCCACAGCGCTCTGGTGGCCTGCATTTCCTGCATTTGCTCTAACCCAGCTTTCAAAGGCACATGCGCACTTTGAAAAGTGCACCCACAGCTCACCCTCCTCCCTGCTGCTGCTCTCACTAAGCCCTGCCCCTTCCTGACTC
Organism: Lissotriton vulgaris; assembly: GCF_964263255.1. Taxonomy (NCBI): domain Eukaryota; kingdom Metazoa; phylum Chordata; class Amphibia; order Caudata; family Salamandridae; genus Lissotriton; species Lissotriton vulgaris. The sequence continues at coordinate 1,862,562,629 of NC_141687.1, forward strand.
TCAGTTAATGAATTGCCATTTCATTTTCGATCTCTGGGCTATGGAGCATTTAATTGGGGCAAGTGCAACGCTCCTGTACTCCAACGGAGGAGCCGCCGCTGATACATAGCTCCAAACAGCGTGTACTTTAGGTGCACTCCGAGTTGCCACTCAGTGCTGTGGCGCCGCTACACTGCCCTAAAGGCGGTCCTGTAGACATGTGTAACTACCCAGGAGAATGACAAGTGCTCGTGCTACTTGTTTTCGTCCTGATCTAAAAGCAATATGATTTTCTCCATGCCATGTAGAATCCCCTTTGTCTGCACCCCTAATGTTTTCCGGATTTTCCTGCTACATTTTCACCCTGGATACAAATTTAATATTTTCCTTGACCGTAGAAATTGTCATGAAGTATCAGTGGTGGAAATGGGCTTTGCAAATATTTGGAAATACTAACAAACATGCAAGTCTATGGGTCTTTCTAAGGCATCACCACCCTGCACCATCCATGCCATCGCACTGGGACCATACTGCTGTAATGTGTGAGAATAAGTCTCGTCATGAATATCATTTCAACCTTTGTGATTACACAACATGCAGCAACACTTCAAAAACAAGCCTTTTGTGCTCCTCAGTTCAATTTAGGTGTGCAAATGGCTTTGCGAAATGAACCACTGTGCCATAATCTTGAAATATACCAACTACAGCCTTCCCTGATGTAGAAAGTAATCCTAAATGTGTCTGTTTCTTTGAATGCGCAGGTAGTTCAAAGCATTTGATGCGATTATTCATTTCATTGTTTCTAATTGTTTCATGATGTGCAGCAATGTTTCCCCTCCGGTCATGGGGACCAATACCTTCTACCTTCAAAACATCAAGCTCTCTCTGTTTCAATGTAACCCTGCACAGTCACTGCACTTTTATTCATTCATCACTTTTTAATTATTTTTCCACTGACCTTTTTAACAAAACTTTCGAAAATCATATATCCATTTATTTACTTAATTATTTTTCAATCTCTTCAGTTTCTCAAAACACTGGTTTCTAGTGTTCAAACTCTGGACTGTTTTAATACCAATCACATTATCAATACATTTCAAACCTGATTGGGTCCCTTTTCGGGAAGTAAATCAATCCTTTGAAATGTATTATTCCATTGATGTAACTACAAAGACAACACAAAATATACTATGATAGAAAGTTGCAACAGACAAATCACAAACCATTAGGTGTGACATCACTTTATTCCTCCCACGTGAAGCGTTGCTCTTGCTTTCCTTGAAATGCTAAATATATTCCAGTCAGCAGACCCCCATGTCTTGTATGGCATTTAAATAAAGTGCGTTTTTAAAAAGGCAGGTCCTTTTTCTTTAAGGAAACAGGTCTACAAGTAAGAAACAAATGTACTTACAAAAATAAAATAACAGTTTCAGTTGGCATAGAAAGAAGCAAAGGCAACACCCAGCTGAATTGAGCAGTGGGTAGATCTAAAGTAGAATGTGGTTGCTTCACCACAAGGAAGATAGAAGACTGAATGTGGTTACTTCACCAGTAGTTCCACAGCAAATCCTCAACAGTTTGTTTCTAAACTGATGAAGTCCAATGAAGAAAAATACAATGGCTAACTATCTTTGCCAAGTTAAACTTATTGCACAAAAGCAGACTGTAGAAGTCCCAAAATAATCAACACGTAACAGGCCTTCATGCTACTGAATAGAGGTAGCAGGAGCATGGCTGGATAGTGTAGGGAATTTCCTGCACAAGATTGACAAGCACGGGTGTCTGGCTGTTTCCTTTTTGAAGGAAATCACACGACACCAGATTGTGGAAAACCAGAAGTGATGTTAGTGTGCCTTTTGCCTCAATAGGTGCATTTAACTAATCTCACATGAAGTGTGATTCAATCGAATTATTTGATAATGTTTTCTAATTAATGATTTACCATGACTGTCTAATGTTACTGGGAGTGGTCTGAAGCCAAAGTGGCTCGTTATATAGATGTGAAATAAAATTGCAGATTCTTCTAGACAGTGTAAAGGAAAGTCCTGATGTTATTAAAGACAATAGATGAGAGTATTATGCAGTCTCTTGTTTACTGTTTATTTTATGCAGTACTTAAACGCACTGAAGTATGAGCAATCCTGAATTCCCAGCAGCAAGTGACACAAAAAACAGTCAATTAAACACTGCACTAAACCCCGCATATCTTCCCTTTTTCTTGATGCGTCCGTGAAGATGTCTTTTTTTAAGGGTGGGCGTAGCAGGCGTCGTACCTCTACGTGTATTTCCACGGAGTTTGAAAAAAACTCAGTGGAAATACACTACGCAACAATCCCTCCCAAATTAATAATAAATTTAAAAAGAAGACACTTACCTGCGTAACTGCCTCCTCCTGTGACTGGCCGCTCTTCTTCCTGCTCCTCGCCATCCTTCTCCATGTACAAAGTAGTGTATTTTCATTGAAGAAGGACGCGAGGAGCAGGGAGTAGAGCGGCCAGGCAGAGGAGGGGGCAGACACGCAGGTAAGTGCCTTCTTTTTTAATTTTTTATCAATTTGGGAGGGTAGAGGGGCTGGCTAACTCTGTTCTGCCACAGATCGGAATTTAGGCAAAAACTCCACTTTTGGAACAGAGCGCGGAGTAGGCAAAAATCTGCAAACTCTGTTGGCAGAGCGGAGTCACCCACCCGGGGTTAGTCTTTTTAAATTCTGTGCGTAAAGTGTAAAAGTCAAAATAACAGAGGAAACCTAGGAAAAGCTGCATTAAGTCATCCTGGCCTTAATGCTCCTTCATGTGGAACAAAAGCTTAGAGTCTAGCTTGTTTCTCTCTAGTCCACTTTGTGTCTAAAACCAGAGGTTTCCGCCTGGTTAACTGCCCAAGAAATTAAAGGTAACCAAAAGACAGACATTAACAACCATTTTCCGGGTGGGTACACTACAGTGGTGGGATAATACACACCCCTGTTGTTTTTAATAAAATCAGGACTTTCCTTCACAAGAATCTGTAGCAAAAGATCAGATGCTCATATGATTCATGTTCAAAACATATCAACTACTGTCAGGGCTGCATGGCCAACAGGTTTATAATCAAATGTATTAAATGTTGTTAATATAGACTAATCTGCAGCTGTCAAGATGCCATCTAAGTCATGCCCCTTGGAAGCCATAGTCCACCTGGCTGAATAAGCCCCCCAAATTGTCCTGCAGGAATGCCTGCCAAGAACATTGCCTCCTTTACCCCTCTACACAATATTGTTGATGTTACTGGGGCAAAGGATGTCCTTAAAGCTACCTATAGCTGAGGCGCAGAAGTCCTCACCCCTTTTATTATGTGAGTATACTTATTGAGGTACCTCACTACACAGAGTTTTGGGTGTGTAAGGAAATTGGAAATTCCACATATGTTAACACTTTCTTAGCCCTCCTTGTAATACGGAAATGAACACCCACTGGTGTAAATTTCACAAACGAAAAATCCAATGCTTTGACATCTGACACCCTCCTAAAGCAAACTAAACTTAATAGAGTTACCAACTTAGCAAATATCAACTTTAATGATAGATGCTCATTCTTTACCCAAGATTCCAACTAATGTAAAACTAGGTTGACGTCTGACATAGAGTTATATCTTGGCTTAGGAGTTTTCGTGTAACTTATCCCTTTCAGTAACTTGCATACCAATATGTGTTTTCCAACTTGTTTCCCATCACCCTTCTGGTGCCCTGCTTCCATTGCAGATCAATGTCAATTAAGGGTTCTGTAAGTATTTAGCCACACCTCCAAGGATGCTTACATATTCAGCCTCCCACAACATCTGCTGAAATGGGATCCATACTCCTTTCCATGCACCAGCCATTACATACTTCCTAAGCCGCCCAGTAAGCTTTGCCAGTGCCCATGGCCCCTGAAGCGTTGATGTAGCCTGAGGCTGCATCCCAAAGTCCTGGCACATTTGTGACCACCTTGAAAGGTTTCATGGCACTAGATTTAAATTGCCCTGCATTACTAGATTGTAAATCTTCCCAAAGGGATTCCTCAACATTTGTGGAAAGACTGGCAACTGAGTTGGACAATCTACAGAAAGTGCCAACATGGTGGGATACCAAGGCTGGCTCCTCTTCAATGGTGTCACCATCACCACCCTTGCTGTTTGGAATAGACCCTTGGAGATCATGGCAAAGGTCAGGAATGCATCATGCATTTTCTCCAAATCAAAGTATCTGTTTCCAAGGCCTCTGGGTCTGGTCTCCAACTGTAAAACTTCACCCACTGAGTTGTCAGTCTGGACACAAAAACAACTATATCAAAAGGTCCCCACACTTTCCCCTAGGTTTTCAACACCTGTAAATCTGAACTCCATTTGATGTTGTTGTGCACATTTCTTACCAGCCCCCACTATGTTGGTTTACTGCGGCAGATAACTAGCAACATTTTTCGTTTGAGACAAAACTCTCACTGAGACTCTGCTAATGGTTTCAACCTTCCCCTCCCCAACTTGTTGATGTGTCTGACTGCAGTCATAATGTCCATACAAAGGAGGACAGCATACGTTTCTCAGACTTTGGATTGAAAAGGTGCCTGCAAGAAGTTCTAAACAGTTTATGTGCATAGAGAACTCCTTCCTGCACCATCTTCCTCCAGTCTAAAAGTTGCTATACCTTGTGCCCCATCTCAACAGCCTCGCTTTTGATTCTAATACAAGATCTGAGTAACTATGGAACATTGCACCACAACAGTTTTGCCCTTGCTTCTGTGTCCATGCAACCATTTGTCAATAACCTAGACATCTTTGCATATATCTTATATGTCTTATATTTAGTCTCCAGAGTGTCCTGTAATAAAGCAGTTCTGGAAGTATTGCTTGGATGTGTGAAGATAGTGGACCTACCTACCTTTCCAAATGTCTCAAAGAAATATGTATTTAGGCCAACACTCCCTTTAATTATTTCTTGATATTTATTGTAGGCATGGGGAGATTAAGTGATTTGCTCAGAATCACAAGAAGTTGACCGTGAGATGGGAACCTGGTTCCCACCAGCTCCTAAGTTCCCAGCTCAGGCCGTTACGACACATCCTCTCCCTTTTGAATGAGTTCTTCCGCCTCCTGAACCTGATATAGCAAGCTTTTCCTGATCCAAGAAAATCATGTCATCCAAACAACCTATCATCCTCAGTCCCTGGTATCTGAGAAGTGTTGTCCCCAGTTTCAACAGTCTGGTGAAATGCCAAGATGCTGAAGGAAGACTGAATGGAAGGGTCTTGAACCTGTACACTGGCCCTTGCCTAATGAACTGTGAACAATGGGCAATGCGAAATATGCATCTCAAAAATCTAATTGCACCATTGAATCCCATGGAAGTAGGATATCCCTTAAGAAAACTACAGTTTCCATTTTACATTGTGGTAAAGCACACCATGATTTAGACCTCTCAAGTTTATCTTTGGCCTGAACTTCTTGCGTTTATTTTGGGCCAGATAAATATTGCTGATAGAACCTCAGAGATGTTTGGAGCAGCGCTCTATATTCCTTTTTATAAGAAGCTTCTCTATTTCTGAGAATATCAAGTCTACCCCTTCTTGAGAGAACCTATTGGAATTGGCATTCTGTCATGAGAAAGTCAATTTGGAAGCCTTTCACTGTCTGACAAACACATGGATCTTTGGAAATACGTTCCTGCCCCCAACTTTTGTAAAAGGAAGAGATCAGACTCTTACCTTGTGTTCCCCCTCCTCTTGTTTGTCTGCCAAAGTATCCAAAGCCAAAGCGTCTGCCCCTTCTCATCTGTAGAAAGAATACAACTTGATGTACTTGAACTGGGGGTGATTGTATTAGGGTCTGAATGGGAAAGACCATCCAACCATGCGACCCCTGTATTCACTGGCCCTGGAGGTAACTTGTCAAAAACGCTCATCAATGAAGAGTAGACTTTTTCTGAAGAGGAAAAAGTCTGAATGTAGCACCTGCTTTATTTTATACAGTCATCCCCAAAAAGAAGCCTTTGTAATTCAGTGAACCCTCAAAGTCAACCAACTCCCCAAATTGTGGGTCAATTCTAAATAATAAACCCTGCCTCCTTTCATAGAAAAAAGCAGCATTAATGTTCCCTAGTAAACAAATAGCCCTCTGGGTCTGCCTCGATGTAACCTCCGGGTTTAAGGGTTCCTCCTTAGTCATTGCCTGTTCTTCTGAACATAATATTCTAGCTACCAAACCCATTACCTTCAACAGCTTATTCTAACAGGAATCCCAGGCTTTGTCACCCCTTTCCTACAATACGTACCCCTTTTACTCAAGAAATAAATCATGTTTGCATCAATAATTGAAATTACCACATTCTGTCAGAGATGGCAGGTCTGGGGCCCTGTGCCCTTATTATGGCTCTAATAGCCCTATCCGCCGGCCATTTCATTCTGTTTTGTATGTAGCCATTCACAAATGATGGAGGGAACCACTCCACAGAGATTGGATGTTATAAAAGAGTGGGATTTCCATCTGAATCCAAAATAACCTCCTGAGGTTTATCAATCTTTATTTTTTTTATTCATATTAGGAGTATCTTCTTCATAGCATGTAGAATTTTAGTATAAATCATCGGCGCACAAATCATCTGTTATTATCCAGTCTTTTGTAATGACACCATTTGAACCCATGAGAGGGTCATAACAACTGGACCCATGGTCCGAATCTAACTTGTGCAATTGAACCACCACCAATAATATCCTGTTCCTGACTATCTTGCACTGCCAGGTGCTTACTGTTTGACATTTTCTTCCCCTCCATAAGCATGTTTAGAGAACTACTTATGGCAGTGGCCACCGAATTGCCCATATCATAGGCCACATTTTTAAAAGAGGAAAGTACTGCCTCTGTAATGGAATTTGAAATGAAATTATCCAGAAACTCCCATAGGTTTCTCTTAAATATTTCCTCCTACTTTTCTTCAATATTCTCTAAGTGGTCTTTGCCGCTTTTGTCCTCCATAATGACCTGTTGCTCAATATCCCCAAGGAATATGAATATATTTGCTATCAGATTTAAAGATTTGCCCTGTTGAACATATGTTAATGGAAAAATGACTGGAATCCAGGGAAAACATTTGGAGGTACTGTTTAAAATAATTGCATCCAGATGGACTGAACGCCCATGACTGTTCCACTAAGAGATCTCAGGACATCTTTGATTCCACATTTCAAATGGAATTTTTACTGATGATATTTTATGAAAATTGTAATTCGTCAGTGACAGCTGTGCAGCCAGTGTGCAAACAAACTTTTACCACCTGAAGAAAGCAGAGACGCAACGTTATAGTGGAAATATATTTAATATATTTTTGTTCTTTGGTGAGTCAATCTGTTTGAGTTCCTACTTTCTTTGAATGTTTTTTTTATGCAGTAAGCTTTTTTTTTAATTCATTTTGGCCCCAAAAACTACTGAACAGATTTACACAAAATCACAAAAAACACTCTTTCTGGACCAAAATCTAGCTTTCTGCCGAATTTGTAGTTATTCCATTCTGCAGTTTTTTGCGGTATCCCCATACAATTTTCCCATGAAAAAAATCAATGGGTAAAACATGTTTTGGGTGCCCCCCTTTTTTTTTAACCCCCTGCTTGACGGATCACCCTGAAACCTTCAAAGAAAGAGCTGAGGTGAATGAGACTTTTTGGGGAACGTTTAGTGAAGATTCGTCAAATGGCACCAAAGCTGAAAGCAAACCAAAAAATGCTTTTCCTATGGAAACTCAGACCTAACTATAACGAACCAGTGGTGACCACCACTGGGGTGTGTGTGTGTGTGTGTGTGTGTGTGTGTGTGTGTCGGGGTGGTAATTCAAACCGTATTTTGTTCACTTAAGCACTGACCTAAGAAAAGAAAGACACTATATTCATTTTAAAGTGTTTTTATTTCAACAGTCCCATACTGTTGCTTAGTACATGAGTAATAACCACACAGAGTATAATTAAAACAGCACTTATACATGTTACTAGCAGCAAGAATAAAATTTAATTTTTTTACAGAATTAGAGTGTTGCTAGCAGTCCACCACCCTAAAGCTACTTCTGTGGGCTACACTATGAGAGCATGGAGTCGCTAACTTGCCTCTAGAATTTCTTGGGGCACAGCACACTGCATATTTATTCATAGTGGATCAGCTGTGGTTATCACACTTCAGCTGGGAAAGAGTATTCCCTCATGAAGGAAAACACACGATCAGCTGGGATCAGCTCCTCTCATCTCTGTATTAACTTTTGCCATAAGAGTGGATTGTATGCCAGGACCTCTCGTGAAGACCTCTCAAATTTAGTGTCAAACCGAGGTGTTTACATCGGAGGGCCGACACCCGGGAGCCGCGAAGGGGACTCGGCGACATCGACCCGGTTGAGTGAGAGTCCCTCCCCGGAGCTTGACCAAGAACAGCGGCTGAACCGGCGCTTGGATGCCATCCTTGAGGCGATCACCTCCACCAAGGAGGCGTTACATAACGACATTGCCCAAGTGGCCACGGGCCTGGGGCTGCTACGTGCGGATCACGCGAAGCTGGCGGATCGGGTCAAGGATCATGACCAACTGTTGCTGGACCTGAAGCCCTCGGTGGTGACCGCGGAGCACAGGATTACAGACATTTTGGCCCGGCTGGACACTCTGGAACGGAGGGCGGAGGATGCCGAAGGCCGCAATAGGCGGAACAACGTGCGGGTCGTAGGCCTGCCGGAACGGATTGAGGGGGAGGATGCGGTGGCCTATATGGAGAACTGGTTCCGCACTGTGGTGGCGCCGGAGGGGCTTACTCCATTTTTCACTCTGGAGCGAGCCCACCGGGTGCCCGCTCGCCCGCCGGGGCTTGGCCGCCCCCCCCGTCCAATGGTGGTGCGGCTCCTCCATTACAAAGACCGAGACCTTCTCATCCAGCGGGCCAGGATGTCGGGTCCTTATGGGGTGGAGAACAGCAAGGTGACGATATTTCCGGACTACACGCAGGCGGTCCAGAAGGACAGGGCATCGTTCCTTGCTGTGAAGAAGGAGCTCAGGGAGGAAGGCATTCAGTACTCCTTGCTCTACCCGGCCAAGCTGCGGATTATCTTGGATGGCACCACACACTTTTACCAAACTCCGGACGAAGTTTGGCACTGGCTTGAGTTGTACAGAGCGGGGACGGACAGGACACACCAAAGTAGGCGAGACCAGCCCAAGCAGCCCCGGGTGCGGCAGTCACAACGTATCAGGTCCCGCAACAGGCGCCAGCGGGAGAAGCGGGAGGCCCAAATGGCGGCGGAGAAGAGGGACGCACTCGCGGCGACGGCGGCCATTACAGGGTCGCAACAGAATAGTGAACGAGCCGAAACGGACTCGGGAGGAGAGGGCAGCAGAACAGGAGAGGAACTTTCGGAGGCAGAGAGCCAGAAGGGGCCGACAGTGACCCCACAGACTTCGGATAATATTATCTGCGGCTAAGACGGACTTTGGTCTTGATCGGGACTTCATGGTAGGGTGATATCCTGTTGCCGGGTGGGGGAACGGAGTGTATCTGAGGGGATGAAGGGCGGACGCGGGCTCCGCTGGCTGGGGTCGGCGGCGACTCACCCCCCCTAGGCCCTTAAGGCCGACTGTGGTGGAGACCACAGGGTAAGTGTGCGAGCAGTTGGTTCAAGGTTTGGATGGGGGCGGCCATTGGGTTCGTATGCTCTGTCCTGGGGAGTGGGGGTTGGGGAATGTTTCAGTTTTGGGGTTGTTGTTGGGGGGGGGGGCAACTGCATTGGGGGGGTCATGGACCGTTGGAGTGTGAATTGGACTGTACGGACTTGGAATGGGGACATTACCTAATTTGAAATGCCTAACGTGGAATGTCCGGGGGCTGCGGACTATGGTGAAACGTCACAAAGTGCATGCATACCTGGTACGCAGGGGGGTTCAGATAGCTATGCTCCAGGAGACTCACCTCACTAAAAAAGAGTGCGCTGCCTTGCAGAAAAGATGGCGGGGCCAGGTTTTTGGCACCACTTATTCGGCGTATGCCAGGGGGGTCTTGATCTGGGTGAGGGCGGGGATCCCCTTCCAGGTCCTGAATCAGGTAATAGATCCGGATGGCAGGTTTGTAGCGGTGGAGGGGAGACTGTATGGACGGGATGTGGTTTTATGTTGTGTTTATGCACCTAACACTGACCAAGGCCGATACTTTGATGGCCTCTCGGGGTCCTTGGCCTCTTTCCTGGCGGGTCCGATAGTATTAGGGGGGGACTTCAATTCGATTACGGATTTGGCTCTGGATAGGTCCCATCCCCCCCTAGTAGACTCTCCTGTGCGCAGGCTGGCCGCGCACAGGAAGGACTGGCAAGAACGGTGGGGGTTGCTGGATGTCTGGAGGGAGAGGCACAGGGGAACCAGGGATTACTCCTTTTATTCTGCCTTACATGATTTACATGTTAGGATTGATTCGGTGCTTTGTGGGGGCTCCCTAGCACCATTGATCACCCATGCTGAGTACCTTGCTAGGACGATATCTGATCATAACCCCCTGTTGGTGCATATTCAATGGCAGAGGGAGCGCTCAGTAATTCCAACATGGCGGCTTCGGCCGGAGACGCTAGAGGATTCTGTGTTCGACGATGCGGTCCGGCAGGGCATTGATAGTTATTTCGGTGTGAACGACGGAACGGCGACGAGCAGGTCTGTTGAATGGGATGCAATGAAAGTGGTGGTGAGAGGGGTGTGCCTGGGTAGGTTCTCGAATGCTCGAACGACTGTGCTGAATGACCTAATGAAAGCGGAGGAGACTTTGAGGGACCTGGAACGCCGCAGGCCAACTAGGCTAGATTTACAGGCCCAGTTACTGGACGCGAAGGAAGTGGTAGCCGCGGAGACGGAACGCTTGAGATGCTATGATTACAGGCAGTACATGATTAGGGCGCACGCAGAAAGGGACAAGGTGGGTACCCTCTTGGCCAGATTAGCTAGCCCGGAACTTAGGGGTTGCCCGATCCTCAGCATTATTGACGCACAGGGAGAGATGGTGTACTCTCAGGCAGCTGTAGTGGACCGCTTTCGGGGTTACTATGAGGAATTGTACCGGAGTCAGCTGGGAGTGGGGGTGCAGGACATCGTGGAGTACCTGGGGGAGAGGCCGCTTTCGGTCTTGGACGAGGGCGACGCGAAGGACCTGGGTAGCCCGATCACGCTAACGGAAATTCGAGTGGCTATCAAACATATGGCCCGTAACAAGACACCAGGGGTGGACGGACTCCCAATCGAGTTCTATCAGCACTATGTAGACGCTCTGGCGCCCAGGCTGCTGGTGGTATATACGGAGGCCTTCGAGAAGGGGGTGTTGCCTGCCTCCATGCGGGAGGCCTTGATAGTACCACTCCTCAAGCCTGGCCGGGATGCCGCGGACGTGAGGTCTTATCGCCCACTGTCCATGCTGACGGTGGATTACAAGATCCTGAGTCGCATCCTAGCCACTAGACTGGCCCCGCACATGACGGGCCTGGTGCACAGGGACCAGGCCGGGTTTATACCCACGAGGAGCACGGCGATGAATATCCGCCGCCTAGTGGGAATAATGGACGCCATCTTGGAAGGGGAGGGGTCGCCAGCGGTACTGTCCGTGGATATTGAGAAGGCCTTCGATAGTTTGGAATGGCCTTTCCTGGATGGAGTGCTGGAGCGGTTTGGCATGGGCGATGGGTTTAGGAGGTGGACGAGGGTCTTGTATAACTCGGCGACGGCGAGGGTACGATTGGGCGGCCTGGTATCCGCCGCGTATCCGGTGGGCAGGGGAACACGACAGGGATGCTCTCTCTCCCCTCTATTGTTTGCCCTGGCGATGGAACCCTTGGCGGTCCATGCGAGGTCCGGCGACCGTTACGCGGGAGTAGTGGGGGATGGGCAATGGCATTATATATCGCTTTATGCGGATGACCTGCTCCTGTACCTAGCAGACACCTCGGGGGCATTGGTCGGAGCGATGGCTCTGCTGTCCGAGTTCGGCCGATTGTCGGGCCTTAAGGTCAATTGGGCAAAGACCTGCGTGTTTCCGCTGAGAGCGGGATCGCCAGCCCCTAGCAGCGACCTGGGTGTGACGTGGGAGCCCTCTTGCATCGTCTACTTGGGTGTCCGCATCTACCACTCGGCCGCCGACCTCCTGGAGGGCAACATTGGCCGTTGTGTCCGGTCACTGCGGGGTAGCTTGTCTTTCTGGTCGACCCTACCGCTGACAGTCCTGGGCAGGATAGCATTGTTGAAAATGGTGGCGCTCCCGCGCTTCCTTTATTATTTCCGAACGCTACCGGTTTGGATTCCCCAGGGGGTGTTTAGGGACCTGCGGTCAATGATTATTGGCTTTCTGTGGGGGCATGGTCGTCGCAGGGTAGCCTTGAGCACGCTCCTTCGCCCCAAGCTGGAGGGGGGCATGGCTGTACCCGATCTTGAGCTATATTACTTAGCGGCGCAGTTGCAGGTCCTAACGCAGAATGTAGCCAGGGTGTTCCGGGGGCCGGAGGAAGACCGGGGTCGGGGGATACAGCGCCACGTGCTGTCGTACATCATTATGCAGCAACGGCTCGAATTACGGGCCCTCACCATGGAGGAGCGGACGCTCCGGCTGTGCTGGCAGAGGAGCCTTCGGAGAGCGAGAGCATCGCGGCCTTATGCCCCGGAGATCCCGATCGGGATGTTGACAGCTTTGCCGCACGGAGGGGACTGGTCCCCGCTGATGGATTGGGAGGACGCGGGGTTGCAGGTGGTGGGTGACTTGTATATAGATGGGGCGTTGGCACCGTTCGACGTGCTCCGGGACCAGTTCGGACTGCCTGAAGGGGGCTTCCTACTGCACGCGGCTATAGTGGCTGCCGTGCAAAAGCACTGGAGGGAGGGGCTCCTGGAACCCGCGACGACTATGGCATGCCAATATGTGGTGATGGCGGCTGGTACATTCAAAGCTGTGACGTGCCTCCATAACAGGATGCTGAACGATGGGCTGGAACCACTCCATGGGCTCAAGGCTAAGTGGGAGGAGAGCGTTGGCCGGCCCATACCGGATACGGCATGGGGCCATATCCTGCGACGCACGTGGAAGGGCACTAGGAATGCGCGCTTTCAGCAGGTCCATTTTTATGTGCTCCATAGGGCCTACCTGACTCCAGAAAAACTACAGCGGCACTTTAGGGTGCCGGATGCCTGTTGCCCCCGGTGCTCGTCCCTAGGGGCGGACATGGACCACTTGTTTTGGGGGTGTCCGCAACTGGGAACTTATTGGGCGGAGGTAGGGGACCTCCTGAATGAAGTGACTGACAGGGAGGTAGACTTCGACATGGCGACGTGTCTATTGCTCTGGTTCCCACATACTAAGCACACCAAGGTGACCAGTAACTTTATAGATCTGGGTCTGATATTGGCTCAAAGGGAAATATCGTGGCACTGGAAGGCCAGGGGGGGTCCCTCACTGCGTAGGTGGAAGAATGAGTTGCTGCGATGGTCTGACTGCGAGAGCGTGCTCCGGATGAAGCAAGCAGTGAAGCTGGGGAATGAGAAGGCTCTGGATGCAGCGCGTGCGTGGGAGTTAGTGGTACAGGCTCTGCGGGATGCTTTGGTTGAGGATGAAGACGGCGAGGACTAAGCCGCTGGACACCGCGGGGCGAACACAGGAGTATGACACCACGCACTGTAGTGGAACCATCCAGTTCAGTAGAGCGAAACACGCACCTTAGCAGTTGCCAGGGGGGGGGGGGGGCGTTGGGGGGGTTAGTTGTAGGGGGGGTTGGGGAGGGCCGGAAGCCGTTGGAGGGTTGCTGGTGGAGGCCTGGATCTACTGGGACTGGGGGTATTGAGTGGCGGGCGGATTGAGTGGTTGGAACGGCCTGGCACGAAGGCCCGAATAGCCTAGAGCAGGCCCCGATGGGGGCGATTACGTTGATACCTCGGAGTTGGCTGACGGGACTGTTGTTGCGGGTGGGGGGGTAAAAGCAGATACTTAAAACGACCTTTCGCCAGGGTCCCAATGGGACGTACACTGTGTTGTGCTCCTCCGGAGCGATCTGATATGCCGCCCGGCCTCCGGGATGCGGGCTGAATGGCTGTGTACAATTGTGAATTGTTACTAGTGGGAGGGGCCCACAAATGTACTGGCTGATTACTTTTTCCTGCTGTTTATAACTCTGCAATAAAAATATATTTAAAAAAAAAAAAAAAAAAACCGAGGTGTTTATATAGGGTTGACCACTGACTTTTTGCCTACATTAGGGAACTTTCCTATAATCTGAGAAGTCACCATTCTACACCAGCATGATGAAAATACGTCAACTTGGACTACATATTTAACTTACATGTCTACTGTCCTACCCTGAGCTGTAGATATTGTGTTGCTTGTACCAAACTTTCTGATGTTATTGAAAAGTCATTGTGAAGATGAAAATACACTTTATCAAGTTCTAAGAAAGATAATGACATGCTGAATGTGGACCAAAGGCAGACAGGCTAAATTAGCTTGCTCAAAACGGAGTCTGACTCAGATGATTAACGCAGAGGAGACCTTGAAGAAGAGTTGTGTATCATCTGCATAATCTAAATCTTGGTGCTGTTTTCTGTGAGTAGAGGACAAAGTGGGTCCATGTAAGGGTTCAAGACGACAGAAGACCGTGTGATAGGGATATTTTGTGGCCTGGAAGTGGCCATGTGATCAAACTGGTGTCGCTTGGAAAGGTAGGAGGAGAACTGGTGATGGACATTGCTGATGAATCCCATTTTCTGTCCTCTATTTCTCCCTTACTCTCCCTGTACTCATCTCCCCTTCCCAGGAGAGTAAACACAGAGCCAGGCAGGCTCCATGTTTAAATAATTCTTAACATTGGCAGCATCTAAATTGTCTGCAGCTAGTACTGTAAAGTATACAAAAAAGTGATGAATGAAATGCTTGACTTAATCTCAGCCACTGCTAATTTCTCTGGGCCACATCCCAGTTCATCGTCATTTTGCACACCATTCCAGCTCAGTTTGGACCCAGCCAAATGCAAATCAGTCTAGACACTTCTCCAATCGGAACAGTCCAGCCCGAAGTCCCAAGTCAAGTCCTGTTTGAACTGAATCACAAATAACCCAGGACTGATTTTGCACTACTCAGGGCTCATTAGCCAAGTATAACTTGCTTCCAGTGACACAGTGTGCACGGGACCCACATCAAGGCATAACTGTCCCACTTAGGACAACACACCAAAGAATACCAAAAAGTGATGGCTCGAATACTTGAACTTATCTCAGCCACTAGTAATTACTCGGGTCACATCCCAATTCATTGTTCATTTGCACATCATACCACCTCAGTTTGGAGCCAGCTATATGCAAATCAGTCTTGACCCTTCTCCAGTGGGAACAGTCGCAGTCCAGTCCACACTGCCAAGTCAGGCCCTCTCTGAACCGGAACACAAGCAACCAAGGAACGGTTTTACCATACTTAGGGCCCATCAGTATTTTGCAGCAGGTACAGGGCAGACTGGGTCCCTTCCAACTTCTGGGCTCCGGTGCTACTTCACTAGATGCACTGCATTAGCTAAGCCGATGTTCGTACCGGATTTACACAAAACCTTGAGCTCTGTGAAGAACAATTGTTATTACTGCTCTAACACTATGGCATTCATTTTATTAAGGGTGAATAGGTAAGTGGTTTTTCCTGAGTAATAGCCTGTTGCTCAGGTCTCAGAACCATTGTAATGCCTCTATTCTCAACTTTTTGTCTGACGTAATATACTAGCCACTACTTTGGTAATCACAACAAGAATATCAGTATTCTATTTCTGTATTATACTTGAAATATTTAAACATTGATTTTTCTCTTTAAAATATATTTAGTCAATAACTGTGATTTTTGGAGTTTGCAGCATGTTTCATTTTATTTTTTATTTTCTCACGGGCGCCCTCAGCATTGCGGCGATAAGACCGCACGCTGTAGATCGGAGATGAACATCGTAGCGGCTTGGGAAAGAGGTTACACCGGCAAAAACGTGGTGGTGACCATTCTGGACGACGGGGTGGAGAAGAACCACCCAGATCTCATGCAGAACTATGTAAGTAAAGCTGCAGACTTTAATTTGTTCGATTTTATTTTCACAAAACGGGGACCAAGTTATTTATTGAAGGGGCAAACGTGAATAACCATGAGAGGAAAAGGCAAACAGAAAAATAGACTCTGTAGTATAGCCAGTAAACGGATAAACTCTTGGGAAAAGTGAGAGGTGTGTTTAAGTGAGGTCAGCACGACACTGTACTCAATAAGCGATCTCTAGCTGATCAGACGCACTGCCTAAATAAATGAGGCTAGATACATGCGCACCTGTGGAGCACTCATAGACACTATGAATACAAAAGTGTCACTAAGGTTTGGGGTGCAAACCCCTTCTCTATATTTTGGACTAGCAGAAATAAGTAGAATATGGCCCTTTTAAAGATTGTGTAGTTTCTACACAGGTTGTTAACTTTGTTCTTATACTTCTTTACTTGCTGATGACATCTACCTGTCCAGCAGTACGTAAATAACATGTTTCATGGGTTCAACCAATCACAGTACAGCTATATGCAATACTAACAAACTAAATAAAATAATTATAAGATCCTACTGACCTAGGTCAATGGATGTGGCAAAACAAATCTAGTTACACAATACACTGACAAGCTTAGTAGAAGAATAGCTCTACGATTCCTGGGGCAGGTAGGAAATGCCTTTAATTATTGCAACAGTGAGGAAGGAAAGGAAGCTTCTACAGAGTTCTCCGAGAACAGCATGTCAACAAAGTGTTACATTAGTGCACATTTGTGCTATGCACGAAGAGATGAGAAACAAAACACACACCGACATCATGGCTGTGTTGAAATTGAAGTTGGATGTTGAATCTAGTTTGGTGAAGCACAGGAAAATAAGTTTAAGACAATGCACTGTTTTCGTTTTTAATTCAAAGTGCTTATTATGTTATACATACATTATTTATTAACACCATCGCTGCTGCAGCAATTCTCCTCATATGCTGACTCTTATGTTTTCCGATTGTTCATGACGAGCTCAGCTCGTCATCAGCACAGCTCAACCGTGCCTCATGACGAGCTGAGCTCGTCATGAGCAGCGAAGGGGTTAAACAGAAATATCTTGATCACATCCCCTCTCATTGATTAATCAATCCTCATTAACTTCATCATTTTTTATTTTACAACACAGACTCTGTCATCTTTGGACTCGTGCTCCAAATTCTTCCAAACCCTTCATCTCATCACGAGCCTTAATATCCTGCATCTCCTCTAGTTCAATATCACCTCTTTTCTTTTTCTCTGCAAACGTTATTGGCTCTTTCTCTTTTTTTACACCTACAATTTAAACCCCCTTTAAAATAAATTACCTCAGAAATTTTAGCAAAACGGATGAGTTCAATTATATATAAAGCATAAATGGGGTTAGCATTTTCCTAAGTACATCCCTGCCAATAGTATCAGACAATTCACCAACCTTTTGCAAAACCTTTCCAACCTCATTGAACAATATGCCAACCGATTCCCACAATACTTGTTCTTCAAGAACTTTAGTTTAGCTTCACACAAAATGATAGTAACATTACTAATTTAACTATTAGTCATCTTGCTATATTCAGGGATAAAGATGCTACACAGTTGGATCATCAACACACAGCAGACTGTACCCTCCTTCGCAAGAAGGATGTCTAACGCAAGTCGATTTTGCATAACCATTGGGCTCATAGCCATTAGTTCTATGTCTATATGAGTTAATGTATCAGTAGTATTAGTAACAAAGTGATCCACTAAGTTGGACAGCTTTCTAATCTTCACACCTTTTAAAGCCACACCAATAAGAAATTGAAACACCAAATACATCCAATAAAACTTTTCAAAAAGTATGTTTTGTTCTTCTAAGATTCCCATTACTCTTTTCATTTATTTTATTCACGTTATAAACTCTCAGATATACAAAGGAAATATTTTTGCTTCCCATCCAATTAGGAGGGTGGTTTAAATAAGCCATAGCTCGCATTACACTCAATCTTAACAAAACATTCTCCTGTTTTATCACTCTGAGATTTCTCACATACCATACACATTACTTATTTCTTTTCTTACTTCATTGCCAGTCTGGCATACATTCTGGAACATCTGAATTTCTCTTCAGCTTCTTCTTCTAATTCAGCCTCTCTAATTTCTTCCCAATTTCTGCTAATGCTCACCTTTCTCTCATTATACTCTTCAATACATTCCCACCCCACATCACTCAATTTACACGTTTGTTTTTAGTCCTGTTAGATTTTGGATTAGAACACGTTATTAGTCTTAAATGATTAGAAATATATTTCACATCTTCAGAATCAGTAGAGCTTTCTAGGAGGCATTGTAGTCCATAAAAATAAGGTGCTAAAAATTCCGGAACCACAAAAACATTAACAAAACAATTGCAGGATAACAAATAGGTCAGAGGAAGCTGCAAGCCTGTTACCCTCTTTAAAATAGAAGAAATGTGCAACAGTAACAATTGCTAACTTACATAAAAAGCACATACTGGGACAATGAATGTAAGTAAATGTTTTACTTAAATTCACCTAGTTACCGATTTCTGTTTGTTAATTTGGTGTCTGCTACTCTATTCTAAGTAGTGGTTATCTATCTATTCTCATTTGCAAGTTACTCATATTCAGCTGGTGAGGCTAGACACAATAGTAAACCAACTAGAAATATTATCATAACCATTAGAACTATTATTAAAATTGAGCAGCATCTTTGCTTGCTGATTGCCAAATTTCCTCTAAGAAAAATATTAACCAAAACAAAATCAAAAAGAAAAAGTCCTGCCACTAAGTCTAAAGTGACTCAGTCAATATATTATAAGTTCAAGGAAACCCTTTTGTCTTCATCTGGATACCGAATGTATAAAATAAAATAGACTCTAACTCAGCATACTTTGCAAGCTAAATGGAAAACAACATCGAAAGAAATTCAGTAACAAAAATTCTGTTCAGGAAATCATTTAATATTTATCTTTTTCAATGTTCATTTATCATAGTTCATAGTGGTTCTTCAAATATTAACAGGCAACCTGTCAGATCATATTTTTCTAGATCATCATCTTCTGATTCTATAATCAACATAGAAGATCATTTAGGAGCTACATATCTTCTTGTAGGCACTCCCACTCTTGTTGATGTATTGACTGATGGCTGCTCACTTTCACTTTAATCAAAGTTGTGTTCTCCTTGATCTTGGTCTTCTCTAATTGTCTTTGGTGCTTCTGTTTTCTAAATCATAAAACAAAAGGAGTGTGACCCTTCAACAAGCCAAGAGGACAAGGCCACAGAGATATAAAACACAAAACACTCCCCTAAACAAGAAACCAGTTTAAAAGTGCAAGAAATAGGTTAGATAAATGTGCAACTGTGCGAAGTTGGGGGCCGCCGTCAACAGAGGTTGAGCTGGAAAACATGGCGGCAGCTAGCTTGGCAGCCGCTTGCTCCCCGGAGCCACCCGCGTCCCACCTTAACGAGGGGAAGCTGAGACCTGTCTTACCTGTGTCGGAGCCGTTCTGAATGGTTTGCCTTCTTCCCTGTTTGGCTCTGCTACATTTCTTTTCCTTTTCGTAGGGCATGTGTTGTGGAGCCTCGGCACCCGTGGTTTCCCCCCACTCGTCTCGGTGGGTGGCGGCTGCCTTGGAGCTGAGTAAGGGCCGCAGAGCAACGGCTCGCGGGCTCCTCCGTGTCAGCACAGGTAGCTGCAGCACCAGTCAAGTTTCCAATGTCCTGGAGCAGGCTGACGCTGGAGGGGAGCGTTGGAAGGAGCCAAATCCAGGTGGTGTCTTTCCTTTGCGGTCTCCCCCGCATTTACAGCAGCAGGAGCAGGTACAGGGGGTCCAGGCGAAGTGGGTGACTTTATTTCCTCAGGCGACACCAACCCCAGTGCTTCCAGTCAAAGGGTTAAGGAAGGGCAGGAGGTGGGGAGGGGCCACTCAGGGGCCAGTAACATCAAAATTAAATGGTGAAAGCTCTAAACAGCCCCCGAGGAGAAATCTGCCAGTGGGAAGAATCAGGGAAAAAGTAATGCAACCAATGTATACACAGACGGTAGCTGCTCTTCCTTCCAGCGGTGTGAGGTCAAAGGTAGGAGCATCAAGGCAGGGAGGGCAAAAAGTAATCCTCTGGATCTCAAAGTTAGAATTAACCCCTCATTGAGGTCATATTTCAAAGTACAACCACCCGTACCAGACATTGCGAAGCAGGACGAGGGTCTTAGAAGGGGGTCAGTAGGTCTGCCTGTATCAAGTTCCATCATGGAGGGGATGGAGGTCTCCGGAGGTCCCCTGCCTATAGTATCAACTCCAACTCTAACTTCTGAAAGTAGCTTAAAAGAAGCCCCAACTAAAGGACAGGATACAGAAGGGCAGAAGGTCTTGGCATCTCTAGGGGTGGAAGTCAGGCGTGACGCTGAGGTGGACAAAGGCTCCAAGGATCACAAAATAAGGGGCCTTCAGTAGCTTCTTGGAAGCTCTCTTTTCCACCCTGTCGGAGGACACCAAAAGGGGTTCTCAGAATCTGTAGCCAATCAAGGAGAGATTAGGAACTTTTGTGAGACATTGGATCAAAAAATTGACCTCCTCTCCTAAATACTAGAACAGACACCTTGGAGAACACAGTAGAAGGATTGAAGGATGACCTTGGAGCAGCCAAAGCTAACATACTCATTCTCAAGATGAAGGAGCTGGGTCTTCAAGATAGGCTTGAGATGTTGGAGAACAACTCCCAAAGAAGCAATTTGCGTATTTTGAATGTCCCGGAGGGATGGGAGAGGGATGGTCTCAAATCTTATATGATTTAACTTTTAAAATAATCGAGGAGTCAGGAGAAGATTTCAGGAAGGACATCCAGAGAGTTCATGGAGACCATTTTAGAAGGATCCCCTACAGAAAAAAGCCTAGGAAATTTTTTATCATTTCCATACCTACTCCTTCAAAGAAAAGGTCCTCAATATGGCCTTAAAGGGGAAATCTTTGAAGGCCAGAGACTTTTTATTTGAAATATGCTCAGATCTGGCCGGAGTCACCCTTGACAGGCAGTGGGAGTTGGGGAGAAAGTTGGACGATTTCAAGAAGTTCGGTGCTTGGTTCAACTTAAATTCCTAGCCACTTTGAAAGTTATGCATAATAATAAAATGCATAATGTAAGATCGGTACAAGAAGCAGATGACTTACTATAAAGTCTGGGGAAGGGCGAAATATAGCAGGCAGGCCTATCCCAGGGGGTGTGGCACCCATCCATGGTATCCACTTATAAAGAACAATATGGCAAACTTCGCTAGTAGGACTTCTAAATATATCTTCCTATCTACCTTTCTGTTTTTTGGTTTCTAAAATAGTACCAGAGAGGTAATTAGAAGGTCCTCACACAAAGGTCTACTTAAGGACACTTAGTTACTGGAAGTTAAGGCTCGGACTCTAGCTTCTCTTCTACTTCTTTTTTTGTGTTCTTTTCTTGGTTACAAAGGACGTGGTGGACGGCTATGGGGTGCAGTAAATGGATTCTATTTGTCCAGGTAAATGGGGGGGGGGATGTTCTCCTGGGAGGGGTACGTCAGGGAGGTTGAGTGCACAGGGTGGGGAGCATAGGGGTAAAAAACAAAAACTTTTCCTCTTTCACCTTAATGTTTGTTCAGATTGCCCTAGTTGTGTTGGCTCTGGTGGACTCATGATTCTCAAGTATACCTCTATACCCTAATGAAAGCGATTCAGTTTTTGTCCTGGAATGTTAATGGCCTGCACCTGAAAACCAGAAGGGTAAACATTCTGCAATGTTTACAAGTTTTACACAGGTCATTATCCTTCAGGAAAATCTT
The DNA here is from genome assembly GCF_964263255.1 of Lissotriton vulgaris. Taxonomy (NCBI): domain Eukaryota; kingdom Metazoa; phylum Chordata; class Amphibia; order Caudata; family Salamandridae; genus Lissotriton; species Lissotriton vulgaris. The sequence goes on from NC_141687.1 coordinate 1,862,584,462, forward strand.
TTGAAGGAAGCGATCTCTGAGGTATTTCAAAATCAAAAATGGGTAGATTATTTAATCTGCTCCGATCAGAGTGCCAATATAAGGGGCTTTACTATATTAATTAAGAAGCAAGCAAAAGCCAGCATTTTTGATTCTCTGGTTGACCCATGTGGCAGGTGGGTCATTGTGAAGGTTATTATTTGGGTTATCCACTTACCTTGGTGAGCTATTATGGCTCAACCAAGACGACCCCTCCTCTCTTAAAACAATTTTTTAGAATCTCCCGGATTACCCAGACCCGGTGATCATGGCTAGGGATTTAAACATAGTCCTGAACCCGAAGTTGGATAAGTCGACAGGAAGTAGAGCTAAGGTGCCCTCTAGATCTCGGATGTACCTCAAATCTATGATGGCACAGACTGTTTGACGTTTGGAGAGACAGATCAGGTTCTCAGCTGGTAGCCTCATACTACAGTAGTAAATATGGCTTCAAGTCGAGAATCGACTACATCTTTGTTAGTCACAGCTTGAGAGGTAAGATTAAGGACATTGGTTATTAAATTCCCATCTGTCGGATCAATCAGGGATCTGGTTGGATCTTGTCCTGACAGTCAGCATCCTAGTGTCTGGACGTTCGATCGAACACTACTTCTCGATGGTGAGGAGATGAAATATTTATCTCAGGAGACTGAGGGGTTTTTGGGTATCAAAGTAGGTTTGGCTGCAACTTTGGGATTCTCTAAAGGCCTTTTTAAGGGGCATAATCACGAGTAGGGTTTGTTTCAGGAACAGACAATATAGAGAAGAGGTGGCTTACAAGGAGGCAGAGTTGATGGTAGTAGAGTTGGGCCTAAATAAGGAGACTGACTCTGAGAAAATGCAGGAAAATTTGGTTAAATTACGAAGTTTAAAAGATCAGTTAGATACCATCCTTCAGTCTAGGGTTAGATGTAGATGGGAGGCCAGTCAGCTTTCCCATTTTGAGTATGGAGAAGGTACAGGAAAACTCCTGGCATGGAAGGCTAAGTCTGACATGTTGCGCAATCTGATCAATCAAATCGACAACATGGGTGGGACTACTACTCTGTCCACAGATGAGGAGATAGGGGGCGCTTTTTAAAATTTCTTTCAGGGTCTGTACCAAGAAGATAGTGCAGTGGACAAAACCATGGCCATGGAGTGGCTGCATGAGAGCACGCTTACCCCCCTGAATTTAAATCAACAAGAAGATTTAGAATGGGGTATCTCTTGGGAAGAGATGAGAAAGGCCATTCTTGCCTGTAAACGCGGGAAAGCTGCTGGCCCAGCTGGGCTGCCAATAGAACTTTATAGATCCTTGGGAGAGGTGGTAATTCCCATCTTGGCACAGCTTTTTAACGATATCTTATCCGAAGGTGTGAGGCTTCCAGGCACATGAGGAGAGGCTACTATCACCTTGATCCTGAAACCGGGGGAAAACCCAGCCTGTTGTGGGTCTTATAGGCCCATTTTGCTGTTGAATGCAGATTATAAAATCTTTGCCAGGATTCTGGTGGGCAGGTTGGGATCGGTCGCGGGCGATATGCTTCACACCGATCAAAAGGGTTTTGTTAAAGGTAGGAACATTTCTGACCTTACTTATGATCTTATTGGTGCAATGGACCTGGCCACAACTTAATCGCTTCCCCTTGCTGCAATAACATTAGATGCCATGAAGGCCTTCGACAGGGTCAATTGGGTGTACCTATCTGCAGTCATTGAGAAATTTATTTGGGGGACAAGTTTTACCATGCTATTCAGCTGATTTATCCAGATCTGTCAGCTAGCCTTCTGGTTAACGGTAACTTGACAAGACCTTTTAAGATCACCAGGGGTACTAGGCAGGGCTCCCCTGTATCTCCCCAACTCTTTGACCTATATATTGAGCCTTATGCTCAGCGGTAAAGTGAGGAGGCTAACATTTTACCATTTAAGCATGGGGTTTGGGAGAGAAAGGTGACCCTGTACGCCTATGATATTTTGGTCTTTTCCCGCTAGGACCTTCCCTGCTGTATAAGGCTGGCAAAAGATTTTGGGCAGGTATCTGGTTACGAGGTGAATGCTGAGAAAACTGAGGTCATGACCTGGAATTTGGCAAGAGTGTTAGCACCAGACCAAACGGGACATGAGGTATCTGGGGGTCAGAATAGTTCAAGATATTGATAAGATCTCAGTGTCCGATTTGGCAAGCGTTTCAAGGGAATGCCAAAAACCTATGAAGTCCTGGGTTCATCTCCCTTTAACCATTCGTGGGCGGATTCATGTGGTAAAGATGGAGGTGCTCCCAAAAATCAATTTCCTCTTTAATGCCATTCCATTACACTTCGACAATCTGGCTATAGTTAAGTTCCAACAGGCTACCAACTCATTTGTCCATTTGTCCAGGTACCAGGCTTTCCTGGAAGAAGCTGAGACGCAGGAGGGAAAAGGGAGGACTCGTACTGACGGATTTGCAATATTACGCATGGGCCTTTCAAGTGTCGCATTCTAGGATGCCTTTAAAAACTCTGGATAATACAGAGGTGGGGGCCATGTTCTCTGCAATGATAAAGGGGGCTGGTCTATCTCAGGAGGGTTTCCTGTTTAAATTTGGAGAACGGAAAATCTTCAAAAAGATCAAACTAAAAGTCCTGCAGGGAATGGCTAGAACATTGACTAGTATTAAAATGTTGACGGGTCTTAACTACTTTTCGAGCCAGGACCCCCTGTGGTACTCTCCAGGTGTCCCAGTTTGCCTAATGGACAGGTTAGCTCTTCCTCTTAGAGAAGCTGGGTTGAAAGTGAGAGGAGACCTGGCTCATGAGGGGAGCGCTTCCATCTTGGACATCACTACACAACAGAGTGGAAGAGGGTTTGTCAAAATTCAAATACATTCAGTTGCAGAGTTGGTCCCAAAACTTGAAAAAACCCATAGGCATAGGTTACATTCTTGAGGAGCAGCTAGTTACAAGACCGGCTGGGAGGAAGGTGGTCTCCTTCCTGTACTGGGTTACTGAGGAGGCAGTGGATGGGGATTTCAAATTGGCCGAAGACTTTTCGGGGGTTACTATACCAAATGAACAGTGTGAACATCTGTGGCAAACATCCTTTAACATCGTCTTCGCCACTGTTAAACCAGCTTGGTTTAGAAGGAACCATTTGTTCACCCTTCATAGGGTCTACTTATCTCGGTCAAGGTTGACCAAAATGTCTAAGGGGCTTCCACTTAGTTTAAAAAAATTTAATTTGGAGAGTGCCTCGGATGTACATATGTTTGTGGAGTGCCCGGACATAGCAGAGTTTTGGGAAAGAGCAGGAAACACCATTGCGGATATACCAGACCTCCCAATACAAATAAATCTTATTTTGATCATCTTTGGAATATCCAGTGAAATTACGGGCCATGCTAGATCTTTCCTTTTCTATGCTATACTGCTGGCCAGGAGGGAGGTATGCAAAGATGGTTAGAAGCTGTACGCCCTCTGTATTCTGAGTGGTTGTCCTCATTGATTGTGACATCTAGGGTGGATCTGTGTGGAACTCAAAGCAAGAAAAAGAAAGCACGATGGGATTTCTTATTAAATTGGTTCAATGCTTAGGCATGGGAGACTTGATAGCCCTCCCCCTTCTTTATCTATTTATTTATGTATCAATTTTGATGTATGTATAAGAAAACTTTGGTCCTATGATTACGCCTCTATGAAACTCTTCTGACTGTGTTGGGCATTCCCAGTTTCTCATCCACTCTTCGTTAACATCAACAGTCGCCAGTGTCATCTGGACTGATTGGGAGAGTGACCATCCCTTTTACTTTGGGTGGGGCTAGTGTCATCCTAATCTGCTGCAGTACTGGTAGGCGGGGCACTTCCTTCTGGTCCCCATCCAATGCCTACGTCTCTCCATTACTGAGTAATGGTACGGGCGGCTTGTAGGTTCACTAATGGTCTGAAGTGAATGAGGATAAAAAAATGTTTTAAAAAGTTCCACTGTGCGAAGATAGATACATAAAACATCAACATACACATATATATTATTTTTTATTATTTATAGTCCATAAACATTTCCGAAAAACACAAAGGACAAAACATGACATTAATATATCTATGTTGCAGAATAAAATTCAATGTAAAATTGCATCAAAATTTATCAAAGCACTTTTCATAATGCAGCATAAGATCATGAATTCATATCCTTTAAATTCAGCAATCAAACATGATAGAAAATATGCAAAATATGCTTCTTGATGCATTTCAGTCTAACTACAGCCACCTTCTTCAGGACAACAACATTTTTTTAACAACACATATAGCTTCTGCCTGATAGGGCTCACGTAAATAACCTCAGAGGTACAAATCTTCACCATTGGCAAAAACGTTACAGGCATATATCAAAAGGTCCTGTCAAAAGCCAGCATCCAAATAGCCCATGCCATCCAGTGATACAACCATCAGGGACTACTGTTCTAATGAACAGCCAAATATGGTAGTACTCCAGCAGAGATTAAAGGTAAGAACAAGTGACCCAAAACCGCTTCTGAATATATCATACACAATTTTATTCGGTATATCCTTCTATGACTCTGTTATTCTTGGTAAATCCCACACTGCACAGGAACCCAACCTTTCGGCCCGTTCATAAATTTTCTTTACCGTTGTTGAGCGGGAGCAGTTGGGTTTGTTCGCTACGCGTTGATGCGACTATCATAAGTTTAGTAATGCGACGAATCTCTTAATTCTCTGTTTGGTTTTCTGTCTGTGTTTTTTCATCCCGATGCTGATTTTTACCTTCCTCTGGATCAATGCAGCGAACTCAAGCTTGACACTGTGAATTTGTAGTTTTTGCCACAAATTCTTAATCTACAGTTTTCACTCTCTTCGTTTGAGGTGCGTAGATTTTATGTGGCAAAGTTCCACGTTTCACAAAATTGTTTGTCACAAGGATGACCCTGAAAGGTCTCTTTCACCTTGTTTCCAAAGAGGGCTTTTAAACATGTTTCTCCACCAGCAGCCATTAACCTTCCCTACTACCCCTGATACTTCCGGTCTGTAACTACAATGGAACCTCTGCTCAATTTGTAATGCTGTGTACAGTAGCATCACCACTCTTGAAGTGTGTCCCTATATCTGATTTTAAAGAAGTCCACAAACTGAATTATGGACCAATTGCTTCATCAATAATTTGGCTATTGTCATGGTGTTGTAGGGCCTAGTTGGGTAGGCTTTTACTCACCTGGAAAACAAACACATTATCACTAAAATGTACCTAAAACTGATGTTAACGTGCATCTCCAAGAAATCCAATTGAATACTAATAAACGGGCCCTCAGACTTGGCAATGCCATAACTAGCCAAAATTATGGACCATGCCAAATCACTACTGGATGTCATGTAAATCGTAACACGCAATCCATCAGCTAGGCAGCATGCTCTTGTTATCACAATTAAGACTACAACTTGTGCTGAAGGTACATCTCACAGGTATGATGCTTCTATGTTCTCTGTTATTGTACAGGCTGCATACACTGATCTCGATATGCCAATATGTTCTCTCTGGAAAGAACCATCCACAAACTGCGTCAAATCAGACAGTTCAAGTGGTACATCCTTTATGTCTGGTATTGGCTCGGTACACAATTCCGTTTCATAAATGCAATCATGATCTCATTTCTCATCATCACTATCTGTGTTGTCTGTAATCGACAAATGTGTTGGAGGTTTCAGGGTTTTGCATCTTCTGAAAGGAATGTTGTCAGCTGCTAAAATTGTTTGCTCAAATTCAGTTAAATGCTGAGTTCCTGTATAAGCCAGAAAAATCTCAACTCAATGAGGGGCTAATACAATAAGTGTGTACCCCATGACAATTACTTCACTTTACTGAATTGCCAGACAAACTGGTGCTTCTGACCCTAGGCATCCATGAAGTGCATCAGAAATTGGATCTAATATGGTAGAGGTATAGCTACAGGCTGCTTCATTTCACCATGCTTTTGGTAAAGGACTGCTAAAGCACATCCTCTCTCACATGACTAAACAAGTAAAGATATTTTTCATAATTTGGCATTTCTAGAGCAGTGGCACTACAAAAATGTTCTTTGAGCTCGAGAAAGGCACTCGTGCACTTGACATCGAATGGTACTGGATCAGAAACATGACTGTGAGTAAGCCTCTGTAAAGGCCAATGCAAATAGGGAAAAGTTTGGTCTCCACTGTCAACAGTAGCCAACCATTCCTAAACGCATTCTGACTTCTCCCTTGGTTGTTTGCAGTGTTTATTCTCACGATTGTAGAAACACACTGTCCTCCTTGTTCTCCTCAGACTGTTCACATTGCCTCAGGTGACTGTCTTTTTTTTTTTTGTCCTCATTTGCCCTTGCCCATGTCCAAGTAGGCTGCCACCGACCACCACTATGTGCAGAAAACCCCGTGCTCCACGCCTAAGCTGGGAGCTCAAAGGAGGCCGCACATACCATATTTTCTTGGCGGAAGAGGGCAAAAAACCCACAGAGAGAGGAAACCAGGGTAGACCTACAAACTCCATCAAGGTGTTTTACCACCTGTCGGACCTTCAAATGACTGCGGGGGCCCTTTGCCGTAAGTCCGTGGAGCAGGATGAAGGCATAATCATAGGACCCGGAGGGGGGAGAAAGAAGAAAAAAACCACCCCGGAATTCCTATTTCCATTTTACCAAAAGCTCCTAGAAGGCGAGATTCTTTCTAGATCAAGACCCAGCCAAGTCCATTTTAGAGACTTCATAGAGAGATGTCAACCACTCAGATATGAGGGAGATGTTACCTCAACCCAAGACCTACAAATCTGTCTCCTTGCCAGGAGGATGGCGTAAAACAGAAAATGTCTGGCTTTTCCACAGATTTTTTCATCGATCCCAAAGATGATTAGGGGGAGCGTGATACTCAGTGTGATGTTAAGAATAGAGCACAAGGTGTTCTCCCCCCCCCCCCAAAAGAGGCTAATGGTGGGGCAGTCCATAAACATATGCACATCCGATGCTTCAGGGAGCTCACATTTATTGCACTTCTTTCCCGCTTGGAATTTTGCTAGTTTTTGGGGAGAGAGATAAGCTCGATGTAGCGTAAAGAGGTGGTTTCGCCTCAACCAGGCTGGTTTCACGATATTATAAAAGAGGCTGAAGGACTCCTGCAACAACTGTTCGCTCATGTTCTCCATCTACCTTCCCCATAATTTGCCCAGGAGATTAAGGTCTCCATCAGTCTCTTCCAGGATCGCCCAATACCAGCAGGAAACCTCCTTACCACCTTCTGCTCTTGTGGTTAGTTGTTCTTCCAGAGTGCTGGCTTTACCCAGAGTGGCCCCCTTCCTGATTAATGTCTGAGCCCAACTTATTAACTGCACATGTTTAAGTCTGCAGAGCCCCGGCCCAACTCTCTCCCACAGATCCTCCCAGGATATCATTGAGCCACCTGAGAGTAAATATCCCCATTTCAAGATTCCCGCAACCTTTACGGGGGACGACAGACTGTCTTTAAGGCAGGGTGGAGTTCAAGGGGAATCCCACAAAGGCGCTAAGTTAGAATAATAGCCAAGCCCAATACGTTTCCTAATCATAGACCAGTTTTTTGCCATTGATTGGAGAACTTTTAATTTTACTTTATTAAAGAATTTCTGGTCTCCAAACTTGAAAAGGAAACCGTCAGTTGAAATATCGGCCCCTTCCAGCATGGCTCGAAACAGCTTTCCCCTAGAGCTATCTGATGGAGGCTTTAATAGCATCCTAGAGTAAGCTAGCTGAAAAGCCCAGGCATAATATTGCAGGTCCGGTAATGTTAACCCTCCTTTATCCCTCCTCCTCCTCAGTTTCTTCCAAGCTAATCTTATGGCACCATACCTCCAGATAAAGGAATGTATCTCTTGTTGACATTTAGTTAGAAGCTTAGTGTCAAAAGCCAGCGGGATGGTATTAAAAAGAAAGGTGTATTTTGGTAGAATAGACATTTTTACCAAATTGGTTCTCCCAAAAAATGGAAAGAGGAAGGTGGTTCCATGCCTTTAGTTGTTTCTGGCAAACTTTATGCACTCTCTCCAGATTGTGGGTAGCGATCTTGCTAACATCTTGTATAATTATAATGCCCAAATACCTCATGAATGACGCGACCCTCAACATGATGGTAATATTCCATGTCATGATCTCTGTTTTGTTGGTGTTTATCTCATAACCAGAAATCTTGCCGAACTCCTCTGCCCTTTTGATCACTGTGGCAAATGCTAAATCTAAGTTCGACGTCATGATCAAAATGTCAGCTGCATATAGGGCTACCCGCCTTTCCCATCCTCCAAAGCCAAATGAGGGAATGTTAGGCTTTGCTCTAAGTAGCTGGGCAAAAGGCTTGATGTATAAATTAAAGAGGAGGGGGAAAGCGGGCAGCCCTGCCTTGTGCCTCTTGAGATATCAAATGGCTCTGTCAGAAAGTTGTTAATAGAGAGCCTAGCAGTCGGAGCTTTATAGATTAATGAGATCATGCAACAGAAATTCTCAGGCAAATTAAATTTACTTATAACAGCGGTCAAATAATTCCAGTTTACCCTGTCAAAAGCCTTTGTCGCATCCAGGGGGAGGGCAGCCAAAGGTAAAGAAAAAGAAGTAGCAATATCAATAGCCCCAACTAAGTCCTGCGTTAAATCTGCCAGTTGTCTACCTTTAGTGAATCCCTTTTGATCTTCATGTATGATTGAACTTACTACCGCCCCAACCTATCAGCCATAATGGTAGCAAAGATTTTCTAATCGCAATTAAGAAGCGATATTGGGCGATATGCCCCACAATCATTCTAATATTTACCTGGTTTAGGAATTAGTACCACAGTAGCGTCATTCCAAGATGCTGGCGGGGCCTTACCCTCCAAAAGGATCCCATTAAAAATAGAAGCCAGAACTGTTATAATCTTAACACCGATAGCCCTATAAAGTTCCCCCGGCAATCCGTCGGGACCAGCCGCCTTACCATGGCTGACATGCCCCAACACCCTGCCAATCTCCTCAACAGAGATCTCACTCTCCAGGGTCCTACTCTGTACTTTTGAAAGTTTTGGCAAGGCAATTTGGTTCAACCAAGCTTCTCTCACTTCCTTAGGCTCACATGAGTCTTCCTTATATATAGCCCTAAAGAAGTCCTGGAAAGCATTTCCTATATCTTGTTTTGTAAGCCGAGGAGCTGCTTCCCCCTCCACCCTAATCTGTCTGATGTAATTTCGGGCTTGGTCGGCTTTGGTCTTCCAGGCAAGGATTTTGCCTCCCGCCTCATCAAACTCGAAATGCGAGATTCTGCTCACTTCCCACCTTTTGGCCACCCGATCTTGTAATAGATTGTCGAGTTTTGACTTTAGTAGGCTATATCTTTCTTGAGCAGCCCCTGGAACCCATATCATTTTCAATCTTCAACATTTCATCTTCTAAGATCTTAATATTTTCGGAGTATCTCTTTCTTCTATAAGAAGACCGACTAGTAATACAACCCCTCAGAAATGCCTTTAGTGCATCCCAAACAATGGGGTCTTCACCGGTAGCTAGATTGTCTTCCAGAAAGTACTGAGTTTCTGATCGAAGAAAGGTGACCTCATCCTCTACAAGTAGTATGGTCCGGTCAAAGGACCAAGAGGCGTGAATAGGTTTGTGCATTGATTTTAGCGTAAACAGAATTTGCGAATGGTCGGAAAGATGTGAGGGAAGATAAGATATATCTAACAGGAGGTCCTTAAGGCCATAGGTGAATAGAGCATAGCCAATTCTTGATCTGTGTTTATATTTAAGGTTTCGAAATGAAACCCCCAACTTTGCCCCTGCCCTTTCCCTCCAGATATTGGCAAGGTTTAATTGTGCCATTATTCTTAATAATTCTTGCCTTGATTTAGAGAAAGCACAGGCCCTCGAGTTGGGTGATTTATCTAGTTTAGGGTTCAATACAATGTTAAATCGCCCACCCAGATTACTGGATCATGGAGAACTACCAAGTGGTCATATATGGTGTTAAGATATGAGGGATCATCCTGGTTTGGGCCATAGTACCCAACCAAGGTATATGGAAGATCGTCCAGCACAGCCCTTAAAAGTAGCCATCTACCACTCTTATCTTCCTTATGCTCGATGATATGAGCTTTAGCTTGTTTCTTAAAGATAAATACGACCCCCCTAATATTTGCATTGTGATCTGTACTCACAAAAATGTCTATCCATTCCTCTTTTTTTAGGATATCCAGTGTTTCAGATTTGAGGAGGTGTGATTCTTGAATGACTATAACCTGAGCTGGGGAGTCTCTCAGATATTGAAGGATTTTTTCTCTTCTTCCCCGAGTGCGCAGGCCGTTAACATTCCATGATATGCATTGTAATTTCATCATTTCAACTTTCCATCACTCCCCCCCTCCAACATACAAACTCAGGTGACTGTCTTAGGAAACTCCATAGCTGCCCTGTGGGTCACAAATATGTTCTGAAGTGTGGTCTAATACAGTCCAATTGTGCAAAGTCCCCTTGGGGCCATAGAGAAGCAGTTGCCTTCATCCTCCATCTCAGTTTTATTGATCACGTCATCACGGGATGATTGTCTTAATAAACTTCTTTGGTTCATGGGATCGTAAATATTTTCTGAGCTCCCCAACGGTCTGTGCGTAAGCGTGCTGGGTAGAACATGTTGTAGGGTATTTCAGCCTACTGCAGCCTCTTTTAGACGGGCAGAAATTATTTGCGGGCCGTCTGCACTGCTGTAGTGACATCCGGGAAGAAGGTTATGCTGTTGCCCCATTAGGTGATTTCTTTCTTCTTCTGTGCCAGCTGGAGCACCACATCTGGTCTCTGTAGTTTAACAGCTTGGCTATTAGTTGGGGCAGCCTTGACACAAGGGATCGGTGTACCCCCTCCTCCACTAGCAAGTGCAACAGGTTTTTAGTGCCAATGAGTGAGGCTAACTTAGTTTCTACATATTGCTCAATTTTGCCTGTGTTGGTGGACTCAGGGATACCTATGATGTGCACGATATTACGGCATGAACACACCTTTCAATCTTCATTTTTTGCCTGTACGGCTGCAGGTACTCACTCCTTGAAATCATCTTCTGCAGAGAGATTTGCTGTTCCGCTACAGTTATGCGTGCCGTCTGCTTGCTCAGCTTCGTTGACAGGTGGTCAATGTGTAGATTTAGCTTTTCAATTGTTCCATCAATTGACTGCAAGCTCTGTTACATGCCAGAAGCGGGGTCTCGGGCGAGGTCCCACCCTGAGGTATCCTGTTCCTGGTCCGACAAAGCGTCTTGCGGGGGCTTAACGGCGCCCCTGGATTTACAGGTGATGCATTTTTAGTTTGTGTCCACCTTTCCTATTATTGCAGAAAAGGGCGCTCCCTGCGGCTGCATAAGCGTGCTAGGCAACAGCACTATCAATAGTTTGCAATCAAATAATACAGCAGTGCAGGCAATCGCAGGGGCCAAGGGCATGCCATTTACTAGTGTGCACTATAGTGGCCTTCACTCGGACTCATGGGATCATCATCAGGAACACCCTCTCAGGCCCAAAATTTAGCAGTGGCAGCAGAGTGTATAGCTAGGACTAGTAATGCTCGAGGCCCTCTTCCCTGCCATCACACAGGGCCGTGCAATCCCCTCTGTGAGTTCTGCGGTGCCTTACCCCGGCCTTCAATTGCCACTAGCTCATCTTAGTGAAATCTTTAAAGGTGTCTGATCAGCCATACATCGCTTATTGGCAGTCATAATTGTGATAACAATCTTTAAAGGCCCCCAGGTGTGCGACAACATCTGCTGCTTCAAGCCATGTCGGAGCTCCCGACTCGGCTGCGCACCACCAGGCGGCCATCCCAGGCCCACGTGCGCCAGCGCGTCAGCCACCTAAGAGCTCCAGCTCCACAGATGCGTGATTGGCAGCACTGTCACGTGCCCCGGACTGGCACCTTTCGCAGTGGCGGGGAGCAACCTCAGTCTGCCATCAGAAATACTTGCAGTGCCTCTCGTAGGTGCCCACCAGAAGCCTCACACCTTCACAAGGTCCTTGGACTTCTAACTCCACGAGCTACATTCGACTTATACTTTATCAGCTCTCTCTGGGACAGCCATAAGTGCGATTGTGGGCATATTTCGACACAGCTTTATGAAAAACATTTATTTGGTTTGGTTTGAAAGTGCACTGTACCAGGCGCGAGATTCTTACAGTGCGCGAGAGACTGGGCTGCAGCAGTTGAAATCGATCATACTATGGTGCACTAGAGATGGTCCGTGCCCCTGGAACTCGAATCCAGAGCACGCTAGAACACAAGGCCATACATTGATTATAAGCTATGGTGCTCGAGAGACAGCCCGTGCCGCATTAGCTCTAATCCAAAGCACCTCAGTGGGTGCACGGCTATCCTCTGCATGGCGAATGTCTTCGGAGGTTGTGACAAATGAACAAGCATACTCCAGTGAACTACAACAACACAGCTTAAGTCCTCTCCCATTTGCTCCAACTGTCCAACCTTCTACTTGTCACCATGGCACTGAATAGAATTTGCAGCCCAGTGACCATTTAAAGATGAAGTTACAACATAATCTAGTTGCAATCAGTGGTCAGCTGTCAACTATGTGGCAGGTGCACCCACTGGTCCATGTCTCCCAGTTAAAAACCTATGGGCCCGATGTAGGTAAATCTAATTTACCACTTCTAAAATACCGAATCATACCGATTCGATATTTAAGAAGTGGTAAATTAGAGGGGGGGAAATGTAGGTAATTCGGATTTGGTAAATACCGAATCTGTAATATTCGGTATTACCGATTCTGTAAATACCGAATCGGTATCCCCCATTGATTCCTATGGGCCTTGAAGCCCATAGGACACTTTGACACCCTCTAGCACCCCAATTACAGGCTTGTGTGCCATGTGGCACACATACATGCCCTTAGGGCATGTCTGTGTGTCACATGGCACAGGTGTGCATGCACAGATGCGCATGCACCCCTGGATTCGGTATTTTACCACCCAATTGGATTGGGTGGTAAAATACCGACTCTTGAAGGCATGTGGCACTCTTCAGAGTACCACCTACATCTCTATTTACCGATTCTGTACATTTACTGATTCGGTATTTTACCGAATCGGTAAATGTACAGAATCGGTAAAATTACCGAATCTGTATTTATGTAGCCCCCTACATAAGAAAACCGTAATGCCGGTCGGAAACAGCCGAATTCGGCCGTTTCCGACCGGTATTAGGGCTCCTACATCGGGCCCCTAATTCCTTATCATTTTACTTGAACTAGGCCTCCACCACCTTCGATCATAGGGCCAGATGTAGGTAATTCTGTTTTACCGATTCATAAATACCGAATTTTACCGATTCGGTATTTATGAATCTGTAAAATAGAAGGGGGGAGATGTAGGTAGAATCGGTAATTGAATTACCGATTCTGTAAGAATCGGTATTTACCGAATCAGTAAATACCGATTCAGTAATGCCCATTGATTCCTATGGGCATTGAAGCCCATAGGAATCAATGGGCATTACCGAATCGGTATTTACCGATTCGGTAAATACCGAAAGTTGCAAGGGTGCAGGGGGTGTCACTTTGACACCCTCTAGCACCTCGAATTCAGGCACGTGTGCCATGTGGCACACAGACATGCCCTAGGGGCATGTCTGTCTGTCACATGGCATAGGTGTGCATGCACACATGTGCATGCACACCTGGATTCGGTATTTTACCACCCAATTGGATTGGGTGGTAAAATACCGATTCAGTAATGCCTGTGGGACTCAGGAGAGTCCCACCTACATCTGCAAGTTACCGAATCGGTAAAAATACCGATTCGGTATTTTACCGATTCGGTAAAATAGGGCCCCTACATCACAAATGACCATTTACCGGTTGGTAAATGGCCACCTACATCTGGCCCTTAGTTCAAGCTGTTCCTGAGTTAGCAGTTTCAGATATCTGAGATTTTCAGTGTGTCAGTGGGAAACTGCAGTTTTTGATTTGATGAACCCCCCCCCCCCCCCCCCTCCCCATTTGGAATCTATCCAGGGAGCTGGCCTCAGGCGTTCATGCCTCAAAATTGATAGAAAGGTTTTAATTTTCTATTACACCATAACAAACTAGAGAGAGAGAGAGACAGACATGCACCAGCGTAAAGCTCGCTTGAGGCCCTTGCCTGTGATATGCTATTGAAGGGTACTTTTCTCCTTTTCGATTCCTCAGTGCAGTGCAAATTCTGGGGTATTGGGGGCACCTGGGGTCTTCACATGTGGGTACTGGGGAGGGTGGTTTGAAAAAAGCAGGAAGTTGTGGTTCCATGATGGAGCAGCACTTACTAGTCCTTATCCCAATCCATCACGGCCCCTGTTTAGTCCAAACAAAAGTGGAGGTACTACTTCCTGTAGTTTCTAGTTCCCTTTCCCATTCAAAATAAAATATATAAGTCCTGCAGGAATATCATTTGGTGCATTGCAACGCTCCCAGGTGTTTTTCTGGCTCTTTTTATTCCCTTGCTTGCGTTTCTTTCTGTTTGTATTGCTTTTCACCTTGTGTCTTGCCACTCCTCGTAATGGCGTGTTTTGTTATTGTTGTTGCTAATTCTTAGGAGCTTTTTTCTACCACTAGCTTTTTCTCCTTCTCAAATGGTTTCTTAAGAGAACATTAATATGTCATGCGTCTTCATGAAGCACACTGTCACTCGCTAGGGTATCCTGGCACTTCACAGATGTGTGTGCCTAGCCATGCCTATGATAGATTGGTTACTTGGAAAGCAAGATCTTTAGCCTGTTGTGGAATTCAAGAAGTGAGGAGGGCGCTCTGAGCTGGAGTGGGAGGTTATTCCACACTTCAGGAGAAAACCTGACCTCCTGATCTGGTTCTGAATATGCATGGGATGTCTGCAAGTAGGAGCCCTGCTGAGCGGAGCGGAGATGTCATGGTGGTTGGTAGAAGAAAATGCGACTGGTCAGGTAGATAGGGCCTGAATTGTATAGTGCCTTGAATGTGTTTATGTGTGTGTATGAGGAGAATTAATTTAGTGTGTTTGTGTATCAGGAGCCAGTGTAGTACCCTGAGGTGTTGTGGGATGTGAGTTCTGTGTACGAGGTTGAGGATGAGTCTGCTGCTGAGTCCTGGATGGTTTGTAGTCTTCTAGTGAGTTGCATGGTGATCCCACATAGAGGATTTTCCCATATTCCAAGTTGCTGGGGAATAGGGCGTGAGTGACTGTTTAACTAGTGTTGCTTGTGAACTATTAGATGATATTCCTCAGCATCTTTAGGATGAAGAAGCAGGATGCATTGACAGCAATGACCTGTGCAGTCATGTCCAGTTTGCTTTTGATGGTTATTCTGAGGTTCCTGGCATGGGTGTTGGTACGAGTTGACCGGCCACCAATGCTCCAGCTGAACGCCAGTCTTTTTGACTTGTATATCTTGACCTTGAGACAGTTGGCTTTCATCCAGTTAGCGACTGTGGTCATGCTGTGGCGAATATTCTTCTCTTGTTGGGGGTCTTGTCCAAGTATTGGTATGGTAGAAGGCAGATGGGTCTGTAGTTGGAAAGTGTAGCTGGGTCTGCGGATGGTTCTTGAGCGGGGCGTGTTGTGGCATGTTTTTATGTGTCTAGGAATTTGGCTAAATTGATGGAGGCATTGAGGATGGGTGCTAGTGCTTCGCTGGTCACTAGGAGTTCTTTTGTGGAGGCATGATGGGGGCAAGGGTCCCATTCCATCTTTGTGTGCAATTCCATTGGCTGAAGGTGGTCTTACATGAGATCTCCTCACATACAAGTGAAGAAATTTCCAACCACAAAGGTTCCCTGTGCGCCCAGTCCTTGGCTAAGGTTTTTTGCTTTACGTTTTATGTCTCCGGAGAGTAAAGAAGGGCATAGAGTTTGTAGGGTGACACAAAAGTAGCACTTTTCATTTTAGGTCGTACCAACATGTTTTCTCTTCTCTAGAGCAAAAATAAAAAATCCTGTATATAATTACAACTGTGAATCTCCGAGCTTTACTCAGAATGTATCGTTTTTTTTAGACTGGTGTTAATCCTTACAGTAGTTTTTTTTTATATTTTCCTTGCTAAAAGCTGCAGTTAGATTTCGAACTTTTAAATATTTTATAATCGTGGTCCATTGCGTAACAGAAAGAAAGCTGCTGAAAAGCCATGGAACCTGAGTAGATGTTCAGAGCTGTACAGTTTGCTACATTGGTTTGGTGTAGTTACAAAGTCTACATTAAACACCATAAACTAAAGAGGAACTTTGACATTGTAATCAAGAATCTGCTTTACTGAGTGTTCAAATGCTGCTGTACCCACTTCAGTATTAGATTTCACTAATACTACAAAATGCAATAGCGAGCAAGTACTTTGACACACTGATGTTTTTGCCAATACTTGTTCTTAACCTGTTGAGTTAAATAGTTATTAAATATTTGAGCAACATGTTGTGTAGATTGTGATCATTTTCCATTCACTAATTAATTAAATGTTTTCCAGGACCCCCTTGCAAGTTATGATGTGAATGGAAATGACCCGGACCCCACTCCTCGCTATGATGCCAGCAACGAGAACAAGTATGTCACCAGCATGATTTATTAATTACATTTTTCATGATTATGTAGGAAACAAGATAATATGGAGAAATTCATTTATGTTCAGCTGTCAGTTTCTAGTAAGGGCGTTACATGGAAAGCTATGAGTTTACATTTCATTGGAGAGGGGCTTTTATCTTTGCAAATTTAACATGTTTTCACTTAAAGCAACATTATTGGCCTTGCAGATAGATAAATGGCTGATGAAAAATATGAGGACCATAAACGCAATGTCTCTTGGCTTTCAAGGTGAGAAGTAGGCATGGCTACAACCAGAGGCACCTTAACCACCTTTCATGGACTGATGTTGCTCCATGCTTTTTGAGAATTTACCCTCAACAACCATCCAAGGCTGAACTGTAGAGAGCCATGTGGATCTTGAACGTACTGTTTCTGCTTTTGCAACATTAGGGTTTTATCAATGATTTGTGACCAGAGTTGCAGTGGCATACCATTGAGAAGTTACCGGCACCTCAAAAGAGGTGGTAACTCATTCCCAAAGGGGAGGCTGTCCTAATTACCTGCCCCTTTGGCATTCATATTGGGTGGCCTCATGGGACAAGGCAGTCCCTGCACCACCAATACCTGATGTTATGCAGTTAGCACACTAGTAGCTGGGAGTGGGAGGAGCTAGGGGGCGAGAGGAAGAGGAGGAGTGGACGCAGGATATAGTTAGTTAGAGCAGGGACGAGGTAGGAGTAACATGCCAATAATAAAGCTCCAGTTAACACCAGAATAGTGGTTGTATTTATTGTAGCTGGACGCTACAACTGGCGACGAGGGTGGGATTGAGCAAACCCCACTGTGCAGAGCCTCGAGGAATCGCCTTGTCCCCAGCAGTCGTCGCGCTGAAAACGCACTGCACACTAGAAGCGTGTGTCCCAAGTGAGGAAAAAGAAAAAAAAAAACTGGTAAACAGGAATCGGGAGCCCGCTCCGACCCCGTGGAGTGCCCCAGAGACGCGCTGCCAGCAAGCGCTGCTGCGAGCGCTAAGATTTGAGTCCAAGCGAAAGTGGACATCGGAGAACCTCACGCCCGATGCGTGAGGTTTGGGAGGCCATCGGCGGAAGAACGCGGGAACTGCTAAGGCAAGTCGGGAGCCCACCCCGATCTCACCTGATGTCCGTGGTGGTGGTGGAGAAGTGAATCCTGGCGTGGCCTGCCCCAGAAGCCGACCGCCGGTGAGTTCTGAGTGCCCCCGAGTGAATGAGCCTGGAGAGCCAGCCTCGTGTGTGCCTGCAAGGACGGCGGCCATCTTGAAGTCAGGCGCCTAGTAAGGACAACCCTGTGCAAATCAACGGCGGCCATTTTGAAGTCAGGCGCTGGTGAGGAAACAAGCATTGGCGACTACAAGAAACAAGCATTGGCAAAATAAACAAGCATTGGCGACTACAAGACACAAGCATTGGCAAAGCAAACAAGCATTGGCGACTACAAGAAACAAGCATTGGCAAAATAAACAAGCATTGGTGACTACAAGAAACAAGCATTGGCAAAATAAACAAGCATTGGCGACTACAGGAAACAAGCATTGGTAAAGTAAACAAGCATTGGCGACTGAAAGAAACAAGCATTGGTAAAGCAAACAAGCATTGGCGACTACAAGGAACAAGCGTTGGCAAAATAAACAAGCATTGGCAAAGACAAGTGAGATCGCTGCAGAATGGCCGACGAAGATGCTCAACCTCCACCCAGTGGATCGCTTTTGCTAGCACCCGCTCCTATCAAGGTAACAACGGAAGGGAGCATGGGCCCCAAGTGGCAAGAGTGGCTGGAAGAGTTTGAAGACTATATTGAAGGTTCGGACATCACTGATGAGAAAAAGAAACTGATTATTCTGCACAATCTGGCGGGGCGAGAGATAGTCAAGATACTCAAAGACCTGCCTGCTGCCGACGTAGATACTTATGCTAAAGCATGTGAGATCCTGAACAAGAAGTTTCTTCACAAGAGAAATGTAGATTATGAACGACACACATTTCACTCCGCCAGGCAAGGGAAGGATGAGCCCATGAGTGCCTTCATGGTGCGTCTGCGGAGACTAGCCAAGTACTGTGAATTTGATTCTTTCTCTACTGACGCTGCCATCAAATCCCAAATAATAGACGGATGTCATTCGGATCAACTTAGGAGGCGACTACTGAGGAAACCGCATGGATTGGATGAAATAGAGGAGATGACACGAGCTTATGATCAGGCGGAGAAGTACGCCGCCGTCATGGAAACGGAACACAAAGGGAGTCATGAACAGGCGCGACGCGTACACGCCCGGAGTGACAGTCGAAGAAGCTCCAGAGACAAACAATGGAGGTCGCACACATCCTCCCGTCAAGAGCAATCAGGCTATCAACGTCAAGAACCATGGAGGAAGGAGAGACGACAAGAAAGAGTGAGAAAGTGCTACCGATGTGGGTATGATTACCCTCATGCGGGCAGCTGCCCGGCCATGGGCCAGAGATGTCGAAAGTGTGGTCGCACTAACCACTTCGAAGCAATGTGCGGGGAGTACAACAAAGAGAAGCGAAGTGGCCACTCAGGTACTACACGATCTGACACACGAAGCAGAGCTCCAAGAGTGTCGCGGTCCGACACTCGAAGACATCATGTGCGAGCTGTCCAAGATCAGAAGGAGCGGTCCCCTGAATCGTCACACTCCAGCAGAGAGTCTCGTCGGTCTCGGTGGGAGAGGAGGTCACCTTCCAGAGAATCCAGACCTTCGTCCCGAGACTCTGTTTACACCATTGAATACCTGAATTTGGCAGCAGACCCGGACCAGCTTAAGAGATACCCTCGGCTGGACATCAAAGTTGGAAATCATGACTCAAAGTTTGTACTAGACTCTGGTGCCTCCTTAAATTACATTCCAGTTACTGAATATGAAAGGATGAGTCCGCGACCCCCCCTGACATTTGCACCTGTGAGAGTCTTCACGTGGATGGCTAAGAAGCCACTTCCCTGCCTAGGGAAATTCTCAACGACGCTTACACACGACGGCACAACTATATCAGCAGTCATCCATGTTATCAAGGGCCCTGAAGCAGACTGCCTTTTGAGTCTACCAACTGCTGAACGACTCCACCTGGTGGAAATTCTCTTCAAAGTCAGCGACATCCGAGATGTGACTCGCCTATTTCCCAGTTTGTTTCAAGGTCTGGGCAAATTGAAAGACTGTCAAGTACGACTACACATCAACGAACAAGTCAGGCCTGTCGCCCAACACCCTCGGCGGGTACCATTTCACCTACAGGCCGCTGTTGAGGAAGAACTCCAAGATCTACTGGCTGCGGACATCATCGAACGCACTGATGGCCCGACCCCATGGGTTTCGCCGGTTGTCATCGTTCCCAAAAAGGGCACGGCCAACAAAGTCAGACTCTGTGTGGACATGCGCTTGCCCAACACTGCGATAGAACGAGAGCGGCACCCGGGGCCACACTTGAGCGACATGATCGCAGCACTTAACGGAGCCACTGTGTTTTCCAAATTGGATCTGAATAAAGGTTATCATCAACTGGAATTGGAAGCGGGGTCTAGATATATCACTACTTTTGCAACTCACATGGGTTTGTTTAGATACAAAAGACTGAGCTTCGGTGTGTCCTCGGCAGCCGAGATATTTCAGGAAATGATCCGGCAAGTCATTCAAAATATTCCAAACACGCTCAACTATAGCGATGACATCCTTGTCTATGGTTCTGATGTCAGGGAACACGACATTGCACTCAATCGTGTCTGCCATGCCTTAGTGGCAGCCAACTTGACTTTGAACAAAGAGAAATGCGAGTTTCACCAGGCCACGCTGAAGTTTTTCGGTCACATCTTTTCTGGTGCTGGAATGAAACCTGATCCTGACAAAATCATGACTTTAAACAACACCAAGAGTCCCCGAGATGTCAGCGACCTCAGATCGTTTCTGGGAATGGCCAGCTATTGTGCTCGCTACATTAAGGATTACGCTACGATCAGCCATCCCCTCCGCATGCTAACCAAGCAGGGTCAGCCGTTTGAATGGACTCCCCAATGTGAGCAGGCATTCAAGGAAATCAAGAAGGCGGTGGAATCAGCGAATCACTTGTCATATTTCAACCCAAAGCGAAAAACTGAAATAACTGTAGATGCAAGTCCGGTGGGACTGGGAGCGATCCTGGCACAATATGAAAATGACTCAGATCAACGCCGCATCATTGCCTACGCGAGTCGTAGTCTGACTGAGCCAGAACGAGCCTACTCCCAACCTGAAAAGGAAAGCCTAGCCGTGGTATGGGCATGTGAACATTTTCATGTCTTTATTTACGGAAAACATTTCACTCTAATTACCGATCATCAAGCTCTCATCACCATCTATGGAAATCCAAGATCCAAGATGCCCCCGAGGATCGAAAGGTGGGGCCTACGGTTACAAGAATATACCTTCACTATACTTCACAAACCAGGGAAGTCTGAAAATCCAGCGGACTACATGTCCCGGCATCCTCTCCCATCATCAGCTTCCAGATCCTCCATTGCGGAAGAGTACATTCATTTTGTAACAGATCAAGCTCTTCCTCCAGCTATCCCTATGGAGACTATTCGGGAGATTACCGCACAGGACGTCATCTTGCAGAGAGTCCTTCACAAAATCCGCAACAATCGATGGAGGCATGATCCTCAGGACGATGAAACTGATTCGTCGACTCAACGTGAACTACAAGCCTTCAGGCATGTGAGTGGTGAGCTTTCCGTCACGACTGATGGCATATTGCTGCGTGATCAGAGGATTGTAATTCCCACTCAACTTAGACAAGGAGTGGTTGCTCTTGCACATGAAGGACATCGAGGAATAGTGTCGACCAAACGAGCACTAAGGGAACGAGTGTGGTTTCCGTTCCTTGATCAACTAGTGGAAGCCACCCTGAAAGATTGCCATCTCTGCCAACTCACCAGCAAGGGTGATCCTCCAGCTCCTTTACAGATGACCAGCCTGCCGAGTGGTGTGTGGCAAGAAATCGCCATAGACTTTTATGGACCCCTGTCATCTGGCAAATATGTGCTGGCCATCATTGATGAGTATTCCAGGTACCCCATTGCCTGTTTTGTGTCATCCACGAACACTGCCAGTACTCTCAAAGTCCTTGATGAAGTCTTTGCAGCGTGGGGAGTTCCCAAGATCGTCAAATCAGACAACGGACCTCCTTTCAACGGGAATGACTTTGCTGCTTTTGCGAAGCACCTGGACTTTCATCACCGCAGGATCACGCCTCTCTGGCCACAGGCGAATGGGACAATTGAGAGGTTCATGGCTACCCTCAAAAAGACCTTCCAACATGCTACCGTGGAAGGGAAAGACTAACAAACAGCACTCAATGAAGTCCTTCGAGCTTATCGTACAACTCCTCATGCTACGACTGGCCAATGCCCGGCGACCCTCATGCTGGGACGTCCCATGAGGAATCGCATTCCCACGTGGGATGGAGCCCTGGAAACATCATTATCTGAGATGGACTCGTGGGAAATGAGAGCCACTGATGACCGCAACAAAAGAAAAATGAAGGTCTATGCCGACAACCGGAGGAGAGCACGGTCATTATCATTAAATGAGGGGGACAATGTTATCGTCAAGCAAGAGACGCAGAAAAAGACTGACTGTCCATTCAAGGATGAACCGCTGGTGGTCACCCGAAGGAAAGGGACTATGGTAACTGCAGAGTCTGAGCAGCGGCGAGTCACGAGAAATATCTCGCACTTCAAGAAACTGCCAACAGACACCTCGAGAACCATGATGAGTGACATAAACAATCCCCGAGTTGAAGAACCACAGCCAAGTGGTCAAGAGAACATTGCTCCGATCACTGAGACATTGAGTACTGATGGTCTGAGGGCCAGGTTGCCACGACCTCATCGTGACATACGTCCACCCAAGAGACTGATCGTGGAGATGGACTAAGAAGTCAGTATGTTCTGTTTGTTTTGTTACAAAAGGGGGAGATGTTATGCAGTTAGCACACTAGTAGCTGGGAGTGGGAGGAGCTAGGGGGCGAGAGGAAGAGGAGGAGTGGACGCAGGATATAGTTAGTTAGAGCAGGGACGAGGTAGGAGTAACATGCCAATAATAAAGCTCCAGTTAACACCAGAATAGTGGTTGTATTTATTGTAGCTGGACGCTACACCTGCATGCCCCGATGTCATCCCAAAGGAACCACGAAGTAGCACCTATTTCCTTAAGGAACGCAGTCTGCCTTAGAGAGTTGATTTAATTTGGAAATGCTAACGCAGAGTTTGTAGTATGCATTCCCTTTCAGGCAACCATCCCAGCTTTAGTAGCCAATCACAGGGGGTCACAAATGGTGACGTGGCTTAATACTTTTATTAGGGATGTCGTTCTGCCACCTCCTGTGACTGGTCAATTTGCAGCCCTCCGTATTAGTATATTGGTAGCATTGCAAAATGGTAAGCAGTTCGAAACGAGCTAGTAAGCAATTTGCACTTGCTATTTCGACCACCCGCATTGTACATCAGGACCTACATCAATTATTACAATGTTCCCAATGGATTTATTTTCATTGGAAAAGATGCGGAGTGGATTTGAATACATTAACCATGTTGTACTCGTTGCTTTAATTATTAGTTTAGTACATCCCTGAGATTATTTAGTTCCACTGGTTGCCTCTTAATAATGCACGATCACTTTCAGAAGGTTGTTTTTTGATTCTTTAATCAAAAAGTGTCTTGGTTTTGCCATTCTGTTCATTAAGAGCAGCGATAACAAAACTTTTCACACCAGCCCAACAATGCACTAACTAAGCACAGCGAGCAGTCCCATTTGTGTGGTTTGTAACGGGTGTTGCACCCACCCCCAAATATATTGTTTTAATGAAAAAAATACCAACCTGTACATTTTACTGGACCTATTTGTACAAATGTATTTAGCTAAATAGCCATCGGCCAGATTCATCAATGTCCCGATTTGCGAGTCCTTAATAGCGATTATTAAGGAATCGCTATTAAGGACTTGAAAATCGGGATTCATGTAGAAATCGCAAAATAAATTGCGATTCCTACAGCCTCCTTATTTGCGATTAGCAAATTGCTTATCGCAAATAAGGAATAACTCTCCATTCATTCCTATGGGCCTAAAGGCCCATAGGAATGAATGGGGAGTCATTCCTTATTTGCGATTAGCAATTTGCTAATCGCAAATAAGGATGCGATTTCAAGGGTGCCAGGGGTGTCCAAAGGACACCCTGTAGCGCCCCTGAAATGTCAATGTAGACTGATGTTGCGCACACACATGTCCAAAGGACATGTGTGTGTGTGCCATCCAATTTAGAAAAATGCACTAAAGTGCATTTTTCTAAGTTTTCGCTATTTACCACGAAGTCTGAGTTCGCGGTAAATAGCGGCCAAAAATAGTGAATTCGCAATTTAAAAATGGTTAATGAATTGCATTTAAGGAATCTCAAATAGAGAATCCTTAAATGCAATTCCACGTAAATTTAGCGATTTTGCAATTAGCGATTTCTGCATTTGGGATGATGAATCCCAAATGCAAAAATTGCGCTCGCAAAGGGCCAGATTCTCAGAATCTGGCCCTTTGCGAGCCCATTTTTCTTTGATGAATCTAGCTGTATATTCCTTATTTCAAGCCCTATACTTCACAGTCTTTTATGCTATCCATTAGCAGTATTTATCCATAGCAAAGTAACGTTTTCATCCTCCATTCTCACACTGCCTCTCTTGGTCTCTTTCGCTCTCCTTTTGTTTCTTTCTCTCTTTTCTCTAGTACTTTTTTACAATATTCACTTTTTACTTTCACTCACTCTACTCTACCTTCCCTCTTCTTTTGAGTACCAGAATAAGGGGTGAACTAAATAACCTAGTCAGTGCACAGTGATATCAAGTGAAGTCACAAGGTTACCATACCCTTCAAAGGGAATGGATCTACTTTCCAGTTCATGTCAACATGGAAACAGTGCTTGGTCTCTTTCTCTTTTGAGGCAATGATTTGCATCGTATCTTCCTGCTGGGGTATTAGTGTTAGAGTCATGGATTGTGTGTTTTTTCCTAAGAGATCGTTTGTAGCTCATTCTGCTGGGATACTCCAGGAACTGGCACTCTCCCCATGTCCAGGAGTCGCTTTGGCATCCATGCTTCTTAACATGTTGTGGAACTTTGTGCTGGTTGATGCCTCCCCAATCTGACAGTGCATCGATTAAAGCCAATTGCATCTTTGAGCTCTGCCTGTAGAAGACACCCATTTTTGAGGGGCTTGAAAAGCTCTGTTAAGAACAAGGTCTTTATTCATTTCCAAAAAACTCAATCCAACTAGACACTTCTCTTCCCTTTTTTTCCTCCTAACTTGATTGCTCTTCGTATTTCACTCTCTTTGGCATCTTCTCACAAATTTGCGTGTTATATGATCAACAACTGCTAGCTGGCCACGCTGAATACCACCCACAGCCAGTTCTCCTGCTGACACTGCCACCAAACCTTCACCACCTTGTGTAACCCCACGGCCGTCGCCCGAATGCTGAAGGCCAACACCCCTAAGCCCTGAGGGACATCCTCCTCAACGTGCACTCCTTGCACAGACACGCCATAGAGATCTGGGACCTCCTCGACACCATCTTGCCTGCTGTTGCCTTCTTCACGGAAACCTGGACCAACTCCACCTCCACCCCGACATTGCCACCGCCATCCACGACTGATACAAGATCCAGAGGAAAGACCGCCTCAACCACCCAGGAGGAGGACTCACCATCGCATAAAAAGCTCCCTCCGGCTCATCACCTCCAGGACAAGCGACTCTCCGTCCACCACGTAACAACTCTATTTCCAGATACAGACCAGCCCTAGATCCACCCTACGTGGCCCCCCTCAGCTACAGACCGCCTGGACCTGGAACATCATTCACCACTACCATTGCCAACCTAGGCGCCCCTCACGCCATCACCTCCATGGACTACATTCCATCAGAGACCTCAACTTCCACCTCGACAACCTTAACAACCCCAACTCCTCCACTTTCCTGGACAACCTTGCCAACCTCGGACTGAAACAGCTCGTCACCACCCCCACCCAGAAGGCAGGACACACCCTCAACCCCATCTTCACAGGAGGAAACAACATCCACTTCAGCCACACCAAGCATCCCTCTGCATGGTCCACCACCATACGTGCACTTCCATGTTGGCAAACCAACTGCCCCCAAACCTGCACACTGCCCACCGTGAAGGAAATGGAGCCAGGTCACTGAGGAGCACCTCAACTCCACCCTCACCTGTGATGCCCCCTCCACCTCGACCGACGCCAGCCTCGCAGCCAAAGAACTACACAGATGGATCTCCAACTGCGCAGACCAACTTGCATCCCTTGTCAACCCTGACAGACAGCGCCCCAGAAAGGCCACCTGGTTCACCACCGACCTCCTAGAATCCAGATTCACCTGCAGATGTCTTGAGAAGAACTGGTGAGATAGCAAACCGCACCACATACAAGAGTACCATGACAGAATACCACCAACTCATCAGATCAACCGAACAAACCTTCATCCAGAACAAGATCATCGCCAACTCCAGCAACTCTTTAGCATCATCCAAAAATTCACCAAACCCCCCAGCGAGGCTACGGACATCACCCCCTCCCAGGACCTCTGCAACAAGCTCAGCTTCTACTTCCATCTGGAAATCATGTCCCTCTACGTCAACTTCAACGAACAGACTACAAAACCACGCCCCCCCCCAATAACGCCAGCCAACGCACCATCTCCGCCTGGACTTCAGCCACCACCGAAGACACCAAATCGACCATGAAGGCATCCACTCAGGAGCAACCACAGACCCCTGCCCTCCGCACATCTTCCACGGAGCCACCGCTGCCTTTGCACCGGAACTATGACGCTCCATCAACACCACATTTGAAACCGGCACCTTCCCTGATGACTGGAAACACGCAAGAGTAAAGCCCCTGCTCAAGAAGCCCTCAGCAGACCCTTCGTACCTGAAGAACTACCGACCCATCTTGAGGTTCCGTGACAATCATAACAATGTTTTCGACTCGTTCGAATATGGACGAGTTTGGTATCTATGAACCGCAAATGACGAGTTTAGTGGGTGTACGCGTTTTCGCTATGCTGACCTGAACCGTTCGTCTTATTCGTGGGTTTCTCCATCTGAACCCACGGGTTCCATTTTAGATACGGCATCCATTTTGTCTCTTGCCCTCAAGTAGCCAGCGAACGGACACTGTCCGCTTCGTGACCCTGGGACTCCCAAGCTCTTGCGGAAGACACGTGTTCCTTTGATGGTGTCTTTATGACGAGGGGGATGATACTGTAAAGGCAGATGGCCCCGCTTGAGGCTCATCTTGCCGTGTCGGTCTATTGTTTCAGCCGTGCATGTATTAGGCACGAATCCTTTGATCCTGCAATCGTGCTTCCGATATTGCCCCCCCTACACTCTTTTTCAATCTGTTGTCTATCTTTGCCTTCCCTGCACCTGTTTCTGTTTCTTTCCTTAACTCGTTTACAGCCAGAATGGAATGTACTTAATAATGAGATAACGTACTTTTACAGTTGGGAACCGGCGATGCTACTGTAATTATGTTCCGGGCCTCTGAATACATGAAAGCGACCCTTTTGAAGTTTACTGTGGGAACTGAGTTGTAACCTTTTGTTCGCCATGTTGTGCTATGACTAAAATATGTATAAAAGGAGCGACCCACTGTTGCAATTCGAGGCAGTCTCCCAGAACCTACACGCTGTGTACTTCTTGCGACTTCTGTATCCCTGCAGTAAATAAACGCTGATCTTTGACGCCGAAGGAAGTGTCCCGTGTCTCTGTAATTTGTACGCCGGAACAGGTAACCCACGAAGGTTTCAGGTGTTGTTCCCTGGCACCGCTGGGCCTTAGAATAGCCCAGTCCTTCAGTTGGCGCCCAACGTAGGGCGACATCAGCGGTACCGGTCCAAAGCCCGACGATCGTGAGGAACTTCGTGTGAAATCTCCGAGGGAAGGTGCACCCCGCTTCATCGATCCTGTTGTCGAAATAAGTGGCCCGAAGACTTTTCTTGTGAAGATTCCCGCCTCCTGACGGCTGCGACGGACTGATGCCCTGACTGTCGACCTGTTTTGGCGCCTGGCATAGTCCTTTGTACGGCGAGACGATAGACGGGCCTTCCTGGTGACGCCATTGTTCTTTCAGTTAAGTATTTGTGGGTCGCTCCCAGAGTCCTTGGTTGTTGTTGTAACTTGGTTACTTGCATGGTTCCATTGCATTTGTGGTTCTTAGTTGTTGCTTCTTAGTTGTTGGGTTTTATTTGACGATTGCAATTGCCAAAAACTAAGGGTCTTGAATTTTTGCGAGGACATCGTAATTCGATTACCCTTGAAGTTTGTAAACTCGGTTAGTGTGCACGATGCCTGACCGTAGTACTTTGTTTGGTTGCTTTAAATGTTGCGGTACGGATTGCCGATTGGAGGATTCATGCCCGATACCTCCAGTTGGAACTCCAATTTATGAGCTCTATAGTCGCCACGGAGTGGGTCCTATCATATATAATGATTATTGGATCCGCTACACCAAAGATGATGGTGTCCTTAGTTGGCCACCCCATGGTAGTTTCAAAACTGCAATTTTGGATAATCTCGAAGCAAAATTGTTTAAAAAGAAATCTAGGCCGGCCATGTTTGATTCCTTTCGGTTATGGCGCAAAGAGGCCAAGCAGAAAGAAATCAAACAGATTAAGAAAAATAAGAGAGAAGGCATCGTTACGGTGATGAGAAATGCAGAGCATTTTCAGCAAGATAAAGAAGAGAAGGAAAAGGAAGTTTTTGCTAGACTGCAACAAATGGCGGTGGATAAGTGTTATCCTGTTTTACCGTCGAGTTCTGATAAAAAGGGAGAAGAAGTGGTAGAGGACCCTTTGTTGTCCTGTCTACTGAAATCACCTCCTCCATACGCACAGGATACTACAGCTCCTGTGGTTCCTCCTGTTCCTCAACCTGTCGTTCCGGCAGCTGCTGGTCAGCCCTCCGTTGGTCCTGTTCCTCCGAATCCTCTTGTTCCTCAAGTTGTTCCTGCTCCCTTGCCTGCCCTTCCTCCTACTGCTCCACTGCCTATACCTTCTCAATCTGCTGTTCCCGTTACTCCTGCTCTTTTGACTACTCCTACTGCTCCTGTGTTTAGTCCACATGTTGTTGCCCCTGTGCTTCTCTCCTCTTCTCCTTCTGTCCGTTGTCGCATACCTAATGCTGTTGCTAATCTTTACTCTCCATTTGGGCCGATTCTTGGGTCCGATGTTTCTGATGTCTCTCAAAGACGAAGTCAAATTCCTGGTGGTAGGGAGAGTGATACGTTAGTGAAAATGTCGCGTAAATGGATTAGGTATCCCGTTAAATACACCCCGCGCATGGTTTGTGAGACGCTCTCTCAATTTAATGA
Organism: Lissotriton vulgaris; assembly: GCF_964263255.1. Taxonomy (NCBI): domain Eukaryota; kingdom Metazoa; phylum Chordata; class Amphibia; order Caudata; family Salamandridae; genus Lissotriton; species Lissotriton vulgaris. Next base: position 1,862,613,438 of record NC_141687.1, read on the forward strand.
GCCCACGCAAAGATTCGTGTTTGAGGAAATGTGTAAGTCCCTAAAAGAGGAGTGGGTAATGATGAGGTTGATAATGTACCGTCTGAAATGACTGAACTCCAGAATCAGTTTTCGAACGGTATGATTGTGGGTAGTAATGTTCGACGTGCCTTAGAGCGCCTCCTATCCTTTCGATCTATAGTACAACCTCGAGCATTGTTTAAGGACGAAACTGAGAAGTGGATGGCACAACCTGGTCAGTATCCTATGCGAGAAGTTCCCCCAGTGTGGATGCCAGGTGATGCGACTGTCAATCCTGCAATTTTGCCACACTTCCAGTGAGTTTGGATACACCTCCCATGGAAGCGATCTGAAGTTTTGCAGGTGAAACAATCTTTGCTAGACCCCGTAAAAATCCGGCAGGTTATTATAAGGAGTTATCCCAACTTGTGGATGCTACTATTATGAACCTTGCCGGCATTGACATGTTGTTTGGTAACGTAGTTCCGCAACCGGTTTGGGCGAAAATCCGTCAAGAGAATCACGTAGCTGAGTTAGGTGGTGATTGGGCTACTCTTGCGGCGGCAGACGGACGACAAGTTGGTGGGGCTAAGCCTGAACAGCTCATTACGGCTCTGCCTCAAAGAATCATTACACTTATGAAGACACTTATGCCAGCAATGAGAGTTAACTGGGATAAACTGTCCGCGTGCAAGCAAAAGAAAGACGAGAGTGTCTCCGATTTCTTTACGAGATTTGAGGAGGCATTCATCGATCATAGTGGTCAGGATATGAGCACTGAGGGAGGTCAGCGATTATTTGTAGATAAATTTGTATCGAATTTATTGCCTGAACTCAGCAATAAGTTGAAGAATTCTGAAAGTTCGTGGGCTGTTTCTACTTCTGCTCAAATATTGGCCACGGCTCAATATTACGAAAATAGGGAGAAGGAGGAAAATGATCGTGCGGATAAGAAAACTAAGGATCTTAAAACTAAAGTTCTGTTGCAGCAAGCGTATCCTCCGCGCTCGAATCCAAACGATGTACAGCAACAAAATTGATTGCAATCACAGTCTTCTAGGACACAGTCGCGTACTGACTACTCTACACCGAGATCTATGCTAGGATATAATCAATGCGCATACTGTAGAGGTGAGGGCCATTTGAAGTTTAATTGTCCGGTTTTACGTGACCGAAATAATGGTGTTTCGACTCGAGGAGGTCGTAGTGGTCCCCAACAGGCATCACGAGGTAGAGGCCGCGGTGTCACTCAATATCAGAATGAGCGTTCTACCACTTCATCAGATTCGAATAATTGCTTTGATCAACGTGGTTCTTCATCTGGCAGATCTGCACAGTATCATGTGGACTACTATTATGTTGAGCATGATATCGATGCTGACGGTAATTACTAGGACAGCCACAGACAAAGAGAGGGAGTAGTATCAGTTCCGGTTGATCAGAGAGGGCCTTACGTCGCAGTTGCCACATCGGGCGTAGTTGAGCCTTTTCTGTTGGACACTGGTGCAGCGAAAAGTTCCATCATGCATTCGAAACTCCCTGGCGCACCTTTGTCTGGCTTAACAAATGTTTCCGTTGGATTCTCTGGCGCCCCCGTTAGCAATCCGGTTTCTAGCCCTTTGCCCCTTACAATTGGGCCTCGTGAGCTAGAGGCTCCTTTGATTTTAACTACTGGTTGTGGTGAGAATCTTTTGGGCCTGGATTTGCTGAAACGGTTATATGCGACTCTGTACTGTTCTCCTGCGGGAGTGGAGCTTACATTGGGTCAGAGAGTGATCTCTCCTATGTACTTGTCAACTGATAAGCTCCCACCGGAATTGAGTTCTCTTCCTGAGTCTTTGTGGGCAACAGGTCCCAATGATGTGGGCCTGCTGGACATATCACCTTATGTCGTCCAGTTGAAATCGAATGTGCGATTACCACGTATTCCCCAGTATCGTATCTCCCTCGATGGTGAACGAGCGCTATTAGCGATCATATATGACTTGATCGAGAAGGATGTCATTGAGGAAACTCGGGGAAATGTGTGTAATAGTCCTGTGCTACCTATTTTGAAACGAACTGATCCATCCAAACCTCCTGTGTACCGTTTTGTCATTGATTTACGAGAAGTGAATAAAATTGTGATTCCGCAATTTCCTGTGGTGCCTGATATTACGGCTTTACTGACTCTGATTCCAGCCTCCGCCTCTTGGTTCTCAGTGATCGATCTGAAGAATGCTTTCTTTAGCATTCCGATTGCTGAGGAAAGCGGAGATCTATTCGGTTTCTCAATAGGAGGTCGCAGCTTTAGATTTAAACGCGCTCTCAGGGCTACTGTGAGAGTCCATTGATCTACAGCCAAGCTCTTAAGAGTCAACTTGACGCGTTTGTGCTACCAGCTGGTGCGGCCTTGATTCAGTACGTTGATGACTTGCTAGTGGCTGCTGACACTAAAGAGACCTGCAAAACTGCTACAGTATCGCTGTTACAGCATCTATGTGACTTATATCACAAGGTGTCACCTTCTGAGCTGCAATATTGTTGTCAAGAAGTAACCTATCTAGGTCACTTATTGTCAAAGGAGGGAAGAAGGTTGACCCCAGAACGAATTGCAGCAATCGCTCGAATGACTGTGCCAACAACTCAAAGAGATGTGCGTGCCTTTCTAGGTATCACGTCGTACTGCAGGCAATGGATTCCCAATTTTTCATTGCTAGCGAAGCCATTGGTCGCCCTCACATTCAAGGATGTTACGACTCCTTTACCATGGACTGAAGAGTGTCAGAAAAGTTTTTCAGAATTACGTGATGCGTTGTGTTCGGCTCCTGTGTTAGGTACTCCTCACTACAGTAAGCCGTTTACACTATACGTTCACGAGAGAGAGGGTTGTGCGTTGAGTGTTTTGACGCAACAATTTGGCGGTAAGCAGCGTCCATGTGCATATTTTTCCTCGACCTTGGACCCAGTAGCTAGAGCATTGCCGAGTTGTCTAAGAGCGACAGCGGCAGCTGCGGTGTCCATACGGCAATCTGCAGGACTGGTCATGGATAATATGCTTACGGTGATGGTTCCGCATGCAGTTGACACTCTCTTGAATCGTACAAAAACTCAACACTTGACGAGCGCAAGGTTGTCCGGTTATGAGTTGACGCTTTTGGCAAGTCATATACAAATAAAGCGCTGTAATGTACTGAACCCGGCGACATTGTTGCCGACTAATATGGAATCAGATGATGTACCACCACATGATTGTTATTTACGAACTGAGGAAGAAACGAAGGGTCGTGTTGACCTAAAAAACACTCCATTGGCAGATCCCGATGGTACTTTGTATGTTGATGGTTCATGTTTTAAGCTGCCGAATGGTGATGTGACGACTGCGTATGCTGTAGTGACGTTGAGTACGGTTGTGGAAACTGCGAGATTGAGTCAGAATTCCGCGCAAGCGGCAGAGTTGATTGCGTTGACGAGAGCGTGTGTTTTGTCTAAAGGGAAGCAAGTGAATGTGTTTACGGATAGTCAGTATGCATTTGGCGTTGCACATAGCTTTGGTCGTTTATGGAGAGAAAGAGGATTTATGACATCGCATGGCACGAAGATCCAACATGGACAGCTCGTGAACGATCTTTTGGACGCACTTACATTGCCCAAGCAGGTGGCAATCATTAAATGCAGCGCGCACCGAAAGGTTACGGATGATGTTGGTCGTGGTAACGCGTTTGCGGATGAGATTGCTAAAGAGACAGCTAAAAATCTTGCAACCCGAATGTACGTTACGAGTTCAGTAAGGTGGCCTGTGGAGACTGGTATGTGTGAGGACACTGTTGAGAGTGTGAAAGCGATTCAGAATGAGGCCACTGAGACTGAAAAGACTAAGTGGAAAGAAAGCACCGGAAAGTTAGATGCGCATGGATGTTGGGTTGATTTGTCTGAGTGTCAAAGGTGGATGTTGCCGGATGCATATGTGCTAGCCGTTGTGACAATGGCTCACAGCTTGTCACATATTAGCGCGAAAGGTATATGTAAGTTGTTGTCCCCTGTATGGAAGAATGATGGTATTGCTAAGTGTGCTGAGAGGGTGGTTAAGAATTGTATGGTATGTATGATGTACAATCCCGGCAAGGGTACCCCCACTCCACCTGGCCATTTTGGTCCTCCTACATGTCCCTTTGAGGTTATCCAACTGGACTTCATTCATATGGAGAGATGCAATAACCTGAAGTACGTTTTAGTTGTGGTTTGCGCGTTCTCCAGATGGATTGAGGCCTATCCTCTGAAAGATAATACTGCCCTGTCCACAGCGAAAGTCCTACTGAAGGAATACTTTCCTCGGTATGGAATGCCACGGATTGTATGGTCAGATAACGGAAGTGAGTTTGTGGGGAGTGTGATGAAGAGTGTGTGTAAGGGCCTTGGAATTCGACAAAAATTCCATAGCGCCAATCATCCCCAGTCAGCGGGTTTAGTTGAAGGGTACAATGGTACTCTGAAACTGAAACTTGCTAAGATTCAAGCTACGACTGGTCTGTCATGGCCTGATGCCTTGCCTCTGGCTCTCTTGTCGACCAGGGCGACTGTACACTCTCGAGTAGGGCCTAGCCCATATGAGATTGTGTTCGGCCGTCCTGCGAACATTTGGGGAGTCCCGAGGCCTAGGGCCTTTGATAGTCTGGAATATCCAATGTTAATTGATTATCTTCATGATCTGACTGCTAAACTGAGGTTAATTCATCAACAGGTTTTTGAAGCTCTACCGGCACAGACAGAGGGTCCTGGACATCGGCTTCAACCTGGTGACTGGGTCGTTACCCAAAATTTTGGCAGAAAACGTAACTTGGAGCCGAGATTTGTTGGTCCTTTCCAAGTCCTACTGGCCACAAGGACTGCAGTTCGTTTGGAAGGCCGAAAGAATTGGGTGCATGCCACCCACACCAAAAAGGTTCCAATACCTTTGCCAGCAGATCCTTGGGTGAGGACCGGGACTGCCGCAACGGAAACAGAGACCCCAACAAAATTTGTGCCGTTTAGCGATGCTCAACCTGTAGGAGACACTTCATTGCAGCCAGACACATCTGTTGAACCATCAGCTTTGGAGAATTCGAGGCTTGAATTGTCATCAGAACCATCGAACACTCTTTCGCAATCTGAACAATTGTTTGAAGAACAGACTCGTCCTGGAAGAAGCAGATATTTCCTTCGTTCTTGTGATAAAGACTAATAAAAAAGAAGTCCCTTTTTGTTTTTCCTTTATGAATTCACATTACCCCTTACTGTTGCCACGAACATTATGAACATTTGCATTCCCTATTAATTCTTGAATTCTTTTACACGTATGTTTTTCCACAGCTAGGAGATTTGCATTACAATTGAATGTTTGATTAAAGAAAACCTTTTTTCATCCGGGTTGACCGTAGGGCCGTGCGGGTACTTCCTTCTGTTTAGCAGGTTCCTGACACTTGGTCGGTTACTTTTGTCGATTCCTGGGAACTCCTGGGAATTGATAATCGCTACTCAGAACGAAGTGCGTCAAGAACGTTACGGACGGTTTTTAGAGGATGGAGTTCTTTAAGCTGTCGGAAGTAGAGAGGATGTTAGCGCAAAGATCAAAATTGCATAGGGTTGTACGAACAAAATGCTTTCTGTTTCAGGTATTCCTGCTGTTTCTGACTGTTTCTATGCTATTAGTGGGTGGTGTATATTGTGGAGTACAGTCGTTATTACCTTCTGTTTCACCTACTTCTTCTTCTGAACCGAAATCTATTCCCACTGTTTCTCCACATTCCTTTAATCCTCTGCCCCAACATGAACAGGTTAGACGCGCAGAATTCATGAACAACTCCTTTGTCCAACTCCTACATCAGCATCAGTTGGTGATGAATACTACTAACTGTTGGGTGTGTGGGTTAATGCCACATACCATGGATAGGGGTATTCCGTATCTGGTTCTTCCTTACAGCTCCCAGGGGTCAGCTCGAGCATTTCAAACTATGTTCCGTAGCGCACTAGATTCCTACCCCCATCGAGAGCCACGCTCTGCAGACCTTGGTCCCGGCCCGTACCACAAGCCTTTGGCAAGAGCGATTGTTGACTTAGATAGAGATATTTTTGACGCATCGCTTATTCCAGAGGAAGAGGTGCGAGCATACAAGGATCTGAGTGAGGCTGAGTATAGTATATCAGTGGGTGATAGACAGCTTAAAAGCTCGTCTCCGATCTGGATCGTACCCTATCTTGGTAATTTCTGCCTGCAAGGCCTTGGTCGAAATCCGCGAGCTCAACTTGGGAAGAGTGCTTGCACTGAAACGTATGTTTTACCAATGCTCTCTTCCCCTGTTTTTCTGACTGCCAAGGTTACATACTTTGTATGTTATGATCGTGCATATACATGGTTGCCCCGTGACTTCTCGGGCACCTGTTATATTGCGAATCTGTTGCCACCAACTTTCACAGTCGCCTCGGACTATCACAAGACTAGAGTTGTGAGAGGCGTTATTAGCAAAGAGGACACTGCCGGTCAAGAAGCAGGAGACTTCTTTAAGGGTTTCCTGCCGTTTTGGGGACCTATGGTTAATAGTAGGAACCTGAGACAGTTGACTCGTGTGGTCGAATCGACTGCTAATATAACTGCAAGTGCTCTTGGTAATTTGACAGCGGAGCTTCAGGCGGATAGACTTATGACGTTGCAGAACCGTATGGTTTTAGACGTTGTACTTGCAGATAGAGGTGGTGTGTGCAAGGTGATCCATTCGAGTTGCTGTATTTTCATCCCTGATAACGCTCCAACTGTATATCAAGCCATCTCGAAGTTGCATAAGATCTCCGAGTCCATACACGTGGACTTAGGTGATTGGACGCTACTAGGATGGTTTTGGGGCCTAATGTCGACGTGGGGTTGGAAGATTCTGATGATCATTGGGGTTGTTGTAACGTTTCTGTTCACGTGTTGTCTTTGCGTACAGTGTGGTCCTGCCTTATGTGGCCTCTGTGCTACGTCGTGTATAAGACGGCCATCTGTTACCAAGGAAGCATTGATGGATAGAATAATGTTGCAGCAACATCTGAATGATTTGATGAATATCGAGATCGATTCTGATATCGACTAGTGCTTGCCTACATGAGGGCAAAAGGAGCGTCTTAGGTTCCGTGACAATCATAACGATGTTTTCGACTCGTTCGAATATGGACGAGTTTGGTATCTATGAACCGCAAATGACGAGTTTAGTGGGTGTACGCGTTTTCGCTATGCTGACCTGAACCGTTCGTCTTATTCGTGGGTTTCTCCATCTGAACCCACGGGTTCCATTTTAGATACGGCATCCATTTTGTCTCTTGCCCTCAAGTAGCCAGCGAACGGACACTGTCCGCTTCGTGACCCTGGGACTCCCAAGCTCTTGCGGAAGACACGTGTTCCTTTGAGGGTGTCTTTATGACGAGGGGGATGATACTGTAAAGGCAGATGGCCCCGCTTGAGGCTCATCTTGCCGTGTCGGTCTATTGTTTCAGCCGTGCATGTATTAGGCACGAATCCTTTGATCCTGCAATCGTGCTTCCGATATTGCCCCCCCTACACTCTTTTTCAATCTGTTGTCTATCTTTGCCTTCCCTGCACCTGTTTCTGTTTCTTTCCTTAACTCGTTTACAGCCAGAATGGAATGTACTTAATAATGAGATAACGTACTTTTACAGTTGGGAACCGGCGATGCTACTGTAATTATGTTCCGGGCCTCTGAATACATGAAAGCGACCCTTTTGAAGTTTACTGTGGGAACTGAGTTGTAACCTTTTGTTCGCCATGTTGTGCTATGACTAAAATATGTATAAAAGGAGCGACCCACTGTTGCAATTCGAGGCAGTCTCCCAGAACCTACACGCTGTGTACTTCTTGCGACTTCTGTATCCCTGCAGTAAATAAACGCTGATCTTTGACGCCGAAGGAAGTGTCCCGTGTCTCTGTAATTTGTACACCGGAACAGGTAACCCACGAAGGTTTCAGGTGTTGTTCCCTGGCACCGCTGGGCCTTAGAATAGCCCAGTCCTTCAATCTCCCTCCTCCCCTTCGAGCCAAAGTCACAGAGAAGACCGTCAACGCCCAACTAACGAAATTCATCGAAGAGAACTCCATCCTCGACCCTCCCAATCTGGATTCCGCAGCAACCACAGCACTTAGACCGCTCTACTCTCCCCTTCAGACGACACCCACACCCTCCTTGACCAGGGCCACACTGCGGCGCTGATCGTATTCGACCTCTCCACAGCCTTTGATACCGTCTCCCACCGCACACTCGCCACCAGACTCCATGACTCCGGCATACAGGGAACTGCCCTCAAATGGCCCAGTTTCATCCTCACCAACAGAACCCAAAGAATCAGACTGCCACCCTTCTTCTCCGAACCCACAGAGATCAACAGCGGAGTACCCCAAGGATCGTCACTCAGCCCAACACTCTTCAACATCTACATGGCACCCCTCGCCGCCATCGTCGGACAGCACGGACTCAACATCGTCTCCTACCCCAACGGCACCCAGCTCATTCTCTCCCTCACCAAGGATTCCGTCACCACCAGACTCCGCTTCCAGGAAGGAATGAACGTCGTCGCATCCTGGATGAGCAGCAGCTGCCTGAAGCTCAACTCGAAGAAGACATAGGTCTTTGTCCTCGGACCCTCTCCCTCCGCATGGGACAACACCTGGTGGCCCACCGCCCTCGGGAGCCCCCCCACTCCCACGAATCATGCCCGGAACCTCGATATCGTACTCGACTCCTCCCTCTCCATGACCCAACAGATCAACCCCGTCGCCTCCACCTGCTTCAACACCCTCCGCATCTTTCGCAAGACCTTCAAATGGATCCCCCCAATAAAGAAAGATTGTCACCCACGCACTCATAACCAGCAGACTGGACTACATAAATGCCCTCTACGCCAGAATCAACAAGTCTCTGCTATGCAAACTCCAGACCATACAGAACACCGCAGCCAAACTCATCCTCGGCATCCCTTGACAAGAACTCATCACCCAACACCTGAGAGATCTCTACTGACTCCCCATCGAGTAGGGAATAACCTTCAAGATAAACACCCACGCCTACAAATGCCTCTACAACACCAGTCCCCAATACCTCAACAAGAGAATCTCCTTACACGTTCCCAAGAGAAACCTCCGAACCGCCGACCTCGCCAAAACCCCACGCATCCGCTGAGCCAGAACGGGTGGAAGAGCCTTCTCCTACATCGCGGCCAATGGGAATGAGCTCCAGATCGACATTAGGTCGGAAGACCCTCAAGACCTGGCTATTCGACTGAACGGAGCTGCTTATCCCAACCCCCATCATCCCCCTGCCGCCTTGACCCCCCAGCACCTTGAGACCCTCACGGGTGAGTAGCGCTTGACAAATCGCTGATTGATTGATTGAATTCTAAACTTAATTTCAAGTCGCTGATTTCTGTTTTATAATCTTTTTCAGATTTTTCTACTGAAAAAAAAGAACCTGTTTTCTCTCCCTCTAACGTTCGGGCAGCCATCCAAGCCCTAATTCTTTGTCACTTTGATCATGGGAATGTAGGGTCTCCTCATGCATTGCATTTGTTGGTGAGACTTTAATCTGCTATATGGACGTTCAGACACTCTCCGTTGGCTCTTGTTCATTCGCTCTGGTTGCCTCTTTATTTTTGTATGCTTTACATTGTTTGCTGCAGCATTTCAAGATGCCTGTGTGTGGGGGAGGAGCTTAGCGCACATCCGAGATGGCCGCGTGAGCACAGGGCTCCCGAGACCCTCGCCGCCCTCCGTATATATCCTGATCGTCATCCTGACTACGAAGACGGGTTATTGAAGATGAAACTCAGCTGATATATTAGCCACTTTCAGAAATTTATTCGGACTTCGGGAACCGCAGTTACGACACTCTGAACTTTTGAGGCCCACCCCATGGCGACGCCTGGGGCTTGAGTCGTCGAGACGCCCAGGCAAAAGTTGAACAACAACGGCCAGCGGGGCTCTGCTCATGGCCGCGGAGTTAACTTTCGGTTTAGTTTCTGGATCTTTGGCCATATCCCGCTGCTAGATCGATCTGGTTGCTCGAGGTCTGGCGGAACTCTGTGACTCCACTGAGTGCCAACAGTCGCGAAAGATGGTGTAGCGAGCTGCTGGCGCCTGCTTTTGAGTACTCCGGCGGGACGACCGTGCGGGGCCATTCTCACCAGGTCTCACAGGCCCCTCGGGGGCACACTGCCCAACATGGCGGGCAGGCCCGATAACGAGAAGCGAAAAACCAAGACACCTCTTCGGGGGGGAATCGTTCAAACAAATGTTATGGATCGATACACCCATCCCAAAGGGTCCCCCGTTGGTGTTACGAAGAGCCTAGATGAGGCAGGGGAGGACCTGGCTGCGTCGACCGATCTGACTCTACAGGATGTCATGGGCGCCATTGCTGGTATCAAGTCTTCCATTGGCCAGCAATATGAGGCTCTCGCCCTTAAGCTCGACACTGTGGCCATTGACGTCAACTTGATTAGAGCTGACTTATCAAAGACTAATGAGAAGGTCAAATCCTTAGATCTGAAGACCTCCAGCCTCACGACCGATGTTTCCGACTTACAGGTGGAGGTCGGCAATCTGCGATCCTCCAACGACCTCATGGCTCGTCGACTGGACGATTTTGAAAATAGGGCCAGACGCAATAATGTACGTATTATTGGGGTCCCTGAAAAATCGGGAAATCCTGCTACAGATCTCCTTGTAGAAGACCTCATCCTAAATCACCTCGCCCCCAAAGGCCTAAGTAAATTCTTTGTGGTAGAACGCGCCCTCCGTGTGCCAGGTGGGAGGCCGAAGCCGGGTGACCCTCCCAGGCCGATGATCGCCAGACTCTTCAACTTTAGGGACAGAGACGCTATCCTGCAGACGTCTCGGGCGGGTGGCCCCGTGAAGTTTGAAAACGCAACTGTGAGCTTCTACCCTGACTTTACCCAGTTTGTTCAGAGGCAGAGGATGGGGTTTCAGGGGGTGAAGCGACGATTGAGAGACATGGATTTGAAATATGCAATGCTATTTCCAACCAGGCTCCGTGTTGAATACGAGGACCAGACGTTTTTCTTTGATCGTCCTGAGAGTGTAAGTGACTGGCTGGATACATTACCAATGCGGAGCGATCGAATGGAACACTCGGGTGGAGCAGAGGGTGACGTGCCGGACCAAGAATGACAATGACAATGTGGTTCCTGATTTCAATTATCATACTTTACAGCTGGTTTGATGTCTATTGTACTTTAGCGATTCATAGTGACATACCCGAGAGTGGCGGGGGGAGTGGGACTCTTTCCTCCTCTGGGTTTCTTTTTGTAGACTAGTTTAATGTTAGGGCGACAGGCACACTGCAAGTTGGGGTGGATTTTGAGTCTAACGCAGGGGTGCAGGGTGGGGGGCATCGTAACGGGTGTATGTTCGGGGGCGGAGGGGGGAGTTTGGGTATGTTTTGTTTTTTCCCAAGGCAACGTATTATTCTATTTTCAGATTTGGGTACTGTGTTCGCTATGGGGTTGTTTCTGCGTTCATTTCTGGGATGGGGTAGTGGGTTGAAGCTACTGTGTTGGAATGTAAATGGGTTGGGGGACAGGATAAAGCAGGGAGTAGTGTTGCAACTGCTGAGACGCCTCTCCCCTGATGTTGTGTTGCTGCAGGAGACACACTTAATTGGAAACACTTGTCACGCTATGAATCGGCGGGGATATCGTCTTGCTGCACACTCTGGGTTCACCACTGGCTCTAGGGGCGTGGGCATCTTAGTCAAAAACTCTCTCCCCTTGGAAATAGATGAAGTGATCCTTGATGAAAGGGGTCGATACGCCGCTCTCACAGGGAGGTGGGAGGGGAGGACTATCTCGTTGATTTCTGTATATATCCCGCCCGGTCTACAGACCTCAACTTTTGCTGAGCTCGGGCGTGTGGTACTGGGGCATCCGGATGGTATCCTGTTGATTGGCGGAGATTTCAATTCGGTAGTCTCCGGTGGTGTAGATCGCTACCCCCCAGGGACCTCCCTAGGTCACAGTCTTGGTTAAGTGGGTTTTTGGAGACACTGGGTTTGGTAGACCGCTGGAGATTGATGCATCCGGGACAGGTACAATACACCTTTCTTTCCGGTGCCCACGGTAGTCTCTCTAGACTTGACTATCTTTTGATGCCGGCGGCACAGGCCTCCTCTGTTAGGGAAATCAGGCATTTGACCCCGGGTATATCAGATCACTCCCCACTATGGCTTCAGATCAGCACTAGTATGGGTGTCGAGGGACGAGTTGCCCCGATCAATCCTTGGTACCTTCGCAACCCCAAAACTTGTGCCGAATTGATTAAGCCCCTGGATCAGTACTTTGCTGAGAATGAGGAGTCTGTGTCCTCTTCTGTGTCACTCTGGGAGGCGTTCAAGACAGTTATCCGAGGTCAGGCATTATTGTTAATCGCTGATGCCAAGAAAAAGAGAAACGAGGAGGTGGTCCGTTTAGAGACCAAATTAACTGAGCTAGAAAGCGATCAGGAACTAGGTGTAACTCGCAGCAAACTCCATACACTTAGTCTCAAACAACAGGATTATAAGGATCTGGTTACGGATGCCGCCAAAGTCATGAGTAGGGAGCAGCAGGGCAGACTGTATGATGTGGGTGACAAGGCAGGGAAATTGATTGCTCGGCTGGATAAAAAGGAGAGAACGAGTCGTGTGGTTCCTGTGATTGAAAAACCGGATGGAGTATGTGTGACTGGCCCGACTGAGATTGTCGAGTGTTTTCGCGGATCATTTCCTAGAGGTGTATACCTCAGTCTCCGATAGACCGGAGGAGGACTCCCATTTGTTGCTGCGTGACATTGCATTACCCCGTCTATCGGATTCAGACAGGGATCTAATGGACGCTGCATTCTCAGCGGACGAGGTAGCCATCGCTATTCACTCGGTGCGTTCGGGCAAAGCTATGGGCCCTAACGGTCTTCCCATCGAAGTTGCGTCCTGACAAAATGGCGCTGTATCTCCGAGATATGTTTCTGGAGTCGCGAGACATCGGCTCCCTTCCTCGGGATCAGCGTCTTGCTACCATCGTGGTGATTCACAAGGAAGTGAAACCGCGGGATCGCTGCGCGTCCTACAGGCCTATTTCGCTCTTAAACGCTGAACCAAAGATTCTTGCTAAGTTGCTGGCAAACCGCTTGATAAAAGTGATTAGTGATTTGATCCATCCGGATCAGTCCGGTTTCATCCCATACCGCAATACCACACTTAACCTGAGGCGTTTACACGGTGTTCTCGCGAGGGCAGCGTCTTTGCTTGAGCCGGCCATTTTGGCTTCCTTGGACGCTACGATGGACTTTGATACGGTGGAGTGGCCGTACCTCTGGGCTGCTCTTGCGAAATTCGGTTTTGGTCCGGGTTTTGTTGGCTGGGTAAAACTTTTGTATGAGGAGCCATTGGCGCAGGTGGTAGTGAACGGTCGTGTGTCTAAGCCTTTTGTTCTTGGTAGGGGTACGCGGCAGGGCTGTCCGTTGTCCCCACTTCTTTTCGCCCTTGCCTTGGAGCCTTTGGCTGCCTGGCTGCGTTTGGAGCCGTCGATGAAGGGTATTCAGTGGACCCAGTAATTCGAGGATCGTATATCGCTTTATGCAGACGACATTTTGCTGTACCTCACGTCTCCTCGTAAGTCGTTGAATGTATTGTTTGATGTGCTTACCTCATTTGGAAGGAACTCTGGCCTGATGATTAATTGGGCCAAGTCCTGTGTGTATGTGCTATCGGGGGATGCCCCCTTTACCACGCGGATGTTCTATCCAGGTGTCGCAGACGGGATTTAAGTACTTGGGAATTTTCATAACATTAGATCCCGTGGCTCGTTACGATCGTAACCTGCTCCCTCCTCTACAGAGGTTGAAATCCGACGTTGCTGCGTGGCTCAGGTTACCGCTTTCTCCTCTCAGGTGCTATCTCTTTTTAAAATGATGTCCCTACCGCGATTTCTATACGCGCTCCAGAATACCTTTGACGTAGTCCCGGCGAGCTATTTTCGGGAGGTGGAAAGCCTGCAGAGACGATTGATCTGGGACGGACGATCGCGTATCGCCCTCGCCAAACTCACACTTCCCTGGTATGACGGAGGTATTGCCCTTCCGGATATCAGGCGATATTACTGGGCCTCTCAGTTGGGAGCAATTAACCATGGACTGTATGGACCTGCCTCTAATCCTAATCGAGATGAATAAGTACTTGTTACCGGGTGGGGACTATTACAGGGCCCTTTATTCCAAGGCAGTGGGAAGGGGGCTCTCAGGACCTACCAAGATTGCGGTCCGAGTGTGGCATGATGTGAATGCGGCAACGGGATGGAGGGATCGACTGACCCGTGCGACTCTGCTTTACGCTTCTGAAAGATTGGGTCGCCTGTAGAAGACGAAAGGATTTGAAAAGTGGGACAATGATTTGACACCTTCGGGTTTAGTTTGCGCGATACAAATTGCTTAATAAATAAATAAATAAATAAATAATGATTGGTATCAGTAGGGTGAATGATCTGTGGGTCAAGGGTAAAATTAAGACCTTCGGGGCACTGAAGGTGGAGTATGAGCTGAGTGATAGGGAATTCTTCCGTTATGCGCATATTACCCACGCATTGCGTTCGATATTTCCAGAGGGTACCGATATCCCCGAATCCTCCCCATTGGAAGACCGGGTGCTTGACGGATACGTTCCCGACAGCACTATCTCATTGATATACAAAAAACTGATTAACAATCGAACAGATCTGTTGGTGCGGCTCAGGGAGGTTTGGACCAGCTATGGTTCGGAGCTGGATGATGAGGACTGGCAGTCAGCCCTGTCCTCGCCCAAAGAGGTCGCGATTCCGGCCCGCCTCCGGTTCGTTCAGCTTAAAATCTTACATCGGATATACGTCACGGGCCCGCGCCTGATGCATATGGGCTATTCAGAGGATGGTGTATGTAAGCGTGGTTGTGGACTGATTGGAAACTTCCTCCACATAATCTGGGAGTGTCCAGAGGTGGTGGTGTTCTGGAATTGTGTACATGCGGTCATGGAAAGAGTCACGGGGGTGGCCTTATTGCCTGAAGCTAGGCGTTGCCTGTTGAATGTTTGGGAACCGAATGACTATAATGTGGCGCAGACGCAGTGGGCGACCCTTGGAAATATGATTGCCAAGAGAGACATCGCCCAGTTGTGAGGCGCCCAGCGGCCGCCCACGGTTCTGGCTTGGAAGGAGAACATGGACTGGTGTGTGTTGAGGGAGAAGACGGTGTATGTGGCACGGGGTAGACCCAGGAAGTGGAATAAAATTTGGAGCCAGTGGAACTCCTACCATGGAAATATATGCATGCCACCTTTCGTGGAGACCTTGGAAGGTTCCCTTTCCCCCTGATCCGGCATTCCTGCCATTTGTAACTTATGTTTACTGATTTTGTTTCCCCACTTGCCCCCCCCACTTTTTATTGCATCGATGAGCTCTGTATTACACTGTCTTGCAGTTGCACTCCTCCTTGAACATATGACCGCATGTATTGTCTTATTGCCTTGTGTATTGTTTCTTTTTCTTTAATAAAATAAAAATGATATAAAAAAAAAGATGCCTGTGTGCAGGCATGCTGTAGATCTATCTAATAAGCCGCAGATGAGAAGTTTGACTCTTAGCCAGGAGGCTGCTCATTCCCAGTTCTTGACTACAATGTTGTCTCCTCAAAGAGCGAGGGGTGCCCTTTATTTATATTTTCCATCGTTTTTCTCTTGAGAAATCTCCAAAAGTAAATTAAAACTATTTTTTAGAGTTGCATGCCTTCATCTATGCCGTTTTGTTTTCTACATTTTATTGTTTATTCTGTTGATTGGCTTGTAATTCTATTTTCGTTCATTTTAATAACATTTTAACTAATTGCATTTTATTTTTTTATTCTGTGCCCCATTACCCTTCTTGGTTAAATGTATGCTACATCAAATGTTTTAAATGATTAATAAATAAAAATTATAAAAATGGGTCACAATAAATATTATCAAGGGACATGTTTATAAAATGAGCAACTTGGAGAGAAATGTGGGCATCCACCAAAAATTTAAGAAAATCTGCGCACTAACACACTTCACTCCCTCTCCTCATAAGCCGCTCATGGTGAAGGTGGGAGTGGGCTTTGGATGTTACATGCCTTGATCCTGGAATACAGTGGTAGCCGATGGCGAGTTCCAGTACCTTATAGTGAACCACAGGTTCATCCAGTGTGAAGTTACAAAGGTGGCCTCCAAGCAAAGAGCAGCAGCCGATGTAAGCAGAAAATGGATGCCATGAGAGTGAGCAGGGTTTTGGTCACCTTTGTGGCTGTCAAAGAACTTTGATGATTTTACTAAGATAACTCACTTCATAGAGAAAAGGATTGGACCAAAACAACAGTAGACTTACGAATTGACTTCCAAATGTTATTTTTGTTGTCTTTAGGTTGTTCTGGTGCCTCTCAGGTTATACACTTGACCGTGGTGCAATGATGCTTCCTCTGCATTAGCCCAAGATGCTCTCTGACTCCTATGATGAGGGTCAATTCCGCTGCATGGCCTCATAGCATGTTGCATTGCCCCTCCTGGCCTGTACACTCTAGTGCTCTGTTGCTAAATAGCACACACAGCTACTGTCTGTCCCATTTACCATGGCGGTGGTGGTGTTTCCCTGTCCATGTCTCATACGACACAGTTGTGCTTCTTCTTTGACTTACAAAGGATGAGGCAATCCTGTTTCTTGTTCACATACAATGGAGGCTGTGCTATGGCTGGGTTATGTCACTAGTGTTCTGAGTGGTCTCCTCAACATGCCAATCATGATCTGCCCTGTTTCCTTCCCCACGTCTCATGATACTCCCTCCAATGTGATACACCTACCATAAAGTGGTGTTTCTATCCACATTTGTCTGTTTACACCTCTATGTGCCCGGAGCACTGTGCATGGAGTTCATTCTTCGATTGAAGCTGCAAGTTATTCATATTCAAATGTGCGCAGACAACACCATCCCTTTGCCAACATATTTGTAATTTTATCTTTCAGACACGGCACACGCTGTGCGGGGGAAGTGGCAGCTTCGGCCAATAACTCACATTGCATAGTGGGCATTGCTTACAATGCCAGAATTGGAGGTAAGCGGTAAAAAGCAGGGGCTGGGCAGAATTTTGGTGTAAGAGAAATCTGTGGTAACCTGCTGGTAGCAATGAATATGGTGAAAACTCTGGAATATTCTATATCATGGGTTGAAAACCCGATTAGAAGAATAGGTTCTTATATAATTCCCGATTTCCTGCTCTCTTAAGCTGCCTCTTCTCCAAATTCACATTATGAAACTCGTTTATATGCAATGAACATAGTAGACGCCAGTTTGACCGTTTTTTACATTTCTTTATTTATCATGTTTAATATAGTATGCATACCACACATATGGATAGTACGTACATTTCGCAAATATGACCGGAAAAGGAATAAGATATATGTACATGTATACAATGTAATGAAAATTCTCAACAAGCAACATGGTTCAAACCCAACTTTGGTGGAAGGCCTGTAGGCTGAGCTTGCGTGCAGTGTTAATGAAGCATCAGAGGACAGCAACGACCATAGTGGACCTAGAGAGGAAGTGTTCCCAGCTCATTGCTGGTTGCGTGAGTGCATAGTGATGGTACCATTGATATTAGTATATGTACAAAGCCCATATCCCCTGATATCAGTCGCTGTAAGTCGTGGTAGTGTGTAGGAGGTACGTGCCCAGAGGCTGCCAGATATCTAGGAGACGGGATGTTAGTGATTGCGTCTGGGCATATATCTCACTGGTAGTGTCGTAAAAGATACGACTCTCAAGCCATTTGGCTATAGTTGGGTAGCGTGTATTTGCCCCGCACATGGCCACTTCACATTTTGTGAGAAGGAGTGCAATTGTATTGTATTGTAATTGCATTTATATAGCGCTTACTACCCCTGATGAGGCGTCGGGGTGACAAACCATCTGGTTCCCCCCTCCGGACGTCCTGCACATAGCCCAACAGTGCAAGCAAGGGGTCGGGAGTCAGTGTCATGTACACCATCTGGGAAAGATGTGTAAAAATGTCGGTCCAGTAACTGAATATCCAAGGGCACAGCCAGGCCATATGCAGGAAATCTGTGTAGGAGGAATGGTATTTGGGACAAGTCGATAGGCGACTGGGGTCAATCTGGGCCTGGAGGCTAGGTGTCATGTATATGCATCGTAAAAATGTTAAATGTAGCAGTTTGTGTCTATGTTTAGGGGAGACCAGCTTGGTCTGTGCGCAACAGTAATTCCATATGTCATCCAGCATGGAGCGCTGTAAGTCCTGCAACCAAGCCGCCCACAATCAACCACCCACAGTGGGCAATAGTTCTAGGGAAGTACGATACAGTTTGGAAACCAGGTGTTTACCTGTGTCATCCTCGATAACGACAGTCAGGGGAGTAAAGTCATCTGGGGTGATGGGATAGGTTGAACGTGGGCCGTCAGGTCACTCTGCACATGATACATAACAAATCTGTCCAGCGGTGTGATGTCGGTGTAGCGGGTATCCTCCGACCATGAGAAAGCATGGCCCTCTGGGAATAGATCACCAGTGTTAAGGAACGTAAATCTAGGGAGCTCTCCCTTTTCTCTGCATAAAGCTGTCCCTTTTCTCTGCATAAAACTCCAGCAGCCGTGGGGCAAGCTGTTTGTAAGTCTTATATGATGCGCCCATAAGCTTGTCGGAGCCAGGGGCCTTCGACACATCCATGGAGTCAATTGCAGCTACTATCTCCTCTGCAGTGATCGAATTGCTGAGGAACCGCTGCTGCGGGGAGGACAGCCAGACCATTGCGACCTCAAATCTAGAGGCATATAGCTGAGTATAATAGCACAGCAGTTCTGCCAGGATCTCCCCCCCACCTCCATGGACCATGTGCAATCCCCAAGAATGAGTTCTGATATATAGTTGCTCCCTCATTGTGGGTGAAGCAGTTTCGCCAGGGTGTGGCTCGGGCACTCACTCTCGCCGTATCGACGGGCCCACTAATACTTTCCCAGGAATTGTACCTCATGATCCGCTAGTTTTCAAAATTCCTCCATCATCTCACCTTGGGGCCACAAACCTCATCCACTGACCCCCTGAGTCTGCATAATCCAACCTCCAAAGGGTAACCTTCATGCGCTCCTAAGATCGCCATATGTCTCGTAATATGCCACCATGTTTAGCGATCGACCTTCCACGGATTTATGTGTTCAAGGCCTCCCAAAGAGTGTCCTGTGTAGCCACTGTGCCCTCGTTCAAATCAAAGTACTACGTAATTGTAGTACGAAGTTCCTCACGAATAGCCGAATCCATGAGGGACTGAGTGGGAAATTGCCACATTCTCAACCCGCCACTGGGTATCGGGATGTTCAGGACCTCGCGAACCAGAGCGTGGACTGATAACGTGCAGGGTTGGCACGTCACCTCCCCCCTAGCCAAGGGAGGGCAGAAAGCAAGAGAAACCAATAGAAACCAATAGTCCAAATGTGACCTGGTGCCGTGGGGGTTGAAGAAAATGTGTAGCTAGGAGTATGTCGGTGGCGCCAGGCTTCTCTTATAGAACTCGAGGCACAGGCGTCTGATCTAATCTAAAAGAAGTCCAGAGGTAGACATGAGGTAGGTAATATGTAAGAGACTTATTTAAGCTTAGTTACAGGTCAGGTTTAGATGATAAGTAGAAGATATGAAGTTGAGCCCCACCAGGAGCAGCATCCTTGCTGCTCAGCCCACACGCTCCAACTGTCTCTTTCTCCGCCCTAGCAGGCACTCCAGCATTCCACTCCCTGTTATGTAATGTTATTTTGATTTATAGAGCGCACGTATACCCGGAGGTGTCTTGGCGCTATGGGCAGCGGGGGTCGACACTGACAACTAGTTCTGGAACAGCCAGGTTTTGAGGCCCTTTCTAAAGGTGATGAGGGAGGGGGCGCTTCTGAACTCAGATGAAAGAGAGTTCCAGACCTTGGTGGTGTAGAAATGGAAGCTGCGACCGCCCCATTGTAAGGTGTGGATTTTTGGTACCCGCAGAAGTTTCGTGCCGGAAGGAACTGAGGTGTCTGGAAGGTTCATACCAGGTGAACAGATTCTGCAGAAAGACCGGACCTTTTTGGCTCAAGGCTTTGTAGGCTAGAGAGAGTGCCTTGAATTTAATCCGTTGCTCCACTGGGAGCCAATGCAACTTTCGAATTTCAGCGGTGACCGAGTTATTCCTAGGAATGTTAGATAGTAGCAGTGCCGCTGAGTTCTGTACACTTTGGAGTTTTCTCAAGCATTGTTTCTGTGCATTTCCCAATAGTCCATTACAGTAGTCAAGCTTTGACTGGATTAAGGCTGTCACTACTGTTTTTCTTGTTCCTACCGGAGGTAGCGAAGGATCTTCCTTACCTTTTTATTGAGAAAGTGGCTGGCCAAAACTGTTGCATTAGTGTGTTGGATAAGAGAGAGTTTGTGGTCCAGCCACACCCCCAGATTCTTAGCTTTTAACACCGGTTTTGGGGGTTCACTCATATCCGCTGGCCACCAAAGGTTGCCCCAGCTCAGTAGTAACTTGCCAAACATAAGAATCTCTGTTTTGTCAGAGTTTAATTTGAGGCAGTGAGTATTCATCCATTGATTAACGGTACGCATGCAATTCTGAAATTGTGCGATGGGAGGTGTCTCATTTTTGTATGCTGTTACCACAATCTGAGTATCGTCGGTGTAAGATGTGAGGCAGAAACCAAAACTCTGAATTAGTGGGGCCAGCTCTGAAACATATACATTGAAGAGTGATGGGCTCAGCGAAGAGCTCTAAGGCACTCCACAAGGAAGAGTGTAAGAGTCTGAGTGGAATTCATCGACCGCGACCCTCCTTTCTATAAGAAAGGAGGATAGCAGGGCCTGTGCTGAGCCCCCGACCCCTAATCTCTTGAGCTGCTTATGCAAGAGAGAATGGTCAACGGTATCAAAGGCGGCCGACAGATCGAGGAGTATCAGTATCGCTGTGCCACCCCGATCCATCACCGCCCTGATCTCTTCCATGGCTTTGATAAGTGCTGTCTCTGTACTATGTTCGCGACGAAAGCCACACTGAGAAGAGTCCAGCAAGTCATTCTTATTAATGAATTGGGTCAGTTGAGAATTCATGAGTTTATCGATTATCTTAGCCGGTAGTGGTAACCGAGCAATGGGCCGATAGTTATTGGGGTCTGAAACCTCCAGCGAAGGTTTTTTCAACAAAGGTAAGATGGAAGTATATGTCCAAATGGAAAGGAAGGATTCAGAAATAAAAATAGAGTTAAAAATTTCTGTGAGACCTGGACTGACCAGGTCGGCAATTTCTTTAAGAATTTTAGGTGGGCAGGGGGTCAGTGGGGGATCCTGATTTAGAATCTTGAATATATCTGGCTACAGTGTCCGAAGAGATAGGTGAAAACATGAGCAGTGTGTTGGCGTTGGGCTCTCTAACGGCAGATTCCCTTGGGAAGGGATGGGTAGAATCCTGAAAGTTAATAAAAATATTTATCACTTTTGTTTTGAAGGCAGCTGCAATGTTGTCACATAGTTTTTGGTCACTCTTGATCCCCGGAGTCTTTGCAGTGGCGAGTTTGTTTACCACTGTGAAAAGTTCTTTGGATGAATTTTTTACATCCTCAATTTGTTTGGTGTAAAAATCTTTTTTTCCGGTTATTAGATGGCCTTCGTATTGGGAAAGGGCTGTTTTGTAGGTTTTTTTCACGTTCGGACAGTAATTGGCCCGCCAGCGTCTTTCTAATTGCCGGCAGATCTGTTTTTCTGTCCGAAGGTCTTCGGAAAACCAGGGAGCTGAGGGGTTTTGCCTATTTCCTGATATTTTTTAATGGGTATGACGGTATTAAATGCGTCGTTTAACCATTTAAGATATTTCGGGGCTGTGACCTCGGGCGGCCCGAAAAGTTGCGGGCGGGATGCCTCTAGCAGGGTGCGGAGAGATTGTCTATCTATTAAATCCCAGATTCTTTTTGTTGCAGCAGGGGTCTTGGCTGCCTCGATAAATCCCAGAGAGGTGATTGGAAGGGTGAATTTAATAAACGAGTGGTCAGACCAAGTTAGAGGCAGGGTTTCAGTGGGGACGAGGCTGTTAACTGATGTAAAAATGCTATCTAACGTGTGACCAGCTTCATGGGTAGGGGTCTGAACTTTTTGCTTAAGACCCACTGCTTCCAGGGTTTCCAGTAGAGCCTCTGTCTCTCTGTTATTCCTTTCTTAGAGATAAAAATTGAAATCTCCTAAAATAGTGAATTCGTCATTTTGTAAAGTGGGCTCGAGGAGGCTATCAAGGTTAGAAGTGAAATTGCTCCTGATGCCAGGTGGCCGATATAAAAAAATACCCTTAAAAGTCTTTGCAGTGGAGAACTTGCAGCAAGCCTCCTGCACCATCAGTGAAATTAAATACCCTGAGGTGTCTAGGCGCTATCTTCAGAACAATGGAATTTATATAAGATTAGCTTCAACTCACTTTCTAAATAGCCAAGTCATCAAACCCTTTCTGAAGTTTAACAGATTAGTTTCTTTTTTTAGTGTTGTTGGTAGGGAATTCTAAAGTCTAGTTGTAGTCTTAGTGCAGCGTTCGACACTGTAGCACATATCACCTTGCTACAGTGTCTGAACAGAGGAGGTGTGACTGATAGAGCACTCGGTTGGCTAAAATCGTTTCTGACGGGCAGAAGCTTTCAGGTCCAGCGGGGCTCGTTTCAGTCTGAGGAGATGGTATTGGAACAGGGGGTGCCACAGGGCTCAGCTCTGAGTCCTACTCTTTTTTATCTATATATGGCCCCCCTGGCTGAGGTAGTCCAATCGTTCGGCGTAGAGATTGTTTCCTACGCCGACGATACGCAGCTCCTACTCACCCTCACCCAAACACCTGCAGCCGGAGCCAATAACTTCCGAGCCTGCATGCAAGCATTGGCTACTTGGATGGATAATCACTGTCTAAAACTGAACGGCTCCAAGACAGAAGTCTTGGTGGTTGGTGGTGATCAACGGCTCTGGACATGTGACTGGTGGCCAAGCTGTCTAGGCTCTATGCCTACACCCTGTCCTGAAGCTAAGAACTTAGGGATATGGGTGGATCCCACACTCTCTTACGAGACACACATTAGTCGATTAGCGGGCAAGTGCTTTGGAGTCCTAAAGACTCTCAATAAAACCCTGGACCTCCTCCCCTTGGAGGCTCGGCGCACTATGACCCAGGCACTGATTACGTCACGCCTCGACTATGGGAATGTCCTCTTCTTGGGAGCTTCTAGTAAAAGTATAGGACAACTCCAGATACTGCAAAACGCTGCAACTCGCCTAGTACTTAGACTCCCAAGAAGAGCCAATTCCAGAGCCGCCCTGGAGACCGTCCACTGGCTCCCAGTGAAAAAAAGAATAATGTACAAAGCCCTCCTAATATGTCATCGGATCCTTTGGCATAAACCTCCCGGCTATCTGGCGGGTCTGGTTACCTGCTATGAGCCACGCAGACCGCTTAGGTCGGGCGGAATGGGCACGCTTGTGACCCACCGCTACAGGAGAGTAAAAATGGGAGGTCGGTCCTTTAGAGTGGCGGCGGCGATAGGCTGGAACAAACTTCCCACCAGTCTCCGCCTGGAGCCATCTGAAACCAAATTCCGCCGTCAACTGAAAACACACCTGTTCTCCTTGTAAGTCTACATTAGTGTTTCTGGCCATGTACTGACCTCTCCTCTGGCGAGCTCCTTCTCTCTTTAGTGCGGGGACACACCGGGATGGCGTAACCATAGCGCTTTATAAATGTCTTTATTATTATTATTTTAGTGTAAGTGAAATCTGGGTAGAAAGATATCATCGTGCCCATCCACATTCACGCACCATCCGAAGAGCGGTATCTCTGTCCCTGAAGTTGAATAAGCACATGACGATGGGTCTCCGCGTCGCCCCCGTTGGGGCCTATGCCCCAGCGAGTGAGCGCACGCTCCACCAGAAATGCAGTAGAAATTGATTCACGTCCGTACAGCTCCACCAGCAGCTTTACGACAAATAAATCGATTTTCCTAGTGGCTGTGGATTCCGCAATCCCAGTTATGCCAAGGTTGTTGTGGCGCGACCGGGCTCCGAGATCTTGGTTTTTCAGAGCTACGGTCTAGAAGCTGATGTTCAAGCTTCTTCAGGCACTTCAACACAGTTGCCTCTCCATCATTCAGTGCCGAGACACATTCCTCAACTCCCTCGATCCGGGCCTGCTGACGGTCGAGGCGCTCAGCTACTCCATCCAACCTGCCTGATATAGCATTGAATTGTGAATCCATAGCCCTAAACCCCACTCGTATCTCGGACATCAGGGCCTCCATGGTAGCGGACTGTATAAGCTCCAAGGATACCCCCACTGCCCCATCCATCTCACTGGGGCAACTCACTCCCTCTCTTCCCCCGGTGTGCTCAAACTGTAGTTTGCGCTGTTTTGCATCTACATGGCCAATCTCGACCTCAGCAAGTCACGTAGTAGTCGCCAGTGTCCTTACCAGCACTCGCAGCGAGTTGGCACTGTCACCAAGAGCGTGCGCTGTGATGGTATAGGCCATGCCAGGGGCACATGCATGGGCAGCAGTCACCGACCCGGAGGGCGCAGTCACAGCAGTCAAAAGCTCCAGCACCTAAGAGTTTCACCCAGGCCCCAACATCCACTTCGGTGTAGGCCTAAATAGAGCGGCAAGGGCTCCACCAGGTCTGCGAGGACCCGACACGCGCTAATCCACTTCACCCCAGAGGGGACAACTGAACTGCACCTTTACGGAGGCGGGGCAGCACGAGGTCCTGCCACGTGCAAATATTGCAAGGGCGCAAATCCACTTCACCCCAGGGGGTGTGCAACTGCACTGACACAGGGGGCTTGGGCTTCTGCCCCACTGCAGCCCGTGGCCCAGGCCCGGGGGTGCCGATGCTCAATGCCCCACTGCGAGCCACAACACTCCTCACCTGTTACTTCATGGTCCTCTGCCGGCCGCGGCCCTGCCGACCACAGGAGCAGGACAGCAACAGGCAGCCGCCGGACCAATCAGTACAGGCCAGCTCCGCCCACCTCCACTGCCTTACAGCACCAATGTCGGGTGTCTCTCTGGCTCTGCGGCGGACCCCCTTCTCCTGTGCAGCCTGCACCAACACATGGCACTACACCTCAGAGTGGCCAACATCACAGTCTGGGGCACAGCGCAAAGCCGGCAGCGGGACCCAGCAGGGCTCAGTAGCCCGGCCTCAGGCTCACCGCTGCCCCGTCTCTGCGGGACCTCCGAGGCGAAGCTAGGCCCACCACCTGGCTCCCAGCAGAATCAGGTAAACATTCAATGAGATGACATATTCAAGTGCTGTTATTCGTCTTTTATTTTCAGCTGTGCAAAGTAGCTGGGGGTCGCGTAAGGAAAGGATTGACAGACTGATAGCTCTTTCTCGATTCTGTGGGTGGTGGTGCATGGCCGTTCTTAGTTGGTGGAGCGATTTGTCTGGCTAATTCCGATAACGGACGAGACTCCTCCATGTTAACTAGTTATGCGACCCCCAGCTGCTTGGCACAGCTGAAAATAAAAGACGAATAACAGCACTTAAATATGTCGTCTCATTGAATGTTTACACGTTCTGTTATTACATGTTGCCTCTCATCTAAATAGTTTGTGATTTTTTTCGTGGACTACAAGCAGCAGGCCACTTGAGGTGTATATATATATATATATATACTATATTCATTTTGTGACTAGCCCTCGTAGTGCAGTTCTCAAAGGCCCAGCTGCTTAGCGCTGCATTAATCCAGAATCAGGCAAAGCAAGCCCCCAGACCTGGCGGCCCACGCCCAACCAGGGTCAGCACCCCTCCAGGTCACCATGGGCGCTCACCTGCCAGCTGATGCCAATGTCCTGTGAGTAGTATCCCGATATATCAGGAACTGGCGTGTGGCGCTTCAGTGCCGTGCAGGCATCCTGGTCATTGGCCTTGCCATGCCCCCCTTGATCTGTTCCTTAGTCATAATTCCTTGTTATAGCCCCCTTTCGTTCTACTGGCCTAGCAGCTTTGATTGAATTTCTATTAAGGGTCCTACTTTACCACTCCTGGACGCCCCATCCGAGCTGAAATGCACTTACCCATTTCCCGTTCTGGAGCAGCGATAAAGTTCTTCAAGTCTTCCGGTGTGCACTTGGGTTTAGTCGTGGTAACAGAAAGCTGATTGGTCTCTTTTACCCTTTCTTACAGTGGAACCAATATGAACAGGTGCTTATGCAATGAGGCAGATCCTTCATCAACTTATCACTATTCAACAAGTGGCCATTGAGAATGATTTATATATTTTCAGTGACTCCCTCATTTAGTGTCCATCTTAGTAGTGCAGAAAACTGAACAATGGGCTAAAAATGTTATTGCAGGTGACCCAAGCGGTGAGACTGCAACACATTTTGCTGATTGAAGGATAACTAGTATCTTCATCATTGTTTTAATGCTAAAACAATACTTGAGTAAATAAATGCTGTCTAAATGCCGAGATTTCTTTGCATCTGCATGGTAGTACCGTGCATGCATAAAACTTGCTCCAGAGGCTACAGTGTGAGTTGTGAGTGTAGAAGCCACCTCAGCTCCTCTCGAGTCTGCATTTTGTGACCTATTGCCAGGTTGCTTCCCCAGTAGATGTGTTGTGCTCCACCAGTCATTGCCGGCATCAATCCCTCTCAGGGGCATAGGAGACCCCTGACTCCTTGGCACTGAAACTCAGGCTTTCGAGAGTCTACTGTGTGTAAATGTAAATGTGTTGTATTTGTATAGCGCGAACAGTAACCCGTAAGCATCCCGGCGCTTGTACTCCTACCACAAGGGAACCCCTCCTGGCTTTTCCTTGTGAGGTGTCCACTCCTGGGCATCCCATGGTGAAACCAGGCATCCCTTGTGTATCGGGGGCTGTTGTGGAGACTAAGCAAGCTATTGCCCAGAGTTGCAGTGTGGGGCCCATGCTTAGATTCGGCACTGAGGCGAGAATATCCGGTCAGAGGAATTTAAGCCCGATCCCACCGAGGTGGGAATCGAACCCTGGTCCCTGGCCAGCGCTCTGCATCAAGGTCTGCCGCTCTAACCATTGAGCCACACTTCTCCACTGTGTACACGCTTTATATTTTATTTGATGAGAATACAATTGACAAGCTCACCAGAACAGATCGTGGGCAAGACTGCGGGCGACCATTGCAGATGACATAAATACTTTTGCTCTGGTGAATAGGGATGCAGAGAACTGGAAGAAGAGGTGGAATCAACTTATGAAGCACGTGAGGAATTTTACCCGCAGACACATCGAGATGCAATGCAGAGCTCCATGAAAGAATCCCTGACCTTGGGCAGCGGTGTTCCATTTTGTGATCAGCATTGCCTCACTGGTGCAGTACAAGGTGTGGCGACCTAAACTGCTGGAATGGGACAAAAAAGTGAGTGTATTATGAGAACCTAAAATACATATAGGCATACAGTGTTGGATATATGTAAGCAGGCACTTATGACAGTCCTTGATACAATTGGTGCATATGAATTGAAGGTCCTGTCATCCACACAGGAAACAGCATCACCTGGCAGAGAGCTGGACAGCAGCCAATCATCTACAAGCCATCCAGCCTAGAGCTATTCAGCAGTTTGCTGGCCAGCAAGGCACAAGTTGGCCATCTATCTAGGACTCCACAACCCAGCAACTAACCATTTGCTAGCAAGCCAACCTGAAAACCATCATCCAGCCACCTGCCAGGCCATCAGCAGCAAGTGTGCTAGATTCCCGCCAACCAGCACTCATGCCATACTCATCTATGGTATTCATGTTGCAACACTTCGGGCATGGAGCAATGCTTTATTCCCACCTGTATCCTGGGACCATCCCGTAAGTGGATAGCAGAGGCGCTTACGGTTACATGCATGTGTTTGCTCCAACACCCCTCCCCTTCATACGCTATAACCCTGCATCTCTGAAGTCTGCAGCTGTCCCATCCCACTGATTCACCGTTACTTCTAAAGGGAGGTGAGGAAAACCAGCAGTCAACACAGGACAAGGTATAAAAGGAGTGCAGGCATTATGCAACAATAACTGAACCCTGCAGGATCTGGTTTGTGATCAACGAGCACACACGGGTGAGGTAGTGATGGTAAGGAATGTGGTTCCGGAGGCATGCTATTACCCGCATTGCAACGAACCAACAATCATTTGAAGAACATATTTCAAACAATGGACAGCAATGTACAATGCATCTACTGTGGAGGGAATTGTGTGTAAAGTGGATTCTTCCCTATCCCCCCACGGAGGATGAATGGATTTATTCCATTCAGAGGGTCTCCCGACTTGACCGCTCAAGTAAGCAGGCCGAGAAAACTACATTTTGGGAAATCTGGGATGGTTGGGTTGAGCCTTTTGTCTCTAACGTATCTCAGTAATTATTATTTTTACAAACTCCGCATTTTGCTTTCTTTTTACCTGTTTTTGGATTAAAGGTCTCTTGTTGCTCTGCTTTGTTTCTCCCCTTTTATTCTCTCGAATCTAGTTTCTTGGGTACTTAAGATACAATGTTGTTGTTTGTGTTCTACGTTCCAATGATTAACAGTATGCTACAGGTTGCTTTAGTGGCGGGGCCACTTCTATCTATATCACCTGCCTATAAAATATTATGTGTTATTTTCCAGCCAAGAGGATACATCTTTGACCCGGGGATAAATCTGATCTTCCTCTCCTTTGTGGAGTAACCGGGAACTAGTAACACCTCGTTTTGGTTTGGTTTATACCCTATTTCTTTTAAACTAAAGCATAATTGGATACATGTGGCCTAAAAATATGGGGAATAAAAGACATCTACTATGAGCACGAACACAGTCATTAAATATTATTTAGACAGAGACTCTGCTATCCACTAGAAATAAAATCCTTTTTAATGTGAATTTGTAACATCTCTAACAGTGTGTAGAGTGTGTATTTTGTAATTAAAATATTGCAGTGCTGAATGACGGGCGCAAGGAAAACATAAAAAATATATGCAAGATTAGTGCTCAATGATTGAGGTAAAGAAAGAAGTCTTTGGTTGCCAGTGATTTTCAAAGAAATATTTAATGGCAATATCCATTGTAATCTGACATATATGGTTATATAGTTAAACCATGAAAAATCAAAGTTTCGGCCTTTAAGATGTATCTGGAGTGCCTCAATCGGGGCAGGTACACTTTTCTTATGAGTGTGACTCTAACGCTCCTTGGGTATTTCCAGTAATTGAGATATACAGGAACTCCAGACGTTTTTAATAGCAATTGGCAAAAATAATTTGAACTTGCGGTGAGCAAGAGGCCATCATTCAGTAGAAAAACCCAGCAATAAGGCTTGCAGGGGTTAGACTCTCATCTTGTGCTATCACCCAGTAAATTACAGCACACCTTAGCATCACAGAGAGTTCATCTGCAACCCTGTCAACACCCTTTGAATGTTGTGGGGAAGGAACTTCACCAGTTGCACTAGACTGTGCCAATCATAGCCCCTTCACGGGTATCGGTCTATCATCTGGACAGAGGCTCTACAGTCAATCTCGAGGGGTGGTCTCAGCACACGCGGGAGGACTCTCGTTGCAACCCCCGACATCATCAGAAAAAAGCATCATTGAAGATGAAAAAGGATGCATTAGAAAGCAGGGTTTCACTTTTGGATAATTTACTTATATTTTCAGAGCCATCACTGAGGCAAAAGTGCGCATGAAAAAATGTATAATTACCTTCCGTAAGCATAAGTAGTGTAAGCTATGTATTTATATTAGTTGGCGCCGTTTTTTCAAAGAAGTAGGAAGTGCTAGATGCTTATGCTGAAGCACACTGTGCTTTGTAGATAATATAGGTGGGCATCTAAAAGTAAAAATAAACATTAAAACACTTGAGCATTTGGATATTAACAGTGGACTGAATAATTTCATAGATATGTCGACTTTATACAGAGAAGGATGAAGGGAATTGTTTGAAGGGACATGGTGGGGTAAATCACTGATGGTATTAGGGGGTATACTGGCATTAGGCAAAGGAGTAGGACTATTTAATTGACTGTTCAGTTTCTTTAACCTCATTGTAATGTGCAAGTGGGAATGTGTGCTTATCAACACTGTCTCTTTCATACCTGTATTAAGCCTTCTTGAATAGGACCACATGAAAGCCATTGTCAAAGCTGTGCAAATGTAGTGCATGAACACAGTTGAACAGACTGTTGTAATCAAACGGAGACCCAACTCCAGGGTATCTTAAGATAGTATTTATTAAGATAGTAAGTTCATGATAAAAGGGTACGGAGAGCCCCACCAGGAGCAGCCTTCCTGCTTCTCAGCCCATACTCCAACTGCCAGCCTCACTCATCCAACATTCCACAGCATCATCATGCACCAATGGTAAATATCGTTTACAACGAATTTTATACAATGCAAACTTTTACCCCGCATACCTTTTCTCCGCATAGTGCTCCTACCCCGCATACAATTACTCCACATTTTTTTACACCGCATGTGCATTTATCTCGCATGCCTATACAACAAAAATCATTGTAAAGGTATGTATGGTAAATGCACATACGTTGTTACAGGCTTTTCCGTTTCCTCACATCGCCGTGCACTGCCCCTCACAGAAACAGGACGTGATGGAGGAAGTAGAAGGAGAGAGAAACCACAAGGAGAGAGATGTAAGAGGGAATGGGCCTCGGGTGGGCGTTAATTTTTAAGGGATTAGGCTAGTGTTTGTGTAGCGTAGGGTAGTGTTTGTGTAGGGTAGGGGTTTAGGGTTTAGGGTAGTGTTATTGTAGTGTATTTATTTATTTATTTATAGTGTTTTTTATAGCGCGAACAAGACCCGTGGGTATCAGAGCGCTTAACATAGATGATTACAGATTGACATTATAATAACAATTATAACAGTTATAGCAGCAAACAGATATGAAGGTAGAAGGTGATATGCTATCTAGGGTGATTAGATAAATATATTCATAACGCCTGTGCAATTAGCATTTAGAGGTGCATAGAGTTTCGCTTGTGTCATAGTCATACAGTCAGCTCAGTGAGGTAGGGTTCCATATTATTATCAGTACAATTACCTGAGTAAATTAGTAATAAGAGTTGAATAGGTTTAGCTAGTAGCAAGGATCAAAAGATAAACAAAGTAAGGTAGAGGTAATATCTTTTGGGTGTGAGATACAGTGTTGAGATCACATAAATATGAGGTAGCAGTAAAGTGTACAGCCGAGGCTTGAGCTGTACTCAGTCAATTGTCTTATTGATCTTCAGCATATTCATGATGAGTCTGATCCTCTTTTGGCGTAAATGTTCATACTAATGGTCTGTAGGCATCTCTATGTAGGGTATTTACTCATCATGTGGCTTTTCAGTTCCCGTTTAAATGTTACAGTATTTTTAATCTTCCTGATGTTAGGAGGGAGTGAGTTCCAGACTCTGGGGGCGGCTCCGGAGAATGCTCGGTCATAGGTCTTTTTCTTCCGGAAGAAGGCCGGCTGCAATAGCAACTCTTTAGCGCTTCTAGTTAGTCTGTTACCTCCTGATAGCTTAATTTTCTTGGCTAGATATCTAGGCGTGTTGTAGTGGACCGCTTTGTGGGTGATACAGGCTATCTTCATTTTAATTCTAGCTTCGTAAGGTAACCAGTTTAGTGCCTTCAGGTGAGGAGATATGTGATCGAATTTCCTCGTTCCCGTGATGAGTCTTGCCGCTGCGTTGAGACAGGCTGTTAGTGGAGCAGTGGATGTTTTCGGTAGGCCGGCTAACGTGGTGCAGCCATATTCGATCCTCGAGATAACTAGTGATTGGATGGCAAGTTTTAGATCCGCTTCTGAGATAAAGGGTTTCAGTTTTCTTAGATAGTTCAAGTGGAAACGGGCACTCTTCGCCATAGAGTTAATGTGTTCTTTCATGTCGAGGTTCTCGTCTAATGTAATTCCTAGGGATTTGGCTGAGTTAACTAGGGTCGGAGTGCAGTTAAGCGCGGTCACCAATTTAGCCCATTCCTTTACCTCTGGTTGACTCCTTGTCGGTGAGATTAACAGGAATTCTGTTTTGTTGGCATTAAGTTTCAGATGATTGGCTGTTAGCCATTGCAACGCTTTCTTTAGAGTTGTATTCATTAGGTCAATGTCATCGCTGCAGGCAATCTTCATATATATTTGCGTGTCGTCAGCATACATGTGGGAGGAGATCTGTGATTTTCGAAGAATCTCCGTGAGGGGTTCTACATATAAGTTGAATAGATCTGGGGATAACGTTGAACCTTGAGGTACCCCGATTGCGTTAGGGCATGGGGAGGAGATTGCTTGGTTGACCAGGAATAGTTGAGTCCTGTTCTGCAGGAAGGAATTAAACCATTTCAGTACGTTTCCAGATAAACCCATCCTGTCTTGTAGCCTGATCATCAGGATCTCATGATTTACCGTGTCAAATGCTGATGACAAGTCTAGAAGGATCAGTAGGCACGCATGATTTTGGTCAAGGGCTTGTAAGGCGTCATCAACAATATGTAGGATCGCAGTTTCGGTGCTGTGCCCTGTTCTGAAACCTGATTGGCAGTCATCAAGTAATGAAAACTTAGCGATGTGTTGACTCAGTTGGCCCTGCACGCATTTCTCAATGAGTTTGGCCAGTAAAGGGATGTTGGTCACTGGTCGGTAGTTATTCGGGTCTGTTGCATCCGCTGTTGGTTTTTTGATGATGGGAACAACCTGCCCAGTTTTTAGGCAGTCAGGGAGGGTTCCTTGTGCAAGTGAGGCATTTATTATCTCAGTCCAGATCGGAACTAGAGTGTGGCTGATTTCTCTTACACATTTTGCCGGTAACGGGTCTTGATAGTGGTTGTTCGGTCTAAGTTCTGCTAGCGTTTTGGCGATCTTTCCCTGGTCATATAGTTCAAATGTGTCCCAATTAGCCTTATTTTTTGTTTGAAGATCCTCCGTTGACGCATTAGCCTCATTTTTAGATGAGGGAAGGGTCGTGAGGTTAGCCGCTGCACTTGTGAGCTCAATTTCTAGCAGTTTCGTTTTTTCCGTAAAAAATGAGGAGAATTCCTCGCAGCTTATGGGGTTTTTTGGGTTCTCTTGAGCCGTTTTGGTTAGTTTATTTGACTGTTGTTTTAGAGTCTCGAAGAGTTTTCGTGGTCTGTTTATGGCATTGTCCAGTTCAGCCCTTATAAATTCTTTTTTGGAGTCGATTATCTTTTTGTTATATTGTTTCCTTGTTTTTCTGAGGGCTTTCAGCTCGGGAGAGGAGGGATGTTGTCTCCATTTCCTTTCAGCCATTCTCAGTTTTCGTCTGTCCTCGTTCAGTGCCTCATTGAACCAAGGATTTTTTGGCTTTTCCGAGACTCTTTTTTGAGGCATGGTGTCATTAACTATATTACCGATCGAGGTTATGTAGTGATCCGTCAGCTCATTGACATTCTGACTGTTGTTACGAGGCTTCAGGTCTTTCTCACATCTTTCAACCAATAGTTCAATATTAGCTTCTTTTGTATCTCGTGTCAGTTTTTTGAACTTACGGGGTTGCACGGTCCTGCCCTTTTTCATTGTAGGTATCGCGAATGTTATGGCGTGATGGTCGGACCAATCACACGGGTCTATGGCGAGGATTACTGTCTCTTTGTTTCTTGAAATAATCCAGTCTAAAGTCGCTCCTTGTGAGTGAGTGGGCTGGGTACATACTTGTGTAAGGTTTAGCTCATAGAGGAAGTCTTTAATCGAGTTAACCAGTTTGTCATTGGCGTCGTCCCAGTGGAGGTAGTGTTTGTGTAGTGTAGGGTAGTGTAGGGTTTAGTGTAGTGTTGTGGTGTTGGTGTAGTGTAGGGTAGTGTTTGTGTAGTGTAGGGTAGTGTTTCAGGGTCTAGGGTAGTGTTTGTGTAGTGTAGGGTAGTGTTTGTGTAGTGTAGGGTAGTGTTATAGGGTAGTGTTTTAGGGTAGTGTTTGTGTAGTGTAGGCTAGTGTTTTGTGTAGTGTAGGCTAGTATTTTAGGGTTTAGGGTAGTGTTTGTGTAGTGTAGAGTCGTGTTTGTGTAGTGTAGGGTAGTGTTTTAGGGTAGTGTTGTGGTGTTGGTGAAGTGTCTGCAGCAACTGGGTGTCACCTGCAACTTAAACAACCATAGAGTTCTCAGAAAGGTTGAACCTGTATTTTTAGGAAACTATGAGAGCACTGAGCCCTGCATACACTGCTCGAGATATAATATTCAGCAGAATGAAGGGGACATGGGAGCCACACCCAGGGTCTAATCCGTAAGGAAAGACTTCAGCTATCCAATGCTGATCAGTTAACATGGTTTGAACTACCCAACCGAACAGAATACCATTATCGACCATATTGGACACTCCCATAAGTCCAGAAACAGCAGATTTGCCTGATCCCTCTGGTTCATAGTGCACCTGAGCTCATCTAGGTGGTCAGTGAAGCGTCTTCCTCAGCATGCAGATGAAGTACACCACACCGGAGCAGTAGTTAAACACTTTAATGCACCTGGTTGTTGCTGCCATTATCTTTCTGATTTGTTTCAATAATCATGTATTCGAGGCGTAGCGCAGCGTCTCCGTCGACCGCTTCACTGGCGAATTGGCAGGCTTTTTTAATGTGCTCAGCTGCAAGGAATTCATTTTCTTCTTTGCCCGTGTATGGGATGGAGCAGGGTTTTTACTCTACTTGTGTCAATGGCAGATTGCTTTGCATCAATCTTGGGCACAAGGGGCACGCACAAGCATTTTGCTGTACCATTACAAACTTTCATGGAGAGCAGCCTTCTTTTCTTTGGGGCACGTATCTCCAACTCACCGCCAGATGTAGCATCTTCCCCAACCCTGGAACATGTATATGAAGTACACCACACAGGAGCTGTAGTTAAACACTTCTTTTATTCCTCAGCATACACTCATGCACTGCACATTCTATAATACTCTTTATTGGCCACAATCTGACAACTCCCCGCCTATAACACAATTCCTGACTAGAGTCTGCACCAGAATCATGAGGGTCCTAGTGCATATAGTCTCAGTAGGCTACAGCCAGCAGAACCTTTTCAGTGCTGTGTGTGGCTTGAAAACGTGTCAGATGTAGTAGATGGTGTAGATGTGGTGCAGGGTAAATTGGAGAAGCAATTCAACTCTTTCACCAATATGATCCGTTCCGCTCGCGGATTTTGCGGATTTTCGGTAAATTCCCAATCCGCGAATTTACAGAAAATCCGCAAATTCGCACGCAGCGGATTTTTTTTCTTGGTGATACAATATTGCGGCGTGCGGCGTTCACTTACCGTCATTCAGCGTTTGCCGAGTTGTTTTTCTCGATATTTTGCGAGTGCTGCGCCATTTTGGATCTTGCTGCGGGATCCCGCGGGAGTTTGGCGACGCATCGCGAGAGTTCGCAATTGCGAACATGTAGGTGCGGCGGGCAGCAACAATCTCGCATTCACGAAATTACAAAATTTGCAATTCTGCACAAGAAATCTACTAGCAAGCAGCATAGACCTTCTGAAAATGATGATTTTTATCAGAATAACTCCTCAGGTTGACATTTGCCTGCACTTTTTTGGATTTGAGGCCTTTTGACTTTCTTTGGATCACTTTTGGATTAGAAATCAACTTTCACAAGTAAGTTTGTTTGGGGCATTACAGTTGCTGTTCTGCAGAAAAACGAGTTTTGCAAAACTGAAAGCACTCAGCAGGTGCAAAAGTTCACTCATCATTAGTAACCATTCCCTGTAGTACTTCCTGAGGGGCCCCTCCATAGTTCAGTTGCCTATGTTTGTTTGGGGCATTACAGTTGCTGTTCTGTAGAAGTTTTGCAAAACTGAAAGCACTCAGCAGGTGCAAAAGTTCAAACTCATCATTAGTAACCATTGCCTGTAGTGCTTCCTGACTGGGGTCCCTCCAGAGTTCAGTTGCTAGTTGCAACAATTCTATGACCCTGCTCTGACCCTCACAGCAGGCTCATAGAATAGCTACAAGTAGGCCACAAAGGTCCTGGGAAAACAAATTGCACTGCAACAGAAAGCAAATTACAGATAAGGAAGCAGGTGCCAGACTGGAATTTTAAAACAGTGACACATTAATAAATCAACCCCAAATTAATTCATGTCAGTTGAAGCAGGGCAGGTGTGCTTGCTTTTCCCCCCATAATCTACAGTGATGAATCAGAGGGTGGCATTGATGTACCAGAGGGTGGCATGGGTGAAACAGGGTGGCAGTGGTGAAACAGAGGGTGCTGTGAACCTGTGATGATGAACCAGACATAGAAACAACATAGTCGCGACCGTTGCGAGCCGACAAGTAAGTTCGCAATTGCGAACTGGTACAAAACCCTCGCGAACTGGCAGAAACCCTTGCGAACACCCAAAAAAAAAATTTGCGAGAATTCGCGGATTTTGCGGATTGCGAGTTCGCAAATACGCAAATTCGCGAACGCCAGATTCGCAAAATTCGCCCATGCTTAAAGATAGTAGCCAGTCCAGATGCTTATATTGTAGCGTTTCTGATCATCTTGGTAGGTGTAAATATTAAAATTCAACTCCGACTCTTCAGAGCCTTCACCTTGATTATAACATGCAACTCTTATAACCTGTTTCACCCTGGTACAGTCCCCAGGCAGAGTGCCTGGGGATGTTCCAGCTACATGTTCGTCTACAGTTGCCCACCAACACCCAGGCACAACTATTTGGGAAGTGCTAAGACAGAGAGCTGGGTCAACTCATCTGGATGGTACAGGGTGTGGGGTTGCATAGTACTCTTTCAGCTTTGCATTTCAGCCCACATGTGGTCTTGCCGGCTTGGCGGTAGCGTCAGTAGTGTTTTACTGCCAGTGGCATGGCCACTCTGCTCTCTACCTCAGCCTGACGGTGAACCCTGTCCCATGACCCCATGTCCTTTAAGCGGCAGTGGAGATTTACTGGGTGTCAAATGAAGAAGAGAGGCAGGAGCCTGCCACCCTGATATCAGTGGCATGTGTAACAAAACCTGATCCACCCCCGCCCCCAGGCAGTGTCCTTTGAAGGGCCCCTAACACTTTGCTGCCTCAGTGAAGTTCAGATTGCCATAGAAGAGTTTAAAAGGCACTTTAATTTCTTTCTCAAGTGTATGCAGTACTAATGGGTACAATTTTACACCCTGTGTAATGACCGTGCCCCATCATATCCTGGAGTGTGATCATATCTCTGAACTGGGCACCACAAGCATCCTGTCGTATGAGATGATCCAGGCTCCTACAGTTTCCACCCGACTGGAGAGACTGGTGGAACGGAGGTCTCCGAAAGGTTGGTGGGCGTTAATGTGGCAGTTCAGGTTGGCATGGCTTATGTTGTGGAGAGCTTTGTAGGTGAGGAGTTTAAAATGTGCACGCTTGTGTATCGGCAGCTAGTAGAGTGCCCTAAGGTGTGGTGTGATGCAGGTGTAGTGTGATATGGACAGATGATAAGATGTGGGAGGTTCAGGACTTGAGGTGCAATCTGCTGCACCTTTTTACAGTAGAGTGGAGTGTCATCAAGTGGAGTGGGATAGAGTGGCATAGAGTTGCATGTGTGGACTTGAGTGGCTTAAACTGGAGAGGCACAGAGTTGAGTGGCATAGAATTGAGTGGCATAGAGTGGGGTGGAGTAGACTTGCATATAGTGGAGTGGCGTTGAGTGGCATAGCGTATAGTGGAGTGGTGGAGAGTGCCATAGTGTGGCATTGTGCGGAGTTGAGTGGTGCAGGGTGGAGTGGTGTGGTATGATGTAGAGTGGCATGGAGTAAAGTGGCATAGAGTGGAGTGGTGTAGAGTGGCATAGATTAAAGAGCTGTAGAGTTGAGTGAAGTTGTGTACAATAGTACTGTTGTGAGTGTAAGTAACTAAAGTGTCACTAGTTACAGCTGATAGAGTGACAGCAACATAAATAATCTGTATACCTGTATTAAAAGTAGAAAGCTCATTGCATGTATAGGAATAATATCAAAACGCTTATTTTTTTTAAAAATCAGTGCGTTGCAAAAAGACAAGAAAGAAAAAGGATGAGGAAGAACACATGTATTTGGTCCATTCTCCAGGGAGAAGCTACCACAAGAAAAGAAGGGAAGCCTACTGGAGCAAAACAATCGAAAGATTGCAAAAGTGGCGTAGAGTTGAGTGACGCTGAGTAGAGTGGCAGGGAGTTGAGTGTAATAGCGTAGAGTAAAGTGACGTACAGTGACAGTGAGTAGAGAGCAATGGCATAGAGTGCCGCAGAGTGCCATTGTGTGGAGTGCCGTAGAGTGGAGCCGCCTAAAGTAGAGTGAAATGGTGTAGAGTGGAATGGCATAAAGTAGAGTGGTGTAGAGTGGTCTGGAGTGGTGTTGAGTGGCATAAAGTGGAGTAGCAGGAAGAGAGTGGCATAGAGTAGTACAGTTATGGGTGTAGGTAACTAAAGTGTCAATACAGACAGCAGATAGGCTGAAAGCAACATAAATAGGAAGCTGTATGCCCGTGTTAATGGTAGGAAAGCACATTGCAGGTCCAGGAATAATACCAACACACTTATAAAAATATTAGTGTTTTGCAAAGAGACAAGGAAGAGCACGTACTTGGTCCATGCTGCTGGGAGGAGCTAACACAAGACAGGAAGCTAATCCTATAGGAGCGAAGAAATCTAAAGATTACAAATGAGAGTGACAACGAAACCAACAAATGGTATGCTGTTGGCAGGTTGTAAGCCCACTGAGTTGTAAACAATATGTTTTGCAGTACAGAGTATTTGCTGTGTAGGCAAGGCCTAATTTTCAATGATTCTACCATGACTACGTTTTTGTTTTACTTTATGAGTGTTTTTTAAACATGTACACATTGTTTCGGCATTGTCCCTTTTTGCAATTATTTTATATATCTGCTGAGTGTCTTTCCTAAGATACTGTAATTAGTTTCTGTCCTGCCCCTGTATGTTTTCTGGCCTGCCTTCCACACTCCATTCTCTAGTTGCACTGAGTCTTGTTCCTTGGCTACCAATTTCATATAATTTGACCTACCCCACTTATTTGCATTCTGACTGAGTGTCCAGTACTGGGCCAAAGTCAGAAACCCTTGCTGTTCCTAGAATGGGTTCTGCACACCGAAGTGCAAAGGAAATGAAATGCACTTCATACAACTCTTCCACTACACAAAGACATTCAGGGCAAGGACAAAGTGGCCAATTCCCAGGATCACCACCTTCAAAGGGTCCCCATGGGAATGTGAACTTTCAATCAATCAATCAATCAGGGGAATTGTAAGCATACTACTCACCCGTGAGGGTCTCAAGGTGATGGGGGGAGGGGCAGCAGCTCCTTTCTGTCGAAAAGCCAGGTCTTGAGTGTCTTGTTGAAGATGTTCAGGGAAGGGGCGCGTCTGATGTCGATCGGGAGTTTGTTCCATGTCTTGGCCGCGATGTTTGAGAAGGCTCTTCCTCCTGTTCTGGCTCTGCAGATGCGAGGGGTTTCGGCTAGGGCGAGGTCGGTGGATCGGAGGTTTCTTTTGGGTTTGTGATATGAGATTTGTTTGTTGAGGTATTGGGGTCCTGTGGTGTGGAGGCTTTTGTAGGCGTGGGTGAGTATCTTGAAGGTGTCTCCTTTCTCAACAGGGAGCAAGTGGAGGTTTCGCAGGTGTTGGGTGATGTTTTCTTGTCGAGGGATGCTGAGTACGAGTCTAGCTGCGGTGTTCTATATGGTCTGGAGCTTGAGGAGCAGAGACTTGTTGATACCGGCGTGGAGGGCGTTTTGGTAGTTGAGTCTGCTTGTTATGAGTGTGTGGGTGACGGTCTTTCTTGATTCGGTGGGAATCCAATTGAAGGTCTTTCGGAAGATGCCGAGGGTGTTGCAGCAGCTGGAGGCGACGGCGGGTGACCTGTCGGGTCACAGAAAGAGAGAGTAGTCAAGTACGATGCCGAGGATCTGTGCGTTGTCTGTGGGTGGGTGCTGCCGATGTGGGCAGTGGGCCACCAGGTGTTGTCCCAAGCCGAGAGAGAGGGTCCGAGGACGAGGATCTCTGTCTTCTCCAATTTGAGCTTCAGGCAGCTGCTACTCATCCATGTTGCAACGTCCTTCATTCCTCCCTGGAAGTTGGGTTTGGTTGTGATGGGGTCTCTCTATTAAAACTCTGTCTATTCTATTTCTTCTATAAACCTCTCTCCCTTTGTGTACCTCTGACTCTCTTCCCAGTGCAATCTCAAGGAATGTTGGGGTCCCGGGCAAGACATATTTCAACTGTGTTTTTGTGACCCTGTTAAGGTTAAACATTTAAATTAATATTGTTTGGCATCATGCTGGCTTAAATTATCCAAAAATGGGTAATAAAAATCACATTTGTTTCTTACAGGGACCCCCCAAATATGTCTTGCCCAGGCCCCCAAAATCTTTGACATTACACTGCAGTGCACCTCAGTCGTGTTTTGCAGCCATATACATATCAATAAGCAGGGAACACAATCAAGATGCCTATACACACTTCTCTCTCCTCTTTTTTCACCGATTTAAAGGCACTTCAATCTGTCACACTTAGGGCCTCAGATGCAATACCCTTTGTTGTCCTTTACTGGAACATATCACCGTCACCGAAGCCTATTGTATGGGTTTGTATACTAAGACTCCATGCAACATTTTGCAGAGCAACTATGCAGGGCAGTTATGGTGTATGATTCTGCACACCAGCAGCATCCACCTCCATGGGCAAGGTGGGGGCATCTGGTTTCAGACGCAGAACTAAAGAGAACAAAATGTTCTGAACTATAGTGTTAGACCTCAACCTAGAGGTACTAGAAAATAATGCACACATTAAATGAAAAACAAATACAAGTTAAACTAATCATTAGAGCGCAGGAGACCCCTTTCTTTTCTTTCAAATTGATACAACTCAAGAACCTAAAACTTGCTGGAACGATTATTGTTTAACAGAAAGATTGAGAACTATTTTCACAAGATTAAAAAAAGCTTGAAACCTTTGTTCCCAATAGGTCACACCCACCTCAGCCTCTGGATTTTGTAAGGCATCAAAGGCCAGGGATTTCAGGGGTGAAATGGCACAATGGTATGCTGGATGGATGAAAGTACAAGAGAGATGGGGGCAGTGGCATAACAAAACTTTAGGGGGCCCCAACAAAGTACATGGAGGTTGCCCCATCTCACTGACCCAGCCGGGAGCTCTCATGCCAGGGGCTCCCGTCCGTGCACAGTGGCACTGGCCCCCCTGGAGCTCGCCCACCCACCGCAGGGCAGGGGTAATGTTAATCCATTGGATGGGGGAGACAGTGGTTGAGAGGAAGATAGGCTTAGAACTGGCACAGCTCAGAAGTGCGCTGATTGTGCTGCAAAGAAAGTGTACTTTTTGGTGTGCAACACGTGACCACCATGCGGAGGGCGGTATGTGGGGCATAAGTAGGACACGGCAGTGCTCACTGAACGCAACAGCCAAGTTACAGGTAAGCATTATTGGCAGCTCCTCCACTAAGGTGGAGTAGCGTCGCCCCACTGCTTTTAGCAGTGCAAAGCAGGACAGATAAAATGATAATAACTTTACGTTACTATCATTTTATTTGTTCTTGCTGCTTGGCATCTTTGCGGGCGGGGCAGGCTGCTCTGATCTTAGTGAAGGAGTGGTGGGCACTCGTTAAGGTATGCAATGACTGTATGGACGGCCCTCACCGGTCGGCTAAACAGTCATGCGCACTTTGCATGTTCTCCACCCAGGCTACAATACAGCCTGGGTGGAGAACATGCCCTGGCCCCCAGCCCCTGGCTGAGCACCGAACCCGCGCGCTCAGACCAATCACAAAAGTGCTTTCTATGGGGAGCTTGGGAGCTTCCTGTATGCACAGAAGCAGGAAGAGGACGGAGGAGAGCCGGGAGGTAAGTTAATTTGATTTATTTAGAAATGCAAAACCATTCGTTCCTATGGACCTTTAGGCATATAGGACTGAATGGTTTAGAATTTCCTAAATAGCAAATTCCTAAGGCGATTCCTACTCTGTAGGAACTGCTATTTGAAAATCTCTTTTTTTGTACATTCCATTTTGCATTTCCTAAATAGCGATTTCTTAGGATTTACTCTATGGGAAATGCAAACTGGAAGTTTCGTACATCTGGCCCTAAGAGTTGTTTGAAACACAGGCAGTGTGTGTCTTGTAAACCCCTTCTAAGGTATTGATCTATAGATTTATGGAGGGCACTCTATGGATTCAAGCACACTCCTTATTACCTTTACTCAACCAATGACACCAATTCGGTCAACAAACCCCAACAGCGAATTTGTGATTTTTCATCATGTTGCCTGTCTCTCGTCCATTTCATCCCTTTTTAGACTTGAAGGTCCATGCACTTTGGGCTATCAGCACAGAAACATGTCTCCCTCATGCGTATCATGAGGAAGAACCACAGCAGGGCTTTACTAAGTGGTGCCTTAGGTTTTTCTTGAAATTTGCACCCCCAAGATATATCTGGTAGATATTCAGGAGCCCAGCATATCCTACTTCCTCCCCAGTCTCTCTCCATCTGCGAATCAGCCAGTTACGACTGGCAAAAAGGTTTGACATGCGCCCTTTAGTGCCTTCAGAGGAGCGGCTCCTCTGTAGACACATAGATTTCCCCCAGGTGGGTGAGATCTCTAAATACAGCGGGTGGTTATGGCCTTCACCACCCTAGCGAACGGTACGCCACCTGCCCGACTATACATGACTCCCTAGGACTTCTGCCTGCAGATAGGCCTACCCCCACCCCCCACACCTCTGAAAATACGATCATGTGCTCACAACATGTGCACGGGTAACAGTTGTGTCAGCTACTGTTGATTATTGCTGACATATGCGTTTTATCAGTGAGAGCTACAATATCAGCTGCATGTAAAAGAACATACATGTATGTCATGCCTTGCCAAGACCCTGTGCCAACAGAATGGTGTAGATGCTTGCCTTTTGTAGCCTCTGGTGTTACAGTGAGTGGTGTTGAGCTCCCTCTGTTACACCCGAACCTAC
Organism: Lissotriton vulgaris; assembly: GCF_964263255.1. Lineage (NCBI taxonomy): Eukaryota > Metazoa > Chordata > Amphibia > Caudata > Salamandridae > Lissotriton > Lissotriton vulgaris. The sequence continues at coordinate 1,862,656,456 of NC_141687.1, forward strand.
TTGCCACTTTAATGAGGCAAGTAAAATCAGGCTCTCCCTGTGATCCTGCACCTCCGAGTTCCCTAATGGCCGTTAGCCACACTACTTTCTCACTGCACCATCAGGATTCAAGCAAGCCGGGCCGACGACGGCTGAAATGCCAGAAACCGGTCCCCGGTAGCTTGTCTCCTTTCTGGTGAAGAATTGGCTTGGTAGTTTAGTCTGCCCTGTTCCCATGATGCACTGGGCCAGGGACAGACTGATTTGCATATAGCCAGGTTCTGAACTGGGATGGTGCAGTGAGATAAATAACGGTGATGGATCAAGCCCTGATCTTTGGACTGGGTAAGAGTGGTCTGCTTAATTCAGACACTCTGTTCATCACCACCCCCTTTTCTGAATCGTTTTTGGCCACTATAGGTGTGGCAGGGTATACTCAGACATGAGTCCCTTTCTCACTGCACCATCAGGATTCAAGCAAGCCGGGCCGACGACGGCTGAAATGCCAGAAACCGGTCCCCGGTAGCTTGTCTCCTTGCTGGTGAAGAATTGGCTTGGTAGTTTAGTCTGCCCTGTTCCCATGATGCACTGGGCCAGGGACAGACTGATTTGCATATAGCCAGGTTCTGAACTGGGATGGTGCAGTGAGATAAATAACGGTGATGGATCAAGCCCTGATCTTTGGACTGGGTAAGAGTGGTCTGCTTAATTCAGACACTCTGTTCATCACCACCCCCTTTTCTGAATCGTTTTTGGCCACTATAGGTGTGGCAGGGTATACTCAGACATGAGTCCCTTTCTCACTGCACCATCAGGATTCAAGCAAGCCGGGCCGACGACGGCTGAAATGCCAGAAACCGGTCCCCGGTAGCTTGTCTCCTTTCTGGTGAAGAATTGGCTTGGTAGTTTAGTCTGCCCTGTTCCCATGATGCACTGGGCCAGGGACAGACTGATTTGCATATAGCCAGGTTCTGAACTGGGATGGTGCAGTGAGATAAATAACGGTGATGGATCAAGCCCTGATCTTTGGACTGGGTAAGAGTGGTCTGCTTAATTCAGACACTCTGTTCATCACCACCCCCTTTTCTGAATCGTTAGCCACACTATCCTTCCTGTTATGTTGGAGGTACTTAATGCCTCAATCTCCACTAACACAGTCCCACCAGCATGGAAAGAGGCTAGGGTGAGGGCACTCGTGAAGAAACCTAACATGGACATAAATAACTTCAGTAATTATCGTCCCATTTCCCTGCTCCCTTGGATCAGCAAGATACTAGAGAAATACATCAACAGTCTTTTGAGCAATTTTCTAGAAAACAATCAGTTGCTTGACCTTTCACAAACGGGTTTCCGCCCCAAACATGGGACGGAATCTGTTTTGCTGGCAGTTCTGGAGGAAACTAGAAAAATCTTAGATCGAGGAGGATGGCGGCAGTCATCCTCCTCAATCTAAGCGCTGCTTTTGACACAGTGAATCATGAAATCTTAGCGTCTCTATGACATTGGAATTCAGGGGGGAGCATTGAAATGGATCAGGTCTTTCCTGAGTGATAGAACCTTTCAGGTTTTTGAGGGAAATACCACCTCCACCAGCAGACCATTGGGATGTGGGGTCCCGCAGTGCTCCTCGCTTAGCCTTATGTTGTTTAACGTCTATATGAGGCCGCTGGCTGGGATCGTCCGTCCATATGGTATTAAGATCATTACCTATGCGGACGATACCCAGCTAGTAGTCTCTCTGATGCGGGCCGAGGGCTCTGCGGCCATGGTGGATCTGGCAGGCTGCCTGAGCGAAGTGAACAGCTGGATGACCCTGTCTTGTCTCAAGCTTAATTGGGACAAGACAGAGGTCATGCTGTTGGGACGCTCGGCTCCATCCTCGGTGGGCTCGATTTGGCCAGCCTGTCTGGGCTCCCCTCCAGCTCCCAAGAATGCCATTAAGAGCCTGGGCATTTGGCTGGATAGGTCCCTGACTTTAGATTATCAGGCCACCAAGCTATCGGCCACCTGTTTTGGCCTTCTCAGAATGTTAAGGAGGATACTTCCCCTGTTACCATTCAAGGCCAAACAAACCGTCGTACAGGGACTGATCCACTCTAGACTAGATTTTGGAAACGCACTTTATCTTGGAGCCCCCGAATCCACATTGCAGAAACTGCAAGTTATTCAAAACTGTGCGGCCCGCACCCTACTGCAAATTCCCCGTAGGCTTTCTGCTAGACCTGGACTGAAAACACTGCACTGGCTCCCTGTTAGGGACAGGATTAGCTTTAAGTCCCTCTGTATTGCCCATAAGTCATTCTGGGGAACAGGTCCAGCAATTAATCTCCCTTTAATCACCCCGTACCTCCCTATCAGACAGCTGCGTTCAGCCAATGCATTTCTTGCTATCGCGCCCAGGGTCAAACGGACTAGAGTGGGAGGCCGTTCTTTCACCCTAAATGTGGCCAGGTTGTGGAAAACTCCCTTCCCCCCACTTAAGGTCCAATCCTGACCTAACCTCCTTCAGGAAACAACTGAAAACCTTCTTGTTCAATAAATAGGCCCTCCTCGTCCTCTTGTGCTATCCGCCCAACTTTAAGAACACCTCTTAGTCACAGCGCTTGGACCCCCCCGGGCAACTATCTGCGCTTTACAAAATGCATTTTCATTTCATTTCATTTCAGTGCCTTTTGCTTATTGTGGTGTGCGCCTTTGTGCTTACTGTTTCACATGCACTTGTGGCTGTCTAGCATCTGTCCTCCCATTTTCTACATAAATGTAATGTTGCCGACCAACATGCAAGTGTGCTGTGAAGGGCCATAGTTTTCAGTTGCATTCTTAATCTATTCTAGTGTGTGTGGCTAAAGGCAGGTTAGGTGCCACTCTATTTTGATAAGAGCTAGTGGCACAGTGGTGTATGAGTACAAGCAACTTCATAAAGGTGAAATGGCAGTACAGATGTTCATATTGGGCTACACGTCTTAGCGGAGCCAAGGTGGATAGTGTGCTGTCCACTGCGAACCAATATTTTATGAGGATATGATGGTGACTATTGTTAGGTGGAGTCAGTCAAGCACCTGCCAACAAAGCCCCTCCTGTATGCAGATTGCTGTTGATGCTCCTCTAAGCCCTTTAACAAAAGTGCCAGCATCAGCAGGTTCTCTTGGAAGACCATGAAGTATACTGCTTGCAACATCCATGATTTCTGTGAGTGGATGCTCAGTTGGCTGTAATTTTCTGTGAAGGAATTTCCACATAAACCAATAATAAATGTGAGTGTTTTATAACTCACTGCGGATACGCCATTACTGGATGTGTAGTAGCTGGCCATAGTGTTTCTACAGCAATTTTTAATATCTGATTGCAAATTTACTACTTGCAGTATTTCTACCCTTACACTGCTTATCTTTACATACATGGTGGTAACAGTGCCCTGATCTCACATTTTAGGCATTGTTCCGACACACAAAACAATGTTGCCAGGAGGCATCCCCCTGGACCTGAAAATACTGACGTTCTACTGACTTTGCAATACAACTGTATTTCTTTACATTTAGCATAACGGGGCTTTCACCACACTAAAACTATGACTACACCCTAGCGATCTGAAATCCATCAATCAGTCAACTTGATTACTTGGTTTTCAAGTTTCTCCTTAGTATGGCACTATGCTTCTCCATGACAAAGAAAGTGAAAGATGTGTCTAGTCATCCGCTGTAATCAACTGATTGGTTAAACCTTTTGCCATTTGGTGCTGTGGGGCAACTCATTCACTAGTGCCTTAATACTTGTTAATGTCTTCTTTATGGTATCTGGACGTAGGTTGCATGTAGCATATGAAATCAGAGAGCCATGCTATAAGCATGGTTCCATCTTCCCCCGTTGTCTGGGGATGCCTTTAGCATATAATATGTGTGGTTGCCGCCACAGCATTGAAGGATCCTGGGACCTACGGTTCAGCATTACAAGGCTGCCTCATCAAGCAGCAATGGTTAGGATCAAATGGGCAAAGTTAATGTGTATAATATCACTTTCTGATGCTGGATAATTGGATCGATAGAGTCATCTTCAACGTGCTATGTGCCTTACCTCCCTAGGTTTCAAAAGGCTGCCTATGTTCTCCAAATAAGTCTGAGGGCCCGGTGGAGGACAGATTGAATGCTTTCTGCTGCGCCCACAGAGAACATGCAGTAGGTTCCTTTGTGCGCCCTACTACCTTGGGGCGCTGATAGTGAGGGGCTATCACTAGGCTCCAAATTACAGATCAATATTAATTATGCTGCTCTGAATCCTAACACTGTGCCTCCTCACTTTCCTCCTCCTTGCAAGGACAAGACGCAGGCTGCACTATTTCCTAGGCAGCAAGAGCGGTTGGGCAGTGGAGGTGGGATGGTTGAGGTTTCTCCTCCTGATAGCAGGTAGCCCTCCCCTTAAAATGTAAAGAGATAAAAAGATCCCCTTACACCATTGTGGTTACTGGTTATGAGCAGACTACCCACATATGTTACTTGGCATGTTGAACGTAGCCAAGAGCGGTTGTGGCCAAGATGGTGACTCAGTAAGATGTGTAACCCTTAGCTCTGGTGCGGCCTACCAGCCCAAACAAGAATCCTGGCATTGGAAACGCTATCCACCTGAACAGAGGTTGCGGGGGCCTGCTATAGTCCACAAAAGTTCTGATTCATATCAGAGTACCCATCATGGCAAGAATACAACTCCGGGGTCCCTGGTGGAACCGGACCGCCGAACGTCACTGAGATCTTCTGGAGCGAGCTGTCCCATAATCATGGGACCGCCTTCTACTTCGATGGGACCGGTGGCCAGAGGGGCATGGGGGCACAAGGTGAAGCTGACTGAGTGTGAAGGCCAGGAGTGGGTATCCAGTGGCTGGTGTTTACTGCACTCCAGCTGAACAGCCCAGTGCTGGGCTGAGGAGACGCTGCAAGAGTGTGTAAGGATAGGACTGGGCAGACGAACAGTCTGAACCCGTTGGACACCTTACAATGCTGTGTGGACCTGCCCATGACCTAGAGAGTGCCCGCTGTGACTTTGATATGTTCCTGGCCCTCAAAAACCCATACCTACCCAAAACCCTATATTTACTATTACCATCCAAAAACCCATACTACCATAAACCCTAAAATGACCCTTGCCGCCCAAAAACCCATATCCACCCTAAAATTACCCTTACCACCCAAAAACCTATACTCGCCCTGAGCCCTAAAAATGCCCTTGCCACCCCAAAACCCATACCTACCCTAAACCCTAAAATTACCCTTACCACCCAAAAACGCACACCCACCCTAAACCCTATAATTACCATTTCCACACAAAATCCTATACCCACCCTAATATATATAGTTAGGACCAAAGTTTCCATACAAAAATATTTTTATGTGTCGCCAATAACTTTGGCACTGCGTGACGAATCTTCATGAAATTTTCACAAAACTTCCCCTTTTTGGTTCAGCTGCTGTGTTGAAAGTTTTCGAGTGATCCAACAAGCAGGGCCGAGAAAAAAGGGGGGATCCCCAAGCGTGTTTTCCCCGTGTTATGTCTATGGAGATTTTTAATTTTTTGGGCACGACTACAGCCCCAAACCGCTACACAGAATTCCCCCAAATTTGCCAGAAAAATAGATGTGGGTCCAGAAAGTGTGCTTTTTGTAATTTGTGTTGATCCGTTCAGTAGTTTCAGGGATAATTATGTTTAAACACATAGATATCTGAGAGCCCAACATCCTACTGAATCCCTACTGAAATTTGAATGTCTGCCAACCATTAAGTGTTGTCAGCCATCTATACGCTTGATTTAACTGAATCCCACAAAAAATGTAAAAACAAAAAGAAAAGGGGGCAGGGTAGAAACACACGACCCTCTAGGGCTATTGGGGGGTCGGGCCAAAAGCATTTTTTTTTTAATCGGTGTGATCGTAGGATCTGTCTGAAAATGTTTTTAAAAAACAAAGCTCAGGCTCCCGCACTTCATTAATAATTGGCCCCAGGGTGGGTCAGGTCCAGGGGGAATTGTTTAATAAGGGAGACAGGGCGCATGGACCCCCCTCCTAGGGCCTAATATTGCCCCGGGGACCACGACCTCCATGGGGTATTTTAACAAAGAATGTGGGGGGAGGCCTGTACTGCCTCCCCTGGTGCCCCGGGGGCCACCACCTCCCTATGGCTTATATTTTTATGAATGGGTGGGTCCTCTTGGACCCACCAAGCCTAGGGAACCACCTCCTCCTTTATTTTAATTTGATGTGAATAGACCCTCTGCAGCCCCAGTGGGCCGCCACCTCCCTAGGGATTTAATTGAAAAAAATTCTGGGGCTGTGCTGACCTCCTAACTTTTTTAAAAAAAAGAACAAAATAAGTGGGGGGCAGGCCCCAGGGGATGCGGCCCTGGCCCCAGAATTGGCCCGGGAGGGTGGCCGCTCAGCCCCACTCTCTCTAAATAATAATTTAAAAAAGATTGAAAGTAAAGGCCGGGGGGATGAGGTCCTTGGGGCCTAAATCGGCACTGTTAGCGGGGCTGCATTCCCGCCCCACCCATTGAAAAACAGCCTGGCTCTGGGGGATGGGGTCCTCAGGGTGGATAATGGCCGGCCCAGAGAAAGGAGGATACACAGTCCCCCTCCCTTAAAGTTTTTCTTTAATAAAAAACTCAGGCGAGTCAGTGCTGGCCATGCCACCACTCTGAAAACTCGCATCCTGGTGCAGTGCCAGTTTTCAGATTAAGTCCCCTTGGATGCTGAGGGCCTTTGGAGGTATCCAGTGAGTATCAGTCAGCGGGATTACTGAGAGGTCTTGGAGGCCATGCCCCCTTTCTCCACCAATCTGCAAACGGGACTCCTGGCATGCTGCTACTTGGGGAATGAATTCCACTTTAATCCTGAGGGCCTTAGGACTGAAGTGGACTTCTTCCCCCAACCAATAGTACTCCAGGAGAGGCATTTGCAGAGTGGTGGTGAAAGGTGGCGTGGTCTCCGACAACTTCTTAGCAATCCAGCTGTTTGGGACTTACTGAAAGTAAGAGGAGGGGTAGATGCCCCCCAAAGACCCTCAAGAGTAAAGGGGACTTCATCCCCCAAATAGTAGTGTGCCAGTAGGTTCGTTTGCAGAGTGGGAGAGAAAGGGGGCATGTCCACCGAAAACCTCTCAGCAATCCCACTGTGTGGAACTTGCTGGAGGTAACAGGAGGGGTAGTTGGTCTCCAAGGGCCATCAAGAGCCCAGGGGGCTTCATCCCCCAACTGGTAGTGCACCAGGAAGCTTGTTTGCCGAGTGGTGGAGATAGTGGACATGTTAACCGAAAACCTCTCAGCAATCCTACTGTGTGGGACTTGCTGGAGGTGTGGCATGAGTTATAGTTAGCTCACTAACTATAACCGCTGAATTTCACTGGTTTTGTATGAGTGAAACCTGAGTCTAACTATAACCTCCCTTTACCCTTTGTTTTTTTCAGTGAAGTCCCTGTAACCCATGGTTTGGTTTTTTCAGTGAATATATTCACAGAAGAAAACAAAGGTTACAGCTAAGTTAAAGTTAGGCTCACATTTCACTATTCAAAACCATAGAAATTCAGCAGTTAAAGTTACCTAAGCTAACTATAACTTATGCCCCCGCAATGCGCTGCTTATGACCGCACATATTACATCAGTCATGACATGGTCAGTGACATCACTGATTACATCACTGATGACATCTCCAGTGATTGAGAGTTTGTTTTTTATAGTTTGGGTTTTAAAAATATATACTAAGGTACCACAAAAGTTAAAGTAGTATAAGTTGTGTACTAATAATGAGTAATACTATTTCTGACATATATTATGTGAGTGGCTGTGCGACTATCCATGTGTGAGCGGGTGTGCGAGTCACTGGGTGGGTACGTGAGTGGTTGTGTGAGTGCCTGTATTGGTCAATAGGTTGATGTGTGACTAGCTGTATGTGTGACTGACTGGCTGGGTGAGTGGCTGTATTGGCTAGTGAGTAGGTGTGTGAGTGGGTGTATGGATGGGTGAAGGGGTGTGTGAGTGCCTGTATGGGTGAATACGTGGGTGTGTGAGTGTCTGTATGGGTAAGTGAGTGACTGTGTGAGTGGCTGTATTGATGAGTAAGTGAGTGTGTGAGTAGCTGTATAGGTGGATGAGTGGTGTGTGTCTGTCTACATGGGTCTTATGGGTCTGTGAGTGTGTGTGTGAGCAGGGTTGGCTCCAGGGCGCAACCTGTGCCACTCCACCGGTCACTTACTTCAGGGGGTACTGTGTTTGCAAGATTATTTTGGTTTTAAAAGCACCTCCTGCCACGTTCTTTGCCTAGTCCAGCAATTTCCAGGCAACAATAAAAATATCAAGATAACTCCAGTGATTAATGTTCTTCCTGGAGAGAGATCGGAGTTTTGTCTAGTTGATGTTTTGACTGATCTTAAAACAGCACAGAGAATTAACAAAGACATCATTTTGTTACTTGCAGTTTATAAAATCAGATCCTAAAATAAAACAACAAATTATTAACAGTCATAAAAGAATTACATGCACACTGCAAGGTATAGATTAGAGCATAGATTAATGTTCCAAAACAGTTTATTTGGGTAGAAATCAGTTCTTAGTTTCAAAGAGAACTCCCAACTTTGGTGTTCCATTTTCTATTCTGAATTTGTACTTCTCCAGACCAAGCCCCCTTAAACTATACTGCCTACTAGTATAGATGACATGTCACTCCTACACCTTGTAGTCCTCTGGCAAATGTAACATTTCCTATATGCTGGCTTACACACATATGTTTGATTGTCTCTGTGTAATGTGTGTGTGATGCAAACTGCTCTGACACCCTACACTGGTATGAGTGGAACTATATAACTAATTAAAAGCATTTGAAAGAGAGTGGTTATGGAGATTTGAGGGGCACTGTTAAAAGGTTGTTGTGAGGGAATCCGTGGTGGAAGTGGTCACCACCTCCACCATGGATGGGGTGGTGCCAACAAACATTGTTACACCGTGAACCACCAGTGCTATCTATAGTAAGCCCTGTGTGTGAGTGGCTGTATCATTGGCTCAGTGGCTGCTTGAGCAGCTCTATAGGTGAGCGACTGGTCTGTGTAAGTGGATGCATGGGTGAGTGAGTGGCTGTAGAGTGGGTGTGCGGGTAAGTGAGTCGGTGTGTGAATAGCTGTATTGCACAGTCAGTGTCTGTATTAGTGGCTGTATAGGCGAGTGAGTAGGCGTGTGAGTACTTGTATAGATGTGTGAATGGGTATGTAAGTGGTTGTGTGTGTGTGAGTGGCTCTGTTGAGAGGCTGCATGGGTGAGTGACTGGGTGTGAATAGTTTCATTTATTTCTCTGCCCGCGAGATTAAACATCCACTTCAAGTGTGCAGAAGCACTTGGCACAGCACCTGCCCGCTGAAATCCAAGTGTTTGTTTGATAGGAATTATCAGCTCCCGCAAAGCAAACAGCTATGTCCCTGGGGGGGGGGCAACCCGGGACATAATCGTAGCCAGCACTGGGGGTGGCGGTCTTCTGGGCCATTAATGACTCTAGGAGGAGGGCCCCCATCTACTCTGTACACAGGCCGTCTCCGGGGAGGTAGTGGTCCCTGAGGCCATATATGCCCCCCTCTTTTGCGTTTATTTTAGCACTAGGGAGGTGATGGTACAGGAAGGGCCGTGCGACCCCCCCCCATATTATTTCAATATTTAACCCCGGGGAGAGGGTGGTCATGGGAGGGGTCTGTGTGGATCCTCGCCTATTGTTATTAAAATTAGCCCTGAATTGGTGGTGGTCCCCAGGACATTTTTAAGCCCTTGGAAGGGGGCCCCATGTACCTCCCTCCAATGTAATTTAAAGACCACATACCCCCGGGACCTAGCTATAATTAAAATAAGTGTGGGTGACCACGCGTGTTTTTTTTTATTTTTCATGGAAATATTTCATGAAAATTGCTGTGAATTAAAAAAAGAAAAGCTTTTTTGCCGCCAGGGCCCCTTTGGAAACCCAAGACTAAAGTTTGGGAGTCAAGGTATTCCTACCCTGCCCTTTTTCTTTTGTTTCATATTGTTTTGGGGGGTACTCGTTAAAGCTGAGTTCCAAGATGGCTGCCAACCCTTCCTCGATTAAATGTTGCCATCCATCAGAGCTCTGCAGATCTCTGCACAAGCTCACAAGCTTATTTCAAATTAGCTGCAATCGTAGATGTACAAATTTGGATTTTCTTTGATTTCTGAACATCTACTGAACCAATTCACACCAAATAACTGAAAGGGGTAAACCTGTGAACTAAAAGTTACCTTTCCGCCATATTCAATGTAAGTCTGTCCTGCGATTCGGGCTATAGTCATGTTCAAAACTCCTATTGGCACTTATATGGGAAACACACTTTTTTTTATCTCCCTTTTTCTGAGTCCCTGTTTGACGGATCACCCCAAAACTTCAATTGGATTGCTGTCTGATCCGTCGCAGCCTCATGGAAGTGCAATGAGATTCCATTATTATTTAAATCCCGGGTTGTGCAGCTATTGACCTGAGCCCTAAAGGACATCATTGTGTTGGAAATGCTGCCTGTGGTAAGGATGAGTGCTTGAGTTATGCAGAAACAGCTGGTAAAAAGGACTCGACCATTTATGGTGAATTTGATGAGATCCCCCAGGCGACACAGTTTTGACATTTGCGAGGTGGGGCCGTCCCGTATCGGCGTTGGGCTAGACCATCAAATATATAATCCACCACTTCGATACCCCTAGACATTTTTTGCCACTTGTGTGCCTTTACCATTCATGCTTTCACAACGATAAAGGCATCCGTGATAAAGGCATACAGAAAAATGTGGAGTAAAATCCTCTATCCGGTGTTTAACTACTGCTATGCAAACAAAACGGTCCTCCCATCTTGGAAAGGGAGTATAGTGGTCCCTCTTTTCAAGAAGGGAGACCGAGATGCCCCAAAAAAGTATCGTCAAATTGCCCGCTTAGATGCAGTAGGTAAAGTGTTTGCTAAATGCCTCTTGATGCAAATAAATGATTGGGTGAATGGGGGGTGAAATTTTACCTTTTGAACAAACAGGGTTTAGGTCAAAACATGGAACTATGGACAATGTAACGGCTCTACAGGTAATACATGAAAAATATGTTAAAGTCAGAGGTGGAAGAGTGTAAACAGTGTTTATAGACTTCTCCACAGCATTTGATAAAGTAGATCGATCATTGCTGTGGGGAAAATTGTCGAACCTGGGAATGCCAGCCATCCTCTTGGAGTTAGTCCGTGCTCTTTATACAGATACCTGGTGCAGAGTCTTATTGGGAGGGGAAAGATGTCTCTCCCAAATAATTCACACTGTAAATGGCCTAAAACAGGGATGTTTATTGGCCCGCTACTTTTCTCTCTTTATATCTCTGACCTTCCCTATGTTCTGTCTCAAAGTGAAGGCATTGCGTCATTATTGGGGGGGAAATCAATTGTTTGTTTACTCTATGCGGACGACATTCTAATATTGGATTTAACGCCGAGGGGATTAAATAGTCGTCTTCAGGTGCTTCATGAGTATGCAGAGGCCCATTTTTTTAAAGATAAATGTAACTAAAAGCAAAGTAATGTGCATGCATGGTAGAAAAAAGCTGAAGTATGGAAACTTTGTTTGGTCTATAGGTGGGCAAAAACTAGAACTTGTAAAATCCTATGTCTTATTGGGAAAAACGGTGTGTAGCAATTTAAGTGATAAAGCACATATAGAAAATAATATTCTCAAAGCAATTACACAGGGGAAATGTTTAGGTTCCCTCTACAGGTCAACTGGAAGGAGACACTTTGGAATGCTATTGGAGGTCTTTCGTGCTAAAATTCCTGCCTCTTTGTTATATGGTATGGAATTACTTGACCTAGGAAAATGGGGTTCCCTAAATATAACAGAAGGTAAAATTTTACGGAGCATAGCCTCAGTTAACTCTGCTTGTCCCATGGCCGCTTTAAGGTTGGAATTTGGATTAAGAAGCACCCAGGTACAGGGACTTGCGGGGATAGTACGTTGGGTTATAAGTCTTGTAAAGGGTGAGGTAGGGACAATAAGATCTTTTATCCGGAAAGAATTATTGGGAAGTTTAAATGAGCAATCTCTGATTGTTAAAAATTTTAGAGCTGCGGTAGACTTACTTCAACTGGATAAAACCATACTTTTCACCTTAACACCATATCAACTAAAAGCCACTCTGAAATAGGCTACCTGGAAATTGAGTTTTTCAAGGAATAGGGAAGCCCGCATTTTAAAGAGAGGCACAGACCCATCTATTGATTCCTGTATGATAAACAAAGCACAGGCATATATTACTTGGAACCTGCCTCATGGAGTGCGCCGTGTTTGGTTATTAATGAGGCAAGGTCTTCTCCCGTTAAACAACTTACTATCTAAATGTTATGGTTACTCCTCAGCCTGTAATTTGTGCAATAATCCTGTACAGGACATTATGCATGTACTGTTTACTTGTCCTGCTCTATTATCATGTCGTCGTAAATGGATAAGGCCTATCTGTTTATCTTTATCTATTCTCTCTGCTCGGACTCTGACAGATTCCATTTATGTACCACTAAATACAATATTTTGTCATAGAATTTTTAACTTTTTTTAAGTGCTTTTTAGATATATATTGAAACATTTATATGCTGTGTACTTTAGTTAAAATTGGTTTTAATCTGATGATTTTATATTTATAATCATTTGTATATCATTGCTGAATGTTTCAAAAATGTAAATTTTAAATTTTATGTGGATCTCTTCGGAGTTCCAAGATCATAAATAAATAATTTGTCAAATTGTCGATAAAGGCATACTCTTTATAAAAAATGTTGTTGATAAAACAGTTGTGGTAAAGACTGTTTTATTGTTAAGCCCTGGTTGTAAAGGCATTTGTTAAAAAATACATTCTTGTAAACAATATTTCTATGCAGATTGACCCAAAGGGCAGGCATGTGGTAGTATAAGGCCTTCTAATTAGAAAACCTATTTTTGATGTGTGCAATCTATGCCTTAAATGTACAGCATTCCGAGTTGTTCTGCACCACTGTCCCAATGTTCTTACATGACCTGCAGGTCCACTGTGGCTAGGGGGATTTCAGTTGTGTGGCTGACACAGCGACTGACCACTTCCTGCTGCTCCTTAGTACAGGGTCTCACAGCGCTTTAGAGACTAACTGCAAGCCATGTGATTGTTGGACTTTTGAAAGTGTATGCACTCCTAGGCCAGAATACAATTTACCTCCGACTCACCAGCTACACACCAGATTAGATTATTGTCTCTGACTCAGTACAGAATTCCAGGGGTGCACCTTATGTGAACTTTAAACCCTTGAAATTGACTGTTACCTGCAGAACAGTTGAACAAGGGTTCCCACCTGATGACTGAGAGCTGAGGCACTACCAGACTGCCTATTTGGTGATCAAATAGCCACACATTTTGATCAGCACTTTGCTGGCAATGAGGGGTCTGCCATGGACGGCGTGATTGAGTGGGATGCCTTCAAGGTTGTCATATGGGGGAACTGTATCAAGACTTCCTGAGGTGTGAGGCCTAGGTGACTTGGATGCCCTGCTTTGATTAACAAAAACATACTCTGACTTGCTTTATAGATTGCTTAGCTTAGACTACAGGGAGGAGGGAGTTCGGGTGCACCAGCAGGCTGAAGGGAACAAGGTGGCAGGATGCTCACCAGGTTGCTGAAATCGGACGCTAACAGAATTCCAATTGATGCCATCAGAGGCCCTGACTCTGTGGTGTTAGTATGCAAGACTCTATTTGTGAAACGTTTGTTGCTTACTATCAAACGTTATGTGCTGCAATGTCCGACACTGATCCCCATCTGCCTGCACAAATACATAGGTGGCATTCCCAACCTTAACATAAGTCTGCTACAACTCCAAGAACTGAAAGAACTGTTACAAATCGAAGAGGTGCACGTCATCTCACTGATGGCGCAGAACAAGAACGGCGGAGTTCTATGTAACACACAGAGGGTTCCTGGTCGGTAAATTGCTGTCCATGTATCAGCACTGTGCAGGTCGGAACTCCCGCTGTTTATGAGGGAAGCACTTATAATTGTGTTACCTATAAAAGAGAGTGATCCCTTAGATGTCTGTTACTACCAACCCCTAATCCTCCTGAATCGATCCGGAGTACAAAATCCCAAATCGCATCCTAGGCATCAGGCTCCTGCCACTATTACCGACTGTGACCCACAAGGACCAAAATCGTTTAATCCCTGCCCGTAGGGACATTCTCAGATGTAACAAAATTGTTTGGCTTGATGAACGCAGACTGAGTGGAAGGAGAGACAGTAGTAGCATCGTCCATAGGCATTGAAATGGCCTTTGACACACTGTGCTGTTCTGACCTTTAAATGTTGCTTTAGAGGCTGGGACTAGGAGCGTTATTCCTGCGATGGATCCAACTTTTGTACACAAGACCACTGGCTTGTGTGTGAATTGGACAGGTTAGGTAGGAAGTATTCTAGATTGCTCATGGTATGCGGCAGGGGTGTCTCTCTCCCATCATATTCATCTTGACGATGAAATCACTGGTGCACCTCCTGTGACAGAGAGGCCTAGAGTGTGTAATTCCATCAGGGGGGAGTGTGGCATGTGATCTCTGTACATGCGGATAATGCCCTTTTGTACCTCCACAGCCAGAGAATCTCTTTCTTCAATGCATGTGCTTGACAGATTCAGTGAATTCTCAGGGCTCAAGATTAATTGGGCCACATCTGGTATAGTCAAGAAACATCAGGCGCTGCAGAGGGCTGCTGTCTCATGTTGCAGGCTCACATGGTAGGCCAGCACTTTAAAATACTTAGGGGTGAACTTGTATCATGACGAAGCGGACCTGGCTTGAGAAAATTAAGGAACGGTACAGGCGGGGACCAAACAGTGTTAGATTGTTTTACAGGGTTCTATTTTGGGCTCTAATTATGATGAATAATATTTTCCTTTGTACATGAATACACACATATATATATATATATGTATAGGCTGAGTTCATATAATTGGAATTGAAACAAATTTCGTTTGACGAGTAGAAGTGTATTTATTAAAGTGTTTTAGATAGGCCACATTTTGATGGAAAACTCCATTCTAGACCAGAGGGATGCCATCACTGTCACTCACATCTGCTTAGCCCTCATGCAGAGTTTCTCCCTAAGGTTCTGCAGAGCACAGTTAAGCTGGCGAGTAGTAGTTTGTTTCCACTGGTGTGATTATATTGCTTTCGATTAACTCTTCCCTGTTGTCTATGACTTGTAACATTGTCAAGGTGTCTTCCTTTGCCCTCCCTGAGGTCGATAATCTATTCATGTGCTGAAAGACCTAATGTTTAAATGTTAATATTAGTTAGAACATCTCAGGATGAAATTAGCATAGAGGGCGTTCAATTAATTTTTCAAAAATTGGATGGTGATTATGTGTTAAAAAAAAGAACGTGTATTATTCTTGTTTTCTGATTTTCTAAAGAAATCATAGTTTTGCCCACACCACAATAATCGTGCAATTATTTTTCATTTGTTATGCAATAAATGTTAATAAATACCCCTTCATTTTGGGGGAAGCTAGAATTCTTGAGAGATTTTACTGAGTTTTCCTACACTGCTAGGGACGCTGTCCAACTTCCTTTTAATTTTGCAGCTCATTTCAGACCTAGAATATTTTTTGAATGCATACTCTGTATAACTTTACATATGAGACCCTTCATGGCAATTGACTCTGTATTGCTTATTTTGTAATAATACCCTTGAACTTTTATTGATCTAGAACTCAATTATTGAGTGGGTCCCATTACTTATTTGAACGGTTTTACTCTGCTAGTTGATTCTTAGGGGGGGGGAGGGGAGGGGTACCTTCACATTCAATTCAATCTATGAGAAACCTGGATGAGGTACATTTTTGTGGTATTCAGATGTTTGGGGTGTCAAAAGTTGTTGGTTCTGTTGGCTTCCCCAACATACGACAACATTCTGGTGCGCTTTTCCACTATCCCCATCAGGTTGGGTGACTACAGCCAAAATGCGGATCCTCCCATGTTTGCTTTGTTTTCAGCCATCTCAGTGATGCTCAAATGGCCCTTCTTTGTAGAGCTACACACCATGCTGTCAGACATAATTTGGTGAGGGATGTGGAAAGGAACAGCACTCTACAAGACGCAGCTCGCACTGGTAGAGGGTTGCCTGGGCGCCCCAAACTATGAGTGGTACTATGCAGCGGCGCAGCTCCAGACCAGTGGCCCATGAAATGGGAGGGGGACCAGAAGGGACGACATTAGCACATGCATTAGAACATAACCGGATCCTTGAATGGCTGATCTGCCCTGAGCAGAAGACTTTAGGGGATGCCCAAACTTCACTGAGTTGCAAAGGCATGCTGGGCTAAATATGTACATCCAAAAGGCGCCCCCCACCTGTAAGCTGTACAACTTCCCCAGTGGGTGCTACCAGAATTTAAGCAGACTGCAGCAGTGTTCGACAGATGACCGAGGAGTCACGCTGGCATCACTCAAGTGGGAGACATGTATGATATCAGCCATTTATGTGCGTTCCCAAAAATGACTGAGGTGTTTAGTATAGGACTGGGCCAGTTCATGGCACACAATGCATTACTGACATCTAGGCTGCGCTTCTTGTGGGGCGAGTCAGAGCGGTCCACAAATCTCATGTTGCAGTGCCTGTTGACACATGGCAGTGGGTGTAAAACTTCTATTATCCTATACACCACCTTACAGTCACAGCATTCATATCCCTGCGAGCATGTCCAGGATAATTAGGCACAGTACCTTAACTGTGAGATTTCAGACAATCAGTAGATTGCGACTAAGACATACACCAAGCAGGTCTCTCGCAACTCCAGGTTCAAACGTATTCAGTTCAATTATTTGCATTAAACTTACCTGTCCATGGAGTGCATTGGCTGCATGTTTCTGAACACGCCCTCTCAATGTTGTAGGTGTGGTGTATTTGGGCCACACTTTTATGACATGGTGTGAGAATGGCCAGAGATAGCGAAGTCCTGGTGAGCAATATTTTTGAAGGCCTGCCCCTTGATCTTGGACTCCCACTTTTGGGGTGGATTCCCATTCCCAGGTCCAAAAAGAAAACAATGGAGTGCAGGATGGTCGACCTGGCCCTAATATTATACAAAAGTCAAATTGCTAAAGACCTGAAAAAGAGGGTGGGGCAGAGCAAACCACCATTCACAACGCTAGTCACCACAGCGGGTAGGCAATGGTGATAACGGCGTGGGCCATCATTAAATTAAAGGTGGATTCTGATGATAGGCCTCCTTGAGCGTCCTATCCTGGGCTGCACTTGGAGGACCAGACTTGTCCCTTGTATGTTCAGTGAAGTTACACATGGACGGCGCTACTGGAAGGAGGTAAAGCTGCAGATACTGCTGTCAAGGCCACGGATCCTCTTACACCGTTGTCTCTCATGGCGGAGTCACTGCTAAAGAATAGATCTGGTTCACTGGTGGGCTGAGGAGGGATTTTTTCACTTGTTGGAGGATCCCTAGACAGTTTGCTTAGCTGATGCAGATCATCCACAATGGAGGAAGAGTACAGGTCACTTGTAAGTTTGCTAATTTATGTATCTTTCCGCAATGTGTTTTTTTCTCCTTCAGCCTGAGGTCAAACAGTAAAGGATTAGCATACATGGGCACCCTCCTAGAACCCGCAGGGACCATGCCTACACTGTATCACTACAGCGGTCCGGATGGGATGGGGGTGCTGCCTTGGACTGCGGTAATGTTGTTCATGGATGTGATTGTAATAAGTGGTTGCAAACTCAGATACCTAAGAAGAGTTATGTAAACAATTTAGAAAGTAGCTACACTGATAGTTTGGCATGTAGAGACAGACCATACATTTTGGGCCATGCCTGTTAATGTGGAAAGAAAATCCATTTTTAGTTTCAGAAACTTAAACTTTGAGACATGAACTCATGCCCAAATATATTGGCTTTGCTAGTGCTTGTTTCTATTTGTATCTCTGCCTGCAGGAATGCAGTCCATTCCTGCTGCCTCTAGCGCCAGGTGGCGTTCCTGAATTGCACTGGGCAGACCTGCCTGAACTGGCACTTCCAAATGCCACGCAGTTGTCTATTAGCCATCCAATGCCTGCCTCTTTGACCGCTCTGCAGTGCTGCATTTTGGAGGGGTAGGTTTTTATAGAAAAGCAGAAAATAACTGGATAACATGTCGCTAAGTATGTTTCTTGCTGGCTTGAACCACAGTCCGAATGAGCATTATTTTGTGCAGTGCTCTTTAAGCATTCCCCGTGCAGTGCTAAACCACCACCACGAGCCTTAGTACATAGTGTAAAGAGAATTGGAACACGAAGTAACAAATGTGCACTTTTTCCTGATAAAGTTTTTGAAGTCATTTGGAAAACGGGACCATGTGGCGGGAAACTGTTGTGTTTATGGTAATTCTGTCATACAACCACCCGCTGAAGAATCCGCGCCAATAAAAACCACAAATGAAATGCTTGTTTAGCTTAGATTAAAGTGCACCACCCCACAGACTTTTTGGGTCATTCCCTTGTGGCGTATAACATCATAATGGTGGAATGTAAGCAGATGGGTTGCTAGTGAACCTTAAATGTTATTCATTTAGTATTTATTTTAGGCAGGCATGCATGGCCAGGTTCGGAAATATTTTGGAAAACACTAGTAAACATGAGAGCCACATGTTATTTGTGCCATTAAACATCACCTACTCAGATCCCGTATCCGAATAGAGACTCCGAGCCTCTTCTGCCTGCATGAGAAGAATATGAAACAGGCAGTGGCAAATCCAATAGGTCTCGCCTACAGTAGCGTAGGAAGGTGGGTGCGGGCCACCCCGGGTGTCATCAGTGAGGGAGGTGACAAAATGGCAAAAATATGTGTTTTAAACACATAGTTTTGCCATTGTATCAAGGTGACAAGAAATGTTCTGCACCGGGTACCACCTGACCTTGCTACACCACTGCTCGCCTATGCAACAGCTATTGGCTTCGGCAATGTGTGTCAGCCATTATGTGAACCAGTGTGCCTGCTTTTCAGTATGGCTAAAAGGTAATGGAGTAGATTAGAGTGGGATAGATAGGAATTGGGTAGATTGGGGTAGAGTAGAGTGTAATATATTGGGGTAGAGTGGAGTGGGGTAGATTGGGGTAGTTTGAAGTGGCATGGGGTAGACTAAAGTGGAGTCAGGTAGAGTCGGTGGATTATAGTAGGGTGGAATATAATGGAGTGCAGGTAGATTGGGGGAGTGGGGTAGATTGGAGTGATGGGGTAGATTGGGTGGGATAGAGTGGGGTCGGTGGGGTAAATTAGGGTAAAGTGGTATAGCTTGGATTGGGGGGGTGAGGTATATTTATTTATTTATAAAGTTTTATATAGCGCAAACATGATCCCGAAGGATATGGTCCCAGGATGCTTGTTTCCGGTCCAGGGAAAACATGGCTTGGCAGTTCGGGCAGGACTGTTCCCATGAGGCACAGGGTCAGACTGATTTGCATATGGCCATGTCTGAACTAGGGTGGTGGAGTGAGCTAAAGAATGATGATGGATTAAACCCAGATCAGTTGACTGGGGGTGAGTGTTTGATTTGCTCAAACGCTCCGTCCATCATCCCCTTTGGTATCGCCCCTAAGGATATAGAGCACTTTAGAATTTGAGGGAAAGGAAAGTAATAGTAGCAGTACAATTGCCAGAGGGGGTACCAACCTGGACAATTCACATATGCATACCAAACAAAAGGTTACAATCGAAAGGGACAATAAGGGTAAGATAAAAACTGGAACATAGAGAACTGGGAGTGGAGCAGGTGAATAGTAAAGCAGAATAACACCAAACGCAGGTCCAAGCATTAGAGCAGAGGATCCGAAACCCTTTTAAGGTAGGAACTTGTTCATGAGGAATCTTCCAATTTGAAGGTAACCTTGGAGGAGATTCTGCGTATTTCCAGTGGAAGAGAGTTCCAGATCTTTGGCGCAGAGCCGGAGAAAGCTTGGTGACACGTACTCTTTTTGCGAAAGATCCGAGGTTTCAGGAGGAGAGATTTAGCACTCCGGTAAGGTCTGCCTCCTCTGGATAATTCTAGCTTTTGCACTAGATAACTGGGGGTCTTGTAGTGGAGGGCTTTGTGAGATAGACAGGCAATCTTTAGCTGAATTCTAGCTTCATAGGGCAACCAATTTAGGGATTTTAAAACTGGGGAGATGTGCTTGCCGCATTAAGTGAAGCCCTTAGTGAGGCCAAGGTATATTTGGGGAGGCCACAGAGTGTAGCACTGCCATAATCTAGCCTGGAATAGGCTATATTGAGGTAGATTGGGGAAGAGTGGAGTACAGTGGATTGTAGTAGATTTTAGTAATGTGGGGTTGATTGGAGTGGGGTAGATTAGGGTGGAGTGGGGTAGAGTGGAATCGGGTAGATTGGAGTGGGATAGATTGGGTGTATTATGGTAGGGTAGATTGGAGTGGACAGGGTAGACTGGAGGAAGATATGAGTGGGGAAATTTAGAGTGGGGTATTTTGGGGTGGTGTAAGGAAGATTTGAGTGGGGTAGACTGGAGTGGAGTAGATTGGTGTGGAGTTGTATTGAGTGGTGTGGCATAGATTGGGTTAGTGTGGGGTAGATTGGAGCGGAGTAGATTGGAGCGGAGTGGATTGGAGTAGAGTGAAATAGATTGGAATGGGTAAATTGGAGTGGGGCGGAATGGATGTTGTAGATTGGAGTGGAGCTGGATAGAGTGGTGTGGCAAAGATTGAATTAGTGTGGGGTAGATTGGAGTAAAGTAGACTGGAGTAGAGTGAACTAGATAGGAGTGAGGTACATTGGAGTGGGGCGGATTGGATTTTGTACATTGGAGTACAGTAGTTTCTGGTGGAGTGGGATAGAGTGGATTGGAGTGGGTGGATTGGATGGGGTTGAGTGGAGTGGGTTAGATTAGACTGGAGTGAGGTAGATTTCGGGTGGCATGTGGTGAACTGGAGTGAAGTGGAGTTTGCAAGATTGGGTAGACATAGCTGGCAAGGTTTCAGATTGCTATATGTGACATTTTCATAATTTCAGTGTAATTATGGGTGACATTTCAACGACTATGAGTGACACTTTCTTGCGAGAACATCAAGCAATTTAGACAAGGGAAACATATAATTAATATCAGAAATTCCACCTATTTGAGCAACGAGAAACTTAGATGTCACTGAATTAAAGTGCGCTGGTGGTAGGAAGCTAAAAACGGGGCAGAGCAGAGTGAGACTGCTTGACTGTACAGTTCTCAGATTCAGTACACTACAGGCCATGGGGGGCTGCAGGCAGCTTAGAATGATTGAAGCATTCATGTTTTTTATTAATAGCAACCATAGCAAGTTAGCTGAACTACTAAAACACAGATGCCTTAGCCAGCTTTTGCTCAGACTGGGTCCCCTGGATCCTCCTAGCTTCCCCAAGTCCATCAATCAAGTCAGGATGGTGAGCATCAGTGTGGACTCCAGGGCCTCCCTATCCCATGTAGGACCGGGCCCACAACAGAAGGATCATCTGAAGCCCCGACATGAACAACAGGGACCTCATCTGTAATCATCTCTAATTGCAACAGTGGTGTACTTGTTTCTGTCGCCTGTGCCCGAATCTTGCATGTTCAGTGCTGCAGTGCAGGAGTCGGACTCACTGTACAAGCGTCACTCGCAATGGTAACAGGCTCAGCACTCTGACCCAGGCTATTCACAGGAGTGGCGCGGGCAGGCCTGCTCATGCAGTTGCAGTGAGCAGAGGCCGTGACTGCAAACCTTTTTAATCCATTTGAAGAGAACTGTCGTGCAGACCAGATAATTACAAATATGAAAAGTAGACCTGTGTTCACCAAGTATCAAAAGGAAGTATGTACCTCAAAAATGACTGAGCTCTAGTCAACTTTTTATTTCTAATTCGCTTACACAAAAACTTTTGTTTTCTTAATCCCTCCATTACACAATTATAGCGAGAGAATGTCTAGAAAAATACATTTCCATTGTAATATGAGAATGTATTGTGAGTTAGAAGGGAGACCATGAGGCTGTAGTGAATGGATGCAGTCTTGTAATTTAAAATAGTTGAGGCAAAAGTTTAAAAATACGTAATGACAATAATATATCATTCCTATCTGTAAAGCGCATGTTCAGCCCATTAGGCATCTAGGCACTGGGTAGGAGCTGTTTATTGTATCCCTACTCAACTGTACTCTTTTCATTTGATTGATCTAGAAGGATAATAGGTTGAGAAGACCCGCTGGGAGTTGAACCTATAGTCAGGAGGGCAAAAAGCTCTGTGGCGTTGATGCAGTAGCCCACTGAATAACTAAATGCGGCTAAAACAATAATAATTTTGTTTAAAAATAAACATTATGCGAAGAGGTAGAAGTCAACCACCAATCCCACTCCTTAGTCCCCGACAATCCTTCATAATACAACCCCCATGATTGAATACATGAGTAGTTTTTAGGTGCTAACTAATAACACAGCGCACGTCTTCAGTGGTTGAAATGTCCTGACCGACCCACATTTGGGTTCCGTATTTTTTTTGCTCAACTCCACAATTCAGTTGTAATGTTTTATCCCTCAAAACACAGATGTGAAGCAACACACACAACCATAAATCAGAGCTCTTAACCTCTCTCAGCATCGGACACCCAAAATCAGCCAGTTGAAAACTGTTACGAGCTTGTTTCAACACCGATCTAATTGCTAGGGTAAAGAATGTATGCATTCCATGATGAATAATCAAATTTGTTACCCTTGTTTCTCTTGTTTTGCTCTTTTTTGTGTTTATTCCCCTAACCCCCCTTGCATTCCAAAGTAATTTTAAAATCTCTGAGTATACCACTCTGTGGGTGCATTTTTCTACCGTTGTATCTATCCTTAGGACAGTGTGTGCATTTCAAGAAGGTAGAGGTGTCCCAGTGGGGGAGCAGCAGTTTTGACTTACAGCAGTTTATTTCCTGCTCAGTGTGTACACCGCTACCCTCCCTGTTGTTTGCACTGAGTTGACTCGCTGTTAAAGGGGATGACATGCATACACGTGGCAGAGGCCTAGGGAGGAGTATCGTCTCTCACCGCAGAGCGCACTGACGTCCGGCAGAATCCCACGTGGTCCTGCCTCATTAACTAAACAAGCATCATGTAGCCCAGCAGAATGAGCCAGGGCTTTTAGATACTTCAGGGCGACAGGACCCCCCCACCCCACACTTAGCATGCATCCCGCAAATAACACACTAGACACCAGTGTTATATTGGGAAGAAACTGTCGCAGGTTTATTTTATTACATACAACGTTATGTAATCATAGTGGGTTATCTGACGGGCAATCCAAGGGCAGGCCGCATTCTCGCCACCTGCCCGCCTGATGAGCCAGGCAGCACCGTGGCGACCCACCATGTGCTGCCCCTTTCGGAAAACATAATACTCACGCCCCTTGCGGGGCGTACTAGGCGAACCCCCGGTTGCTCAGGCCCACAACCGCCCGAAGGACAAATGGGGCGCCGACACGCGTTCCCGGAACCTCCCATGAGGCCCCAGGTCTTAGGCTCTGGCACCCCTATGTGCCCGCTGAGGTCCAGTGCTGAACTTCTCTGCTTCCGGATTGCCCTGTAACTCCGCCTGCAACGAAAATTAAAACATTAAAACGTTCACTTGTCCTCCACAATCTGACACACAGGGTGAGAGGTTGGGAGGGAAAATGTGTGTCCCCCGCGAGGACACTCCGACGCGTCCGGTGCGGCAAAGAGGCAGATAAAATGGCGAGAGGGGCTCATGTACCCCTCGCCCTGCCTGCCGCACCGGACGTGCCCATACAGCTCCTCCTAGATCCCCTCGGGACTCCGCCTGCCCGGGGGGAGGAGAGGGGCTAGAGAGGGGCGGGGGGAAGCCCTCTGTATCTAAGGGGCCGCCCTCCTGATGGCCACTGCGTGGCCTCGGGCAGCCTCATAGATACTTCAGGGCGACAGGACCCCCCCACCCCACACTTAGCATGCATCCCGCAAATAACACACTAGACACCAGTGTTATATTGGGAAGAAACTGTCGCAGGTTTATTTTATTACATACAACGTTATGTAATCATAGTGGGTTATCTGACGGGCAATCCAAGGGCAGGCCGCATTCTCGCCACCTGCCCGCCTGATGAGCCAGGCAGCACCGTGGCGAACCACCATGTGCTGCCCCTTATGGAAAACATAATACTCACGCCCCTTGCGGGGTGTACTAGGCGAACCCCCTGTTGCTCAGGCCCACAACCGCCCGAAGGACAAATGGGGCGCCGACACGCGTTCCCGGAACCTCCCATGAGGCCCCAGGTTATGTTATGTTATGTTAAAATGGGACTTTTATAGCGCAACGGCTACTCCGAGGAGTGTCCCGGCGCTTTGAGCTCCAGACCAAAGAAGAGAAAGGAGAACATAACAGTAAAAGAACAGGGGCCTAGAAGAGGAGGCAAATTATCCAGCGAACAGCCAGGTTTTTAAGTCTTTCCTGAAGACAAGCAGGTTTGCGGTGTTTCGCAAGGACACTGGTAGAGAGTTCCACAGCTGAGGAGCAAGGAAGCTAAAGGACCGGCCGCCTAGCCGAGCCCTTCTGATGCGTGGCACCCGAGCCAAAGCCAGAGCTTCAGACCTGAGGGATCGTACAGGTCGATAGAAGTCCAGCCTCCTCTGAAGATATTTGGCACCACTGCCATGCAAGGCCTTATGGGCAAGAGTCATGGCCTTGAACAGTATCCTCTTCCGTACCGGCAGCCAGTGAAGGGATACAAGGAGATTGGAGGCACTAGTGCGGCGGTGTAGGCCAAAAATGGCACGCGCAGCAGCGTTCTGGGTGACCTGCAGACGCTGGAGGAGGTATTCAGGCAGGCCCAGATATAGGACATTTGCATAGTCCAATCTGGACCCTATGAGTGCCTGAACAGTGATCCTCCGATGTTGCTCCGAGAGCAGGGGAAAGAACTTGCGCAGCATTCTGAGAATCCCAAAACATGTTCCCGTAAGAGTAGAAACCTGGGATTTGAGCGAAAGCTCGTTGTCAATTTTAACTCCCAGGTTCTTAGCCCACTTAGAGGACTGAGTGGGAGGGAACATGTCAGCAGGCCACCATCCCTGCCAATCTGGTTCCGATGGGCATCCGAAGAATAATATTTCAGATTTGTCCGAGTTGCACTTAAGGCTGTTGCGTGAGAACCAGCTAAAAACAGCCCCAAGGCACTCACGGATCCTTTCTCCATCGAACTCTTCGCTCTTACGACAGGTGAAAAGGAGCTGGGTGTCGTCAGCATAAGAGACGATCCGGGCCCCGTAGGACTCCGCCAATGTCACCAGAGGGGTCATAAGGATGTTAAATAGAGTGGGGCTCAATACAGAGCCCTGAGGCACTCCGACTCCCAAAGGCGGCATCTCGGCGGATCCGGGTGGGACCCAGACCGTCTGTCGGCGGTTGGCCAGAAAAGAACGAAACCAGTTGAGCACCGTCCCCCCTAGCCCGATGTCATGGAGCCTAGTGAGGAGATCCTCATGGGGGACGGTGTCGAACGCCGCCGACAGGTCTAGCATGACTAACATCACCCTGCCTCCCGTGTCCAGCACCTCTTTAACGATCTCCGAAACTTCCAGGAGCGCCGTCTCGGTGCTTAAGTTGGAGCGAAAGCCCGATTGGGATTCATGAAGTAATTCATTAGACTCCAGGAAGTTGGAAAGCACGCTGTGCACGTGTTTCTCCAGGATCTTAGTCAGTGCTGGAAGGAGCGAAATTGGCCTATAGTTAGAAGGTGCCTCTGGATCAAGATTGGGCTTCTTGATCAGGGGGATGACCATGGCTTGCTTCCAGGCCTGGGGCAGAAAGCCCTGACTCAGGGATAGATTAAGGATAGGATTGACTATGGGGTTGATGACGTCTGCCATTTTAGCTAGAAATTTTGCAGGGCACGGATCTAACGGTGAGCCCGATTTAAGGTTCCTCATCAAGGCTAAAGATGTAACATCCGAAAGGGGAGGAAAGTCAAGCAAGGCTGGGCCTGGGGGAGACAGAGGGGCTGCCTCAGTCGGCACCGCAGACGCATCATCTGGAGCTCTCAGCGGGAAAGAAACCTGGATTTGCCTAATTTTGGTGGTAAAGAAGTTGGCAATGGTGTTAGCCCAGGTTTCCACTGGAGCACCCTGAGTAGAGATGGACCGGGGGCTAGTGAATTCACGCACAATTGAAAAAATCTCCTTACAGGAGTTAGCTGCGTCGTCAATCCTTTTGGCGAAATAACATTTCTTGCTCTGAAGGACTAGATCATGGTATGACTTCATCATGATTCTATAACGTTGTTTAGCCTCAGGCTCGTACTGGGCTCTCCAAGCCCGCTCGGCAACTTTACATTGCCTACGGGCGTGGGCTAATTCCTCCGTAAACCAGGGGG
The DNA here is from genome assembly GCF_964263255.1 of Lissotriton vulgaris. Taxonomy (NCBI): domain Eukaryota; kingdom Metazoa; phylum Chordata; class Amphibia; order Caudata; family Salamandridae; genus Lissotriton; species Lissotriton vulgaris. The sequence goes on from NC_141687.1 coordinate 1,862,682,851, forward strand.
CAGAGACCCGTGGGGCAGCGGACCTGGGTGGCTGTAAAGGAGCGAGCTCATTTAGTCTGGCAAGAAGCCAGGATTGCAGGCTCTCCAGATCTTTCTCCAGGTCACCCGTACAGGACACAGGGTGATCTACCAGAGCATGCGTGAGCATATCTGGGGTCACCCGATGGAGTGCCCTATAGCTGCTGCCCTGCTGTCTCGTAGCGCTGGCCGGAGAAGCCACAGTAGATGGTATTTCAAAATGGGCAAGAAAATGATCAGACCAAACGACTGGCAGAAGTGTTACAACCATGATAGGTGTGGTGGAAAAGACCTGATCAAGTGTGTGGCCTTTGTCGTGGGTCGGACCAGAGAGATAGGGGGAAAGGCCTAAAGTGGATGCGATATCTAGCAGTTTGATGGCATCCTGGTCATTGTGGTCGTCCATATGGAAATTAAAATCTCCCGCCAGTAAGCAGCGCTCCGATCTAAGGACAAGGACCGACATGACCTGCTGGAGATCGTCAAGAAAGGATCCCACTGGGCCCGGAGGTCTGTAAACAATCAGACCCTTCAATGCTTGTTGCGGTGAGAGGGAGATGGTAAAGGCTAAAGAGTCAGCCCCTGCGATGGTGTGAGTGTGCGTGACCGTGCACGGAAAATATTTTTTCACAACCAAGGCAACTCCTCCTCCCCTGCCCTTGTCTCTGTCCTGTCGATGGATGGTATAGTCAGTGGGAATGGCTGCCACTATGTCCGGGTGGGAGGAATCATTGAGCCATGTCTCAGTGAGCATCAAACAGGTGGGACTAGTCGTCGAAAGGAGATCAAAGATCTCTTGAGTGTGACGATGCAACGACCTCGTATTGAGAAGTAGGCAAAGGTGTTTTATGCTACTCTCCTTAGCAGGGATAGGGGAAGGAAGGGATCGGACAGGGTGCCAAAGACAGGCAGGGCACTTATGCTTACCCCTATATCGGCCAGGAAACACCGAGTGACACAACGCATTCCAGTTGCGCAAAGAGTAGAGCTCCTGAGCGGAGTAGGAAAGCATAATGGCCATAGGTACCTGCCACGCCAAACGCCTCCGGAACGCTGACGGGCGCAGACGGGCAGGACTCTGGCACGACTCCGGCGCAGATCCGGCACGCCCGCTGACCGCGTCCGCTGCGCGGAGGGAGGGGTTAGCTTTTTATAGCGCTGCTAGAGCGCGAGGGTGAAGAGTCCTACCCCCAAGATGGCGGCCAAAGTGAGATCCCAGCCCTCGGCGTCAACACTCAGCCGAGGGCGGTCTCAGAGTCCCAGGCAAAGGAGGGGAGAAAGCGAAGCGCTTACAAGCGCTGGGAAGTCAAATGGCAGGCAGCGCTGTGCTCCTACACGCTAATAACACAAGCGCGAGCACGAGCTGCAAAGGGCACACAATTAAAATAGCTGCATGAAAATCTCACACGCTAAGTTTAAAAGCCAAAAGAAAAGTGAGGAGACCTCCCGGCTTCCGCCTCAGGAGGGAAAAGGTAGGTAGGTAGCAGATGGTAATCACTTGCTGGATGTTCCGTTTCCCTTTTATAGCGCTGCTAGAGCGCGAGGGTGAAGAGTCCTACCCCCAAGATGGCGGCCAAAGTGAGATCCCAGCCCTCGGCGTCAACACTCAGCCGAGGGCGGTCTCAGAGTCCCAGGCAAAGGAGGGGAGAAAGCGAAGCACCCCTATGTGCCCGCTGAGGTCCAGTGCTGAACTTCTCTGCTTCCGGATTGCCCTGTAACTCCGCCACAGCCCGGCCGGCGGCAACCGACGCCGCCCGGGCCCCCCACCACTTAGCTTCTTTCCTACCTGCAACCTTCGTACGTATGACTTTCAAATAACCTTTCACAGTTAAAAGTGCATCCTTATAACCGGACTGCTTCCTACCGGTTAGAAGAAAGGTCCCTCCCACAAAAGGGGAGAGAACCTATCCCCTCAAAGTAGGCCGAAGCCGTTACCCAACAACATTCTTGCCGGCCTAAGCCACTCAAGCTGACAAAGAAGGACTATGTATATCCTACGCTGTGCACACTCAATTTGCATAAGACTGGAGGGGTAATGCTATCCCTCTGCGCTAGGAAGTTATGCAGCAGAGTTCCATATGGATCCTATTCTGACCCCAGTTAGAAGCTTGTAGCACACCCTGTCATCTCTAACCTGATTGTGAGATATGCGGCATAACCCTCATTTTTAACGTCAATGCCTGCACAGGCATCTCACTTATCATAAGTCAAACGGCATTAAAAAGCCCAAGATATCTGTCATTCCACGAGCCGAGGGCGTCGTGTACTCCTGCTGCACTCTAGCCTCGTACACATACAACTGCCAACCACGCTTGCTTGATTACTGACACAGACAGTATCGCAGGCCATGGCCCAGACGCCACTGCTTCCGGGTGAGGCTGGCGTACCCTATGCTTTACTTTAACGCTTGTGCTTCTATACTCAAAAGCATACAGGCGATTATAAGTAGGGAAATACGAAAGTATTATGATGATTAGCTAGTGAGGTGTACCTCCATTAGATGTAACAGCATCTAAAAGAACAAAGAGCAGGCCCCACATTCTCTTGACATTATTGCCTGTAGACTGTTTAGTCCATGCTACCTCTAAGATAGCTTGTTTGCAGTCGACTTAAAACCACCCACTTAAGGAATTCTGCCAAGACACTACAATTCTGCCCGACCCGGAGACACCGCTCCCAAAACAACACCGTCCCTGTGCTATTACGGTCCTGTAATACACAGGCACTGATCTGTCAGAGCCCTACCACCCTTCAGCCGTGCCTGCTGATAGTCTGCAATAAATTAAATAACGAGAGGCCTGCCAAAAGAGCCGTGAGCGCAGACTTCTCAAGGTACACTAACTTATACCCAGTAGCTTTAGTTTGATTCTATGGTTAAACAAGTCAAAAACACCACCAGACTACCATTACAAAGCAGCACTTCTGGTCAACATCGAACCAATACCTATCAATGCAGCAGGTGTAATGGCACTGCTACAGTGAGGCTCCATTCCGTTACACTCTATATTGCTAGAGTTAAGAAAAGCCATGACGATATTCAGGTAACAGCAGATAAAACCATATTGCATAGTACTAGCAGTCTTACAACAAAACCTTCAGTCCCATATTTCCTGTACGCATTATGGGTCATGGCACCCCTGCTATGCCTCTTACGATAAGGTACACCCAGCTCTTCGGTGTGTCTCCCTTACTCTACTGACCAACTTTGCACCCTTACTCCCTGTGCCCATGCATGCACCAAATCTATATATATATGAACCCAAAGTAGCACCATCCCAAGGATGTCTAGTGGCCCCATGTCGACCGCTCAGCCTAGGCTAAAAAGCCCGCTGGGTAGAATTAACTGTGCAAGTTATTACACCTCTCTACTCTTAGGGCGGATAGACACGCCAGATCTGGGTGGTACCCGATACAGGAAAGGCTCCCCCTGAGTCGAAGCAAAGAGGACCCCGACGGAAGACAAACGCCATACTGTGGCGGCATGCGCAGGCATGGATAGGACGAGGATAGAAACGATGATAAGAGGCGGTAGATCTCGGGAGTGCCTGACCTACGCTGTACATGACCGGCCCGAAACAGATGCCAACCACCTGAAAGTGGCTGGAAGTAAACACAATTGGTACAGTAATTCCACACTGTTTGTGGCCTGCATACATTCTGTTATGGCAAGCGCAGCACTTACCCGTATTGAGGCAATGCTAGATGTGTACCAATAATACGCTCCAAATGTCCTCACAAAATGCGCAGGAGTAGTTGTCCATACCTATACGCAGAGCGCCCGACTACGCGTCTGCATGGTCTTAGCGTGCTGAACACCGCAAGCAGCATGCCGGGAAGCTGCCCCTTGCATAGGGAATGGAGGAAGACGTGCAAACTTGCCCTAATGCAATGACCGGGAACATGGGAGTGAGGATAAATGTTTACCCCTCACCATTACTCACAGGACACCTACTCCTAGGCCTTCCAAATTACCTCAATCAAATACAATTGTGCCCTCTAGTAAAAGGGGGGACCATACATAAAGCTAGCGATATACCCCTGGACTAAGGAAGTGTCCTACCATATGTTCCAGTGCTTAGGAGTCTGCCCTATAGCGCTGTACTAGCCTTCTACCTGCGTTTAGTACTCTTATGTAACCTGCACCCGACACTTGTCTCTTGTAACCTAGATAGTGCTCCTTCTGAACACGATTTTTGTTTCCAGTACTTGCCCACGTGCCACTATTGCCTACGGAAACCTTTCTACATGAGTTTGACTGCCTTTCAAGCATACCAGAAAGTATCTCTACCTGAACCCTGAAAGCTTCTCTAACTTGTGTTCACAACACATTACTTCTTGTACTGTACCCTTTGCTACCTGTAGTGTAGCATAAAACAATTCAAGGCATAGTCATCTTAGAATCTCACCAGGTACTTCCAATTCGTAGGCAGCTGAGTACGTGACAATGCACCGGGGAGGGCTGCGGAGCGTCAGTAACGCTAGAACCCGGAGTTAGGCCCGAGAACACAAACAGGACAACCTGCCATACCCAAAAGGTGCACTGGGATATTTGGAGTACTGCTGGTTAATACATATCCCACCAACTTATTAGCCAATACATAGCTGCCAAGGTTTCACATTGCTGTTTGTGATATTTTCATAATTTCAGTCAAATTATGAGTGACATTTGAACCACTATGAGTGACACTTTCTCACGAGCAAAATCAAGCAAAGTAGATGACGGAAACATAAATATCCAAATTACACCCATTTGAGCCACAAGAAATTCTAAGCAGATCTTAGAACTGCTGCAAAACACCAGCATTGGAAGTGCACTAACCGGAGACTGCGTGACTGCAGTTCTCAGTAACAGAGGGCAGCCAGGCACTGCAGCTGCTCAGATTTCATTGATCATTCATGACTGCCTGGTAGCCGAAAAGCTAATTTTATAGTTTAGCGTAGCAAGAGTAATTAGGAGCTTGAACCATCACTCAGTTCCCGGCATAATCGGGTGCTAATGCAATAAGGTAAAGCAATCATATACGGTTTCCACCTTGTATTCCAAAATTGTAAGTGTGTACATTTCCACTGAGATGAGACCCTCTTCTAGCTTTGTCATTTATAGGCTGACCATTTCCATGATAATTGTACTTGTTACCATAACTTCCTCCCTGCTTGACAAAACCTAATGTCAGTTAGGTCATACCTAGGTCTGCTGTGCACACAAGACCCATTGCTCGGCACCTCTCCAGTGGGTGACCAGCGCTCATTCCCATGTACACTGAGCACCACACAGTGTCTGCTCCATGCAACTCTTCTGGCCACTCCGTCACATGCCACATACCACGCCATGCAGGGTTCATGTGATTTGCACATCCCCTAAAACCTACACTCAGTCACATGTATACATTGGTCATGTAGTGGACGGGTTGCTCTAGTAAACGTCCCCTTAAAATTACACTCCAAACCCACCTGCAGTTTATCCACATCATATCTTGTGTGTATGCTGGTGGCCTGAGTCCTGCCCCTCCCTTGTACACCAGCAAACTGTTGTGTGTACATATTGTCCACCCCCTGCAGTAGCATTTGGGTGACTGGTGTACGCATGTCTTAGGACAAGATAAAAGGTTGCATGTACATACCCCTCACCTCATGCAGCGTAGCATCCCGCCAATCTGAATAACACAACCTCATTGTCCTGGCACCCTAGAACATGTACCCAATTGGCACATCATACCCTTCTCGCTTGCTGCTTGCCTGATGGTCCCACCTCACTTGCACCGGGTGAGGTCATCGCTAAATAAGGGCAAATGAGAGAGAGTGCCAGACTATGCACTGCGGTTGGGGTGCGGAGCGTCGGTGAAGACTAGAACCCGGTGATATCACCGAGAACGTAAACAGGAAAAACCTTCCAAACCCACAAGGTGCACCGAGATATTTGGACAACTGCGGGATAATACCTAGCCCACCGTCACATTAACTAATATTAGGCCGAGCTTTGGCTGCGCAACTAGCTACATTACACCATTAACCCTGTAATGCACTGTGTGAACTCCCTTACTGCTAGAACACAATTATCACTTGGACTTGGTACACAAATGTAATATGCACACTTCACTTTTCTCTTGTTACTCGCTGCTTGCTACCTCTTACGCAGTGATTGCACAGGTAACAAGAGCAGTATTTTCATAGGGTGGACAATGGGAGCACTATAAAAGTTCCTGGCTGCCATTCACCATAGGAGAATAGCTCCAGGAGGCTGTACTTAAAACGCCTGAAGCACCTGAACATTTTTTGGGTAAATGGCAGGGAGAAATAATGCGAGTCCCTCACAGAAGCAATACCAAGGAGGTACCTCCCTCCGCGGCTACCCATAACCGTAATCCTCGAAGGGACTAACCAAGACGTGACCAACGCAGCCGGAGGAGTGATCGCTGCATCAGGAGATGCATCACACCTGCCTGCAACAACATGGGGGGCTGAGTGACAAGTACTAACTTCCGTGACTCGCAGAGTCAGCGGTGCACGAAGGACACCACACAATGATCCCCGCACGGTGTTCCAGGGTACCGACCGGAGCCCTGCCTGAGCACTGCTAAGCAAACCGCATCGACGCATGGCTTGCCAGCAGGACAGCCCTTCCCACAATCCAAACAATGTGCAATGCGGGGGGGGGAGGAGGGATCACGGGAGAAACATTCGACACGCCGCTCACCCATCCTTGCATCAAAAACCCTCCCCGCCCCTGCGATGCCCAATTCCGACCTCACAGAGGTGTACCGCTGTACAGACCAGCAAGCTGTGCTTAGCCGAGGTCTACTTCATGAATGGCAATAGTACGAAAGGTAAATACAAGAAGCCACGGCCAAGATGGCGACCAGAGGCGACCTCGAAGAACCAGCACCCTTCCAAGGTGCACCTCTTCCCCCGAGCCATTCAAAAACACTAACTCATCCTCCTTCACAAAATCCAACAAACCACTCGCAATGCCTTTGCAAAAGAAAAATTGCCGCACCTGGCGCTATACCCACCTGGGCGGAACCTCTCGCAAGATGTTGCCCCTGGGAATCGCCAGATCCGGACGCCATTACCCACGTGCGCCGGACCTAATGGGACATACTGCCCCTAGAAATTGGCCACAAGCGGATCATGTTACCAGCAGACTGGAATATACCATCCTTTCACACCCCACAAATAAGCCCAGGAGGCATACATGGTGAATTAGCATAAACATAAATCCGCCCGCAACCCGTCTTAAAAGAGGCAACCAAAGACTACGTGAAATGATCGCATCGCGATGGGGCGCAGCGTAGGTTTTGTTGGTATTTACACAGAGCTTTCCTCGCCCCTTGAAAGTCCTGTGAGTGTTTTATGTTCAAGCGCCTTTACCCTCCGGGTAATCCCTGTGCGGTATCTTTGGCGGTGGGGGAATTGGCGCGAATGCCCGTCAGCCTTGTCCGGCCCCCCCCCCTCCCTGGTGGCCATTTTGTCAAAGGGTCGGTGCCCCACCCCTTGTACCAGGCTGGCTTTTGCCTTCGTCATGTCTTTTGGCGCGTTCGAATGGGCTACGCCTCCCGCCCCCGTCTCCTAAGCCAAAACGGTCCCGGGGTATGTGGCAGGGAATGTGCTTCAAACCCTTCGCCTGCATTCCGACGCTTGTCGCACCCAGCGGGTCGAGGCCCCGAAAAGGGATTGCCTATTCGTCCACTAGCGGTGGAAGTAGGGTGAACAAAATTTTAAAGCCAGAAAAAACCGGGACATTTACAAAATAGCAGGACCACAATTTAACTTCAATGATGAGAGCGCTCCTCAGCAGAGAATTACAGAACAGGCGTGAAGAACATACATGAAATTTAATTTTTAACATTAGCTCGCCTGTTAACTGCTTTCTTGAAACAACTGCTAACTACCCCTTGGTTCGTAAGACATAAACCCCACCATCCGCCATTTTCAGTCGACCCCCTCTAAAACCGGGACATGAGAGAATTTCTTGATATGTGCTGGGACGGCTGGCTACAACGGGGACCGTCCTTGCAAAACGGGGACGCCCGGTCACCTTAGGTGGAAGGCTAGTGGCGCGCTCCGCCACAACGGCTCCAAACCTACTCTAGGCTTGACCTACTTTCAAAGTGGCAGGCCGGTAACCGCATGTCGAACATTTGGTAATTGGTCGCACATACGATTTACACTGACCCACTAAGGATGAGCGCCAATCTAGCCTGGAAGCAGCGCATCTTGCGTGTCCTGATGAACCTCATGGACTACCCAGGACCCGGCACCCGCACGCCTCCTGTCCAACTATGTAGCTTTGGCGCCCCTGCCAGACACCCGGTGCTACTAATAAATGACATGGCTGAACACTAGATAGCCGTGTGCAAAGCATTACCGCAAGGGCAGCTTGTCCACAAGGTAATGTGGACCCCCAGTGCCAGTTCTGCGAGCTCCTGCGCACTTTCTGGCCCTCGTGTCCACCCCAACCGTGCAACGCCTAGTGACCGCCCAACTAGTATTAGCTGTGTTCCGTCCTTGCATCCAGATATGATCCAGCCAGACCAACAAACATGTGCAAGTCAAGGTTGTTGGCTTTGAAGACTGTGGTCTGCCTGTATCCTAGCAAAGCTCCCACTTAAAGCCCTTAAAGCAGGGACTGCAGCGAGGCGGTGATCCTATGGTAGCCGGATGGCGCCCGCAGTGTTGGGGGGGGCGGAGCGATGTATCCCTTGTAAGTGCCTCGCGCCCGGGCGATGGTTCTCTCTCTGGGCTGCCCGTGGATGGCACATAGACTAACAGAAGCTGCCGCTGCTGGCCGTACCGATGCTCGCCTCACCACCCCCCTTGCAATGACTGCAGCACAGTTACAAGTATCCCGGCTTGGATGGAAGAGACGCAAGCGGCCCCTGGCTCCGTCCCCCATGCTGCGCGCAGGGCACGCCAACACCTCTAAATCCCAGAGCTGGCGCCCTAATAACACAGAGCAAGTAATATAAATCCCTAACGCGTGTACACCCCTAGGTCTGTAAGAGGCTATTCGAACCCAGCACAATGATGCTTCGAGGGGTCACGGGGTCAGTGGCGCTGCCGCACTCCCAACCTGAGGCCATGACGCGCGCGCAGACAGGATGTAGGAGTCCACTGGCTAGTAGACTGGCTACCAGGCACGCCTCCCCGTATCGGCAACGAGCGTGTGGAAAGTCTCAACGGCGATGCCCCGCAGGCCCCTTCCGCCCAATTAGATCCGCTCGGGGACCAGGCGGGGTGGGGAAGGGGACCCCGTGGACCAGGCGAGGGCTGACCACACTCGACCCCTTTATTGGCGGCTCACCAGCATGGCCGGGCCGCCCTGCCCTAGTTGCAAAACCACCGGGAAGAATGGGCAAGGGGGTGGGGGCGATGCCAGTCCGGCACAAATGCACTCACCGTGCCACAGATGCGGCACGAAAAGGCCCCCAACAAAGATCCTCCCTGCACCTAAGCGACCATCACCTGGCTTGGCACCTGAGGCACGTTGCAGACACAGTGTGCCTAACGAGGCAACGGAGTCCGCACAACGCCGGCCACACAAACCGAGAATTTAGCCCAGCATGCGGTTGGACCCACTGCGCCGCTTGCTGCCCTTTGTAGCATCGCCACTGCAACGGGCCGTGACAGGAGGGAGGAATGAAGAGCCAAGAAGCTCCATCTGCTGCCGCTAACCTGCATAAAGCCAGGAAGCATTAAACGCCCGTTAAGCCCCGCACCGACCCCCGTCCCTCGCCCCAACTCTGCCCAAAGGCACCAACCCAGTGGACCTCCTGCAGGGCAAACCTGGGAGCTTGAAACTAGGGCGGGGGCCCACTCCGGCAGTAGCGTACGTGGAGATCGGGTGTGGGGGGGGGTGGTTGCCTCACCTTGCTTCTCGGTCGACGGAGCTACCCTCCTGGAAAGGATGCCACTATGAGCACCCACGGCACCAACAGGCTCGAGGCGCAGCGACGATGAAGGATGGGCCGAGCCGCTGGCGAGGTCACCACGCCGCGTCCAGTGCAATGCCCCCCGAAAATGTGTGTCCCCCGCGAGGACACTCTGACGCGTCCGGTGCGGCAAAGAGGCAGATAAAATGGCGAGAGGGGCTTATGTACCCCTCGCCCTGCCTGCCGCACCGGACGTGCCCATACAGCTCCTCCTAGATCCCCTCGGGACTCCGCCTGCCCGGGGGGAGGAGAGGGGCCAGAGAGGGGCGGGGGGAAGCCCTCTGTATCTAAGGGGCCGCCCTCCTGATGGCCACTGCGTGGCCTCGGGCAGCCTCAGACGTGTAAGCCATTGCTCTGAATATGTAATAAAATCTCACTAAAGAAACAAAAGGGCAAATTCTGTCGCCAGGAGCGCTGGGGCGGTCGTACTGCTCAAACAGGAGCAGCACGTGCTTATCTAACAAAAGTTGCATGGGCTACAAAAGCATTAAAAAAGTTTGTTTACACATGCATACATGCAAGGATGAGATGTGTAGTCATTTGTACTTGATGCAGGTGTTTATTATAATCCAAACCAAAGCCAGTAGAAGGACAATTCTCCTCAAGCTCCCAACCTAGTTCTAGGACACCCCCGCGCCGCACGGCCACCAGCTGCTGCGTGTGCCTCCCCGCCTGACTGCCTCGCTGCCCCGGCTGCCGCCACGTGACCACGCCCCCTGCCACCGAGCGGCGTGGTCCGTGCCCGCCTGACCTGCCCCTGTTGTCTTTGCTGTATTAGAACTGTATTTAGTCTTCTGTATTGCCTGTTTTCCTGTAAATTGTTTTTTCCTTCTGTATTGCCTGTTTTTTTAGCCCCCTTCGTCCTCCCTCTCCGCTCCCCGCTTCCCGCCACCGCCGCTAACCCCGCCCCTTTTTTCCTTCTGTACCCTCCCCGCTCCCGCCTCCCAGCTGCTCCGCCCCCCGCGCACTTGGCCATATATGGTGACCGTGCGACGCAGGTGAGTGTGACCTAGTTCTAGGACACCCCCGCGCCGCACGGCCACCAGCTGCTGCGTGTGCCTCCCCGCCTGACTGCCTCGCTGCCCCGGCTGCCGCCACGTGACCACGCCCCCTGCCACCGAGCGGCGTGGTCCGTGCCCGCCTGACCTGCCCCTGTTGTCTTTGCTGTATTAGAACTGTATTTAGTCTTCAGTATTGCCTGTTTTCCTGTAAATTGTTTTTTCCTTCTGTATTGCCTGTTTTTTTTAGCCCCCTTCGTCCTCCCTCCCCGCTCCCCGCTTCCCGCCACCGCCGCTAACCCCGCCCCTTTTTTCCTTCTGTACCCTCCCCGCTCCCGCCTCCCAGCTGCTCCGCTCCCCCGCGCACTTCGCCATATATGGCGACCGTGCGAACGCGCAGCGGTCACGCGCAGCGGTCACGCGCAGCGGGCGCGCCGATTGTGCGCCGAAGGCGCGCCAAAGGTAAGCCCGTCTACGCCCGTCCACGCCTGGACCGCGCCCAGCGCCAGGACCCCTGGCCCTCGAGGACCCCCGCCCACCCGCCTGACGTACTCCGCCGCCACCCTCATCGCACTCAACAGCGGCCGAATCCCAGGATGCTACCGAGCCACCCCTCGACGCTCCCACGGACCCTTCAGCTGCCTCGCCTGCAAGTTCACCTGCGTCCGGACCTGCCCGGCACCAGCACCCGCCAAGCCAAACACCAGCAGCAACCACCTCAAGTGCATCCTGCTCAACACCCGCTCCGTCCACAGACACGCCATCGAACTCTGGAACCTCCTAGACACCACAGCCCCTGACGTTGCCTTCCTCACGGAGACCTGGATGAACGCCTCTTCAGCTCCCGACATCGCCATCGCCATCCCAGAGGGCTACAAGATCACCCGGAGGGACCGCACCACCAACCAGATGGGAGGAGGCATCGCCATCATCCACAGGAACACCATCCGCATCACGACCAGCACCGACGACACCCTGAAAACCGCCGAACACCTGCACTTCCAGATCCGTACCGACCCGAAGACCACCCTCAGAGGCACCCTGATCTACCGACCCCCGGGACCACGCACACAATTCAGCGAGGACATCGCCGACTTCGTCAGCCCGCATGCCCTCCCCTCCGCTGACTACATCCTCCTGGGGAACCTCAACTTCCACCTGGAGAACAACAACGACCGCAACACCACCACCCTGCTCGACAACCTCGTCAACCTTGGACTCAAGCAACTGGTGAGCACCCCCACCCACCTCGCCGGACACACACTCGACGCCGTCTTCTCATCCAGCAAAGACATCGCCTTCAGCCATGCCACAGAACTCCACTGGACGGACCACAGCTGTGTCCACTTCACCTTCGATAGAACGACGATCCACCACCACCAGCAACAGGCTGCCCGTAGAAGCTGGAACAAGATCACGGCCGACCAGCTCGCCGCCTCCCTGAGCCAGCACCCTCCTGCCAGCTCAGCGAACCCCAGCCAGGCCGCCGACAACCTCGCGAAGTGGATCAGCAACTGCGCGGACGAACTCGCCCCTCTGAGGACCCCGCCCAGCAGACCCGGCAGCAAGAAAGCCCCATGGTTCACCGACGAACTCAAGAGCTCCAAGAAGAACTGCCGAGCCCTCGAGAAAGCCTGGAGAAGGGAACCAACACCGGACAACATGACCACCCTCAAGCTCGCCACCCGGAAGCACCACCAACTGATCCGCACCGCCAAGAAAACTGCATTCAAGGACCGGCTGGACAACAACGCACACAACTGCAAGGAACTCTTCAACATCGTGAAAGAGCTCTCCAACCCCAACGCAGGAAGCAACGATATCACCCCTTCGCAAGACCTCTGCAACTCCCTCGCCTCCTACTTCCACAACAAGATCGCGGACATACACAACAGCTTCAGCATTCAACCGACGCACGCCACGACCGCAGCAACGCCGCCCACCACCACCCTCCGCGCCTGGACTCCAGTCAGCACCGAAGACACCGTCCGCATGATGAACTCCGTCCACTCCGGATCTCCGATCGACCCCTGCCCTCACCACGTCTTCAACAAGGCGGACGCTGTCATCGCACCCCACCTGCGGGACATTATCAACACCTCCTTCGACACCGCCACCTTCCCTGAGAGCTGGAAGCACGCCGAACTCAGCGCTCTACTCAAGAAACCCACAGCGGACCCCACCGAACTCAAGAATTACCGCCCCCTCTCGCTCCTCCCGTTTCCAGCCAAAGTCATCGAGAAGACCGTCAACAAACAGCTGGCCGCCTTCCTCGAGACGAATGGATCCCTCGACCCCTCACAGTCTGGGTTCTGAGCCAACCATAGCACCGAGACCGCCCTCATAGCCGCCACCGACGACATCCGAGCCCTGATGGACAACGGAGATACAGCGGCCCTCATCCTCCTAGACCTCTCCGCGGCATTCGACACTGTCTGCCACCGCACCCTAGTGCAGCGCCTCAGCAACGTCGGGATCCAGGAGAAGGCACTGGAATGGATCATCTCCTTCCTCGACGGAAGAACACAGAGAGTCCGCCTACCACCGTTCAAGTCAGAGGCCACCGAAGTCATCTGCGGCGTCCCTCAAGGATCCTCGCTGAGCCCCACCCTCTTCAACGTCTACATGAGCCCCCTCGCGGCCATCGCACGCCAACACAACCTCAACATAATCTCCTACGCCGACGACACCCAGCTGATCCTCTCCCTGACCAACGACCCCGCCGCCGCCAGAGCCAATCTGCACGAAGGGATGAAAGATGTAGCCGAGTGGATGACGACCAGCCGCCTGAAACTGAACTCAGACAAGACGGAGGTCCTCATCCTGGGCTGCTCGCCCTCCGCCTGGGACGACTCCTGGTGGCCCCCCGCCCTGGGCACCGCACCCAAACCGACGGACCACGCACGCAACCTGGGCTTCATCCTGGACTCCTCCCTCTCCATGACCAGGCAAGTCAACGCCGTCTCCTCGTCGTGCTTCAACATCCTACGCATGCTACGGAAGATCTTCTGGTGGATCCCCACCGAGACCAGGAAGACCGTCACCCAGGCCCTCGTCACCAGCCGACTGGACTACGGCAACGCCCTCTACGCCGGTACCACCGCCAAGCTCCAGAAGAGACTCCAGCGGATCCAGAACGCCTCAGCCAGACTCATCCTCGACATCCCTCGAACCAGCCACATCTCCGGACATCTGAGAGACCTGCACTGGCTCCCCGTCAACAAAAGAATCACCTTCCGTCTCCTCACCCACGCACACAAAGCCCTACACGATCAAGGCCCGAGCTACCTCAACAACCGAATCAACTTCTACGCTCCCAAACGCCACCTCCGATCAGCCAACCACGCCCTCGCCGCCGTCCCCCGCATCCGAAGAGCGACAACAGGAGGAAGGTCCTTCTCCTACCTGGCCGCCAAGACCTGGAACTCCCTCCCGACGGACCTGCGCCTGACCCAAGACCACCTCTCCTTCAGGAAGAAGCTCAAGACCTGGCTGTTTGAGCAGTAACGGCACCCCCCTCCCCCCCCCAAGCGCCTTGAGACCCTACGGGTAAGTAGTGCTCTCTATAAATGTCTTTGATTGATTGATTGATTGAACCGTCGTCCCCGCTCACCTACATTCCTAATGCCGCCAGCTGAGCACGTTTCACACGCAAAGCCCAGAAACACCACATTCCTAAAACACGAGCCGAGAAGAAAAACATAAATAGTGTGCAGAAACAAGCAAAAATCTGCAGGAGAGAACGAGTAAACGTAATAGGGCCAGTCACCATGGGAGGGACCAAGTCCGCAAAGGAGGGAAAAATACAACAAATGTACCAATGAAAAGCCAGCATTTCAGAATGGCACACTAAAGAATAAATAGAAATTGTAGGGCATGCTTGAAGCCTACAGAGCAAATACAGCATGTCTCAAAGAGACAGCGCATGCGCTGCCCAGGCGAGACCTAATAAAAAAACGAATTATTTGCTAGAGTAGAAAGTCATATGGTTGAATTTGTTTCTATGAATATCAAACCGTAGATTACCTTGACAACAAAATATCTGCTATCTCTTAATTGTGTTAACGTATTTTGCTTATTTTCAAACCATTTATTGCAAGATGTAGAGCTTAGTATGAGACCAGTCCTGGAGATTGGGGGTTAATGTCAGCAGTGAGCGCAAATATTTGGTAAATGTATTAGTTCTCTGAATTGCCTTTTCGTTGACTCATTCAACTTTTTTTGACTTTGTGCTGTTTTTATCGTCTTGTCATTTTTATTTGTGTGGTATTTTTTTTAAAGTTTAGTTGCATTTTACAGCTGCCAGCTATTGAGCTAGTTGGCAGAAAGAAACACTCTCACGAAGTGTATGCATTGGGGACATTTTTAATGCATATTGAAAAGAACGTTTTATGTTTTTGTTTTATTATCATGTTTGTTTTAAGAGCTGCAGCTTTATGAAATAAAACTGGGAATATAAAACATCAATAAAAGTGTAACCTTGACATTTCTACAGGACAAAGTGCTTGATATTTTCCAACTCAGCAATATGCTCACACACGGGTGGTGGGCGAACATTTAAGTGGGAAAAAAAATCTGAAAATGTTCCCTGGTTTGCAGCTGTACTACAGAGCAAAATCTGGGTTCACAATTTACTGATTTCAAGAAAGGGCAGATTGGGCATTAAGTTTTATGCATCACAAAAAGTGATGCAAAAAACTAAATACCAAATCCTTATGCCTCATCCCGACTTCACCTGCCACTTCTAAAGGACCTTTTTGATATGCTGATACTAAAACAAAGGAGAGATAAGTTACAGTGTCTTGCCCGAACAGAAACAACTGTTAATTGAAACACTGTAGCTGGGTGGGGAAGATGAAGATTTAGGTATTAAGTTTCATAAATGTTAACAGTCTTAATATCAAATTCTATGTCCCCCCAGACTCAATTGTTTAGTTAGCAGTTTTCTCTCTCAGAACAGCAGACTGTATGTAGCATTTGACTTTCTCTTTGGCTGCATTTGAAAAGATCCCCTTCAGCAGCTGTTGAGGACAATCAGCAGGGCTTTGATCTGTCAATACTATTGCCCAGCCCTGGCATAGGTGACAAGCAGTTGTATACCAGATAGAGGATAACGAATCGCCGAAGAACAAGAACTGTTGGTGCATGGAGTCTACATTTCTGTTACTCTTTTTTCCATGGTGGAATGAGGTTACAAATTCAGTGGAAGATGCACATTTTCTCTGAATTCATATTCACCTTGTATGAACCGAAACTAAAAAATCAGATAGACCTATTCACACATTGCTTGATTATCTGCTTGCTGACAGTAACCAATAGACTCTCAGGGAATGAACTAACCCATTGTCTTACAGTGGGAGGCTGGACATGAAGGTGTTAGTGCTTGCTCTGCTTCACAGTCTTGGAAAAAGATTGTGTTCCAGCAGAGTAACATACTAACAAATAACCAACAAGTGACGAATGCATTTAAAGGTCCTAACAAAAATAAGTCTAGTTTCCAAACAATGCTACCACCAAAGGAACCAAACTGGGTGTTTGTCATCTGGCCATACAGTTTTAGCATTGCAGGCTAGTGCATCTTTCCAGAGCCAGTAGAAAAGAGTAGTGTCCCTACGCAAGGGCAATATAGGAGGTGAAAATGTGAGTGAAAGTGCAAGCATGGAATAGTGAGAGAGGGTCTGAATTGGGATGTTATGCTTATTTAGAGCTGCAGTTGGATGTACATTATCCAGATTGGAAAGGGTAAACCAGCACAACTCCCTTTTAAAATAAGTCTAAAGCAAGCTGCCTCCAGTTGCAATAGAAGGCCCAGAATTAAAGAATAATGTTTAGCTTAAATTAAAAGCATGCATGCAGATTAGTTTTGTAATGTAGGTATTTCTACATACAACGTGTATATGAGGCAAAGAACTACATGTGTGGGGAATTAGTGTACTTTTCAGAAAATATATCAAAAACACAGGAGGGAGGTAGAGCGAAGGGTTGGATTCTTGCTCCACAAGGATACTTAACTAAACACAAGGAATCCAACATAGAGGGAGGGAAAGGGGGAGGAGTGATCAACAAATGTTGAAGCACTCAGTGTTCTGTAAAATACCCCTCACACACCAAAAGGCCCCTTGGTGTCATGCTTCATCATCGGGGTCTTCGCACCCCTCTATCGGGATGTGGCGTGCTGCGACCTACGACTACGCGGGAGCACTTATAGAAATGACTATGTGTGGTGTGAGGTGTGTGGGGTATATTGTTATAAGTGAGTGGTGGGATGTGGTGAAAGACTAAAAAGTACCTGGCACATGAGTATAAAAGAAATTTTTTTTTATTCCGAACTCTGCCTGGTACTGTTAAAAGAAGTGCAGTGTGAGGTCGAATCTGTTATGTTAAAGAACAGGACCTCTGGTGTGCGTTGTCGACATGTTTCGGAGACAAGCTCCTTCTTCAGGACGGGGGCACGACCTCCCCACCTTACTCACGTCTTTTTTTAATAAAAAATGTGTATTTACAAAAAAGTGAAATATATAGGCTAAGTGTGCCTACAGCGGTCTGCTACAAGTACAATGACCTGTAGAAAGACAAAAAAGAACAACTGATGGTTACCCATGTAGCGGGTAGTTCAAGCAGGTGCAGTCACCTGGAACCTCACCATATGCTTGTAATAAGCCTGTTAAAAGAAAAAGTACTCACAACACAAACAACATATAACACAAAAGGTACTAGGAGTTACTGTTAGATGTAGTCATACTTGTGAAGCTTGCTTGTTGGCTTCATGAGCAAAAATCGGACGTCAGGGGTGTTGCTTGATTTGCAATCTGTAGTGAGGAATGATGCAGGTTTTAATAAATCATTCTCACTTACTTAGGAGGGAGAGTTTAGATGGTCGTTTTTCAGTTGTTGTTCTGCATGATACTCACATTAACAGGACGCTATGATCACCGTCTTACCCCTCGCGCTGCTCCGCTGGTGTGAGGCGGTAGTATGGTCTATGCTATTTATACCCTGTGTGACAATTGGGCGGAAGCGTCTATATGACCTTATAGGGGTGTTCCGCCATTAAGTATGTGCCCATGTATGGAGCATCCGCTCCTTAGCCATACATAGCCCTCGTATGTCTAACGCGGGCTTACACGGGACCAGCGTCAATACAAGCGAGTGTTCATCTGTTGCGCATGCGCATAGATATCTGTCCTTCCTTCGCGCATGCGTTTTGAGCACAGGTGCATCTCGCGGGACGCTGTGTAGCGCACGCGTGTTAGTTCCATCTGTGTCATGTTAGAGAAACCTGGGGTTGGAATCCTTATTACTGAGAAGGCACAGCAGCGGGGATTTAGCTGGGGTGGTCATGGTAAAAATATGTATTTACTACACCAACCACAGATGTAGGGAGTACGCAACAACAGAGGCTTGTTATAAAGTGCAAACAATGAAAGATTCAAAAGCTAGTGATGGGCATCTGGACACTACATCAGTGTGTCCTATGTTTATAATGGTCCCCTTTTCAATTAGACAGTTGGCTCCAGGGCACATCATCATTAAGCCCTATTAGGTGGGTACCAAGTCTGAACACCCATCTTTGTTCCTTTTGAAAAAGGCCGGCATCAGAAGGTAGTTGCTCTATAATTGTCCACTTAAGGTCATTCACGCAATGTTGTGCAGTCAAGAAATGCGTGGCCATTTTAGTTGTGCTTTTTTTACAGCGCATATTGCTCTTATGCTCATTCATTCTTGTTTTCATGGCCCTTGTGGTCATACCCACATACTCAAGATTGCAGGGGCATTTTATAAGGTAGACCACGTTTTTGGAGTTACAGTTAGAAAATCTCCTTTGCTCCCAGGTGGTACCATTGCGGAAGGTAAGTTTTGTACTTTTTTCTGTCAAGTGGCAACTGCTGCAATTGCCGCAAGGGAAGTGACCTTGGATGCCTATAGATGGTTGTAAGGCAATTGTCGTCGGTTTCGGTTTGGTGTGTACCAGCATGTCTCTGAGGTTGCGTCCCCTGCGGTGAGCAAACAACAGTTTTTCCAGGTTCAGCTTGCCACATGTTAGTATCCTCCAATGTTTGTTGACAATTTTGGATACCTCGTTGGACATGGTGTTAAATGTCGTCACACATATTGGTCGTTTGTTCTCATTTGGTTCTTTAACTCGCTCCTCCAATAATGCCTCTCTGTTGTTGTTCTTAGCCCTCTTCATTGCTTTATCAATAATTCTAGTGGGGTACTCTCGTTGTTTCAATTTCTCTCTCAGGTCATTGGCCTGCTGTTTGAATTTGGACACATCTGTGCAGTTACACCTGAGGCGTAGAAATTGTCCGTACGGCAGATTTTCTCGTAGGTGCCTGGGGTGAAAACTGTCGTATCTTAACAAGCAGTTTCTGGATGTCGGCTTGAAATGGGTAGTGATTTTCAAAACTCCTTCGTCTGCGTAGATATTTAGATCCAGAAACACCAAGGTGTGGTCCGAAATTGTACTCGTAAAGTTCAAAAAGGCATTTTGGTTATTCAACCATGCTTGGAAATTTTCAGCAGATTGTCGGTCACCCTCCCAGATGACCAGGACGTCATCTATGTACCTCCTCCAGCATTTTATATTTGATCTGTATGGATTCTGGTCATGGAGAATCTTGGTGGTCTCGAGATGGTGTACATAGAGCCCGGCCAGGCTCGGAGCAAAAGTACTGCCCATGCTGGTCCCATGGCACTGCTGATAAATCGTGGTTTTGTACAGAAATTTTTTTTTTTGCAAAGCCAAAGAGATACATTCCAGAACTAGCCCTCGTGGTGTCTGATACTTCCATTGTGTGGAAAATAGGACTTCTTCGATGATCACGAGTGTTTCGTCGTGAGGAAGGCTGGTATAGAGACTTTCTACGTCTAAACTGATGAGAAGTTGGGTTTTTGGGTCGAATGTTATTTCTTGCAGGAGTTGTAAGACAGCTTTTGTGTCTTTTAGGTAGGTGTTTGTTGTTTGTACCAATGGTCGCAGGAAGGCGTCAGCAAATTTTGACAGGGGTTCCAAAATTGAGCCGATACCCGATACTATCGGTCTCCCTGGTGGATTGGTGAGGTTCTTATGGATCTTCGGGATGCAATAGAAGTAGGGGATGCGAGGTTTTTTCTGCTCCAAAAATTCCCCTTCCTTCTTGCTCAACCAATCATGTGCCAGGCCTTCTTCAATCATGCCCCCGATTTTTATCCTGAGACTCTCTGTAGGGTCCTGTTGTAGGATCATGTAGTTGCGTCTATCCGACAGCAGTCTCATGCACTCATTGTCGTAAGCATCAGTCGTTTGCAAGACGATTGCTCCCCCTTATCTGCTGGTTTAATGATGGTACTTGTATCTTCAGATAGGGTTTTTAAGGCTTGTTGTTATTCCCTTGTCGTGTTATGGAATATTCGTGCAGAGGACACATCCAGTTTGTTGACTTCTGTCATGAGAGCTTTTTCAAAAGCTAGTAGCTCTATTGGGAGCAAGGAGTCTGGTGGGGTAAAGGTAGATTTTGGTCTAAGGCCTGTGTCTGTTGTTGGTGTCGGAGACGGTTTGTCCATGAAGTAGGCCTGTAGTTTCAATTTGCGTATGAATTCTTGCATCTCAATGTTCACCTTAAAGATGTCTGGTCTCTGTGTGGGCACAAAGCCCAGGCCTTTATTTAGCACTTGTTGTTGTATCCTCGTCAGTGGTTTTTGAGTTAGATTCACCACTAGGTCCCTCTCTGGTTGCTGGTTGATGGTTGGTTGGGCAGGGAGCCTGTCATGCTCCTGGTTTGTCGGGGGTTCCCTTGGTCTTTCTCCTCCCACGTGACGTTGTTGCCCTTCCGGTTCTTTCCCCGTGTCCCAGGGCGGGTGCCTAAAAAAGGTTGTGGACCATAGAAACCACCATCAAAGTCCTGGTTCCATTGTGAATAACCCTGAGCATTTGTAGGGTGGTTAAACTGGAACGGTGGGAATGGTGTCGGTCCCATGTATTGTGGAAATTCAGGTGGGTACCCTCTCCACCCACGTTGTCTCGGGAACTGTTGTCTTTTTTGTCTCCATCCGCCTCTATTCGGGCGGTACCTTCGGCCATTGCTAAAGTTTGAGCTAGATGAACTATTGTCAGACAATAGTTCATCTAGCTCAAACTCTAGCGGATGGAGACAAAAATTTCCACAATACATGGGACCGACACCATTCCCACCGTTCCAGTTTAACCACCCTACAAATGCTCAGGGTTATTCACAATGGAACCAGGACTTTGATGGTGGTTTCTATGGTCCACAACCTTTTTTAGGCACCCGCCCTGGGACACGGGGAAAGAACCGGAAGGGGGAGGAGAAAGACCAAGGGAACCCCCGACAAACCAGGAGCATGACAGGCTCCCTGCCCAACCAACCATCAACCAGCAACCAGAGAGGGACTTAGTGGTGAATCTAACTCAAAAACCACTGACGAGGATAAAACAACAAGTGCTAAATAAAGGCCTGGGCTTTGTGCCCACACAGAGACCAGACATCTTTAAGGTGAACATTGAGATGCAAGAATTCATATGCAAATTGAAACTACAGGCCTACTTCATGGACAAACCGTCTCCGACACCAACAACAGACACAGGCCTTAGACCAAAATCTACCTTTACCCCACCAGACTCCTTGCCCCCAATAGAGCTACTAGCTTTTGAAAAAGCTCTCATGACAGAAGTCAACAAACTGGATGTGTCCTCCGCACGAATATTCCATAACACGACAAGGGAAGAACAACAAGCCTTAAAAACCCTATCTGAAGATACAAGTACCATCATTAAACCAGCAGATAAGGGGGAGCAATCGTCTTGCAAACGACTGATGCTTACGACAATGAGTGCATGAGACTGCTGTCGGATAGACGCAACTACATGATCCTACAACAGGACCCTACAGAGAGCCTCAGGATAAAAATCGGGGGCATGATTGAAGAAGGCCTGGCACATGATTGGTTGAGCAAGAAGGAAGGGGAATTTTTGGAGCAGAAAAAACCTCGCATCCCCTACTTCTATTGCATCCCGAAGATCCATAAGAACCTCACCTATCCACCAGGGAGACCGATAGTATCGGGTATCGGCTCAATTTTGGAACCCCTGTCAAAATTTGCTGACGCCTTCCTGCGACCATTGGTACAAACAACAAACACCTACCTAAAAGACACAAAAGCTGTCCTACAACTCCTGCAAGAAATAACATTCGACCCAAAAACCCAACTTCTCATCAGTTTAGACGTAGAAAGTCTCTATACCAGCCTTCCTCACGACGAAACACTCGTGATCATCGAAGAAGTCCTATTTTCCACACAATGGAAGTATCAGACACCACGAGGGCTAGTTCTGGAATGTATCTCTTTGGCTTTGCAAAAAAAAATTTTTCCGTACAAAACCACGATTTATCAGCAGTGCCATGGGACCAGCATGGGCAGTACTTTTGCTCCGAGCCTGGCCGGGCTCTATGTACACCATCTCGAGACCACCAAGATTCTCCATGACCAGAATCCATACAGATCAAATATAAAATGCTGGAGGAGGTACATAGATGACGTCCTGGTCATCTGGGAGGGTGACCGACAATCTGCTGAAAATTTCCAAGCATGGTTGAATAACCAAAACGCCTTTTTGAACTTTACGAGTACAATTTCGGACCACACCTTGGTGTTTCTGGATCTAAATATCTACGCAGACGAAGGAGTTTTGAAAACCACTACCCATTTCAAGCCGACATCCAGAAACTGCTTGTTAAGATACGACAGTTTTCACCCCAGGCACCTACGAGAAAATCTGCCGTACGGACAATTTCTACGCCTCAGGTGTAACAGCACAGATGTGTCCAAATTCAAACAGCAGGCCAATGACATGAGAGAGAAATTGAAACAATGAGAGTACCCCACTAGAATTATTAATAAAGCAATGAAGAGGGCTAAGAACAACAACAGAGAGGCATTATTGGAGGAGCGAGTTAAAGAACCAAATGAGAACAAACGACCCATATGTGTGACGACATTTAACACCATGTCCAACGAGGTATCCAAAATTGTCAACAAACATTGGAGGATACTAACATGTGGCAAGCTGAACCTGGAAAAACCGTTGTTTGCTCACCGCAGGGGACGCAACCTCAGAGACATGCTGGTACACACCAGACCGAAACCGACGACAATTGCCTTTCAACCATCTATAGGCATCCAAGGTCACTTCCCTTGCGGCAATTGCAGCAGTTGCCACTTGACAGAAAAAAGTACAAAACTTACCTTCCGCAATGGTACCACCTGGGAGCAAAGGAGATTTTCTAACTGTAACTCCAAAAACGTGGTCTACCTTATAAAATGCCCCTGCAATCTTGAGTATGTGGGTATGACCACAAGGGCCATGAAAACAAGAATGAATGAGCATAAGAGCAATATGCGCTGTAAAAAAAGCACAACTAAAATGGCCACGCATTTCTTGACTGCACAACATTGCGTGAATGACCTTAAGTGGACAATTATAGAGCAACTACCTTCTGATGCCGGCCTTTTTCAAAAGGAACAAAGATGGGTGTTCAGACTTGGTACCCACCTAATAGGGCTTAATGATGATGTGCCCTGGAGCCAACTGTCTAATTGAAAAGGGGACCATTATAAACATAGGACACACTGATGTAGTGTCCAGATGCCCATCACTAGCTTTTGAATCTTCCATTGTTTGCACTTTATAACAAGCCTCTGTTGTTGCGTACTCCCTACATCTGTGGTTGGTGTAGTAAATACATATTTTTACCATGACCACCCCAGCTAAATCCCCGCTGCTGTGCCTTCTCAGTAATAAGGATTCCAACCCCAGGTTTCTCTAACATGACACAGATGGAACTAACACGCGTGCGCTACACAGCGTCCCGCGAGATGCACCTGTGCTCTAAACGCATGTGCGAAGGAAGGACAGATATCTATGCGCATGCGCAACAGATGAACACTCGCTTGTATTGACGCTGGTCCCGTGTAAGCCCGCGTTAGACATACGAGGGCTATGTATGGCTAAGGAGCGGATGCTCCATACATGGGCACATACTTAATGGCGGAACACCCCTATAAGGTCATATAGACGCTTCCGCCCAATTGTCACACAGGGTATAAATAGCATAGACCATACTACCGCCTCACACCAGCGGAGCAGCGCGAGGGGTAAGACGGTGATCATAGCGTCCTGTTAATGTGAGTATCATGCAGAACAACAACTGAAAAACGACCATCTAAACTCTCCCTCCTAAGTAAGTGAGAATGATTTATTAAAACCTGCATCATTCCTCACTACAGATTGCAAATCAAGCAACACCCCTGACGTCCGATTATTGCTCATGAAGCCAACAAGCAAGCTTCACAAGTATGACTACATCTAACAGTAACTCCTAGTACCTTTTGTGTTATATGTTGTTTGTGTTGTGAGTACTTTTTCTTTTAACAGGCTTATTACAAGCATATGGTGAGGTTCCAGGTGACTGCACCTGCTTGAACTACCCGCTACATGGGTAACCATCAGTTGTTCTTTTTTGTCTTTCTACAGGTCATTGTACTTGTAGCAGACCGCTGTAGGCACACTTAGCCTATATATTTCACTTTTTTGTAAATAGACATTTTTTATTAAAAAAAGACGTGAGTAAGGTGGGGAGGTCGTGCCCCCGTCCTGAAGAAGGAGCTTGTCTCCGAAACATGTCGACAACGCACACCAGAGGTCCTGTTCTTTAACATAACAGATTCGACCTCACACTGCACTTCTTTTAACAGTACCAGCCAGAGTTCGGAATAAAAAAATCTTTCTTTTATACTCATGTGCCAGGTACTTTTTAGTCTTTCATCACATCCCACCACTCACTTATAACAATATACCCCACACACCTCACACCACACATAGTCATTTCTATAAGTGCTCCCGCGTAGTCGTAGGTCGCAGCACGCCGCATCCCGATAGAGGGGTGCGAAGACCCCGATGATGAAGCATGACACCAAGGGGCCTTTTGGTGTGTGAGGGGTATTTTACAGAACACTGAGTGCTTCAACATTTGTTGATCACTCCTCCCCTTTCCCTCCCTCTATGTTGGATTCCTTGTGTTTATTTAAGTATCCTTTTCAGAAAATAGTCATCATGCACCATAACAGAAGCAGAAGGCAACAGTCAAATAGCTATAGCAAGTGGGTGAGACTAAATATTCTTGTGTGCTGAACCAGGATGTTATTGACAATGTCTCGAGCCAATGGCTGAAGTGTCCTGAATATAGGAAGCCAATGGCTGACTAAGCTCAGCAAGGCCGTTTTCTATCTTTATTGAATGCACTGTTCTCCATGAATGGCTCAAGTGCCATTGCATATCAAACCTATATTGGCCAATACCTCTACATAACATTGACAGAGAGATTATGTAATAATATTGTTTTACATACACTAGAAATGTAAAGCTCCTGAAGGCACTGGAACAATTACTGTGATGATTAAGGGATATAGAGTGCCAAAAAAAACATCCTGCTCTTTTGTGATCAGAAGTGTCTTCTCTACCCTAAATTATACTGGCTTTTATTTGAGGAATCCACTTAGCCTTTGCCTTGTATTCCCACTGAAACTGATCGAGGCTCTATCCCTTCTGAGTTACCCTCATAAAGGGGTGAGGAGACTAATCGAGGGAAAGTAGCAGATTTAAAGCATTGTCATGCCTTTTGAGGTTTGCCACTATTGTTGATCAGCCATGGGAGTTAGCTGCGGTCCTTTAGCTTACCATTCGGTTCCCTGATGCCAAACCTAACGGTCTATTGTTGTGTAATGTACTCTGGCTCATTACATAGCTCTGTGGGTGAGGTATCTGCCTCTTGTGGTTCCAGCAAAAAGGTAGGTGGACCCCTACTTCACCAGGGCAGACGGCCCATACATGTGATAGTAAGTCCAAGGTTTTTGTAAGGTCTGCATATGCTGACAAAAGCCATTCTTAAGGACATTCTGAGTAACTCAAAGTCTTATTTTTTAAACATGGAAAGGCCCTGGCAGTAGACAGTGTGACATTCCTGTGCCTGTTTATAAAGGAAACAAGTGAGATCCTTAAGTGGTAGTGGAAAGTGTTTTCTTCTGTCACCCAGAGGGAGCATTTTCAATTGGTACCACAGAAAAGAGACATTCCACTGATGGGAGATTTGGTTGATTCTACATACCTACCACTCTGCGATTTGGATGGGTGTCAGAGATCTTCTCTTTAAGCAGGTTTCATTTGATGAGAAATATGGCTCGAGAAAAACCACGAACAGGCAACTTGCCCTTGCTGTAAGTCTAAGTATTCTGTTCTTCCTTTAAGAATGTAGTCATTGCGAGTTTTTTCAGTCTCTGACATTGCTCTTTCCTGAATTGCATCCCAGTACCAAATGTTCTGGGTGACTGTAAAGTCAGAATTATTCTCTGCTATTCTGGTATCCATGCCCACTTCACCCCTCTGGCTTAGATTGCAAATAGAAATTTTCCATAAGGAAAGGGAACAGATCATAAATCTGGCAGTAGACTTTGAGATCCGAGATGTACTCAAGAGGTTTTACAGTTTTGCTATGACTGGTCTTTCCAGGACTTCCTCAGGTTAAGGAAGAATGTTTGATTGGTTCCTTACTCATTTAAAGACTTTTTGGACATGTAGCTGAAGTTTTGAAGGCTGGTTTTAGGGCCTTTGGTGCAGAAGTACCTTTATGTTAATTTTATGGCATCTAATGCTAATAGCTTCCCACCTTCATGTCTGTCCCGAAGTAGTCTGTGCAGCACTAGACAATGAAAAGTGGGCTTCATTGACTTCTTTAGACAAGTAATCATCCTTTTTTGGCAAGGTGAGCAAAGATGTTTATCATAATTAGGGCTCCCAGTTTTATGGTATTTATATTTTTGTCATTTCCGTCTGTATTTATTCATAGTTATTTTTTGCTAATTTACCTGTAGCTAGCCATATTTATTTTAGGTTTTGTGAAAAAATGAAGCTGCCTGAAATGTGTATATTTCAGCAATTATTTAACCAGTTATTGTGCACTTGTGCCTGAACACCTGAAAGGTTTCAATGATATGTACAGACGCAGATGGTAAAATATGCACTTGTAAGAAAATATGTAAATTTCTGTATCCAGCATGTGCAAATCAACTGCTGTTTAAGGCTATTAAAATCCTTATATGTTTTTATCTCCTTGCCTGTCAATCCACACAGCTATTGTCCTGGCAGTCATGATTGACAGCATATAGAATCACTCAAAAACAACCAATTTCCGTTTCTCTCCACATTTAAAAATAAATTCACACAGGAAAATAAATGGTTTTCCGTCTGTACTTATCTGTAAAAATCTGTAAAAATTGAAAACAGGGCGCCTTAACCATAAAGCATTCTTAACGTCTGACAGGCCAGTTTGTAGGCCCTCTTCAGAGGAGCAAGTGTTAAAATCTGGAATGAAATGGTCTCAGAATTTCAATTCAATTCAATTCAATTGATCTTTATTTCTATACAAATGATCATAAAAGTTACAATAACAAGACAGGCATTTAAAAAAATATTTGGAAACCATTACATCGTGCAAAACTGCGAGTAGCCATAAATACAGACGATAGTGTATCTCAGAGGAGAGAGATATTCATATTTAAAACATGATTACATTATTTAAAAAGGCACAATAAAAGATAATTCCTTAAAACACAGTCATTTTCACCATCCTTCACTAAATTTGTAATTGATCAGAATTTTTCTCCCGCTTTTCTTCTTAAAAAGTATACTGCAAGGAGGAACCTACTGATACCAAATACTAAAACCTGGCGCGTAGCTACTCTATACTTCCGCACACCGATATTTATACAGAGGGGTTTGATCCATTTTCTCCTTGGAGCCACGTAAGCTGGACAAAAAAACAACACATGCGTAATGTCCTCCCTCGCTTTCTCGCTACACATAGTACATTTATCGTCAGAACTTTTGTTCCACCTTGCTAAACAACTTTTTAACATCAATGTACCATATCTAAACTTTAAGTACAGTGTTTTAGCTAAGGGTGGGTTTACTCCATTCAAAAAAGGTTCGAAGTAGGGGTCTGATTTAAACGCAAGAAATTCTTTGGTGAGGGAGCCATTTGCTATATCATTCGTTCTATGTTCATTCATGTAGGCCCAAAAGGTGACTTTTAAAATCTTTTTCGAACTAGAAATCAATGCAGTAGGATTTTTCCAAAAATGTAATAACCCAACCCTCTCCAACCACACTCTGACATGTTTAAACCATGTGATACAGTTGGAAACATCCAGATCTTTTATCTCCACTAGTGCTGCTCTGTAGTGAAGGAGCTCTGGTGTGGTCCAAATCCTGACTCAAAACATTAAAGGCCTAAGTATTGCATAATGATCTGTGCGCCTCATGTTAAGGTCAGACATCATCGGAATTGTAGGAGAGTGCACAGGTACTTTTAAAAGAGTTCTATAAAATATATTCTCTTTCACCTCGAAAGTCTTTTTGCAGGTCAGGCCCCACAATTCTGCCCCCTATAAGACTGCCGCTTGGGCTTTGGCTCAGAACACCTCAAGTGCTGGTAGCACTGCTTTATTCTGGCTGCCCCCGTGCCTTTTTGAGATTGGGCGACTATTCTGTGTTAGTAGTAGCTTACTTTTTTCAATTTGCGATATCCACTGCATTTTAGAATCAAGGAAAATGCCCAGGTAACTTAAAATTTTGTTCATGTTCCAGCTTTTGATTTCCTAAGACCAGGTTGCCCCCAAATGAACTGTGGGGATTTATGGACATGTATTTTGTCTTGCTAGTGTTTATCTCTAGGCCTTTTCCCCTGCAATAGGAGTGAAAAGTATTAAGCAAGCATTGCAAGCCTTTAGCAGTTTGGGAAATTAAAATAGTGTTGTCCGCAAACAATAGGGCCGGCACTACCTCACCCCCCAGTTTGGGAGAATAATTTTTGCATTTGCTTAGGAAGGTAGGGATATCATTGACAAACAGGAAAAAAAGAGTTGGTGCGAGTACGCAACCTTGGCGAACACCCCTTTTTATAGGGATGGGACTAGTCAGTTCGACACATGGACCCTACCTCACCTCTGCAAAGTTGTTTTGGTGTAGTCTTTTTAACTGATCTAAAATGTTGGTCGGTAATCCCTGTCTGTCAAGTGCCTTCCACAGCAAGTGCCTAGGGATGAGATTGAATGCCGCTCTTAGATCGACGAATGCCACATACAAATGACCCTTCCTTAAGTTTACGTATTTCCAGCACATGCAACACAGCCTAAACACTTGGTCTATGGTGCTGATTTTAGTTCTAAAACCCGCTTGAAATTTAGTGAGTATGTCTCCGTCTTCAATCCATAAATTAATTCGATTTAAAAGGTGCCTAGCATAAATTTTTTGTAGTACATCAATTAATCTAATAGGGCGATAGTTCGCGGTATCGCCCCTATCACCCTTTTTAAAAATACAGATAATTTCTGCCCCCCTCCACGTGGCCGGTATATCTGCTCCCGCAGCTATGAAATTACACAGATGATTAAGATACGGCCCCCAAATACTTGTTTCATGCTTAACCAAGTCTCCTGGAATTGAGTCTAATCCTGGGGCTTTACCTTTTTTCACCAAATTTATGGCAGTAATTGTTTCATGTAGGCTAAATTCTAAGTTACCCTCATTCTGATTGGACACTATCGAATGATCCCCTTCAGCCTCAATTTCCGGTGCTGCATAAAGATTTGTGAAATGGTCACTCCATGGCCCACATGCATCAAGGGTTTTTGGAGTCGCAAACAGTGCGATTCCTTAAAATCGGCCGTTTGCGATTCCAAAATCCCTTTTTGGAATGCATCATACATTTTCAGGAATCGCAACATTTTTGCGATTTCTAAAAATGCGATTGCTTTTAAGAAATCGCAAATTTGCGATTTCTTAAAAGCAATGCATGATTAGTTTTAAAATTGCGAATTCGCAATTAGGGTGTCAAATTTACCGAGTGGTTGAACCACTCGGTAAATTTGCAAAAAGTGTTAAAAACGCAGCAAATGCATTTTTTAAACATTCATGTTACGGACACACATGTCCTTAGGACATGTGTGTGTGCAACATGATGCGAAAACAACATTTCATGGGTGCAGGGGGGGTTCATTTGAACCCCCCTCACCACCCTTGAAATGCAATCAGGATTTGCGATTTTCAAAGTGCGAATTTGCAATTCCCATTGATCCCTATGGGCCTTTTGGCCCATAGGATCAATGTGAATTGCGAATTCGCACTTTGAAAATCGCATTATATTTGCGATTTGGTAGAAATTGCGATTTCTACTGAATCGCAAATAATTTGCGAAAATATATATGCATCCCGTTTTGCGAATTCTAAAATGCGAATCGCTATTTTTCGCACTTTAGAACTCGCAAAATCCCTGGATGATGCATGCGGGCCCATGTCTTTTCATCCAAATAAACTTCTCTAGAGCCTTTCTCTTTCCTATTTCTATTAGCCACTATTTTCCAAAATGCAAAGGAGTCTTTGCTCCTTGCAGCAATCAGCATATCTGACCAATCGCTTCGTCCCAAACGGTTTTGGCATTCACAAGTACCTTCCTATAGTTTTGTCGGGCTTCCCTGACCTTTAGAATATTTTCCTTATTTTTAATTAAATTTATTAATTCAGTTTTAGCACTCCGGCATGCTTTATCATACCAGGGTTTCCCCATTGGCTTTTGGATTCCTGCCGCTCTATCTACCTTAACTGTCTTTGTTAATAGGGGGACTATTTCACTAATGAACCCTTTATGTGATTCTAAGAATAAGCCCCCATCAATTGCAGCTTCAGTATTTGTATAAATAGAAAATGTGGAAGCAAATATCTGATAAATATTTGCCAGATTTGTACCATTATCAAGTGTCTGAGCCCATTTAACTGCACGACGATTATTAGACACAATTACATTGTCAGCGCTTGATGGAAGAGGGCGGTTATTGTCAGATACACAGGGTATCATCCCACCTTTTAGAATTTATTCAAGCGGCCGGTGGTCACTTTCTACTCTTAATACCACCTTGGAATCAATT
Organism: Lissotriton vulgaris; assembly: GCF_964263255.1. Classification (NCBI taxonomy): domain Eukaryota; kingdom Metazoa; phylum Chordata; class Amphibia; order Caudata; family Salamandridae; genus Lissotriton; species Lissotriton vulgaris. The sequence continues at coordinate 1,862,713,833 of NC_141687.1, forward strand.
GCATATTGCCATAGGTCAAGGGATAGTACTATATAATCTATTTTACTGTAGGAGTTGTTCCTATGAAAGGTTGGGACGATCGGTTTAATCAGAAGGAAGACGCCCACTATATGATCTTAATTCATGGGTCATCATCAGGCTCATTATTTGGAGTACTAATGATGTACAGGGGACCGTTTTTGTACTAAATAATTCAGGGATTTCGTTTGCCAAATCTTCATCCTCCTGAATGGAGTCTAGTCCGTTTATAGGTTCATATTCACAGTTAAAGTCTCCTCCTATAATTATACCTGTACCTGTTTTAATTCTACTTAAAACCTGGTCCAGTTGGGCAAATACTAGTGATTCCTTTGTTGCCGGGCAAGGTTGGCTATAAACATTATATACATGCAAGTGCCTCTTATCATTGGTCACAATTTTTATACCAAGAATATCAGGGGAATCCGTCTCTATCTGCTTTATAGTTCCATCAATGATGATTTTCGTCCACATAACTAGACCTCCTGATGGCCTACCTCTATTTGACGGGATAGCTGCAATTAAAAAACTTTTATAGCCCACTCGATATACATTCTTGGTTGCCCATGTTTCCTGTAATAAACATATGTCACATTTCTCAAAAAAATTAATTCCACCCCGGGTCTCTTGTATTCTTTTTTTAAACCAGCGATATTCCATGAAATTATTTTTAGGGAAGTATTAGCATTTTGATTAACACATGGTAAATTATTAACACTGGGACTTAAAACCATATCAATTGAGGACACTACCTCATCACCGATCTCGGTACCATTTTCGCTTGTCCTTCCAATTGCTCCTACATTGTCATTATACACTGCTCCCACATTCGATTCCATCCTCGTGGGATCTTTCTAAGTATTTAGTGAATGTAGTCAATCCACTGATTCCAACTGGGATAACTCTTGGTATCTATTAGAAATTACAGTGGGGCATGTGGTGTAAGGTATTGTTACCAAGTTATTACGTTGAATTTTGTAGAAGTGGCCCAATGGGAGGGCATGAATGTTTGTGTAGCTTGTGGCACTTTCTTCGTGGGCTCTCAACAAGGACCGGACCAGGTGTGGATATCTAAAATTAACAATTATGCAATCACAATGTACATTTTTCGTAGAGTTTCCCACCCATCCTACCCTACGTACCATTAAAATTTCATTGGAATTCCTCTTGCTAAAATTTTTATACTTTGATAGCCAATCCAAGACTTTATTCTTTAAATTATCCCATGATTCCGTCTGGTTTCTTTTTAACACCGGGGCACCTGCTAACACCAGAACATATGGACTTGAGGCAGGCGGGAGATCCAGAACATCCACGTTAGGAACCAAATCAGTCCCCTTAGGACTATATTGTACATCAGTACAAGGGTTATGCGCAGATTTCGTTTTAGCCTTACCTAAGACTGGTGATGAGGGAGCCCTTTTGTTTTTAGGAGAGAGGCTAACTTTCTCATTATTATTTCTAAGGGAAGGTCTATCTGGACACCTTTCTCCTACATCCACAACATTTCCCACTACTGCTTGTGTCCTGCTGAACTCCCTGTTCCTCCCTAGAGAGGTTTTTAATTCAGTTATTAAATCTACCCCTTCTGCCACTGTTCCCTTTCCCTCTCCTATGCTCTTCCCTAGATAAGAGACTGCAGCATTCATTTGAGAGATCTCAGTATTTAGCTCCCGAAGTTTGCTATCCATTGACTCATTTATTTGGTTATGAATGGAAAATAGGGTGGTTTTTATAATGTCTGCCACTGTCTGTTCAAGGCCATCTATTATTCCTCTATCCCTTACAGAATCATTACAATCGATAGCTTCAGTTTGAGTCCACATAGATCTCGAAGTAAGATCTGTAGTTCCTTGTACTTTTGCGTTGGGGATACAACCTCACCCCCTGAAGCACGTTTTCCCTTTTTTCTGACAAGTTTTCTTCCCCCTTATTGGGTTATCACTTCTCCCACAGTTGGATTGTTCCATAAGCCCTGCAACCTTTGGAGCCCGTAATCTACTCAAGATTCCAGGGCTCGCCGTTGGGTTGGCTACATCCTGAGAAATAGTAGGAATGGGATCAACTAAGGAGCCCCCATCATTCGTAGTTAGCCCAACTGAATCCTCTACCAACAACGAATTTTCCAAAGGAAGCAGATCCCTATTTACCAAGTACATTGGCAATTTAGAAGGGTCCAGTGACAGTCTTCTTTGGACAAGGTCAATTTTGCGTGCCACTACAAGCTCAGCTCTTGTAATGAAGTTGTCCAATGTGCCCGCAGTACCAGTTCTTTTACTCATAGTTAACAAGGACATGGCCACAAAGAGAACAAAAATAAGGTAGGCTACAGTTCGCAACAATAAGCCTCCGGGCTGCCAACAAAGAGAATTGGGTAAGACGTGTGCAGCGGTTAAGCACCCAAACAGTACCTTATCTGAAGAGACAGCCAAGGGAATGGGCCCAGCCCGGCCTCCTCTGGCCTATGACAGCCTTAGACGGCCCGCCCTTTGCCCGAGCTTCTCCCGGCTTCACCCGCACGCGTCCCGTGTTGCGTGGGGGAAGGCGGCGCTTTGTAGCGCGATGACAGCGCCTCCCCCAGCAGCAGCAGCTGATGTCAAATTAGGCCCTCTGATGGCGAGGAAAGGAGCCGGAGCACCCTGGGACCACGAGTCCTACCAGGGAAACGGAACACAAGCAGGCAGCGTCACTTCACTCCACGAACCAGCTGCAGGGCGAGAGTAAGTCCAAAAGGGTTTCTGTAGGGCCCCGCGCTGCGTGGGGGAAGGCGGCGCTTTGTAGCGCGATGACAGCGCCTCCCCCAGCAGCAGCAGCTGATGTGAATTAGGCCCTCTGACGGCGAGGAAAGGAGCCGGAGCACCCTGGGACCACGAGTCCCACCAGGGAAACGGAACACAAGCAGGCAGCATCACTTCACTCCACGAACCAGCTGCAGGACGAGAGTAAGTCCAAAAGGGTTTCTGTAGAATTTCAGAATGTCACTGAATTGGTTACAGATCATTTATAATTCAGTGATGGAGTTGGCCACTTCAGGATTTTGGCATTTTGAGATGATTTAGCATATGTTCCTCATGCGCATCTTTAGAGTTTCAGAGTGAGGAAATGGGCCTTCCATTCGATGGTTGAACCAGATAAACAGCTTTAATTGACTAGGAGTTTTCTTATCTCAAACAGACTGATAGCCTGCCAAAGAATCCTCATTGTTCTATTATATTATATTATAGTTCAATTCCTGGTTCCAACTATTGTTTCATTCATCTTCTTTGCTTAGATTCTTCACTATTTTTTCAACATCAACGTTGTCTTGGTCCTGGATCATAGCAGGCCTCGGAATCCTGCAAAACATTGTAAGATTCTCTGCTCTCCCTGCTCAGGCTTTCTTTAATGGGCAAATGTTATCTCTTGCAGAATGGGCAGGTTCATTAATAGTCTTTACTAGATGGTGGGAATATACCTTTCCCTCCCTGAACAGGGGTTCTAGTTGGCCGTGAGTTAGTATCCATTGAATCCGAATGTCACTGAGACCCGAAGTAAACGTGTCTAACTTTTGGTGTCTAGTCCATTCTTTTTCCCATGCTTCCATTTTGGTAGGTATCTCTGTGTGTTTCTGTCTCTATTATTGAAAAACAGTTATTGCTTATTTCAAGTTTCTTGGCTTTGCAGAGTCACAAGTCAGGATGGAAGTGGGCCTGTCTTTTTTTTTCTTTCAGTGATACATTTTTCAATGAAATTGTGAGTCCTTGGTAATTTCTTTGAGATTAGTGCTTAGCTGTCAGGCCTCTGCTTGTTAGGTTACTCCTGTATAATGTTATAAAGATGAATCACTGCATGCTTCAGGTAAATTATAATATTTTATTCTTAAGGAGAACAAGAGTAAAATGTCTATTCATTAACCCTGGATCTAACTGTCTCTACTGGAATCCCGAACACAGCAGTGTTCCAGATTCTAGAAGGGCACAGCAAGATACCACACATTCCCCTTCATTGACATTTCCAAAAGATTAACAAATAGAGAAAAATAAAAATAAATTAATTAATAAATAAATTACATATTTGTATTAACAAAAACATATGTAATGTGAACATAAGTAATATATCTACTATGTCTAAATACAGAAAAACATCACATGCCTACATAATAATTATTATATTACACAGGACGTTGGCATCTATACATACATGAAATAGCAACTTTGTACGATTACAGAAAATATAATTTGCCACCATAATAATCATTATACCATGCAGGACGCTGACGTGTTCTTTGCATATGATGGTTATATGGAATTTCACATTGTGGACGTATAAACTTTCTCCAATTCGTCCTACTGTATGAAGGTTTGGACAACACTTTTTCAGTAGAATCAGTTAACCTTTCTTCAGGCCACAACCACTGAGGAATTCTCACCACCTTAGATAAACTCCAAACATTTCCATCAGATAGTTCTACAACTTAACGACAAACACAAACCACTTTCAAGGGATGAGAACATCGAGATTCTCCCGATTTAACAATCTTACCTTTCTTTACTCATACCCAATCATTGATTTTGACAGGAGAATTGATAACCTTATCTTGGCAGCCCTGAACAGATAATGTCTTGTCGTTAACTATTTTGTCGTCTTTGATAACTAATACATTTCTCATCCATGCTTGACTCATATTAAACACACTCTTCCTCCCTCTCATTTATTCAAAAGGAGATAAATCACTCATATTCCTAGGAGTATTCCTGTAGCTCCAAAGAACTTCACTGATGGTTTGTCTACAATCCTTGCCATTTGAAATGGCTAATTGTAACCCCTCCTAAATACTTTGATCCATCTTTTCACAATCCTGTTACTCTGGGGATAATATACAGAAGCACGTTTGTGAATAATGCCATGACTTTCAAGAAAACTTTTAATCTCCGTGGATATTAATTGTACTCCATTATCCGTAATAATGGATTCAGGGAATTTTCTCTTTCAAATACCTCATTTAAAAAGTGAATCACCACTTTTGAGGTAACAGTAGGAACTATTTTGACCTCGGGCCACTGCGATAATTGATCAATAAGTATGATGGCATAGACAGGATTCTGACTCAAACACATGGGACCCGCAATGTCCAAGGAAACACATTGCCACACATGAGAAGGTCTAGAAATAGAAACGCTCATAAGAAAGGTTTCTTAGATTTATCACTTATGCAACATTCCATGCAATCCCTGACCTTACGTTCAATAGATTTGTCCATGGCTGGCCACCAGAATTCACTTCTAATTCTTATTTTCTTACTTTTCATGCCTGGATGACCTTCATGGGCCATATCTAAAATAGTTTGTTGCAAATCATTGGGTACAACAAGTTGTAGACTTTTCATTAATACATCATCTTTTAAAGACAATTCATGAGCTATTTGAAAAAAAGGAAGAAGACTTTCTGATACATCTGCCTTTCTGGGCCAAGATGACTTAATATGTTTGACAACTTCTTTGAGTACAATATCATATTCACATGCGATTCTCTATTCTTTCTCTTGTATGCATCCGTTAGACACTTCACAAATAGAGATCACATTCTCTAAATCATTGTCTTCTTCAACTACATTGTCATCAGCCACAGGTAATCTTGACAGACAATCTGCTAAAACATTTCTTACACCAGGTATATACTCTACTTTAAAATGAAAATCCTGTAGTTTATATTGCCATCTAGCAATGCTCGAAGTGGCTCTACTACATACTTTTGTTGTAAATAAATCAACCAAAGGACGGTGATGAGATTTAACTTTGAATACAGTACCATAAACATACTTTCGAAAGTATTCAATACCCCATCAACATCCAAGTGTTTTTTTTTCTAAAGTGGAATATTTACATTATTACATTATTTACATTATGCACCCCTTAATGGTCTAGATGCAAAGCCAATGGTGACTAAATGACCGTTCTGTTTTTGCATCAAAACTGCACCTAAACCAATATTACTTGCATCAGACACAATAATTGAATCATGCGCAGTGTCAAATGTGGCTAAAGGAGGTGCAGAAGCAATACAACTTTTCAATTGCCTGAATTCATTCATGCAATTGTCATCCCACAAAAACAACTTGTTTTTTTTCATTAAAGTTCTCATGTGTATAGTTTTGTCAGCAAATAATGGTATAAATTTTGCATAATATTCAGCGAGTCCTAAAAAGGACCTAAGCTGGTCTTTATTTCGGGGATCAGGAGCTTGTTCAATGGCTCTGATCAAATTTTGCTTGGGTGAAATGCCATGTTTGTCAATAGAGTGACCTAAGTAGTCAACCGATGATACCCCAAATTCAAACCTGTCCTTGGACCATTGTCTTGTAATATGCCTAAAACTTTGTGTAAAATGTCAGTATGTTCACTTGAATCAGAGGCAAAAATCAAAATATCATCTTGAAAATATAGTACGTTTTCAATGTTTTTAAATAAATTGTGCATTAACCTTTGGAAAACAGATGATGCAGAAAATATTCCAAAATGCATTCTCTTGTATCTAAAAACACCCGCTGAAGTAATAAACGAAGTGAGATGTTTGCTATCCTCATACAGGGCAATTTGGTGATAAGCAATAGATAAATCAAGGGTAGAATATGGAGGCACCTTTGAGTTTCGTGAACATCCCTCCAATATTTGGCAGGGGATGTCTGTCAACCCACACATTGTTGTTAAGATCTCTTAAGTCAATACATGATCTGACCTTACCATTTGGTTTGTGTGCGACTACAACGGGAGATAACCATTCCGATGACTCTATTTCCTCAATTACATCAAGATCACATAGTCTTTTAAGTTCACTTCTAACTGCTTCTCTTAAATGCAAAGGAGCATTCCTAACCTTATGAACCTTGGGCACAGCATCGTGTTTTAGAATGATTTTATGGACACCATTTTTTAGAAGACCCAATTTGGAAGATGAAAATACAATAGAAAATCTTTTTTCCCACTCAGATGCTAGATCGATATCAATATGTAAACTTAAATCTGAATATCCAAGTACCTGATCCGGATGGTTAGGGTCTAAAGTGATCATTAGGTCTCTTTGTTGAGGCCATCCCAAAAGACAAGATCCTTCCTTTACCACCTAAACGTTGGAAGTAATAGTTTTACCTTTGAAACTAAGAGTAGTTGTGAAAAACTCCAAAACATCAATGGGTTTTCTACCATACCCAACCAATTAGATATCAGGAGGTGATAATCATACAATGGGAAATTATTTTAACCATTCATCTCCAATGAGTGTGTGTCTTGCCCTGGAATCAGCCATAACTCTGACATCCTTGTCCCCAATTACAACAGTGCAAAAAGGGGCATCCTTCATAGTGCTATTAACCTCATATACAGCTAAAAGAAATTCATCATCGTTGATGTCACCTCTAACCTCTTTTACATTCTCATTGTTTTGACTTTTATGATCAAAGCTTTTATTTTTTAATATGTTCTTATTTCTACACATCCTTGTATAATGTCCTTTTAATTTACAATATTTGCATACTTGACCCAAAGCAAGATATCTCTGGTCGTTGGCCAAATGACCAGGAATACTGCATTTAAAACAAGTATAATCTTTTTTTTCTTGGTTGAATTGGGTTTTAAATTTTGCTTTGCTGGAAGTTGCTTCTTCAGGATTAGACTTTTTTAACCGCATTAATTTCAGATGCTTTTTGCTCAGCAAGTTTTTTTAAACATGGTTTCATATCTTCAAACCGATGAGCAATGTCTATAGCTTTGTCTAATGTTAAATCTTCTGTAGCTTACTATTTCTCTTGAAGCTTGACGTCAGCAACTTTGTGTACAATTTGGTCCCGTATCATTTGATCGTGAAATGTAGTGTAAATGCACTTTGACGTCAATATTCTCAAATCATTTACCAAGGCATCTATGGATTCATTGACCAGTTGCCCTCTGCTGAGAAATTTATGATGAGATACTACCTCATTAACTTTTTTTATATATCGTTTATCCATTTGTTTGATAGCCTCTTCAAATGTGTCAGTGTCATCATCAGAGGATGATATGCGATTAGCACTTGGTGGTAAATGACTTAAAACATGTTTTCCCTCTGCGCCAAGACAATGTTTTAAAATGGCTAACTTTCTTTTGTCAGTGTAATAATCACCACCAATAGCTTCAATGTAAGCTTCAAAACCTTCTTTCCATCGTTTCCATTCCAAAATAGGGTCCCCTGGCGATGGTAGAAAAGTTGCAGGAGCATTGAAACCCTCCATTGATAATAACAATAGTATTAATAAATAACAATCAATATGAATATTAAATATTGTCATCAAATAAAAGATTGTAATTCAGTTCATGCTATATATAAGCAGTGTATATCAACACCTTATTAACTATGCCCAGAGTTGCTGAATATGAAAGAGGCTATAAGGCTTCTCCAAATACCGTGAAAAGAAAGTTGTGCACACCAGCGATTTCAAAATGTATTGTGCACATCAGCAATGTTTAAACTGGTTGTGCACTTTTTTACACTTTAAATCAGCTGTGTGCATCAGCGATGTTTCTGCTGCGCACTTCTACAAAATTGAAACTTTGCACACGAGTGATGAAATTCCCAAAATTGTATAAGGCCGAATATATTGTCAAGTTGACAACTGTAAACTTGAACTTGAACAATGCTGTGTGCGGCAAATTCTTGGCGTCATCCAGTTCACGCGATGCACAAGTTATATATTAGCCTCTTCGCAATGAACTTGACACCAAAAATGCCCTCTAAAATGGCCGCCACGCTACGTTCATTTATCCCAAAGTATGGCCACAGTTGCACGCTGACGCTATGACATCACGTGCATTCCAAGAACAATATGCGCAGAGAGCTCTGTCAGCTTGAAAATGTTTAAAAATAGTTTAAAGTCTCACCGTATGCTTGTCAAGGTCGTGGTTTTTGAGAAATACCTTACGATGACATCGGACATGCACCGGAACACCACATGACAAACTTAGGTGTTTTAAAATGACAGCAACATGATCTGCCTTCCCGCAAGACTCCAGGCTTACGGCAGATTTTTCCAATCGTCGCCAGTGTGGTAAAGATGAATTACCACTCGCTTCAGGTAAATTATAATATTTTATTCTTAAGGAGAACAAGAGTAAAATGTCTATTCATTAAGCCTGGGTCTAACTGTCTCTACTGGAATCCCCAACACAGCAGTGTTCCAGATTCCAGAAGGGTAAAGCGAGATTCCACATATAGCTTCTAGTTACACACAAAAGGAACCTACAATTTCCTCTTACTGTTGAGGAAAGTTTTGCTTACTGCCATCAAAAGGATGTCTTTGTAACTTCTTTCCTTTAACCACTACCCAATTTCATACAACTTTCCTGGATTGTAGCAGGGTCACAAGTGAGTTTGAAGACGGAATACATGCTATAGATATGATTATATTTTGCCTGCAGATTATGGTCATTTAGCATCACAGTGGGCTAGAATTATTTCATGCAGTCTGTACCAGCTTTTTAGATTTCCATGGATACTCCTTGAAATACCTTTTGCAGTCTGTGCCAGAAAAAGGTTTGACTCTTCTAAAAATCACAGGGGCTTGTTTAGAGGTTGGTGGATATGGGGTCGAAACCTGTGGATACCCCACCTGCCAACCCTTTGAGAGTAGGGGAACTGAAGAGTTTCTGTCAGTAGCGCCTCAAGTGTCTCTTGAACCCCTTGACCTTAAATCATGGGTACATAGGCCAGTTGTTCATTTATGGTTTGATTTGCAGCTCCTTTTGTGTCACAGATACACACCTTAATTATTCCCTCTGCCTGCACCCTAATATGGTTGATACTTCTTGATCAGTCTTAGTTGCCCCCTGCTTTTTGTGATCCTATCACTGAGGACTTAACAGGTGTTTCCGGCTGACACACCATGCAGCACACTGGTAGGTCAGGTCATGCAGCAGGAGTCATCCTACACAGCATCATCCAAAATGAGGAATAATGTTGCTATCTACAAGCAAAAAAAGAACAAAAAAAGGGTGACGCATGCTGCCATGCTTGTTTTTTAAAGCAGAAGCACCACTGTAGACTTTGTCCACTACAGAAAGAGACAGCAAGCTATTGGTGCACTATCTGGGTGGTAGGGGACTAAAAGGTAATTGAGCCACATTACGATGTGGATATACAGCACTGTCACTGGTAAGGGCATGCAATGCGAGCCCCTTTTATAATTCAGCCTCTGGAGCTGTAAATGGGACTTGCACTGTTTGGCCCTGGCCCTCCTCTTTAATGACAATTGGTCTCAAGTGTTTTATCAGTAGGATGCCTTGTGGACTGTCATTATTAACAACTTTGTCATTTCAGGGTAGATCATTTTCAGTTAGCATGCAGAATAGGGCAACAATGAAAAAATATTCCCAGCGGTAGTATATATAAAGCATTCTCCACATTACGTGTAATAGCTTGTTCCATTAGGATTCATTACTGTATTTGTTATATCACTCCTGTCATATGTATATGGTTTGTTTTATTTTTAAAGGTTTTATAGTTCCCATTGTTGGCTAATTTCTGCCCTTGTATGTTTTGTTAGACTATTTTCTACGGCATTTTGCCACTGGTATGGTTTTGAAGAGCCAATTAAGTTTGGTACCTTCTCACCCTGGTGCCAAGGTATCCAATGCTGAGCACAGATTATTGTTTTTATGAGTTGCGGTAAGGATCAGGCAGTGTGATGATATTGAATGTGTTATTGTTGTTAATAGATATATTGGGGATGTGGGCCTACAGGGATAATATATTGTGTTGGAAGTTTGTGAGTGCTATTCGTTAAGCTGTTGGGAGCACACTTACATCAAACTATTTGCGCTGTGTAAAATGTTTGTACAGTATTATCTAATGTGTTTAGCCGGAACTTGTGCCAGTGTCGAATGCTTTTGGGACCCCATGGCAGAAATTTGAGGCTTGTCTTGGCTCTGGCGGCAGGTGTTTCATGTTAATCCTTTATGGGTTCCTGAGTGGCGTGCTGATCGCCAAAAAAGCGCTTCAACATCTATCAGAGGCAACAAGTGATATATGAATGCAAACCTTTCTTCCCCTTTTATCCCTCCGCTTTCTTTCTCACTCCAAATAACTGACTAATATCCGCCACTGTAATTACTTTCATATTTCACCATATTAATTCACCACTAATCCTTTATGGGCTTCCTGAATAGCGTGCTTCAACACCCCATCAGGGGTAACAAGCGCTATATAAATACACACCTTTTTTCCTCATCTATCCTTCTGCTATCATTCCAAATCCAAATAACTGACTAACCTATCCTAAAAAGTACTTGCATGTTTCACTATACTAATTCAACACTAATTTTCTATGGGTCCCGGAGTAGCATGCTACTCGCCGAAAAAACGCTTTGACGCCTCGTCAGGGGTAGTAAGCACTATATAAATGCAATTGCAATACAATACAATACTGTTGGCCTAATCTTTGGGCCTGTTTCCACAGATATACTGGCTCCTTTAGGCATGTTTTATTACAAATAAAACAAGTCCAAGCCCCTGACAGTCCGATCCTTCCGGGCCTTTTACGGTATACATATAGTGGGAAAAAAACAGATGTCCTGTTATCCTAGTCATTACACCATGTAGGTAGAGCGAATTTAGGACCAGCCTGACTTTCCTTTTTATTTTTATTTGTTAGTTATGTGGAATTTTAGTTTGCGATCTGAACATCATCTGCGCCAGCTTGTCACCTATGTACTACGTGCACGGCAGCCATTTTAGATATCATGGTCTCCCTGTCCACGATCGATCACCAGCACGCCTCTCTGACCCAGCAAGCAGCCTCCGCGCACCCTGGCTCCCCCTCCCTCCCCCTCATGAGCGTGACCCTTCTGCATGACCCCGTCCTTGGGAGTCACACCAGCGCCTGACCAGCACCTCCTCTCCTCCTATGAATGCCCCTCTGTTGATAAACCTTCCCTCAGCCCGATTGTCCACGCAGCATGAATACCACTCCTTTGATGACCCCTTTCCCCGTGTCCAGCTGTCCACACAGGTCTGAGGCCATCGCCTAAGCCGGCAGATATCATTCACTGCACCTTATTGCACGAGGTCGCTCTCCTTCAAAGGACCCTCTATTGATCCAGGCCTCCCCACCCCCTGTGATTTGATCAGGCGCACACATCCTAAGACTCGACGGAACACTCAGCTGCGTGATGACCCCCTCCTCTTATCAGCAGGTTGAGGACCTCTATTGTGGGGATACATGGGGGTGGGATGGACACGAGGATTACGGGGATGTCTTTTCCTTTATGTCAATGTTCTGATTGTAATAAAGAAAGGTCACATGCCATAACCCAGTGTATAAGAGGCCAGGCCTCCGAGAGGCTGTTAGAGCACCTCGAGACGATACCTTGTTGTCTGATCTGATGTGTTCTGCTCCGTCGGAATAAACTTCTGTTTCCTGCCTTCTGGTCTCCGGCGCCTGCCTCATTGCTTGGTAAACTTGAATGGTACAAGGGCGGTTAGCGCCGGGCAAATCTTGGGAAAGGTCCTAGCCCTACCTTTTTCCACAATTGGCGTCCCAAAGCGTGGGGCCCATCAGCGACACGTGGATCCAGTGGGAGAGGTCCCGATGACAGAGTGAACGACTGCAACGATCGGGAAGAGCTCGTGTCCGATAGACCCTCGTCTGACAGCCGATCATCCGACCTTCACTAGTTCTGAACAGACCTCTCTCGAGTGATCTACAGTCCTGACTGGGAACCATCAGGAGTGCCGCGAACATCACGAAGGAGAGAGGACGATCGGGCGCTGGATCCAGAGGACAGGAAACCGTCCATGCGGTCCGGGTAAGGTCGTGTAAACACGACGAATTGAGGAAAACTGTTTTTGTTTGGATAATACTAGTATTACGCTTTGTTGAAACCTCTGGAGATTCGCTGTCTGCAAACGGAGAAAAACAACAGGCTCTCTCTTTGCAAACAGTGAAGGATAGGTAACGCAGACTTTTGTCCCCGTTCTAATCCGTCGTGCCTATCTTCCTCCCCCACTGTTTCCCGAACTGTCGTTCGTGGATTATTGTCTGGAGATTCTTTGTCTGCAAACAGGGAAGAACAAGGTCTCTCTTTGCAGGTAGAGAAAGAGTGGGTAACGATAACTTTTCGTGCCCACTTATTCTCCCCACTGATTGTTTTGATTGACCGATTGTTCGGTATTGGTTCGTTTGAGGTATTCACCGCCGGCAAACAACGGAGAATAGAAATATTCTGCCTAGTCTTTGCCCGCCGTGATAAGATAGGTAGTGCAGACTTTTGTCCCCGTTGTAATCCGTCATGCCTATCTTCTCCCCACTGGTTGGTAGCCTGTTTAGCCCGGACCGCTTATTAGAGATGAACCATCCAGCTCCACTGGAGGGCACCCCTAATAAGGACATGTTCACTAAGTATGGACTAGTCGCTATAGCTTACACTAAACTATGGCATAAATATACGAAAAAGAACCCTGAAAGTCAGTGGCCACTGATAGGTTCCTTTAATGAAAATAAAATAAGAACATTAGAAATAGCGCTCCAGAAGAATAAGACCACGCCCACTATGCTCGACAGTATCGGCATGTGGCGCAAAGAAACGGAACAACGAAAGAAAAGAGAAGAAGCAAAAATAGGGAAAGAATTACGAAAGGCAGCCCACCTAGCCGCAAAGCAACTAGAAGAGGAAATAAAAGAAAGAAAAGAAGCTACACAAAACCAAGAATCAGGGTCAACAGGCCAATGTCCTGTTAGGACCCCCTCTGCACTCTACCCTGAATTGCCCTCCAAACAACGGGCAAACGATGAGTTACTGCTAGGTCCCCCAATCATCTACATGCCCCCTCCATATGCTCCCAGCCAACAAAACCTGCAAGCCCCGAGTGTGAGTGAAAGTGACCCTAGCGCTAGTGCACCAGCCCTCACGGCCTCTGCGCCAGCCACATTAACAACTTCGTCAGACGACCCCGAGGCTAGCAAACAATCATCAGCCAGGCTAAGTAGGTTAAGCAAAGATGAGCGGGATGGGATCAACAAAATAGCAAAGACATTGGTAGAACGAAGGGAGAGCGAAGAATACACAATGAGCATATATAATTCACATGCCGACAGCCACAGACGGCATTTCATCTTGCGATTCAGCTACCACACCCTGAACGCGTATGAAGATAGGTATCAGAGTAAGGGTCCCGCTAAACTAACAACACTGTATAGGAAGATTGATGTTGGAGATGGGACTGAACGTGAGGCGACGGAACTCTTCATGCAAATGCTTGAGGTCTTCCGCCACCTCGCGGAACAGAAACCAGAAGCCAAGGTTACGGTCCCTGAAACAACCTCGGCAGAAGTAGCCAATACTATGATGCCTATCAGAGAAGCGGCTCCTTACTGGATCCCGCCACGGGGCCAGGGAACGAACGATGATATTAATAATGAAAATGCAAAGGGGAGGGTTGTGTACAATTGGGTTTACCAACCATGGGACCGACAGGATATCCTAACCTTCAAACAAACCCTGCCCGATTTAAGAAAGAACCCGACGGCATTTTATACCGAATTAGGCACAGCCTTGGGTTCGACAATAATGACTTTAGCGGACATTGACTTGTTCTTTGGGTTATGCCTGCCAGCTGATGTGTGGAAGCAAATCCGGAAGGCTGACCACACGGATCTGTTTGGACATACCTGGGACCAACTCGGTAAACTAGATAGACAGCGAGAGCCGGGGAGTAAACCAGTGAAAGACATACTGGAACTCCCAGACAAACTAGTTCAGAAGTTAAAAACACTGGTCCCGGAAAGAAAAGTAGACTGGTCGATAGTCACGGCCTGTCGACAGAAACCCCAGGAAGATGTGTCAGAATACTTCTCCCGATTCGAGACAGTGTTCTCCGACTACAGTGGCCAAGACATGACCACCGCAACCGGACAGCACCTGTTTGTGCAAAATTATGTAAAGGGACTAACACAAGAAGTCTCCCAAAAACTGCAGACGAGTGAGAGTAGTTGGGGGGCCTCCAAACCCGCAGCTATCCTTCAGATGGCTCAGTATTACGAGCACCAAAAGAATGAGAATGATAGGGCGTCCGAGAAAAAGAAGAAAGATTTAAAGGAAAGGGTAATGATAGCCCAGATACAGGGTATAGCGGTAGGACGGGAACCCCAAAGGGGGAACTACCAATCAACCACCCCCAGAGATCTACCTCCTAAAGATCACACCCCAACATCCCACACTGGACGTAGAGACATTAGCAATGACCAATGCGCCTTCTGCAAAGGGTTCGGCCATTGGAAATCCCAGTGCCCGGTTCTGCTAGAGATGAATAGAAATAGGGATTCCAGGGATGTGGCAGGTGGTCCGAGGAATAGAGTACAGGGACGAGGGAACCCCAACGACACCAACAATGACAGATCAGGGAGACTGAACACATTTGACCGTCCCCGACAGAACCAATATCAGCTATCCGAAGGTGACAATGCCCCCGATTTTGCATAGGACTGCCAGGGGCAAGGGAGGGATCCAGTCGAGCTCTGTGTTGACCAGCAAGGTCCTTATGTCACCGCTAAGGTCCTGGGTACAGAGTCTCCATTCTTGGTAGACACTGGGGCGACACGTAGTGTGTTATCAAAACGACTGATTCCAAGGGCACCCTTGTCTGGCTCACACATAACGTCGATAGGTTTCGATGGAACGCCCTCCACTAACCCCCTGTCCGTACCTATTACCTTTGACCTAGAAAACAACACCACTGACGCGACATTTCTACTCTCCTCCAACTCCCCTGACGCCATTATGGGCATTGACTTACTGAAACATTTTCGAGCTACCATTAGGTGTTCCCCAGATGGAATACGAGTCATCCTGTACGACAACCCAGACATGCCCAGATCCCGCCCCCCACGACACATGTGCTCCATAACTGACGCTGACCTGTCCCTGCTTGACACCCTGCCTCCGTACCTGTGGGCCAAAAATGACTCTGATGTGGGGCGAATGATGATTGATCCTATTCACATAACTGTACGACAGGACGCTATGCTCCCGAAACTCCCGCAATATCGGATATCGCCAGAGGGTGAGAAGGCACTGGTAGCGATCATTCAGTCTCTGGTAGATGCAGGAGTGGTTGAAGAGGTGGTTAGCAACGTCTGCAACAGCCCAATCCTACCTATTGTTAAGAAGCAAGGTGAAGGAGATGAGAAAGCGTACCGCTTCATCATCGACTTGCGAGAGATTAACAAAGTGGTTGTACCCCAATATCCTGTAGTCTCCGATATCACCACCATTCTGACCCTCATCCCGTCCACTGCCACCACCTTCACTGTTATCGACCTTAAGAACGCGTTTTTCTCTATCCCCATTCATCCAGACAGCCGTTATCTCTTCGGCTTCACTTTAAAATCCCGCTCGTACCGATTTTGTAGAGCTCCCCAGGGGTACACTGAAAGTCCCAGCATTTACAGCCAGGCCCTCAAAAGGCAGCTAGATGCCTTCCAGCTACCAGATGGAGTGGTGTTGATCCAATATGTTGACGATATCCTTTTGGCAGCCGACACCACCCCGCTTGCAACGACAGCCACCGTCCAACTCCTACACTTTCTTGCAGAAAATGGCCATAAAGTCTCCAAAAAGAAGTTACAGTTCTGTCAGCCACAGGTGACTTACCTAGGCCATCTTCTGTCCAAAGAAGGGAGGAAACTTACACCCGACCGAATCCAAACCATCCTAGACACCCCCATCCCAAAAACACAAAAGCAGGTCCGCTCTTTGGTTGGCCTAACCTCTTTTTGCAGACAGTGGTTGCCTAATTACAGCCTCATTGTGAAACCATTACTTGCCCTGCTGACCAAAGATGTCCCCTCCCCGCTTCCTTGGACCGCTGAGTGTCAAGCCTCCTTTAAGGAATTACGGGATGCACTCTGCTCAGCGCCTGTCCTAGGAACCCCGGATTACTCCAAACCCTTCTCCCTCTTCACCCACGAAAGGGAGGGATGCGCATTGTCTGTCCTAACTCAATCAATTGGTCCTAAGCAGCGCCCTTGTGCCTACTTCTCCGCCACTCTTGATCCTGTAGCCAGAGCTTTGCCTGCCTGCCTTCGAGCAGTAGCCGCCGCTGCTGTCTCTATCCGTCAGAGCGAGGGAATTGTACTTTCCAACTCCCTCACAGTGCTAGTACCCCATGCAGTCGACACCCTCTTGAACCAGACCAAGACCCAACACCTGACTAGCGCACGACTGACAGGGTATGAGTTGACTCTGCTTGCACCCCACATCACACTAAAGAGATGCACGACTTTGAACCCTGCCACATTGTTACCCCTGCCTGAAAATGACCCCGACATTCCTCCCATCCACGACTGTGTGACCCTCACGGACGAACAAACTAGGAGTAGGGTTGACCTCCGAGACACTGCTTTTCCTGACCCCGATGGAGAGCTATGGGTAGACGGCTCATGCATCAAACTCCCAGATGGCACCACTTCAGCTGCCTATGCAGTAACGACAGCCCGAACAGTAGTTGAGACAGCCTGCATCACACAACGATCTGCCCAGGCAGCAGAGCTGATAGCCCTCACCCGAGCATGCATCATAGCCGCAGGGACCACCACAAACGTATATACGGACAGCCAGTATGCCTTCGGAGTGGTCCACCATTTTGGGCTCCTGTGGAGGGAGAGG
Source organism: Lissotriton vulgaris (assembly GCF_964263255.1). Classification (NCBI taxonomy): domain Eukaryota; kingdom Metazoa; phylum Chordata; class Amphibia; order Caudata; family Salamandridae; genus Lissotriton; species Lissotriton vulgaris. The sequence goes on from NC_141687.1 coordinate 1,862,731,517, forward strand.
GGATTCCTGACGTCCCACGGCACCCCGATCCTCCACGGAGATCTAGTCTCCGCTCTGATTGAAGCAGTTCTCCTCCCCAAGCGATTAGCGGTGATAAAATGTCAGGCACACAAAAGGGTGACAGACTTGGTCGGACAAGGGAATGCATTGGCCGACATCACTGCACGAACCACAGCTGAGAATAGGACGGTGACACGCATGTACATGACCAGGTCACAAGCAGAAACATGGAGTGACACAAGGATAATGATCAGAGACATACAGTCGGCCAGCACCCCTCACGAGCTGACTAAGTGGGCAAGGGTGGGTTTGAAGGATGAGGAGGGCTGTTGGCGAACGAAGGATGCAAGCAAATGGTTGCTGCCCGACTCATATCTGATTCCCATACTGACAATGGCTCACTCCCCCGCACACATAGGATCTGCACCCATGATCGAACTCATTTCCAAAGTCTGGCATAACGACAAAATCCCTGACTCAGCCAGACGCCTAGTTCAGCAGTGCCTTATCTGTCTGCAACACAACCCCGGGAAAGGAACTGTAGTACCCCGGGGAGGGTTTGGGACCCCCAATCACCCCTTCGAGGTCCTTCAGATGGACTACATCCAACTAGAGAGATGCCAAAGCCTGAAGTATGTACTAGTCATCGTGTGTGCCTTCAGCAAATGGGTAGAAGCCTATCCAACCCGTGACAACACTGCCATGACTACTGCCAAAGTACTACTGAAGGAATTCTTCCCTCGCTATGGCCTTTGTCGAATTCTATGGAGCGACAATGGCCCCCACTTCATAGCTGAGGTTATCCAATTAATCCTAAAGGGGTTGGGGGTGAAGCAACGATTTCATGCGGTCTTCCACCCCCAATCCGCCGGTCTAGTGGAACGCCATAATGCCACACTGAAGCTGAAACTGGCAAAAATAGTGGCCACCACTGGACTTAACTGGCCGGATGCCCTCCCACTGGCATTGTTATCGATGCGCTCCACTCCCACCAAGCACCATTTGACCCCCTACGAGGTCGTGTTTGGGCGACCGATGAATCTCTGGACTGCTCCCAAACCGACCTCCATTCATGACGTCCCAGACGTCCTACTGTCTGATTATTTGTGCAAGTTAACTAAAACGTTGTCTGTCATTCATCAACAGGTGCAGCAGGCCATCCCCGATGCTTCCAGGGGCCCCGGCCATGACATCCAACCGGGAGATTTCGTGTTGATACGAAATTTCCAGCGGACCAAGAGTCTGGAACCGCGGTGGACGGGCCCCTGGCAAGTGCTGATTACCACCCGAACGGCGCTTCGAGTGGAGGGGAAGAAGCACTGGCTGCACGCGCATCATTGCCGGAAGGTCTCTGCAAACCTGGCCACAACAGAAAACGTCAGCGCCCAAGAAGAGCTCCTGAGCAAAGACCGACCGATATTGGACTGTTATCCCGATACTGAGGCACTCGAACTTGCAAAATTCTCTGATCCCACTGTGCCATCCAGAGAAGGGTATTTCCTGCGTCGAAAGGAGGGAGTTTCGGCTAAGTAGGCCACGGACTAAGTTAAATCTCAGAACGGTGACTAAACACAATCAAGGGTTACCGGAAGAGAAGCTAAACGAAGTCTGTGGTTCTGCCCACTACCGAGCCCCTTGAAGGTGATGGAAGCGCCAGATAAGAAGATGATGGAAGCGCCAGATAAGAAGATGATGGAAGCAACAGGAAATACCCAGTATAGAAATCCAAAAACTGACAACTTGCACAAATCAAAGACAATCGCACTCTTCATTGTCTTCCTCTTCTGCCTCCTTCTCATGACCTCCTTCTGGATTCTGGAGGAAAGCACACCGGCTCATGAGGCATTGCTACCTACTGCACAGCCAACACCCCTGAAAGAGCATCACCTAATCTCTCTGTCGCCTCAGCTCCGAGAAAGGCGCAGGGAATTCTGGAACAATTCCTTCGTGCAACTGTTGCACCAACACAACCTTGCTGCGAATGCTACGAACTGTTGGATCTGCGGGTTGCTCCCGCATGCCACTGGACACTCCATTCCCTTCATCCCTTCACCCTTCTCAGTTCACGGCTCTTGCCTCGCCTGGTTGATCCTCATGCAAGAGAGCCACAAGGACAACGCCACCTCCAGCCGGACAGTGTCACACTTCTACTCTGGGTTCTGGCTGAACAAAACAGGAAAGACCCCTGCTGCCCTGTGTCCTGCGCTCGCAGGCGCCACCTTCATCAAAGACATTCCAGCCAAAGAACGAGTCGAAGTACAGGTGCTCCACAATCCAGCCAGAACCACCTTCACTCATCTGCAAAAACAAACTACCGCCACTCTAACTGTGGCCCTGTCTGTTATCAATGTCACAGGTCTTGTGTGCCTCGAAGGCCAGGGAACGCAGCTGGTGGGTCACAGCGCCTGCCGAATCACCAGAACATTGGACTCAGCTGACCCCCCTTCCTTTGTTGCTTCTCCGAACATGTACTTTGTGTGTGGCACCAAAGCTTACACCTGGCTCCCGAAGGGTTGGAGGGGTATCTGTTACATTGCCTTCGTTCTTCCACCCACATATGTAGCCCCTGCCAACCATCACCGGCAGAGGCGTGCAGACGACCTTGGACAAACCGACTCCACCGGAGCACAGTTCCTGGATGCAGCAAAGGGTCTTGTTCCTCTGTGGGGCCCAATGGCAAACAGCCGTGCTATCCGACACCTGACCCAGGCAGTAGAAACAACGATCAACATCACGGCTGGCATCCTCGCCAACAACACTGCGGAGCTTCAGGCGGTCCGCCTCGTGACCCTTCAAAATCGTCTTGTCCTAGACGTGGTCCTAGCCGACCGAGGAGGAGCATGCCGCATCATCGGATCCAGCTGCTGCACCTACGTGCCAGACAACTCGCCTTCAGTCTACAAAGCCATTGAACACCTCCACAGACTGTCCTCAGAGGTTCACCAAGAACAGGAAGGATGGTCGCTTGGGAGCTGGTTTTGGGACACTTTGAAGAATTGGGGTTGGAAGTTGTTTTCCTTCGTGCTGATACCTGTTGTGATATTATGTGGGTGTTGCTTAGGTATCCAATGTCTGCCACCTTTGTGCGGCCTTGTTTCTAACTGTATGTGCCCAAAGACTTTGGACTTCCGAAATGAGCACATGAGCCCCCTCTATGAAGTAGAAATACGTGGCCTTATGGGGATAAATCCGAACTGACAAGTTGGCGAGACATGTTAAAAGGGAGGACTGTGGAATTTTAGTTTGCGATCTGAACATCATCTGCGCCAGCTTGTCACCTATGTACTACGTGCACGGCAGCCATTTTAGATATCATGGTCTCCCTGTCCACGATCGATCACCAGCACGCCTCTCTGACCCAGCAAGCAGCCTCCGCGCACCCTGGCTCCCCCTCCCTCCCCCTCATGAGCGTGACCCTTCTGCATGACCCCGTCCTTGGGAGTCACACCAGCGCCTGACCAGCACCTCCTCTCCTCCTATGAATGCCCCTCTGTTGATAAACCTTCCCTCAGCCCGATTGTCCACGCAGCATGAATACCACTCCTTTGATGACCCCTTTCCCCGTGTCCAGCTGTCCACACAGGTCTGAGGCCATCGCCTAAGCCGGCAGATATCATTCACTGCCCCTTATTGCACGAGGTCGCTCTCCTTCAAAGGACCCTCTATTGATCCAGGCCTCCCCACCCCCTGTGATTTGATCAGGCGCACACATCCTAAGACTCGACGGAACACTCAGCTGCGTGATGACCCCCTCCTCTTATCAGCAGGTTGAGGACCTCTATTGTGGGGATACATGGGGGTGGGATGGACACGAGGATTACGGGGATGTCTTTTCCTTTATGTCAATGTTCTGATTGTAATAAAGAAAGGTCACATGCCATAACCCAGTGTATAAGAGGCCAGGCCTCCGAGAGGCTGTTAGAGCACCTCGAGACGATACCTTGTTGTCTGATCTGATGTGTTCTGCTCCGTCGGAATAAACTTCTGTTTCCTGCCTTCTGGTCTCCGGCGCCTGCCTCATTGCTTGGTAAACTTGAATGGTACAAGGGCGGTTAGCGCCGGGCAAATCTTGGGAAAGGTCCTAGCCCTACCTTTTTCCACAGTTAGCTTTTTATTCAAGTTATCATAGTGTGCTAGCAATAAAATTACTAACTGCTTTAGTCCTGAGTAGATTCTGTAGTCAAAACATTGACAAACGCCTTTATTCATCGAGCGTGAGTGTTCAGCAGCATTGGAGTCTGGGTACCTGAAACACTCAGGTGCTCTTAGTGACGTCATTTTTTTATCATTTGCTAATGGCTCTTTCCATCATTGAAAAGAAAAAAATTGCTAAACATTGGATAGTTCACCCACTAATAGGCACCATGAGCTGGGATCACACCACTGAGAGACAGGTCAGTTTAACCCTTTGGTTATGTAAGATACACTATTAAAGGCCCTAATAATACATACTGTGAAACCCCTGCTGTAAGGGTTTCTAATAGTGACTCAAATTCCGAACAGCCACCAAGTGACGACTATCAGTAGCATTCTCTTCGAACATAAAGATACTCTGTACAAAAAAAGGTGCTTTCATGCTCTACAGGGGAACGGACCCTCTGGTGCTTTGTGTTTTGTGTACACACTAACTCATGAGGAGGGTCAGTGAGTTCAGCAGGCGGTGTAGGTCGCTGGTTCAAATCCTCCAGAATTGTCCGTTTTTTTTTACCGAGATCAAAAAGATGAGATTCCTATTAACAAACGTTATCCAGACTTACATTTGAATTTCTGTAGGGCCGGTCTTTAAACTTTCATTTAAAAAACGTGGCCATCCACTCGTAGCTGATAAATCAAAAAAAAGATGAAAAGATATGCACTGTGATTTTGCAAAAGAAAAACTAATAGTGCTGTATACAGACCTCGGAGATCCCTCGGAAGTAATGAGGCTGAGCATGTGGGGAAGGAGGGCTATTTGTCACACTCAACAAAGTTACAATCTAATTTTATTCGCTGCTGTTCATTGTAGTTGCTACTCTTTTCATTTGCTGTAGGGCAGAATACATTAGAAGTCAACAATAATAAAGGGGACTGGTGGGAGCCCAGGCAAAAATCCATTGTCTCTCCCAGTTCTCGGTCTATAGTACCATCATGGCAACACTCGCCACCCCCAAACACATAGCATGCATGCAAATAAGCGCACACCACACAGATTTTGTATTGGGAAAAATGCTGCAGGTGGATTACATACAACGTTATGTAATATGGTGGGTTATCTTACAGGCGATCGAAGGGCAGGCAGCATGCTTGCCTCCTGCCCGCCTGATGAGCCGAGCAGCACTGGGGCGAACCCCATCTGTGCTGCCCCTTCTGGTGATCCTCCTCCTTGATCACTTGATACCTGGTCCCTATTACTCACGCCCCTTTCAGGGCAGAGCGTAGCAAGGCAAGCCCCCGGTTGTTCAGGCCCACAACCGCCCGAAGGACTGACGGGGTGCCGACACTGTTTCCAGGAACCTCCCATGAGGCTCCTGGGCTCTGGCACCCCATGTGCCATGCAGGGGTACTCTTCTGTACCCATTTGCTTCCAGATTGCCCTGTAACTCCGCCTGCAACCAAGTGGGCAGCAACCGCGGCATGTCCGGTGCGACAGACAAAGAGGTCGTCAGCGTGGTGAGGGGGACCTATATACCCCTCACCCCGCCTCGCACACCGGACATGACACGGCCTGCCTGGGCCCAGGAAGGTGACTCCCCCTGTGTCCCTGCCCCCTCAGGAGGAGGAGGGGTGGTGGGTGTCCGATGCTACTAGAGGGCTACCCTCTTGAGGGGCCTCCTGCGGTGGCCACGGGCAGCCGCATTCTTCGCTATATGGGCAGTGCACTAACATAAGCAGCAGCGCGGTGCAAGGAAGGGGGGCAGGGCAAGCTCCAGGGGCCCCCTTCGGATACTGGCAGGCCCCTGACATGAGAGCTTTGGACTGGGTCCTGAGGGTTGGGGGCCGCCTGCATGTACTTTGGAGGGGAGCCCCCTCAAGTTTTGTTACACCACTGTACATAGCTTTATGCTGCTTGTGTTTTATGTGCACGTCCCTCTTGACCTTGCTTGTTGTAATCTGCTCTCAAAATGTCATACTGTCCTCTTATACTAATACCTCTACCTTCTGATTTTTTCTTTTTGCTGTAACATTCAGTTTTCAATTTCCCTTTACGCATTCCATATTGCAGTTCCTGTTTTCACATGATAATTCTCTACTGTCACGTTTTCCCCCTTAATCCCTTCCCTCTTCCCAACTGAAATCATGTGTTTCATCTTGTGTTTCCATCTCATTTCATATAGCGCTTTTATGAAAAAAGTACTGTTGCTATACTGCAAATCATGAAAGCTCACAGGTACAGTTACATTTGTAGGTCTAGCCTAATAGACAGAGCAAGCTCTCTGTTGCGAAAAGACCTATTGTCAGTTTACAGTGGGATTAGAGCCCGCCCATTGCTTACCATTGGTTGGAATTATTCTTCCTCTCATTTGCTTGCTTTTTATCCATTAGCTTGTGTGAGATTTCTTTCCTCACATGGAGTATAGCCTCTTGTGTCCTTTCACTGCTTACTTTTTGGGGACTACCTTTTTCTTTTTGATTAAGCACTACATGAGAGTGTATGTGTTTTTCAGCTGTCACCCTTGTGTTAATCTTTTCCGCTACATTGTGCTCTGTGTTTCTTTCTCTTGCCTGTGTGCTCCTTCACCGCCCTGTCAGAGTTGTGCTCTTTCTGGGGTACTTCTCTCCCGAGTTGCTTGCGTTCTCAAATGGTTCTTCTTCAAGTGCTATTTCCACCAACCTCCCCCCTGCTCGCTGTTGCTGCCTCCTCCCATCCTCCTACTCCTTGTTGCTGCCTCTACCCACTTTTCTTATTGCTGTTGCTGCCTTCTTCCACCCTCCTGCTCCCTGTTGCTGCCCGTTCCATCCTCCCGCTTACTGCTTCCTTCACCCTCATTGCTTACCCCACCTGCAGTCTTTTCATTTTTTTAAAGTCTAATATGTAGCAAATTGCTGCTGGCCCGCCCACCTTAAAAGTAGTTTTGGCTATTTCTATTTCTTTTTTATCATCTTGGATCAGTAAGTACAAAAATGGCACCTGCATCATTGTCTTGATGCGTGTGTGTGTAATTGAGCAAGCATGCACCTACAATCGCCAGGCCAGCACCATCCTGCTGATGCTGTGCAGCATGGCTAAAAGGCACTGGCAAATGTAATAGGTTCCAAAGGTGAGACTTATTAGGTTTGTCACTGCTTGCTCGCCTAGTTACCAGGTCTAGTCTTATTATTAGTGAGTGGGCTGGGATGCCACGCTGAGGGAAAATTAACAAACAACGGCCAAATCACAAAGATTTTACTGCATGTAAGTTTGACTTACTCTAGATTTAAGCATGAGTTCCCCCTAAATTTTGTGGTGTATTCCACCTTTCTCAGCAAAAGCATGACTTAGGCCCACAGTAATGTAAACTACTGAACCATTACAGCCATCAACAGCATTCGACTGGCATAACACTGAGCTAGAAAAAACTGGGCGTGGTTTATATGAGTTCTCAAGGACCATAAAGTAACTAGTCTAAGACCACAACATTCAGTGTATCACTCTGCCTTTGCAAGTCTCTTTGTCAAGTTTGGAAGGGTAGTGTCTGTGCGTAGTAGGTAAGCAATCCCACACTGAAACGAAATACTCAAGGACCCATTATGAGTTGGCGAGAGTTCATGTTGTTATACCCACCCTTGAAACAACAGATAACTTGGTAATTTGTAATTCATGGAGCAAGGGAAATCTCGAATAGTGTACAAATGGAAGATAATTAGTATGTGTAGATATCACATATAAATATAAGTGTATATGAAAATGTTAATGATAGGCTTTATATGAAATGCTATGGCCTCTCTCTCTTGTTAAGAGTTATAATTACCGTATTTTCCGGCGTATAAGACGACTAATTAACCCCTTAAAATGTTCTCCAAAGTCGGGGGTCGTCTTATACGCCGGGAACCAAATTTTTAGGTGTGGAAGCAACGCTCCACGGACTTTGAATATGGAGAAAAAATCAAGTAGAACCAAGTCAGCACCCACGAGCCCTCCAATATGGCCTCTGGGCTCTTGCTTCACACTCCCTGTGCCGTAGCAGATTGTGGCACTCTGTTCGGGGCCCTGCTACTGATCCGCCTTATATTTGTGCTTACAGTACAGTATGTGAGCCATACTACAATCCTCTCTAGCTGTACTTCATTTACCGGAAGCAATGTTATATAGTGCGGACTTTACCCGATGTCAGAGCGCTTCACAATTGGACTAGTAATGATACACGAGGAGAAAATTACAACAGAACACTTTACAAAAGCAAACTTTAAGTTAAGTTACGGTACATGAATAAAAAAGTGTACAGTCTCTTACAGTCTCGAAGTGCCGATGGGAGCAGGCTCTCACGGGACATTTTGGTATTTTCAAACTGCGTTCTCAGTCTAGAGACACAGCGGGCGGGCACATGCGCTGATCTGGCGTCTCTCTCTGCACTGATCTGGCGTCTCTCTAATCTCTCTCTCCCTGCTACTGATCCCCCTTATCCCCTATTCGTGCTTACCGCTTTGTGAGTCATACTGCAATCCCCTCTAGCTGTACGGTACGGTACTTTATTTACCGTATGCGATTTTATAAAGCGCGGACTTTACTCGAAGGTGTCAGAGCGCTTCACAATAGGACTAGTAATGATACATGAGGAGATAATTACAACAGAACAAATTACAAAAGCAAACGTTATGTTAAGTTACGGCACATGAATCAAAAATGACAATAGTGCGCAGTCTCTTACAGTCCTGTAGTGCCGTAGTGCCGATGGGAGCAGGATCTCACGGGGCATTTCGGTATTTTCGAACTGCGTATTCAGTCTAGAGCTACAGCGGGCACATGCGCTGATCTGGCATCTCTCTCTCCTTCCGATGTTGCCATAAATCTCATGTTCATCGGAAGGAGAGGAGCGTCAGTACCGTACGTCATCTCCTCAGTTCATGGGCATTGAAAAGGGACTGTAGAAAGTTCCCGCCGGCAATACAGAACTGCGCTGGAAGTGGGGGTAGTCTTATACGGCGAGTATAGCATGAAACCTACATTTTATCAAGAAAAGTAGGGGGTCGTCTTATACGCCGGGTCGTCCTATACGTCGGAAAATACGGTATTAACACACTTTGTATTGATATGTAATTTACATATATATTAATTCAACCAACGAGTTGTATATACAACGTACATAGACTGTGTGTTACTCTGATATGTAACTGATATTTACTGATTTGCACTATTCGAGATTTCATCCTAAATTTTCACTGTAACGTCCATCTATCATCTCCTGTTCTGCTTTTATACTAATTCTTTTGTGGTTTACCACCTTTCCCTATGTTAAGATTTGAGGACCCTACTATTACCTCGTCTTGAGAAGGATAGGCAGATGTAACGTGCAGATATATGTCTATGCACACTTTTTGACTGTGATACCATACAGACCCGTTTTGTCGTCTCTTACCCTATTATAAGTGGAACTGGATGACTAATGTGCAGATGTATATGCATGCACGCTTTTAACTGTGACATCGCACTAATTATTTTGCGTTTACTCTGAGAAAGCATATATTTTGTTATTATTAGTGGAATCGTTTATTAACGAGTAGATATAAGTGGAGACACGCATTTGACAATTACAGCATATATAGTCTTCGTGGCTTCCTGTTGACTACAAGGAATCACAATATGGCGCCCGATTTGAATATTGAGTCTAACGGTAAATAAGGAGGCATATAATATTCGTGGAATATGCATGACATTGAGAGATATATATATCATAAGTATGAATATACGTTGCTATAATATTATAGATGACGGTAGCTGACCTCTTCTAACATTTTATAAACATGAGTGATACTCGCGATCATACACTACAAGATGGCGACTAAGGAGAAACAACCCTTAAAGGTAGTCTGAGATGGCGCTGATTTAGTACGCCGACCACAGAGCGGTGACTGTGTACAGACAGGCCCGCGAGAATGATATGTTACTATTATTTCATTATACTTTGTTCGTAGAACTTTAGTTTTATCCTTGAAAATAGTGGCTGTAGACTGCATAGCGACCATCCCTTACAAGATGGCGCTTGAGGCGAAATTACTTAAAAGGGAATACCAAAATGGCGCTTACGCAGAACGCCGACTACAGAGCGGTATCGTGGATAGACTGACACGCGACTTAAGACAGGTATGTGCGAGAGAAATTATTATAAACTATGTTCTTTAGGTATTTCATAGTAATACAAGTACTAAGTTCAGTGTATTTGGACATTTACTTTAGATCGTAATTTGTGGGGATACAGACACTTTGAATACAGTGAAGAGGACTCCCGTCCTGAATATACTTTGAGAGTGGGGTAAGTCGACCACTAATATGTGACGCAACTTTCCCTAGTAGATTCATTGTTGAATTTCAATCTAACTGGAGCTCTTGGGATGTTTGATTTTAGGGTCCGTATATAATACCGAAATTGTTACTTTAAAATCAGATGGGAAGAGAATTTTGTCGATGGATATTGGGATTACGGTAATCTCATATATATAAATTTTCATGTCTACGACTTCGTAATTGTAAATATTGAGTATAAGTGAACATATCTCTACTCACTGCAGCATATAATTTATTTTGAAATAATTTTGAGTCTATTCGGTATTTGATTTAAGACAACACTTATGAAGTGGGGCAACTTTTAAAAGAAAATAAACTGGTGATTAAAGAAGATATCTAGTAGAGGAACGCATTTGGGGCTCTTTGGGTATTAGCCCATGTTTTTCCGGTGATTTACGGATGGACTGTTGGAGAGCAAATACTTGTGTGAAGTTAGTTGAATAGGCGCTTCTTTTTTACTGACATTTATCTGGTGAAGGCTAACTTGAGACATGCACACTTATTCGGGTTGTATGTTTTTTATTGGTTTTGTTGGTTCCATTCTATCTTTCACGGGTTCCTTTAAACTATACAGCTTTTAGTTGAACCATGTGTGACTTCAGAACTTACAGATATGTTTATTTGCATTATGGTTTGCAGCCCTGATGAAGTCAATGTGTACAAATTAACACAACGAAACACGTGTGGCTGCTTTTTTCTGATGACTGCTGTTTATGGATAACTTTGAACCTGGAAGAAAAGGAACTATCAAGAAAATAAACCATCCTTGATTGAAAGGACCTGAGTTGCTGATCATTACCTGGATTATTGACCTGTGACTGTGTCGATTTATAACTCACATTTATATTCTGGACTTTGAATACTTTGTTTGAATTTAGTTTGAGTGCTCGTGGAGAGTTTTTTAGTAAACGTTGTCAGCCCCTTGCTGCAGATGCAAACTTGGTGGCGTTTGGATAATAACGTTATATGTGTGTGTAGGCAGATTTTTTGGGGGATGGTATCACTTCATTGGTTTGTCAGTTTTTACACATGATGTTTCACCTCATTATTACACCACTAAACAATAAAATGCTGGCAGTCAGCCTTTGCGACTGGCATTCTGCTGCGCGAGAACGGTTACTGCGTTTTTGGGGCATGCCCAGACGTGGGTCCCTTGCTCACTTTGCCACTGGATTCAAGCTAGCCTGGCTGATGACAGCTGATTAGCCAGAAACCAGTCCCAGGATGTTTGTTTCCGGTCCAGGGAAGACATGGCTTGACAGTTCGGGCTGGACTGTTCCCATGAGGCACAGGGTCAGACTGATTTGCATATGGCCATGTCTGAACTGGGGTGGTGGAGTGAGCTAAAGAATGATGATGGATTAAACCCAGATAAGTTGACTGCGGGTGAGTGTTTGATTTGCTCAAACGCTCTGTCCATTATCCCCTTTGGTATCGCTTGGTTCGCCCTGATTTGGCAGGGTATGCCCAGACGTGGGTCCCTTGCTCACTTTGCCACTGGATTCAAGCTAGCCTGGCTGATGACGGCTGATTAATCAGAAACCAGTCCCAGGATACTTGTTTCCGGTCCAGGGAAGACATGGCTTGGCAGTTCGGGCTGGACTGTCCCCATGAGGCACAGGGTCAGACTGATTTGCATATGGCCATGTCTGAACTGGGGTGGTGGAGTGAGCTAAAGAATGATGATGGATTAAACCCATATCAGTTGACTGGGGGTGAGTGTTTGATTTGCTCAAACGCTCCGTCCATTATCCCCTTTGGTATCACTGCGTCTTTAGCAACTTTCCATCCACTTGAGCTAAAAACTATTTTTTTATTAAAATCTGCTGAATATGCTGTAGATGATGGATTTTGGCGGAAATGCAGCACATTCATAATTATATGGGAAACACCAAAAACGTAGAATTGCACAATTCCAGTGGTTCTGATGATAGTCCCTCTGTCCACAGCTCTTCCTACTCTCCCTGACCTTTATCATCCCACTCTTGTCCGCCTTCTCAGCTCTCCCTCGCTACTATGGTCCTACTCTACAGGTGTTCCTGCTCCGCATCTCCTCCTTTGTTCCTCTCTCCAGAGCTCTTCCTGCTTCCACTCTCCTCGTGCCCCTCTCTCCACAGCTCTCCTTGCTTCGGCTCTCCTCTCGCCCCTCTCTCCACAACTCTCCTTGCTTCGGCTCTCCTCTCGCCCCTATCTCCACAGCTTTCCCTGCTTCGGCTCTCCTCTGGCCCCTCTCTCCAGAGCTCTCCCTGCTTCCGCTCTCCTCTCGCCACTCCACAGCCCTCCCTGCTGCCGCTCTCCTCTTGCCCCTCCCTCCACAGCTTTCCTTGCTTCCACTCTCCCCTCGTCCTTCTCTCCACAACTCTTCTTGCTTGCCACCTCTACCGTCGCTCTGCCCACATTTCTTACTGCTCGCCCTGTGCTCCCTGGTCCACCTCTCCATGACTCTTTCTGACTCCCTTTCCTCTTTCGTCCCTTGGAGAGGAGCAAACACGAACTTGAAGGAGAGCAGAAGACTGCTCCCTGCCTGGATGGACTATATCAGTCATCCCTCATGTAGCCCCAGTGCCTGGATTGTTACAGAACAATACTGCAGTTGTGACCTCCAAGGATGGACAACACGAGTCCTCAGGGCTGCCTGCCGGCCGCACCCGACACATTTCTTCCGTCATATTTAGGACGTAGTTTGAAAGTTAAGGGTCATAGAGCATGATTACCCAGATGGGTAGTGGTTATTCTAAGGCATTAACCTGTCACCTCAGTGCCCACTCCGGTCCTAGTTCTAAGCACGCCCATGTCTGATACCCCTCTCTTGTTATTTCTAACTGCCTCTCAATATCCCCTTCCTGCAATTGAGATTTGTGGCTTTTTAGGTATTTGATTCGAAAGTGCGGCTATATATTGTAAGATTCCAATACACACATGGTGGGCCTAAGGTCCACCTCGTTCAACCTTTGCTTCCCTCACACATCGTTCATGTTTATTACAGTTAATTGAAACCATTTCTTCTAATATCATAAACTAAATTCATTAATTTTTGGGGCAAAATAGTGTCAGTTAATGCATTTAAGTGCAAACGAATATAAAATAATCTACACATGAAGCTCCTTAAAATTATTTAAACAAAATGTGCTGGAAAAAAAGATAAAATCGCAAGCAGTGAAATCTATTAAAATAAGGACTGTTACGTAAAATGCATGTGATCATTGCAGGGCTGCACTGTAAATGTCACAATGTTTGTATGGCACATAGAGAAAAAAGCGTTTGCACTGCAATAGTTTTTCGCACGTGCGAGAGTTTAAGCTATTGGCATTGCAAATGACAATGCCTTTTATTTATATTTTAAAAACTAACACATGAATAGAAGGCATTGTTGGGGACGCAGTTTGGACGCAGGCTCAGATCTGTGGATTGTTTCACCCACTAGGAAAAAACCCTCGCCCGACACAAATACTTGTCGAGTTGGCTCACAGATATTTCAGGAGAAACCTTCACCTCACGAAAGACATGCTCTCATAAGCCCCGGTAATACCGCTTCTTAGTACGCCCAGAGGTAGAGGCCTTATAACAGACACGACATTGATGCCTTGGGCTGCAGTGGGTGTGGAGACACTTGGGGATTTGTACGCGGATGGCGCCCTACTACCTTTTCCGTCACTGACGGCAGACACTGGATTACCTGCGGGCCAGTTTCTTTTGCACACAGCCCTTATACGAACGCTCACACAACAGTGGCTGACACATCAGTTAATGCAGTATCTGCACGTGATGGGGGAGGGATCACATGTGGTACATTGGCTGGTACAAGCCCTGCTCACCCATGTACTGAAGCCATTACAGAGACTCTGCACATACTGGACAGAGGACTGAGGCCGTCCCTGGACGGATAGAGAGTGGGAATGTGTTTTAGCTAGTGCCACGCACATACGGCGAAACTCACGATTCAAACTCATACAAACTTACATTTTACACAGAGTGTACCTCTCACCATACAAAATCAATAAATATTTTAACGTCAACACTTCCAAGTGCCCAAAGTGTCATTTCCTGGGCGCTGATCTATTGCACCTGTTGTAGTCCTGCCCCCTTTGCATGTGAGGAGTCTATTTAATATTGCAAATAAAAAAGCTAAAGTAAAAAGCATAGTCATTTTCTTTTTTTTAATTGAAATTAGAGATATCATAGATCTCATGCAGATCTTATCACATTTTAACATACAGTTAGCATTTTTCAGAATTTCAAATTGGCCAGGATAACATAATACTATTTTTGCTATTTCCATATACATACATCATTTCTTCTAAACGTCCAGATCATATATCTTCTTTAGTTACAAATATCTACCCAATCCTATATCGCTCTTTTCTTTCCATCCAAGTTGTAAGGGGTTCCCATATATTCTTGCCTTTCGTCATAACCCTTGCCCCTTTACATTTATACAAAGCAATTTCTTGCCCGCCTACATATAAAAGCCTATGCAACCAATGAGAATATGTAGGTGGCTCACTGCCCTTCCATACCGTGGGAATCAATAAACGTGCTATCACCATTGTTAAAAACACTAAATCCTGCTCCCTCAAAATTAAATTTAATCGTGCATCAAAGCCTAAAAGCATCAGTGTTTCTGAGTTATTTTGATCTCTTGTTTTAGTAACTGAAACCAAAATTTTTCGATACCCTCTTTTAACAATTGTAGCTTTCACAGGAATGGAACATGTGTATACTATCTGCCGGGCCCATCTGGCACCTCGGGCATTTATCAGTCTGCCTCTTACCCCACTCAAATAGTTTGGCGGGCGCATAATAAAGATTAGAACATTTGAATGTTGGGAGCTCCCTTCGGCTCGAGCCTTTAACGCTGGAGAGGGCCTTTAATAGCCGGTATAGCCCTCTACGGTGGGCTATAAGGCTACATTATAGACAGTTTTATATTGTTGGGCTTTAAGGTTAGCTGGCATAAGAACTTTTGACCCAATCTCTCATACCATATCGAAATGAACTGAAAAGGGGTTTTTTGGAAATTCAGATATCTAGGGCGCACTGCCTCAATTTTACGTTACAGTGTGTAATGTGAATGGTTGATGTGTAGTGCGTGAAGAGCAGGCGGAAAAACATCCTTAACCGTCTAAAAAAAGTCAGAAGACTAAACAAATTTACAAAGCTATGCTCTCGCAACTACAATAAGGTATCACAGATAAAGTACAATGACTAATGAGAATCAATGAACAGAAGCAGATTCTTTTGTGTGTTTCTTGTCACAGCAAGATGACGGTTTATTTTCTCCAGACTTGAGGAATATCACAAATAGCCGACACGTGTTTCGTCGTGTACAGTTGAGTCAACACGACTCTTCAGGGCTGGTGGTACAAAAATAACGTAAGCATATTCAGTTATGCGTCATATCACTGTAACATACTGCATATGGTGACAGAAGTGCATCCAACATGCAGTAGTGGCGTGCGTGTACATTTGCACATGGTGGTTGTGTTTGGTGATGACGCTCAAGATCTAGGAAGTGAGCCACTACAAGGATGTGGGTGGTTGACCTTGAGTGGTGGTGCACAGTCGTGAAGTTCGGTGATATAACGTCTGAGTGTGTGGTCATTGTTCACACGTACACAGTGATCCTGCAATCCGAAGGTTTGTGAGGTGGTGAAGCATCCAAGAGAAAACATTCTAAAGTGAAGTGATGTGTGAAGTTATTGGTGATAGGATCTAACGGAAGCGTAGTTTAGCGTAGGAAATAGGCGGTATCCGTTATAAGTTAAAGGCAAACAAATTTTCTCTAAGCGCAAAAAGGACTCTCTCTACATGATGAACTGATTACCTTAATGCTCAACTCAAACGTATGGGTTGAAACTAGTCTGGACTTCGTGTTCGCGTTCTATGTAGGTAGATAAGAGAGAGACTAGAGGAAGAAACAAAAAAGCTCATTAAGGAGGCATTAAAACGGGGGATGTCCGAGGACATCTGCTCAGTAAAATTGATTGAGGACAGCGTGGAAGGTGTCCTTACCACTAGTTGTTTAGAATCAGTTTGTGACTGATTAGGAAGTGTATATCCAATAGAGTCACGTGCAAAAAGCACTTCTTATCTTTATATTCCGCCTTATTAATTAGAAGAAAGTCTTCGAGTGTTAGCACTCTGTTAAGAGAGAAAGGCAAAAAATGCAAAAGTTATACGGCTAGAAGTGTCGTATGACACGGTGTTCCAATTGACATTAGGAATCATGTTAGCGGTAAGCATCCAAAGGTTAAGAGTGAGGGAGTACCTGAGTACGGGTATGTATCAGGCGGTAGCCGGGAGGGGATCCATCTGTTTAGATGCTCTCAGGGAACGGGTGCGTTTCCTCTGTAGCGGTGCGCTGTAGATGGTAAAAAGATTGTATGCGCACGTATTAGATACGTGACAGCCCGGTTCTATGGGCTTCAAAAGTTAATTATAGAAGGGGAAAAAAGTATATATATAGTTGAGGGGGGAATCTTAACGGCTTACCCGTGGTATGGTATCCCTCCTCCTTTAGTTCCCGGTCGTCGTCTCTCGTGTACGAACACGTGACCTAGTGGGAGGTGTTGCCATATAGGAATAGTAGACATCGATGATGTCGGATTATTCGCTGTCGAAACATGGGCGCCATGTTTGAGAGGGAAGATGTTTATGGAAATGTTTCATATTGAGAAATTCTCGTGTTGTAAAGGATAAAGGTGTGCAGTTGTCTCACAGTGTTTGGCAAGGGAAATGATGCGTGTCTATACAGGATAAATGGGCATGCTTATTCCAATTATTGTTACAAGGAAGCTGATACTAAAGAAGTGAATGTCAGCAGCTGTTCCTGCCCGGTGCTCATAAACGTGGTGTGGTGTAAAGAGAGCTATATAGATGACATAGCTGCCACAAGGGTGAAGGTGCACCATTATCACCACTTTTTCGTGAACTCACTCATCATGTTTCTTACATGAATTCATTTCAATAGAGATTCTCAAGCGTTATGGTTAATTGCATATGCCAGACTACAGTACGAGTCAAACATTACATAGAACAGTACATCTTAAATTCTGTATCACACAGTACATACAATCAGTAGCATCATTCTTTTCCAAAAGGGTTATGAACATCTCCAGCGGTGTCTGAGTTTATCACTGTGAGTCCCTGGCTCATATATAAAAACAATAATTCAGTTAGTGTTTACAGATAATGGGTCCCCAGGGTGGTTGTTTAGTCACCCAAAAAGTATTGAAGCTCAGGATCGTAGTTTAGCCCACGTTCCACGCTTTGTAGACGCATGATCCATGTGGCTTCTCTACGTCTGAGTGTCAATTCACGGTTGCCCCCTCTGATGTTGAGGGGAATCACGTCAATACCAAAGACACGTACTTTGATGTCATCCTCCAGAGGTTGACATTCTGCTATGTGTAGGGCTACCGGATATCTGGGGTCTCTTTTCTGAATGGCTCTCATGTGTTCCGAGATTCTTTCTTTGAGAGCCCTGATTGTGCCGCCTACATAAATCTTGCCACATTGGCATTCAATTATGTACACTACGAATTTGGTCAGGCAAGTAATGTTATGTTTGATTTTGTAGATAGTCCCTTCCGGGCCTTTGAAAGTTGTGGTGCCATGTTTCCCCCAGATGCACATGGAGCAGAAACCACACTTGTGGAATCCAAGGCCTCGTGTGGACAGCCAGTCATGCGCTGTGGTGTTAGGGGGAACTGTGGGGCTCAATTTATTCCTCAGAGTAAAGCCCTTTCTATATGTGATGGACGGTCTGTCTGGAAGAAATTCCTTGAGCACAGGATCATCTGTTAAGAGTTTCCAATGTTTGTTGAAACTCTTTTTGATGGTGTAGTTAAGTGCATTGAATTCTGTAATAAGTCTGATTTGTTGGCTAGAGGACTCTACCTCTGTACGTGTCTTCAAACAATCAGGTCTCGGGATGACTCTGGTCTTTCGTTCTGCTTTCTTGAGGGATGTCCTAGAGTACCCTCTCTTGTGAAACCTGTCTCTCATGTTGGCAATGCAGTTGTCAAATTCGCTGGCTTCACTACAGTTACGTTTAGCTCTTAGGAATTCTCCATATGGGATGGAACGTAACTGGTGCTCAGGGTGAAAGCTGGAAGCATGAAGTATAGAGTTACAGGAGGTAGGTTTCCTGAACAATTTAGAATGTAATTGGTTGTCCTTCACATAAAATTCTAAATCTAAGAATTCCATATTGGTAAGGCTGTGTCGCATAGTGAAGCTTATTTCCCACGTGTTGGTGTTCAGATATTCGAAAAAAGAGAGAAGAAGTTCCTCAGATCCTGACCACAAGAGAAAACAATCGTCGATGTATCGACCCCAAAAGACTATGGAGTCGATGTATTGTGTTCCTTTGGTGCCCCAAATTAGATCAGCCTCCAAGGCCCCCATGAAGAGATTAGCGAAGGAGGGTGAAATTTTGGAGCCCATGGCTACTCCCTTTTTTTGTCGATACCATTTCCGATCGAAAATAAAGGAATTATTCTCTAGGATAATCTTCATCATGTGTAATAGCATGTTAGTGTGTGCCCATAGTGAAGCCGGTCTATTAGAAAGAAGTCTGGTGATGGCTGAGATGCCTAGTTCGGGATTAATGCTGGTGTAGAGAGACACCACATCCATGGTTACCAATATGGTGTCTTGTTGCCATTCCATGTCTGACATGATATTCAATATATGTTTGGAGTCTTGTATGTAAGACGGAAGGTTCTTGACTAGAGGTCCCAAGAAAAGATCCACATATTCTGCGATTCTTTCGGTGGGACCCCCAATCCCCGATACTATCGGTCTACCCGGTGGAAACGGTAGATTCTTGTGGACTTTGGGTAAAGTATACAACCAAGGATACGTGGGTCTGAAGACTTTGAGGTACAGGTACTCATTGTCATCCAGAAGACCAGATTGTTTCCAGTTAAGTAGGAGTCCATTAAGTAGTAGTGTTAGTGGACCCATGGGGTTATGGTTGAGTAGCTCATAACATGAGTCATCATTCAGTTGGCCAAGGATCTCACTGTTGTAGTCAATAAGATCCATGACCACCACATTACCCCCTTTGTCAGCCTCCCTGATGATGATGTTGGGGTTCTCGCTTAAAGTGGAAAGTGCTAACCATTCCCCTTTGGTCAAGTTGTCTCTATACTTAAATTTAGTGTTTAGGTTCTTGGTATTAGTTCTATTAAGATCCTCAAGAACGTGTCTGTAGAAATTGTCAATGTTATTGCCCCCTGACAATGTGGGTGTCCATTTAGATTTACTTTTCAAGCCACTCGCCATGCTGTAATCAGTTTCAACATCAAGCTCCTCAAGAAGCCTCTCCATTTCAAGTGGATTGTCTTCCCTGTCTGTTAAAGAAAGAAGCAAGTGTGTGGTTTACACATCTTTAATGGTCAAAGGTACATCGTCAAAAACATTGGGAATGTGTCTAGGTTGTCTCTGCATTTCTTGTGATCCAGCAAAATGTTTCTTAAGTTTAAGATTGCGTATAAACTTAAAAATATCAATTTTGGTTTGGCATATGTCACCGGTGGCATAGGGATTAAAGTTCAGGCCTCTACTGAGTAAGGATACCATCTCCGGTGTCAATGGAAATGAGGAAAGATTGATGACTTGTACCGTGTCAACTGGTGTAGTTAATTCCTCTGTGTCCCTGACCTCAGTTTCCTGCGATATTCTTCGCTTGTCCCTGCGTTTGCCCCTGTGGGGTTTGGGTCTGCAGCGACCCTTGGTGGCTGTGTCCTGTTGCCCTTCCTTACACGTTCCATTTCTAAAAAAAAAGGTTGAATTATTGGGCTCTGTGTTG
Source organism: Lissotriton vulgaris (assembly GCF_964263255.1). Taxonomy (NCBI): domain Eukaryota; kingdom Metazoa; phylum Chordata; class Amphibia; order Caudata; family Salamandridae; genus Lissotriton; species Lissotriton vulgaris. Next base: position 1,862,751,793 of record NC_141687.1, read on the forward strand.
GCTAGAATCTCGTTTTCAATGTCGCTGAGTCCAGTAGAACTCAGTGAAGTGGTGCTGGAATTAGCGGAATTGGTGGTAGTAGATCTACCAGCCTGTGAGCCTGCCTTGGGCTTGGGAATCAGGGAATCATATTTGCGATCAAAGGTGTAGTTTCTACCATTTTTGTAGTCTGCCTCATCCCTTTTGATTTGATGTGCCTTTCTGTTTTTGATTTCTGCTTGATGTTTAAGAAGAATCTCATCCAGTAGGGTGTAATTCTTCACAGTGGCCTCAGGTTTATTAAGATCTTTAATCTCCTGTTCTACAGTAGAGATTTCTGTCTGTAATTTGGCGGTTTTCCAGTCAGCACTCTCAATGAGAATATCCATGAGTGTAATGGAATTCTGGTTCAGTGAGTCTTCCCATTTGATCATGAGATCTCGGTCTAGGTCATCATAGGTCGGGAAGATGTGGGACTGTAGTCCTCTGGGAACTAGTTTGAGTCTCAGATAGTGTTTTAGGGTTGCTCCATCCCACCAACGGGAGTTCTCTTGCTTCTTGAGTTTTTCTAGTTTAATGAACTTGTCTCTTAAACCCTCTATGCGTGCAGGACCTGCCGTGGCCGATGCCTGGTGTGTGGGCATGCCTTTGGCCAGATTATCAAAAAGATCTGCTGCTGCTTTATCTCTGTCCATGGTGTGATGGACACGTATGGGAAAAGAGTTGGATCTGGTAGTACAAATAGTAACGTGGAGGCACCCAATCTGACACAATTTGAAATGAACTGAAAAGGGGTTTTTTGGAAATTCAGATATCTAGGGCGCACTGCCTCAATTTTATGTTACAGTGTGTAATGTGAATGGTTGATGTGTAGTGCGTGAAGAGCAGGCGGAAAAACACCCTTAACCGTCTAAAAAAGTCAGAAGACTAAACAAATTTACAAAGCTATGCTCTCGCAACTACAATAAGGTATCACAGATAAAGTACAATGACTAATGAGAATCAATGAACAGAAGCAGATTCTTTTGTGTGTTTCTTGTCACAGCAAGATGACGGTTTATTTTCTCCAGACTTGAGGAATATCACAAATAGCCGACACGTGTTTCGTCGTGTACAGTTGAGTCAACACGACTCTTCAGGGCTGGTGGAACAAAAATAACGTAAGCATATTCAGTTATGCGTCATATCACTGTAACATACTGCATATGGTGACAGAAGTGCATCCAACATGCAGTAGTGGCGTGCGTGTACATTTGCACATGGTGGTTGTGTTTGGTGATGACGCTCAAGATCTAGGAAGTGAGCCACTACAAGGATGTGGGTGGTTGACCTTGAGTGGTGGTGCACAGTCGTGAAGTTCGGTGATATAACGTCTGAGTGTGTGGTCATTGTTCACACGTACACAGTGATCCTGCAATCCGAAGGTTTGTGAGGTGGTGAAGCATCCAAGAGAAAACATTCTAAAGTGAAGTGATATCTATTTCCCCATCCTCCAACTTACTAGCCCACTTAGATTCTATTTTATCTATATCATTTGGTATCTTTGCCAATAACTCTTGATAGAAATCCTTTATTTTGCTTTCTGGGTTTTTCATAAGTTTTAATATAGGGAGCGGATCCATACTAATGAGTCCTGTAGGAAGCCCTTTAATTTGATTTTGAATTTGTAGATATATAAAACATGAGTTTTTGTGTATACCGAACCCTTAAACTAATTCTAAAAAGGATTTTCTTTCTGCATTAGAATAGAGATAAGCCATTGCTGTAATCCCCACCTGTTCCCACTGTTTGGCCATGCCATCATAGAGTGCTAATGTCAACAGATCGGGGTGCCAAAGTGATGTATACTTATTGTATCTACTGATTTGATAGCTCTTTTCCACTTTTTCCCAAATTTTGAGCGCACTCTGAATACATTTATATTGAGATTTTTTATACCTTGGGTCTTTTTGTCGTTGTATTAATCCCACGGCATCGCCCCCCATAGCAAGTTGATATATAGTAGGTATTTGAAATTGCTCCGGCTCGGCCCTTTTTATATGATAAAAGGGTAAAGATTGTTGCAGGGCCGTGGCCCAGTAGTAAAGCTGTATACTAGGGGCTCCCCACCCTCCTCGTTCTATAGTTAGTGTCAGATATTTATAGGCTCGACGAACCTTTTGGTAACCCCAAATAAATTTAGAAAGCATTACCTCAATTCTGTGCATTTTAGTGGCAATAAGTTCTAATGGTATTGCACGTATCAAATACAGAATCTTAGGGAATATCTTCATCTTGATTACATTTATTCTACCAATTATTGTGATGTGTAGATTATTAATACATCTGAGCTCGCTAGTTATTATTTGCAGCACTGGGTCAATATTAATTGCCCAAAGTTTCAAGGCGCAGGGCAAAGATGGCGGCAGCTAATCGGACGTACGAGTGATTAGCTCCCCACCGAGCTCCCCTTATTCGTTAACCTTCATTGTGGAATGCTTCTGCGGTTTACTGATGTGACGCTTACCGGAGATTTTCATTGAAAACAGTTTCCCCGCAGTGGAAGTGAGAAGTGGAGACAAGTAACCTCTCAATAGACTGAAAACTAAAGGCAGGCGGATAAGGCAGCGAAAACTCTGCTTCTTACCTGCCTGTTTACCGCTCACCCGCAAGGGGAGGCGGGTTAGAGTCTGGCGTGGAGATAGCGTGGATATCGTAATAGCTCGTAACAGCTCGCAACTGACTGACCGGCTGGAAGGAGAAGTCTGAATCCGTGTGGGCGCCAGCTGGCTTTCCCAGATTGCCGCAAGGTTACAATGGGGATTCAGATACTCGCGGGCTTCAGGAGGTGCCTTACAGGGGGAAAAAAGCTCGCCGGTTACTACACTGCATGCTTGCTCTGAAGGAGGCACACACTGGGGCTGGCAGCAGAATAGTTCAATAGCAATTAACCTGCTGCTGCTGCGAGGAGGACCGATGCTCTAATCTTAAACGCTGGTGATAGCACTGATGATAAAACTATAACATTTGGCAGCGTTTTGTGGTACAAAGAGGCAAGTTTTACCCCTCTCAGAACTGAAGTTTGTGGCAGGGAAGTACGGCACTATGCCCCCAAAATTCGCGCGTGGTGGTAAAAGCTGTGGCTTTATAGAGCCTGTAGCCAGGAGCAGATCAGAAGCCTTGTCTAAATCAGCTAATAATTCCAAGGCAGCTAAGAAAGGCACCGTTGGCGACATGAGTAGTCATACACAGGGGGTGAGCACAAGCTGGATATGAAGAAGAAAGTCCCGCAAATGTTTGCAAAATCTGAAAAGGACAATGAGGATACTTCAGGTGCCAGAGAGAAGACGGCTCTCACTATGGCTTAGGGTGATAGCTCTGACAATGAGCTGATTAGAACACTCTCTTGCAAGGAAAAGGAACCTATACTGACCCCAAACCAGATTTTCTCCGAGCCGTAACAGAACATAATGGAGCCAGGGCCTAATATATTAGCTGAAGGCTCCGAATATGTTCAAGATACTCCTGCACAGGATCCCATGTTGGATCATGACTTAATGGGCAGAAATGCACTAAAAACCCTAAAGAGGGTGACTCGGGGGAAAAATACGACTCCCTTTCAGAGTCCTCGGATTTATCCGAAGATGACCAAGGATGAGCAAGATGTGCAGGATGAGCAAGATGGAGGGCCAAGCTCTGGATCCCTGGAAGGGTCTGCAATTAGTCTGTGGAATGAATCAACCACCTCAAACACAGATGAGACAAATCTGGACACCACTATGTTACAAAAGAGATCGACAAACAATGAGAAGTATTGACAGCTAAAAGTCTGATGTGGGAGATCTCCCTGACTCCTGAACCCAATTCCCTCGCTATAGAGCTGTCAAGACCTCTGTCTCCATTGTGAGTTCAGTCCGGAAATCAAACAAGAGAAAACAACATTTCAGAATCAAGTCCAAATATCCGCAGTGGCGGAGAACCCATCGAGTTACTTCAATGTTTATCAAAAGATGTATGACTGAGATGAGTGGTCTGACATCGAATAATGGCCGTCAAAGATGGACGCGGCCAGAAACGAAAAGCCGGTCTAGTCTTTTGAACCACGCGCACAGTGACAGCAACAAAGCGCACGTTCAATTAACGAACTGTGCACTTCAACTGTCAAGTTCCAGCGAGAGCCACGTTTTTCCTGACGACTCCTGTCAAGCAGGAAATTTCAGTTCAAGACTCTTGCCGGTGAAGAATAAACGCATGCGCAACGAGGGAGAAGCAAGTGAGATATTCCGGTGTTCAGTTTAGCGGCTGCTAAGACACCGGTTGTGATTCTTTTCGTGACTTTGGGTGTGTCTTGCACTCTTGTTTAGAGACAAAATAACTGTTCTTGAAGAACTTGTGGTGGAGTAACTTTCCGTGTTCAGTCAAAACTTAGTTTACACATAGTTAGGTGTTCCGAAAACTGGAGCTCTTGAGAATTAATTTCCCTACAGTTGAATTTCATTCCAGCTATCGCCTGTCAGTCAAAAGGTAACCAGAGATACATATTGTGCTTTATAAGCAGTTGAATGTTGTCCTAATGATATCGTGTTACACAGGTTCAGGCGAATAGCTACAAAACAATACTACGGGGGAGAAGCTATAGCCGGGTTCAAAGAGTAAGAAAATTCAAAAGTAAGGTCATAGAAACAGAGTATATGGTAGAATTGTGGTTACATGTTCTGTTTGCCTGCAGGTGTTAACTACCACGCCCGCAAGAACCAAGGTGACGACGACAAAGTATCAAGGTTGTCACCCGCTGTCTAGGGCAGGCTCTCTCTCTTATCCACTTCCCCTTTCCCCCCTGCTTCAGGGATTACCCTGAATATCTTTCGGGTGGCCTTTGAGGTGGTGGGGCGTTGGGACCTACGTGGATTCCTGTGGTTCCTGGCCTTCGTGACAAGAGCCCACAAACCCTTCCCAGGACAATATTGCTGCGGTGGGGGGTCAGATGGGAGAAATATCGCTGGCTGCAATCTATCAATCTATAGTGGACCACAGGCTTGAAACCCACACAGAAAATCTTAAGACGCATACCACCTGTTGGAAACTCCAGAGCACAGTCAGAAGAATAGCAAAAACTTGCAATTAATTCACGGACAGAATGAATGAGGTAGAAACAAGAGTATCAACCTTAGAAGATGAGGTAACAGCACAAAAGACCACCCTCAGCGCCATGACCTCTAAGAGAGATGATACCCAAATGAAAATAGTGGATTCAGAGAACCGGCTAAGCTGTAACAATCTTAGAGTATTTGGTATCCCTGAAGGCTCTGAAGGGTCAGATGTGTGTTAAATTTGTGATCTCTTTACTGAAGCCTTCGCTGAATTTACAATGTGGAACTGGTCTATCGAGATTCAAAGGGCCGACAGGTTTCCGTTTAGACTGCTGCCAGCTAAGAGACCTCAAACCGAGATCAAGCCAAGGGCCATTTTGATTTCTTTAACCAACTTTCTATCACGCCAGGCCGCTTACGATCTGGCACGACCAGACAAGAAGCGGCATGGGAAAGAGATACCGTTCTTTGTAAGGCCCGATTTTTGTCATCTTACAATCGAAAAGAGGTGGCTGCTACGACAACTCATACCGCTGTTTCAGAACAAGGGGGCACAGGCTTTTCTGCTTAACCCAGCCACACTAAAAGTAGTTAGTAAAGGCTGTACGAGATTTTTTACGTCAGAAATTCAAGCTAAAGTATGTCTGGACTCTATATGAATAACTTAAAAAAAGAAATGGGATTGTCGGATGATATAGGCCTGAGACTGTTTAATGTATAACTATATATATATATATATATATATATATATATATATATATATATATATATATATATATATATATATATATATATATATATATATATATATATATATATATATATATATATATATATCCCAACGAGCAGGTAGCCCCAGAAGGAGTGTGGCCTCGGACACTTCAAATTGCCCACAGTTTTATTGATGAATTGCAAGCAGGCAGCAAACAGAAATCGACATCAATCTTAAAACGCCAGACGCGTTTCGGTAGTCCTCGTTCCCTTCCTCAATGGCGCATTCCCAATGTCCAAAAGCAATAGTTCACCACACACCTTTTAATCTTCAACCCCCCGGCCAGAGTGGGCGTGGCTCCCTCAAAGCCTTCTGGTAGTTGTGGTGTGTGGCATTCATTCCACAGTGGGCATGCTTTCGTCGAAAGGATCAAATAAAATTAAGTATTACCCAAGTGGGTTTGTGTCCGTCTTCTGCATGCACCCTGCCCCGCTTTCTAAACACCAGATAGAGCTCAAGGACGGCACCATCCTGCATACGATGCCAAACTTGTGCGTCTTCCGTATTCGCCAGCATCAATGCACTGCCGAGGACCTGTTGCACCAGTGGGTCACACTCCACGGCCGGGCAAAAGGCCGTAATTAATCCCAACGAGCAGGTAGCCCCAGAAGGAGTGTGGCCTCGGACACTTCAAATTGCTCACAGTTTTATTGATGAATTGCAAGCAGGCAGCAAACAGAAATCGGACATCAATCTTAAAACGCCAGACGCGTTTCGGGAGTCCTCGCTCCCTTCCTCAATGGCGCATTCACAATGTCCAAAAGCAACAGTTCACCACACACCACACACCTTTTAATCTTCAACCCCCCGGCCAGAGTGGGCGTGGCTCCCTCAAAGCCTTCTGGTAGTTGTGATGTGTGGCATTCATTCCACAGTGGGCATGCATTCGTCGAAAGGATCAAATAAAATTAAGTATTACCCAAGTGGGATATATATATATTATTTTGTTTTCCGCAAAATTGTTGGTTCTATATTCATGTTATCAGAAATCAATTTGGATTGCCTTCAATAATTATTAAGCATGCAGCATTGTTTTTGTTTTGTTTCTTTGGTGCAACAAAGTTACATTGACATAGCGATATTGTGCACTGTATCTTTAAAATGTTTGTATCCAGCATTTTGGCACAACCATGTGACTCACGTTTTGGTAGGTGTGGCCCAATAGGGCGGGTCAGCACTGCAAAGATAAAAGAAGTTTCCATTGTTTGAAATGTGGTGTGTGAACAAGACTACGCTTGTAGTCGAAACGTTGCATTTTGGAAGGCACATGAAATAAATAACATCTTGCCTGGAATACGTGGGGTCTGTTTCTTCTTTCGCCGCTGCCTGTGGAGGTTTGAAGATTGTGCTCATATATATATATATATATATATATATATATATATATATATATATATATATATATATATATATATATATATATATATATATATATATATATATATATATATATATATTCACTGAAAAAACCATAGGTTTCACACCAGTTATAGTTAGGAATTAGTATTTAAAAAACCTATTAAATTCACTGAAAAACCATAGGTTTCACACCAGTTATAGTTACCTGGAAATTTTACTGACATAAAACCATTGAAATTACAAGTTATAGTTAGTTGGACTCACTATAACTTGCGCGTGCAATGCACTGCTGATGATGTCACATATTACATCACTCATGACATGGTCAGTGACATCACTCATGACATCACATCAAACCTAGGGGGTCAGGGGGGGGTACCCTGCCCCCTTTTGCTCATTTCCCCCTTTGATTTTTGCCACCTCTTGTGTCTCAATCCTACCGAGACACAAGATGGCGGCCGCTGCGGACTGTTTCGAATGTTTACAGACACCCGTGAACCAATCAGCTTTCCGTGCGCAACTCGCATGGCGCGCCCGGAGCGCTCCCCGGTGCGCGTACCGGGGCGCACCTATAGATATATATATTTTTTTGAACCTAAATTACTCAAAATCCACTGGAGCACATATCTTGAGACATAGCAAAGGCACATCGGGCTACCAGTCCCTACAATTTTTCCAAATTTGGTGGAAATCCATTCAGCCGTTCGGGCTAAAAGTGAGGTCGACCGCCCTATGGAAATTAACATGGGGAAAACACGTTTTGGGACCCCCCTTTTATCTCGGCCCCCGCTTGACGAATCCCCCCAAACTTTCAGGGAAGGACCGGAGCTCGACGAGGCCATTTTGAGGAAATTTTCAGGCAGATTCATCAACCGGCGCCAAAGTTATTCCAAATAGAATTTTGAGATTTAACATTGAAAAAAATCCTAACTATAACTACCTACTGGCGACCGCCAGTAGGTAATATATATATATATATATGTGATCAAGCCACTCCGGTGGTGAAACGCGTTATGGCGGACTCATGAGAAAATAAACGCTACTGCTTGCACTTACTCTGGGCTCGTGTCTGCTTTTTCGGTGCTTGCTGGAAACTGCATGCTGCACCTGATCTCTTCAAGCGGCTTTTGATATATATATATATATATATATATATATATATATATATATATATATATATATACACATATATATATATATATACACATGTGTATATATATATATATATATATATATATATATATATATATATACACATGTATATATATATATATATATATATATATATATATATATATATATATATATATATATATATATATATATATATATATATATATATATATATATATATATATACATTTCTGGAGTAAAAAGTCACTGCAGTTAGAAGAAGGGGAGACATAGAGGCGCAAGTCTCTCTCCATGAGCTCTTTTGCCTACGTAGAGGGAAATGGGTGGGGGGGTCGAGGGGGTAGGTGGGGACACGGGGCTGGACACTGGGTTGGGTGGGGGGAAGCTGGGCATAGTGACAGGGAGGATTGGGTAGGGAGTTGGGGGTGACACAAGGGAGGGAAATCAAGTAGAGGAGGGTTAAGGGGGAAGATAAGCAGGGGAAAAAAGACTTCAGAGGAATTTGTCTTTATTAGAAATAACAAACTGAAGGTGTGAGATCAGTAATGGCCAGATAAGGGAGTTAATAGCATAAAATATGGATAAACTTAGGATTCATTCCTCTAATGTTGGTGGCCTAAATGATAGGAAAAAACGGGAAAAGTTACTTGAGATACTTAGAACACTGAACCCAGATCTAATATGCTTGCAAGAAACCCATATCCCATAGCGAAACAGGAATCTCTTAGAGATTAGGGGATACTGTTTGGTGGCATGTTCTTCCCAGCATACTATGATTAGAGGGGTTGCGATATATACTAGACAACGGGCTGGGCCGGCAATACGATCTTCCGCAGAGAAGTGGGGGCGATGGGCGATGGTAGAATTATCGAATGGGTTAACAGTTGTGAATGTCTATGGTTCTAATCTAGATGATGATGGTATTTGGAACGAATTAGAAATAGAATTAGCTAACTGGTCCCAATGCCTGATAATATGTGGTGACTTTAATATACACCAAGATGTGATTAATACCCAGAAACAAATATACGTAGGAAGGAAGCCGAAGGTATATAAGGCAATCAGAGCACCCAGAGTCACCCACAGTTTGTGTGATGTATGGGCAGAAAAACAACAAAAAGATCCTGGTTTTACATACTTTTCTCACCCACACAGGAAATGTGTACGGCTGGACTATTTCCTTGCTTCCCACCTACTGATAGGCAACCTAGATATTCCAACCATAATCCTCTGATCCTGGCGTTAAGGGGGTCTTTGGAGGTTAGACAAAGGGCTCTATGGTCATTTGATAAAAAATTGCTGTCTGATGAAAAATTCTGCGTATATATTAAACAATGGACACAAGAAGTTTTCGATTGCAACAGATATAGTGCATCTTGCGAGGTGGTTTGGGATACTTTTAAAGCTGCCTTAAGAGGTCAGGTAATAGGGTTTGTAGCTCACACCCAGAAAAAACGCAAGATACAAATTGATCTATTAATTAGCAAGTTGTCTAAATTAGAGGCAGAACATATCCAAATAATAAATAAACGGGGTCCTGAGAAATTAGTAGCCAAACACATGACCAAATTAGCTATGGCTAAATCAGAAATAAATGCATATTTTCAGACCAAAGTGGCAAAGATGTTTCAATCTTAACGTTTTGAACTATATGAATATGGGGAGGCCACTGGGTGACTCTTAGCTTTAAGAACAAGGCAGAAAACAGCTAGAAATAACATAGTTAAAATTAGGGACAGAAATAACCATTAAGTATCAGGATTGCAAGAAATCATTGGGGTATTTCAGGAATTTTACACTAAGCTATACCAATCAGAGGAATGTTCGCATGAATATGATGAAAGAGCTGGGGAATACCCTCTCCTACCAAGATTGGACCCCGAGGCTGCTATAGAAATTGAAAGAGAAATAACTATAGAGGAAGTGCAGGAAGCATTAGGATCCCAGGCACTGGGAAAAGCTACAGGCCCTGATAAAATTCCTGTTGAAATCTATAGGTTATTACTGTCTCAAATATTTCCTATTGGGCAAGAATTATTTGTGAGCATACAATACAGAGGGATCCCACCCATCTCATGGCAGGACACGGACATGGTTGTCTTTCTTAAAAAAGATTAACCTCCAGAAGTGCCATCTTCGTATCGCCCAATATCGCTTATGAATGCGGATGCGAAAGTTATGAATGCTGATGCGAAAGTCTACCCAAAAATAATGGCCACTCGATTACAAAAGACCATTGTTGCAATTATATCACCATGGCAACATGACTTTGTTACCGGCAGGGGGACCACAGACCATACAAGACGTGTTATCTCAATCTTGGATATCACAGAGGCGGATGAGATAGAAATGGCTGTGGTCCTAGATGCGGAAAAAGCCTTTGATCGAGTGGCCTGGCGATATCTATGGAAGAATCTGGTAGATAGAGGATTTCCCTCTGGAATTATAAGGGCCCTCCAGGCTATGTACTTCAAACCGCATGCTCAAATTCAGATTATGGGGCATACTTCTAGAAGGCAGGAGATTGCCAGAGGTACGCGCCAAGGCTGTCCCTGCTCTACTATTTTGTTTCCATCTTATTTGGATCCTTTTCTTATTGTTATTTTACACAAACAGGTAATTAAACCAGTTATAATACATGAATAGGAGACGAAAGTTTTAGCATACACAGATGATATCACGATAATTACTGCAGAACCGCGAACGGCCATCAAAGAAATGGAAAATACGGCAGCAAAATTTGGGAAGAATCTTTTAAATAAAACTAAAACACAAATTATCTGTTCTTTGAAATGCCGACTCCAAGACCCTCAAGTAGTTAAGACAGCTATGTATTTAAGGGTCAAAATAACAGCAGAAATTAAAAAGCATAGTAATTTTCAATGCCAACAGCTCTAACCTTAACAAATGCGAGACCCATTGCATTGCAAATGCTTGTTTTGTTTAGGCACCGTGAATGATGTAAGTGATTTATGCATAATTAAATGATGTTGAGGAAACGCTTGGACTCAGACCTAGTTCCCCAGTTCCAAAATGACGGCTCTAGCCGCTAGGCCACATCTCCTGCTTGTGTCGGACCTGCCCTGATTAGATTCTCTGAGTGGAACAGAAGAGGGAAGGGATGGGTTTCAGATTGACAAAGCGATGCCGTATAAACTAAGGCAGCTTCAGAGCACTAAGATAAGAATAAAAGAAAAGAGTGTGAGGGCAAAGGGGGAGACTGAACGACAGGACTGAACATGGTGGGAAAAAAGAGTAGGGTGAGGAAAAAAAATTATGAAAAAGTTGTGATATAGCATTTAGGATTAAAGAGGAGCCATTCCCTTAAGAAAGGTGATGACAGTTCATAGCATCCTCCCTACAACTTCGGGCAGTAGTGACCAAAAGAATGTGCCTTAAAAATAAACAGTTTGTATAGTTGGACAGGATTGTGGCTTCATGGCAGAAGACAAAATCTATGCTTATACGATTGAGCTTGAGAGAGGCAGTAAACATCGCTGCATACATGAATACAATATATTTTTAGATGATGGATGCTGCAGTTTTCCACCCATTGCAACAAAGTAATTGAGTGCATTGACCTTTCCCCTCATCGCCCTTCCTCCCACCCTCACAAAGAAGTAAAAATATTTTCAAAAAACTTTGGTTTTGTTCTACAGCTCTGATTTCCAAGTGATGTGAACACTTGGGACATAAAACTGTGAACAGTTTATCATTTGCTTAGGGCTGCACCTTGCCTAATCTACATCTGAAGTTTGTGGGGCTAATTTACAGTGTTCAGCTACTTAATGACTCTCATATACGTACATCAGATTAAGGGGGCAAATTGAAATTAAGCCTGTTATTTATTTCAAAGTGGTAAGGCCTACACATTACTTAATTTCTTTTTGGACTATATTGAATTTGCTGTTAACGCAGCTACATTGCACTTAGTGCACATTGTTGTCGGTGTGTTCCCTATACCAGCTGTAAAACTACTGTTTGTTCCCGCATTTTCTGAATTTTTATCCCTCAAACAGCACCACGCTGAGAGGTCCAAAGAGCACAGTACTTCCCGGCCATTCAACGCTTTCTTTAGGAAGAACTCACACGAACAGGTTCTCGAGGGATGATTTGTATTTTATTCAGAAAAAAAATACTTCTGTTTATGTGGATTTTGTTTTTCAAGAGAAGTTCAGTGACACGAGGTAGTGCTTATGTTATAAGTAAGGCTCCCTGTTTTCCGTTTTTACTGATTTTTACAGATAAATACAGACAGAAAACCATTTATTTTCTTGTCTGTATTTATTTTTCAATGTGAATAAAAACGGAAATTGGGTACTTTTTTAGTGATTCTAAATACACTTTGCCATGACTGCCAGGCCAATAACTGTGTGGATTGATAGGTAAGGAGTTAAAAAAGAAAGGGATTTTAGTAAAGAGGCTTAAACAGCAGTAGATATGCACAAGCCGGATACTGAAATGTGCATATTTTCATATAAGTGCATTGATTTATCTTCTGCGGGAGTTCATATTACTGAAACCTGGCAGGCCTTCACGCATGACTGCATATTTGTTGGTTAAATAAATGTGGAAATATACCAGTTTCAGCTTTATTTTTTTCACAAAACCCATAATAAATATAGATAAATACAGATAAAGTTGACAAAAAATAAATATGGATAAATACAGACGGAAATGTCAAAAAAATAAATACAAGAAAACTGGGAGCCCTAGTTATAAGTTGAAAAATGAATCTCAGGATCCTTTAGCAAATGTATTGTCTGGCATCTCCAGACTAAAAGGTTAATGTGGCCCCTGACAAAAAGCGTCTTGTGTTTTGTTGTCAGTTTCTATTGCTGCAGCAGGGGGGTTTCACTGAAAGAATGACTTCTGGCTTCTTTAAACAGGAGGTATGAATATCATCCTTGGTTACATGTTGAGTCCCGGTCATGAACGACCCCTTTATCATCTGTCTGAGGGTGTGTGCCTCCTCTTTCACGGGCTTTATGGGAAGGATGAGCTCTGGCTGGCACACTTCCTTTGTACTTCTGCAGTAACATCATCTATGTTGGACTCTTAACATGTATGCAACAAACTGCTGGCTGCTTCTCCATGTGAGTATCCAAACATTTCACTAATCAGATACTATTCATCCTTGCAGGGAGAAAGCACGAAAGGTAAAAAATTTACTGTGGGAAATCTGAAGAACATAAATGTTCTTTCCCATGCCTTTTAAGCAAGAAAAAAGAGCGAGACAGGCGCTTCTCCAACGGGAGAAAGTTTCATAGTTTGGATGCCAAAAGAGCAAATGACCAAAACTTGAGGAGAAGTGAGCATGGCAAGCGAGGGAGAGTGAACATTTCTGACTGCTTGGTATTGTGTAATTGGATTTAAAGACACTGCTTAGAAGTGAAATTGAAATCAAAGCCAATGAAGAGAGCACAAATCATGAATAGTATCTGCAAAATACTTGAGACCAAAGTGTACACGGTCGGAGGAATGCAGAATAGATTGAATTGGCAATAATCCATATATTACAGAAAACCAAGATAAAAAGGAACAGCACTATGAAAACAGGGTAAGGGAAATGTTTGAAGAAAAAGTTCAGCAGTAAAAGGTATCTAACGTGCATAATATTATATAGCTAAAACAAACAAGCACATGTAAAAGTGGTAATTTGGTTATGAAAAAAAGGGTATTTAAGATATCACCAAGGTTTTGGACTGTTACTCTTGGTGTGGCAAAAAGTAGGAGGAATTAAATTGAAGACACAACTTTAGTCAGTCATCAGGCACAACCTTGACTGCGGTCTCGTGTCAGGTCCTGGGTGGTGCTAGGATGAACTGCAATCTTGCGTCAGGTCCAGGGTGGCGCTAGGATGAACTGCGATCTCGTGTCAGGTCCAGGGTGATGCTAGGATGACACATAGACAGTCTGACTAGATGTGCACACTTTTGCATGCAATAGGTTGGCTCACAGTAGGCACAGGGTTCTGGACACTGGCAGCAGAGCAGGACAGGGCAGAGATGTTGGAGTTGTCAGGTTTGCAATAAATAGCATGGCAATCTGGATCCAACTGGACCAATGCTACTATCCACACCTCACTGAACCCCACTGGTGACCATGCCGAGGATATCTTTAATGGCGAGCACTAAACCCAGGGAAAGTGGAATGGGACGAGAGCACTGCATCGACAAGATATAACTCTTTTAGGATTTGATCAATTATATTGCAGTTTACTATTTCCACTTTAACTACTGTAACATAATGAAGACCCCTATTCTCATGTCAGTTCAAGGTCAATAGTACAGGAGCATTATAAGTAAATGTGATAGGCTCACTTTAATTACTGTAATGCCATTTGTCTCAGCCTACATAAATATCTTCTCAATAATCTCTAGGTAATCCAGAATGCAGCAGCCCTTTTTATCACGAAAATTAGGAAATTCTGTCAAATGTCTCATCTTCGCTCCCTCAGTCGATTCCCCTTGGAAAAACGCAGTATTTTTAAAGCCTTATGCATTTGCCATCATGCCTTCCACGGAGCAGGATCTCAATACAAAGAGGAACGTTTCGCTCTGCTTCTAATCTCTTGATTCCCCACAATGTCAAAGTCATGAAAAAGGGCAGGTTTTCTACTTTCTGACAGCTAAACCTGGCACACACTATTGGCAACATCGCCCATAACAGTTGGAGAAAACATCATGAAACTCACTTATTCTCCGATTAACACTCCTTGCCCTTCTTTCTCTGCTACAGTTTCTTCTTGCCAGGGAACCCTAGGTTGGGTAACAGTAGCACTCTAGAAGTTCACAGTTTATTCATTCATTCATTCATTCATTCATTCATTCATTCATATCTATGCATATGTCATCAATAGAGGCTTCTCCACTCTTGTTTGCTTTCATTTTCATGCCACTTTACTATGTTGTTTACTTCCTATCCTGTTTGCCCCTGGTGTCTACAGTGATGCTTGTATCGCTGTGATATTCTGCAGGATTTACATCACAGCCTCTTTGTTAAAGCAGGAAGCTACAAACTTGCACATTACAAATACTATAGTACTATACCTGCTATATAGATGGTACATCAAAAGGATTTTCCATCATCAGCTAGAAAACCAGTCACCATATTATTCATGCTTCTTTTATTATGTCAGAATCATCCCTGGCAGTGTCTTGCTCTCTTTCTTCAATGCCCTATAGCCCCCCTTTGGTCTACCTTCTGGAAAACCATATCATTAGTCCAGGGTAGTGTTGTACAGTTCATACTTTCTCAGTGAAACTGTGCGTTGGTTTGACAACATATATGTGCAAACTGTGCAAGACTGAGTCCATGAACACCATCAGGATACGTTGCCCTTAGTGCTGGTTAGCTCACAGTGCAACATCTGTACCCTTAACCTAGCAAGGTCACAGGTGGTATGTGCAACCTCAGAAAATGACAATCCCTACTCCCGAAGGAGATTGTGGAAACCAATCTAAAACCCTTTAGTTTGGTAACTCATGCATGCCCAAAGAGAGACACAGGAAATACTCAAAATGGCATGTCAAAATTTATTGAGACATTAAGATTCTTGTGTAAAATACGTATGCTGCTATACTCAATAGAAGGAACCAAACAGAGTAATCAGCATCACAAGAATGGTAAAGAAAATGAACTGTCCAATCATTGTGCTGTTACATAGATTATATACTCGCATATAAGTACAATTAGATCTGTGTTCCTAAAATAGCACTCCCTACCCTAGTGTGCATAGGGTGGGTAACTCTGCCAGAATCTTGTAGGGTGATCTAACTCCACAGTTACCTGTGAATATGTTTCATCTGGGAGCCTGTTTTGGTGTAGAACTGGGCACCATGCTTCTCAGGAGGTAAACGAGATTCAGCTGGGCTGGAAATCCGGTATTTGGCGACCTTGACAGTGTCAGCAAAATGCTCTTGTAACTACACAAAGAAGTGATGTAAACTACACCCATGTTGCTATGTCAAAGTCCCAGTCAGGCTGTATTTTGGATTCTATCCTGACAAAGCTGTTGCGGAGCAAACAATAACAAACAACAACATTTTGCTCAGTGAAATTTAGCTGCTGTATAGAATGTTCAAGGCCCTGATAATATGCCTATGAAGATGTGCAAATATAAGCAACCGTATTTCACAGAACTTTATTCATGCAAGCACGCATGCACATGGTTGTCAAATATCAATGTTCAAGAAAACATGGCAACTTTACACATGAACATGTAAAATGGTGGTGTTCCTGCCTGGACCTAATGTAACCACATAACAGTAAAGCTTTGGAGACCATTGAGACTTAGGCTGGATTTGGCCTCTCTAATCCTTCCTGGTTCCAAATGGGATGGAGAAGCTGAAAACAAAGTTATCTTTGTTGAGGTGAAGGAAGGGTGGGGTCACTCATCCCCTAGTGGCCCTTAAGCAAACAGGAAGGTATACAGGCACCCTGTCTGAAAAAGAAAGGAACGGAAAATAGATATGAGTATCAGCTGCATATAAATGTCCTGAAACCTGAAAGAAGAGAGGCATCTAAGAAACTGGAGTGTGTATTTATTTATTTAGTTATTTTATTTTAGAGGTTTTCTATTGCACTGGCCTGACCCGAGGGTATCGGAGCACTTTACAGCAGGATGGAGACAAGACAAATACAGGATAGCAGCACAAAGTAGACGTATACATAAGTGTTCAAAAATTACAGTTCAGCTGAGCGTCTGAGGTGCGTTGTTGAAATAGAGAGGTCAAGGGATCCGAGGTGCGCCATTGAGGTAGAGGGGTCAAGAGGTAATCTCAGTGCACAGACAATGCAAGAAGTGAACAATATAGGCTCAAGTAAAAACGACTATTTTGTTTTAATCTGACAAAAATTACGCTCTACCCCTTAGTGGTCAACATGTTTCTCGCCTATAAAATGTCTCTAATTGACCAGTTGGCGATTCCTCAGGACCTAGTGACTAAATGAAAACTATCTACAGTGTGTGGTGTGCTTCTACATACAGGTCCCAAATGTGTGTTGCTGTACTAGTAACTGAGTAACAGGACTTATGCAAAAAGTGAATGAGTTACAACTGGCTGAGATATTCCCATCAGCCCACCCTTCTGGCAGAATCTCATCATGTGGGATTTGTTAATCCATCCAACAAGCCGCCCAAACCATCAAATGACGGTGCGGATATGGATGTGAAATAGAAACTCTAGCCAGAGTGTTACTCAGAGGGTAATGCTAAAGGTGTGTGGTGCAGTGATAAAGTGAAGTGAAAATTAAAATTAAAGACTTAGACAAAAAATATGTTTAATGAGGATTGTCTAAGTGTCAAAGTTAAAACCACGCCAGGTAGCCTAAAAATACAACTACACTATGGCGCTGTGCAGGACGGTTAACATGTTTCAGCCAAATGGAAATCTATCCGGCTTTCGTCAGGACCTTGATGATAATAAGCTACTGCAACATAAAAAACGTGAGATGTGAAAAAATATAACCAAAATAGTTTTTTACTATATATGAAATACTTATATATACCAGGAACTTGGAGCCCCAATGTGCACTGGAAGAAGTAAATTTGTCTTATCCTGTTAAAGAAACGTACAAAAACAGACACATATTTACATGTATATCCACATATTTACAAAGAAACTGTACAGACAACACACTAGCATAAGTGTATTATACTCAGCTTGTTCATGAGCATACTAACTCTATCACAGAAAGAAATGACCTCTCTGTAATACTCACCCCGCATTGCGTGGGAGACGACCTCACCTCACCCGGCAACCGCTCGGGAATATGAGGCCCCGCTCTAGTGTGTAAAAAAGATGAAACCATGAGGCATGAATTCCAAAGTTGTGTATGCCCCAGCTAATAGCTCTTACATCTAAAATCTAACAATCTAGATGAGGGCGCTATCATCACAAACCATGGTCCCAACTACACAGGTATTGGCAAAAGAGAATGCTCCTAACAGCTACAAAAATTAAACAATAAGAGAGTTGAGTGTAGAAAATTAAAGGATTATTCACTAGACTCCCATACCCATGATGGGTATTAAGTTATTGATAAAAAGCATAGTTAGTACAGGGTCAAAAACTAGACCTTGCTTGTAGTGTTTCATTTCATTTCAAGAGGTATTAGTGAAGGAAGAAGGCGTCCTATACATGGATTTATGAATTTTTCAACAGTTTTTATTTTTTTATATAACTTGCTGAGGTGAAATGTTCTGCTAGGCTCCCATTCAAACTATAGGAAAAACGAGCACTCCTTTCTTGAACTTGATGGAAATGTGGTATTTTCGAAATTAATAGGAGCAGGGTAGATTTATTGACATTTTGTCGACAGCTACTTTGAAGGTGCACAGAATACACCAGTAATACGTAGTTACGACTGTTGTTCATGTTATTATCGGCACGTGCCTGTTCAAAGTGCAACCGAAACTTTCTTCATTCTTTGCTTATGCTGGGGGCTCAGACCCAAGTTGTCTAGGTCAGCTACCTTAGCGCATGGCTGAGGAGCTTCAAACAGTCCCATGTTTGCTGCCGAAGAAATCGCATGAAATGTGGTTTGTCTGGGATATCCTGCCTAGAATAAATCATAGCAAATGTACATCTAAAACTCGGCTAATAGCTAAACAAATGTGCTCTTCTATGCATAGATGTTATTAAGTTATAACTTCACATTAGTTTTGCATGCAGAGTCAAAGTAAGTACTTTGTAGTAAACACATGGTTAAAGCAATACCTTAATATGCACTCAAAAAGCAACAGATATACAAGCGTACACCGTCACAGCCCACCTCACCAAAGACCTGGTTCATCCCACTAGATGTCCTTCTCTGAACACTCATCAGTTTCAATCTGCACCTCACAGTACAATGATGGGAGGTTACAAAAGAAGTCAGGGATGTACCTAGGTGGGACTAATAAGCCTATTAACAAAGCAAAAGCCAACATTTACAAAGGACAGTCACAGCAGCCAATTGAAAAGATAGGCGGAGAGTGGGGGGAGCTTCAAGTCCATACCTAAATATAGCATGCCTCGCAGAGGCTCAACCAAAAAATGAATGTGTCTGTCTATAACGTGACTGGTGCTCATGTAAAGCGCTCTGATACCTTCGGGTCTAGTTCGCACCATATAGAACTCCACCAAAAAAAATGTGTTTGGCATCGCCTAGTTGTGTCATCACGTTATTTTGTAAACTTACATAGATGTTATAACAGGGACATGGTACCCGCAATAAGTTAGGGGTCTGGGACGAACAACTCCAGTGATCCTTCCCTTGTGATAGCCCTTCAAAACTTATCACCCAGAGTTTATTCTGAGATCTCGGAGGCAGTGGTGCTTAACTCACTGAGATATCCTTGTGCCTTAATGTAAACTATCTTTATCTGTTTCCTTTCACAGTACATAGCTAGTAGTTACACCCACCATATTAACGCCATATTTTACCTGAGAGTGTCCTTGTGGACCCTTAGAGGGTCCATCAGTGCTGTTGATCATGCATTGTTGTGTAACACTGGCTGCACTTCTCTCTAAGTGGAACTCACATGGAAAAAGTAATCAGAAAACAATGTTTGTCTACTCCCAGCAAGACACTCGCTGTGTTTCTTTGTGGATCTGTAAGTGGAAAAACACTCGCTAGCGGTTTAAATGCATTTAACTTCTAGCACTTGTAAACTGTATTTGTTTTCTGTGCATTGAACCCCAAAGTATTCAATATTGCGTGGGGGGTATTTGAAAGTGAATAATTGAGGTAATAAAACTGCATTCTCCTGCTGCAAGATCCATTTGTCAACATCATGGCACTAGCTGCTAATGTATGTTTCAGTTCTCTTGTCTGAGCCAAGATGTTCCTTTCTCAATGTACCTCTGAGCAGTGGTGCAAGGTAGCCCTAAATCAAAGAGGATGTGGCCTAAGGCTATGGTGGTCGACCTCAAATCTGGGGAACCGGGTTCGAGTCTCGGCGACGACACTCAACATCGTGTGATTCTGGGCAAATCACTTAATCTCCCCGTGCCTAACAAAAAAAAATGAATGTGTCCTTACGTAAGGCAATTGGTGCTCATGTAAAGCACTCTGATACCCCGATACCTTCGGGTCAAGTACGTGCTATATAAAACTGTGGGGGGAAAAAAAGTACCACACAGGTTTCACCACATCGCACTAGGGTGCTTCACATGCTGTCAGACAGACTGCTCAATTGCATGAGGTCCCTGTTGATGGAGAACTAAGTTGAGAGGTGAAAAAAGCTTGCTAAGTTCAAAGGAAGATCTTGTGCATTAGGTGATAAGATGGGCTTTGGAGTCAGAAAGCCTAGTACCTTCTCACCTACAGGACTATGATTGTAGGAACCGTGGGTGTGTCAAGTTACTGAGCTGTAAAATATCTTTTATATCAGTCTTAGATTCATATTGACGGCCCTCTGCGTATTGTGTTTAAGTCATTCCCCAGATATTTTTATTGATTCCTAATAACATTTCAAAGACATATCCCACTCACCTGTTGTGTTTCACCTAGCCGTGGCTTTGCTCCCAGCTTGAGGATGAAAGAGGTTGGATGGAAACCCTTGTATCCTTGACACTTATTACTACATAAAGTGCAAAAAAGTATAAAGCGCGCTGTCATTTGTGGTGAAAAGTTATCACATGAGCAATACAAAATAGATTCAAACAAGGAGCCAGAGTTAGGGAAAGTAACCATGTAGGAGGGTAGGATCCTTATGCATGGGTACCCCCACTTTTTGCCTGGTGCTAAGCTGTATTATGAATAGTCTCACTGGGATCCTGCTAGTCAGGACTCCAGTCTATCTGCTTTTTCTCTAAATTGTTGTGTTGAGTACTTAGGTACACTCCAGACTGGATACTGGGTTACCATAATCAGCCCCTAATATATGGTACCAAGGTACCTAGGGCATAGGTACCCCAGAGGTCTCACATGGGCTGAAGCATGCATTTTGCCATGCACAATGAAACTACAGGCCTGCCATTGCAGCCTGTGTAAGTTGGTGCATGCACCACTTACTGAAGGGTCACTGAACTTAAAACCTATAAGTCACCCTTATAGTAGGCCTTTACAATCCTGAAGGCAGGGTGCTTGGTTCTAAGTGAGAGGATGCCCCTGCATGAGCAGGGCACCCTTGCAGTCTACGAATGCCTTTTTCCCGGGTTGTCAGTGAAGCAGCCATACTATATAGAGGGGGCACCGCGCAATTACTCGATAACCATCTCAAAAACTGCTGCAACGAATCCTATCATGTTTGGTATCAAACATGTTTGAATCATACCCCCACACTGTAAACGGTGTGGGAGGTATGATTCCAAGCACTGGAAGAGTCCTCCGTTAGGCTCTCAGTGTTCCCGGTACCAGTCTTCCAGACCCCGATAGCACAAAATGATTGCTACCAACCAGAGACAAATTTCTGCCCTCCTGCTGCTGAGCCACGCAGAGGAAGGTGGAACAATAGGCATCCTGTCACAGGGAGGTGTGACTACCTCGCAGACAGGATTTAGTGTATTGGGACCAGTTGGGTGCCCTTGCAAGCGCCAGAAAGTCTGCATGAGGGGCTCACTTGGTGTCCCCATGCATAGTCCAGTTCAAACCAGTTTTGGGAGCCGTTGACTCTTGTTTTGGCACAAAACTTTACAAAGGACATGGTGTAACCTCCCCCTTGTCCATACCCTCCCCTGGGAGGGTCACCTCAATCTTCCCCACCCTTTTCCTAGGGTACTTAAGGGCTTACCTGGGTGTAGGTCCCTATATTCGCCACAGGATCAGATTCAGATAAGACACCTCTGCACTTCTACTGTTTGGGCACTCTGGACTTCGTTTGGGCCTGACTTTGTCTCCCTTCCAGTCTGCTTGGTGGAGAAGTGTGGCTCAATGGTTAGAGCGGCAGACCCTGATGCAGAGGTCTGGCCCGGACCAGTGTTCAATTCCCGCCTCGGCGGGTCTTTGGCTCAATTTCCCTGGCCCTGATAATTCATGCCTCGGTGCCTATTCTAATCATGGGTCCCACTCTGCAACTCTGGGCAATAGCTTGCTTAATCTCCACAATGATTCAGGTAAGGGGGTGGTGATGGACAGAGTATCTGAATTAAGCAGAACACTCCTACCCAGTCCAAAGATCAGGGCTTGATCCATCACCGTTTTTTAGCTCACTGCACCATCCCTGAGCTGGGATGGTGCAGTGAGCTAAAAAACGGTGATGGATCAAGCCCATATCTGTTGACTGGGTACGAGTGTTCTGCTTAATTCAGATACTCTGTCCATCACCACCGCCTTTTCTGAATCGTTTTGTCCACCATAAGCATGGAAGAGTATGCTCAGACATGAGTCCCTTGCTCATTGCACCATCAGGATTCAAGGAAGCCGGGTCGAAGACGGCTGTAATACCAGAAACCAGTCCCCGGAAGCTTGTTTCCTTCCCAGTGAAAGAATTGGCTTGGTAGTTTGGTCTGCCCTGTTCCCATGATGCACTGGGCCAGGGACAGACTAATTTGCATGTAGCCAGGTTCTGAGCTGGGATGGTGCAGTGAGCTAAAAAAAAGGTGATGGATCAAGCCCTGATCTGTTGACTGGGTACAAGTGTTCTGCTTAATTCAGATACTCTGTCCATCACCACCCCCTTTTCCGAATCGTTTTGTCCACCATAAGCGTGGAAGGGTATGCTCAGACATGAGTCCCTTGCTCATTGCACCATCAGGATTCAAGCAAGCCGGGCCGAAGACGGCTGTAATGCCAGAAACCGGTCCCCGGAAGCTTGTTTCCTTCCCAGTAAAAGAATTGGCTTGGTAGTTTGGTCTGCGCTGTTCCCATGATGCACTGGACAAGGGACAGACTAATTTGCATGTAGCCAGGCTCTGAGCTGGGATGGTGCAGTGAGCTAAAAAACGGTGATGGATCAAGCCCTGTTCTGTTGACTGGGTACGAGTGTTCTGCTTAATTCAGATACTCTGTCCATCACCACCCCCTTTTCTGAAACGTTTTGTCCACCATAAGCGTGGAAGGGTATGCTCAGACATGAGTCCCTTGCTCATTGCACCATCAGGATTCAAGCAAGCCGGGCCGACGACGGCTGTAATGCCAGAAACCGGTCCCCGGAAGCTTGTTTCCTTCCCAGTAAAAGAATTGGCTTGGTAGTTTGGTCTGCCCTGTTCCCATGATGCACTGGGCCAGGGACAGACTAATTTGCATGTAGCCAGGTTCTGAGCTGGGATGGTGCAGTGAGCTAAAAAACGGTGATGGATCAAGCCCTGATCTGTTGACTGGGTACGAGTGTTCTGCTTAATTCAGATACTCTGTCCATCACCACCCCCTTTTCTGAATCGTTTTGTCCACCATAAGCGTGGAAGGGTATGCTCAGACATGAGTCCCTTGCTCATTGCACCATCAGGATTCAAGCAAGCCGGGCCGAAGACGGCTGTAATGCCAGAAACCGGTCCCCGGAAGCTTGTTTCCTTCCCAGTAAAAGAATTGGCTTGGTAGTTTGGTCTGCCCTGTTCCCATGATGCACTGGGCCAGGGACAGACTAATTTGCATGTAGCCAAGTTCTGAGCTCAGATGGTGCAGTGAGCTAAAAAACGGTGATGGATCAAGCCCTGATCTGTTCACTGGGTACGAGTGTTCTGCTTAATTCAGATACTCTGTCCATCACCACCCCCTTTTCTGAATCGTTTTGTCCACCATAAGCGTGGAAGGGTATGCTCAGACATGAGTCCCTTGCTCATTGCACCATCAGGATTCAAGCAAGCCGGGCCGAAGACGGCTGTAATGCCAGAAACCGGTCCCCGGAAGCTTGTTTCCTTCGCAGTAAAAGAATTGGCTTGGTAGTTTGGTCTGCCCTGTTCCCATGATGCACTGGGCCAGGGACAGTCTAATTTGCATGTAGCCAGGTTCTGAGCTGGGATGGTGCAGTGAGCTAAAAAACGGTGATGGGTCAAGCCCTGATCTGTTGACTGGGTACGAGTGTTCTGCTTAATTCAGATACTCTGTCCATCACCACCCCCTTTTCTGAATAATAATCTCCACAATGCCCCCAATAGCGCTAGGATGCCTGGCTTCACCTTGTGGGTGCCCAGGAGTGGGCTCTTCACAGGGAAAGGCCAGGAAGGGTTCCACAGTGGTATGTGTACAGCGCCTTGAGATCCCTTCGGGGGTGATTCGTGCGCTTTATAAGCACTACATTTACATTTTTTTTGCTGCATCGTCTGTGCCAGTGCAGCATACAGGAACCTTCCAAGGCCTGTTAAGCATCAAAGCCACCTGAAGTAATTTCCATTGGAGTGCAGGAGTCATTCTCAACTAGGTTGACCGGTCTGCAGATTCTAAGAACTCCATGGGCTCTGCAGCACATGTGGTGGTTTTCCATAGCTCCTGTGGCCTGCCCTGCCCTCTCACCAAGTTTGAGGCCGGTATCCCTTGTGGGGGTTGCAATAACCAAACCTCTGCGTACAGAGTCCAACTTTCAGTTGCAAAGGCTTGTTGGCTTCTTTGCAAGGAGATCTTCGGGCTCCAAGTAGCACCAACCTCAAGCATCTCCTGTGACCAGAATCCTCAGCCACAACACATTGTGTGCATTGTGGCCTGCATCTTTTGGTGAGCTGCTTGATGTCCTCCCACGACTCCAGTGCCTCCGGCCTGTGGGTCCCCTAGAGGGTCACACTTGTTTTGTTTGGGTTCCCCTGATTGCTCGGGCCAGCCTTGACTCAATTGCCTTTGGTGAGTCCCCTGAACCTTGCTGGTCCCGACGTTGCTCCTTCTTGGATTCCTGCGTGGCTGGCCTTTGCCAAGACTTGTTGGTGCTCCCGCCGAATACTGACCCCTCAGCACTCAACATCCTTTGTGGGAAGGCTCGTGCACAGCTCCTGGTCCTCCTCAGCATATCCTGGTCCTCACAGCTGCAGAGTCAAGGTCCTCGTAATCCTTCCTGCAACACCATACATCGGAGGGCATTCATCTTCCAAGTCTCCTCGTCACCCCTGAGTGACATAGACTCTGTCCCCTCTGCTTGCAGGTACCTTTTATCGAGAATCCATCCTTGGGTTCCACCTAACCCTTTGACTTCTTTGCCAACGGCACTTTCCTAAAGTCCTCCATTGGGTTCGACGTCTGTTTCCTATACCACTTCATATGTATGCACCCAGCTTCCCTGGTGTAGGTAACATGAGTATTAGGGTATCAACGGGTGGGGTGGCTATCCAACCTTCTGTCTTGCACAGGGTTTCTTCAGGGTCAACTGAGAAGGCTTCTTAATCTTTAAAAATCCAACTGTGACTCGCACACAGTTGTGTTCCACACTGCACACACTCCCCGTGGCTTCCCTATCTACTCACCTTGGGTGGTTCCTTGGGGTCCCAGCACTTCTACGTCCTCTCGACACTGTCTTAACTCAAGTCTTGGTTCTTCTAACACTTTCATAGTATATGGTTTGGTTCCTCCCCTCCCCCAGGGCCACTGTGTATTTAGTGCTATTTACTGTGTCTTTTTGCTAAAGTATTGTGTGCATTGTGTTTATCTACATGTTGGTACCTACTAGAGAGTATTATATAATAAATATATATTTTCATAAATACTTGGTGTGGTTTGTGATAATTTGGCCTGGCATATGCTGTCCACTATTCTAGTGGGCACCTTGCACCAGTCTAAACGACTGTGAGAAGTTGGCCTGGTATATGCTGTCCACTATTCTAGTGGGCACCTTGCACCAGTCCAAACAACCCTTATTCATGGTAGGTTTACAGACAACCTATATAGAAAGCTATCCTAGTGGTAGCTGTGGAGAGCAGCCTTCAGGCTAAGTCTTGAAGGAATGTACAGCAGCTTGTTTTACCAGTCTATAATCTCATGAATGACAAAATGGAAGGAGAACCACACCAGGTATATATATATATATATATAATATATGTATTTATTCTAAACACATTCCTCTAGTCTCTTTATGAGGCTAGAGGGAAAAGTACATTCAGTAAACTTATTTTGGCACACAGTAAATTAGCACAATATACATTGAGCCCTAGGGGCGTACCAAACCATATATTTAAAAAGTGTTATAAGAACCACAACTGACAAAGATACAAGGCCTAGAGCCTTTAGAACCGCTGGGGCCACCATGAACCACCCAAGGTACTGACACAGGGGAGCTCCCCCGGGACGCGTGCAGTGTCTAAACACAGCCGCAAATCACCATTAACTTCTATGTGGAAAGTCGCGGTTGGAAATTTAAAGATTAAAGACACTTGGAAGAGGACTTGGAGCAAACCCCTTTAGAACTAGGAGGTTCTAGAGTCAACACCCACGGGAGTACCGGAGTACACGAGTTACCTCACCCAAGTAAGCCGGGTGTATGGGTTTCTTTTCAATTCGGGTT
Source organism: Lissotriton vulgaris (assembly GCF_964263255.1). NCBI lineage: Eukaryota > Metazoa > Chordata > Amphibia > Caudata > Salamandridae > Lissotriton > Lissotriton vulgaris. The sequence goes on from NC_141687.1 coordinate 1,862,778,455, forward strand.
TCGTCGTCGACTTCAATGGCCAGCTGCTGCAAAATGCTGCTGGCGACCAAGTGGAAAGTGTCCGGGTGGATCCAAGGGTGGATCGGAGATGTGAAGAACCTGAAAGCAGAGAGGACAGAGTCTGGGTCAATTGCCAGTGACCTGGAAGGCGATGAGCGGATGCCCACCGATGTCGGGTGATTTCAGGTGAAGAAGGTGAAGCTTGACTTTTCAGCCCCGAGGACCAGGAAGCGTTGACGATGACCAGGAGCTGGATTCTAGCTGTGCCAAGAAGGATGTCCAGTGCTGCGATATTGGCTACTGGATTGGACCCATCAAGCCTTGACAACAGCAACCCACGCAGAAAGCAGGGATTGTCTTCGGTGCAGACCAGCAAGGTCTGATGGACTCACCCTTTAGAGGGGAGTCAGGGCACGTCCGGAGCAACCAGGGAAGCCCAAGAAAAAGAACAGTTACCTTCTTGGGGACCCACCAGTCGACGGATCAGGGATCGCGAAGGGGCCTCGAACAGAAATGCTAGAAGTGGGCTCACGGAACACTCGTGGAGTGTAGGCCCACAATCTTCGGTGCTGATGGTGCTCTGGGGTTGGACTACAAGTAGGCCAATGCACAACTTTGGGAAAGCTCGGGAAGTGGATGCACTAGCAAATGTGCACGGTGTCCAGGAGTTCCGGTCCCACGTCACTCGTGAGTGCTGCGGGTCTAATCTGGTACTGCGGAATTCCCTTTTTGTAGATTTTTGCAGGCATCATATGGAGATCGGTACACCTGAAATTTGAACAAAATTGTACTAATATTGCCGCTAACATTTAGCAGTATTCTGCACATTTATAAATGCTTATTTATAATTATCCCAGTGATAACCTTGTGTCATTATGGCAAATTTGAATACATGGAATTTGTCATACCTCCACAGTCATTTATTGGATCTTCTTTAGAGCCTTCCATTAATTAGGAGGAATGGAAAGAGGATTTTATAAATTACAGTTCCACATTTTGAAGGCAATGATGATTTTACTCCTGATAAAAAGAAAAAAATGTTTTTGCATTGTTTAAGTCTAGGGCGTTTTAAGACTTGTAATCGTATAACAAAGAAAACAAGAGCGCAGGGTCAAGGAAATATGTTTACAAATGCGCTAGAGGATTTAGATACATATTTTAAACCCACAATGTGTGTAGGAATAGAAAGGGACAAACTGTTTGGTTGGAATCTATGAAAGGAAGAGTCCATAGAGAATTTTTTGCAGCATCCTTAAATATTATTGTGTTGACATGTAGATTTGGGGTACTAGATGATGAACTTATAGGAGACCAGAATGTCATGCATGCAGCCAATCCAAATACACAGGAAAATCTTTGGGCAAAGGCGAATACCATTTACAAGAAGTGATAGATATTGTTAAAAGGGCAGAAGTAACCAGAAAATGTGCCGAGGCTGTAATTGTGGAACAACAAGACAAATAAAAGGTCAAATAAATAGTTGGCAGAGTAACTACTAATCAGAAGATCAATTTAAATCAAAAGGGGCAAAGAGGAGTTAAAGAAAAATAAATACCAGGAAAGAAAAAACAAGACAATAAAATGCAAGAATGGAAATGTGTAGATGTGGTCATAGTGGTAATTTTGCCAATGATAATAGATGTTCTGCTCGTAAACAAAAATGTTCAGGATGTGGAATTATTAGCCATTTCTATAAAGTATGTAGAAGAAGGAACGACAACATGGTACAGAATTTGGAGGATGGAAATTCTGATTCTGAAGTCTCTGAGGGGGATGATACGTATATGTGCATTCTGAGCATTAGTGAGGAACAAGAATATCAATATTGCAGAGGAACAGATTCCAGAAATGAAGACAACAGGAAGACAAACAGAATCGACTGTGGGAAAAAAAAATGGAAAAAAGAAACCCTTCTGTGACATGGGTTTGGGGAGTGAAATGCAAATATTAGCGGATTCTGGTTCACCCTATACAATTATAAATGAGTAAGTGTGTTCTGAAAAATGTGTGCCTACACTGGGAAAAATTTGTGAACCACCTGATCTCACCAAAAAGCTTCACGGGGACAGCATAGGTATGCTATTTCTAATTTAAGAATAGTCAGGCAGAATGCAAATTGTATGTCTCAAAAGAAGGATAATCTGGGTTGGGGAGAAGAGATAGTGGGTATTTAGATATGTTTTTAGATCCAAATAGTGATGAGCATGTAATGATTGTAAAAACCTGAGGAGGAAACAGAGTCATGGGTTTTAGATACATTCCCTAAAGTGTTTGCTGGAATGATTAGATAATTAAAGGGAATTCAACACAGGATTGTCTTAAAGAAGGGCACTGTACCATGCATCCATAAGGCAAGGAATGTTTCTATGGTAGTGCATGAGGAAGTTGCAAGTGAATTGGAAAAGTTACAGTCAGTAGGCACAATTGAACCAATTGAAGCGTCTGACTGGATATCCCCATTAGTGATAGCAATAAAACTAATGGGAAACTAAGGTTATGTGTGGACTTAAGAGACCTGAATAGAAACATACTGGTGGATCTGTTTCCCCTACCTAGAATTAACGAGAAGTTGTCCATGACAAAAGGTGTTCAATGGTCTAGCGCTATGGATCTAACAGCTGCCTATTCTGAATTTGTCAGCATCTTTTCCAGCAAAACATATTCCGTAAGACGGCTTTTGAAAGTGAATACCAAATTTGATTGGTCCTTGTAAAGCCCTACCTTTACAAGGATTTGAAACTCAGAAGTGTTGTTACAGCTAATGCGAGTGGCAAGGGTTTGGGGGCAATGCTAATGCAAATTCTATTCTCAAGGTAAAGAGATTGTTATAGCCTTTGCATCACAAGCACTCTCTCCGACTGAGGAAAATTATTCCATCATGGAAGGGGAAGTACTTGCCTGTGTTTGGGTCTGCAGCATTTTAAGCAATATATATGGGATGCATGTGTAACATTACATAGTGACCATAGACCTCTTACTAAGGTCTTAACAATGAAGGGAATGGTGGATGCATCTCCATGATTAACCTGGTTTTCTCTAAGATTATTAGGATATAACAACATTGTACAATATGTACCAGGGCTAAAGAATAGGACAGCAGATTTTGAGCTGATTCCCTCTTCCCTTGAAAAATGTGTCTGTGTGCGAGCAGGATGTAGTGTGTGTTGCAGATATGCAAGAGTAGAATACAGGATTAACAAGAAAGGATTTCGATCAAGGCGCAAGACAAGGATTTTTTTAAAGAACTAGATAAGCTTATACTAGAAGGTTGGCCTGAGAAAAAAAACTTGGGAAAGGAGATAGGAAGTTTTTAGAACTAAGACATGAGCTCACAATGTCAATAAAGAAGCTCACTGTGGATGGCATATTAATTCCACCTAGTAGTCTCAGAGAAAGTCTAATAAAGATGTGCCATGATGGTCACCTGGGGATCATGAAAACAAAAATAGGTAAAACTCATACTGGTGACCTGGCATGGATATGGACATTGAGATGGTGGTACTAGAATGTGTGCTATGTGGAGTGGCAGGTAAGACCGGATCCACTCTAAGACCATCATCATGCCCTGTAAGTGCTCCAAACATACCTTGGTGCAAAAATTGGGATATTCACCATTGGTCCGATAAGGTATGATGATGACACACAAAAATGTATTTTTAGTTATCATTGATCATTTCTCAAAATGGCCTGAAGTGAGAATTGTTTCGAGAGGAGACTCGAGAAAAAATTGTCAAATTCATTGAGGAAGTTTTATTGAAGAAAGGGCTACCTAATTGTATACTTAGTGACAATGGGCCATAGTTGGTTTCAGATGCATTCACATTTTTTTTTTTAAAGAAATGGGATCACATTCAAAACTACATCTGTTTATCATCCAGCTGGTAATGGGGTTGTTGAGAGATTTAATAGAGTCATAAAAGTACCATTCAGCTGGCTGTAAGGGTTAAATGTGATTGGAAAACAAAAATTATGTACATGGTATGGGGATACAGAATAGCCTGTGTCACTCAACGGGGCATAGTCAGTTCGAACTATTGAGGGGTTGGAACACGATATCTTAGTACAATTCGAGTTGAATGGCAGGAAATAGGAGCTTAAATTGGTCTCCTACTGCAGTTAAGGAAAAATTGATTGCTGTCCAGAAGGCATAGAAGGAATATTTTGAAAACAAGCATAAGTGCAACAAATGTACTGTGACAGTAGGAGTGTGTGTGCGAGTGAAAAAACCTGGATTGGTTGTCAAGGGAGAAAGCAAGTTCTCAAAACCATTGCGGGTGGAGAAAGTGTTTTGTAATTCTCTTCTTCTAAGTGATGGTAAAATTTGGCATTTAAGTCACATCTCTGTGTGTAGGAAGGTTTGGTGCAAACATAATGTGACCCCAAACCTTAACAGTGATTAGCTGTCGTAAGAAGATAGATTAGGGAAGCATATTGACAGGGAGGGGATGACACTAAGGGCGTTAAAACTCCAGCTTATGAACAAAATATAAGGGAAACAGACAACCAGGTGTGCGAACATGTACCAGAATGATCAAGAACTAGGCAAGGTTGAAATTGTAGATGTATAAACAAACCCAAGGGGCTTAAGGATCACATTTGTGAATAAAAACAAGCATAAGTGCAACAAATGTACTGGGACAGTAGGAGTGTGTGTGCGAGTGAAAAAACCTGAATTGGTTGTCAAGGGAGACAGCAAGTTCTCAAAACCATTGCGGGTGGAGAAAGTGTTTTGTAATTCTCTTTTTCTAAGTGATGGTAAAATTTGGCATTTAAGTCACATCTCTGTGTGTAGGAAGGATTGGTGCAAACATAATGTGACCCCAAACAGTAACAGTGATTAGCTGTCACAAGAAGATAGATAAGGGAGGGTATGACAGGGTGTTTCAACTCCAGCGTATGAACAAAATATAAGGGAAACAGACAACCAGGTGTGCGAACAAGTACCAAAAGGATCAAGAACCAGGCAAGGTTGAAATTGTAGATATATAAACAAACCCATTTGGCTTAAGGATTACATTTGTGAATGAATAGCAAAACATTAATTGGAGAGATAAGTTTGAGTGTTTACTCATGTATTAGTCATTAATTTTAGAGTCGTTTTGGATAGGTATGTATAATACAAGAATATAAGTATATAGTCAAGAAGTGTTATTTGACATTTTAAATTGAGTGGGGTGATATGTTAATGTATAGACGTGGTCTCAGTGATGTCATGTATCATGTAGAACCTTCTGATAGTGAATGGAATCTTGACTGGAGGTTCCAAGTCAGTTGATGACAGGTGTTAAGAGTGTGAGGCGCTCTGTTGCTGTACCGTGCCAGGTGGTATGCAATAAACCACTTACTTCACAACATTGCTTGCTGGAGTTTCACTGCAGCTTAGAAATCACTTATGGGTAGATGCATCAACGTTTGCATTTGCGATTCCTTATTTGCGAAAAATAAGGAATCGCAAATAAGGAATCGCAAATGGCAATTCATCCTTATTTTCGCAATTTAATTGCGATTCGGTAAAAATCGCAATTTTTACCGAATCGCAAATATTTTGCGAATTCCAAATTGCGATTTCGCAATTCCCATTGATTCCTATAGGCCAAAAGGCCCATAGGAATCAATGGGAATTGCGAATTCGCAAATTGGAATTCGCAAAATGTTAGTGCATTCCATGGGTGCAGGGGGGGGTCCAAAGGAACCCCCCCTGCACCCCTGAAATGTATTTTAAAGTGCATGTTACACACACACATGTCCTGAGGACATGTGTGTCTGTAACATGACAGTGTTTTAAAATGCATCTTTGGGCATTTTGACACATTTTTGCAAATTACCACGAGGTTCAATTTCGTGGTAATTTGCAATCCCTAATTGCGAAATCGCATTTTTTAAAATAATCATGCACTGCTTTTAAGGAATCGCAAATTTGCGATTCCTTAAAAGCAATCGCATTTTTGGAATTCGCTAAAAATAGCGATTTTCCAAAAATGCTTGATGCATCCCAGAAACCAATTTAGGAAGTGCAAACGGCCGAATTTTGCGATTCGCACCGTTTGCACTTCCTAAAAAGGTTGATGCATCTAGGCATTAAGCACCAGTATTACGTATTATATAAATCTACGCTGAACCATTCTGTTAAATTCCCAAGTGCTTGGTGGTGATTCAGTGACAGATGTTTTCAAGTCTAATCGCTCACTCAGTTCGGAGTACTAGGGCTCCGAATTTGGAAATGGGTTATGGCTTCTTTTTCGATGGACCTTCCAAGGCAAGTCTTTATAAATGGAGGGAGCAGATTAACCCGCCTGTTAGGGACTCTACTCTCATGGGTCTAGCCAAGCTGTAAGAAGAGAAACCACAAAAAAGGTGATTTTGTAATTCACCCCGTCAGACATGGCCCTTAGATCTCCTAATAGGCAAACTTACCAGAAAACCTGCCCAATTCACCCCCCCGCCCCCCCCCCCACTCCCCTCAGACACACTACGCTATACAACTCTGCACTGCACTTACAATTTCTCACTCAAACACTTTAGCATAATAGTCCGAGATCATGGTTCCTACAGCCAAGCAGGCAAGGATCTTTGCTCTGTATCATCCTCTCGCTCAGGCCCACTGCACTGTACTAACCGGCTCCGCTCTGCACTCACTGTCTCACTCATTCCATATTACTCTGCCCTAGTAATCGAAGATCCTAGAATAAGAGAGACACCCTACGTCACTCCACACTGCATTGCACAGCTTCACACTGCATTGAGGTTTTCATCAGGCAGTCACTTTCTCCTAGCAGTTACAAATATTCAGGAGTCTGTTGCTCTATGTTCTTCCCTCCCCCCCCCCCCCCCCCCCCCCCCCATAGCCACACCACACTGCTTAGCTTCACAGTGATCTCATTCCTTCACGTTCCTTCAGGTTCTGGAATTTGGAATCCTAGGAGCAAACTTCCAGAGGTCTTCAATGTATTCTCGTGCATCTCTTGCTAGACCCTTATTGTTATTTTGTGAATGTTGATTGATGAGAGTGCTCACCACCGGTTGCTTGGATGCATTCTGGCTTTGACATTCTGCTGCTCTGCAGTTGATGTTTGGAGCCTCCGTTAAATTGATGAAGGGGTTGGATTATGTCAGCAAAGGATGGCATCACTTAAGCATTTACAAGGGGATTTGCACTGTTTTGAACAATTGGCATCTCAGCTCTCTATGGAGTCATGAATTTTGCTAAGAAATAATAAATGTATTCATCCGGAAGATCTGAGATCCAGGATCACTGGGTTGGCTCACTCATGTCATTTGGGCACTACATCCACTAAGAAAGTTTTAAGGCGTTATTTTTGGTGGCCCTACATGGGCAAGCAAGTTGAGTTTGGGGATAGGTGTAAGAAATGTTTGCTTTCCAACAAACAAGGGAAGAAAAAGATGTCTCCTTTGGTACTCACTCCTTTTCCAGACTGTCCATGGAGTAAAGTGGCATTGGATTTTCTGGACCCATTTCCCAGAAGTCAGTTGGATCTAAATAGATGGTTGTTTTGGTGGACTATTTCTCCAAATGGGTGAAATATGAATTTGTACGTAAAATTAGCACTCAGCTACTATTACGTTTTTAAAAAAGATTTTTGCTTTTGAAGGTAATCCTACAGAGTTGGTTACGGATAATGGTATACAATGGATTTCCGAAAAAATTTAGCTCTTTCTCAGAAACAAAGGTATTAAACTTTATACTGTAGTGCTTTATAGCCCTTGTCCCAGTGGAGCTGTGGAGAGAGCTAACCGACTACTCAAAGAGGGAGGGAATACAATGAGTGAGTCCTTGTGTTGCCAAGCCAAAGCCCTTTCAGATCAAGATCAAAAGGCCTTCACTAGTGCAGACACCTAAGCAACACAGAATGAGACCTTACACTCTGGTAGCCCAGGCCACGAAAATGTAGGTGAGATCCAAGACAAGGCCTTCAGCATCCCGAAAAGTTCTCCGACCCAAATGATAGCACCTATGGCCTACCAGAATTCAGAATAAAAGAGCGTGAACTTCCTTTCTCAGATAAGATTTAGTACATAAGGACTGCCACTTGTCAGGAGAGGTCCTAGATTATCGCACAAGATTCCTTCAGAGACAGTCTCACCTACTGACAGCACACTTCGAAGATTCTACATCTTGCCTGAAGCTGATAAAGTCCTGTAGGAAGGCTGCTACCGCAGCGTGTGATAGCCCTTTGCAGGAACAACGCCTTCATGCATCCTCTGGTAAAGACAGCTCCTGTTGTCAACAAGGCATGCAGAACATTTCTTCTCCCTAAAAATCTCTAGACTGCAAATTATTCTACTTTCCATGCTCTGTTAGTGTAGCTCAAAGAAGTCGGTTTTACAGTGTTAAGTTTTAAAGACATTTTAATAATGTTAGAATTTTTAATTGTATTCTCATTATTCACAATCATGCCTTCTTGTTGTTTTTATGATCCTGTGTAGTTACTTTTAATGTGCTGGGAAACAACGTCACCCTTTTGTAATACATGCTTTTAGTTAAAAGTGTCTATGCTTCTTAGTGCAGTGTGTGCATGGTATTATGAATAACAAAATAAGTTTGTTTCTGTTACACCGGTGACCTTGATCCCATTGCAGGGACTGTTAATAATCCAAAAGCACTCACTTTACTTCACATAAGGACTGGGTGGGGTTCAGCAGGTCTACAATAACCTGTTTTTCACATTCAGCGCTGATGCATTGTAATGAGTTCACCTGCGTCACCCGTGGGTGGGAAAAAAACCTTGTAGAACTATGCCAACACACTCTACGCCACTCCACGCAACTCCATTGTATGCTATTCTCCTCTACGCTGCTGCATTCAATGCTAATCCACTCTATGCAGCTACGCTCTACGTCACTCCACTCTATGCACCTCAACTCTATGACACTGTATGACACTCCCTACAGCACCCCACTCTATGACACTCCACTCTATGCCACGCCACGTACTATACTCTAATGTACTGTGCGCCACTACAGACTATGCCACTGCACGCAATGCCACTGTACTGTACATCACTACACTGTATGTCACTCTGGGTTGGTCTACCTTCCTACTGTTTCTACACTAAACAGATTGTGCATGTGTAGCGGCATCCCAACTGCCATGACGATGTTCCTCGCAATCCCTATATCAATATCTGATCCTGCTTCAAAGCCGTCCTCCATAACTCGAGTTAGGCCCTGGAAAGTAATTATCCAAAAGAAGCCACCTTCCTTCTGAAACCTTTTGTCCTACATAGAAGGTAGACGTCTGGTTCTAAATCAGTGGGCAGGTATGTTCTTCTGTGAAATGTGTGTGACAAAGTGTAAAAGCAAAACAGCATTTAGCTTATCAATGGGTGTGTGTTTGTGTGTGCGTCTGTGAGATGTATGTTCAAGGAAAAACACAGCTTATCGATGCTGCTGCAGAGACACTAAAAAGAGATCACAAACTCAAAGTATTACTTCAACTGGCCACATATGCAATACCACGACCTACTTCATGGGGCAAGTGGTGCAATGCAGGGAGCAAAGCTGTTGCACTGCATCACCTGGGGAGAGCGGAACTGCTCCAAATCTTCAAAGAAATGGCACAGTTCTGCTCTTTCCATGTGCTGCCGCACTGTGCACTGCCTTGCACCAATACAGGCTCCCTTACACCATAGTGCTAAATACAATTACAATTATAATTACAAGGATAGTTTGTGTGCAGGAAGGTGCCCCTTCCTACATAAAACCTGCCCTTTGCAGCTTTCTTTTCAAAGAAAAAGATATTTCTTCTTGTTACACCGGCCTCTGTCAGACTCTGGATTTCAGTAAAAGTCAATGACTACAAGTCTGTGTAGATATGGATTTGCGTCAAAAGCCCAGGGTGGATCCACAGAAATGTCCATGCATCACCCATGGAATGCCTCCCTGAGGCAAAGTAGTGCAAGGCAGCGCCTGAATACTAGATGCTGTCGACACCTTTTTGTACAAGCACCTTTGTCCTGGAGCAGATCACTACTGCCAGCTAGAGTGTGCATGCTACTTACAAATGTAAAATGCCTTTTACTGTTTATTTTCTTTTATTGCTTCTTTTGTACTTCCTGTATTTTTTATATTGTAATGATTTTAATTAATCTAACAATAAATACCAATAATAAATAATATATAAAGATATTTTGACCATAAGTAATATATATACATGTGTATAGCAATCCTATTAGAATATCTATATTTTTAAACCATAAGTAGTATATTTATGTATACATTTGTACAAAGAAATCCATATATCTAATTACATACGTATAATCAAATTATACAAGTTTACATACACAGGCAGATGCTATACATTTGTGTTTTGAGTATAGTGGTTATACAGGAAAGAGCCAACTCTTGAGTAGACTACTGAAGATAAGATCGTTTTCTGTGGATCTTATGTTTGGTGGTAACAACTTCCATAGTTTTGCTGCTTGGACAGAGAAAGATGTACCTCTCATGTTTTTTTTCCTGTATGGGTTTTGAGGCGAGGTACCAATCTGGAGTGGAGGTTCCTTTGCTATATGCATTTGGTGACTTTATTCTTGATGAAAAGGGGTTCTATTCCATGTATTGCTTTGTGGATGATACAAAGCAGTTTGAAGGTGGATCTTCTTGCAACTGGTAACTGAACTAGGGCACTCAAGGCAGGGTAGATTTGGGCTCATGGCTTTACAGGTAGGAGCAGTCTGGCAGCAGAGTTCTGAATATGTCTTTTCATGGTTGATAAAGATGATCCATGGTAGAGGCCATTGGCGTTTTCAAGTTTAGACTGTACAAGAGAGATAGTAGCCTGGACCTTGTGTGGAAATCCTAGATGTGAAAAGATGCGTCGCAGAGTTTTCATGAAAAAGAAGCTTGATCTTGCTAACCTACAAACTTGGGCATTCATTGATAGCTTGGAGTTCATGGTTACTCCAAAGTTTTTTACTTCATTGGATACTTTATGAGGTGGTCCCAGGTCCTCAGGCCAGGTTTAGAGTGTGTGATAATTTTTCCAATTGCCACATGTGATTATTTCAGATTTGGACGCATTCAATTTGAGATGGCACCATGTCATTCATTGATCAACGATGCTGAGGCAACTGAAGAATTTTGTCTTTCCAATTTTTTTGTGCTTTCCAGTTTTAGAAGTATTTGCATGTCATATTTGTAGTCATAGCATGTGAGCTGAAATTCATTCTTTCATTGATCTTTGCTGGTAATGAGGTCATGTAGATGTTGAAAGGCATGGGTGAGATGATAAAGCCTTGAAGGATCCCTGCTTTTGTGAAGTACAGTTTGGATGATAAAGGGGGAGTATGGATGAAGGGGCAGTTTCTCCATTTGAGCTCAGGGTATGCGCCTCTCTGAAATTCCTACACATTTACATAAAACCATTAAATAGATCGATTAATCAACTTTCTTAACTATGATTCACAATGCAGGGCTTTCTGTTTTAAAGCCCTTCATTGCCATTGTGGTTTATGGTTGTATGCACTCTGTTGGCGAGTGACTTAATCAGGTTCACGGTTTAGGGCATCAGAGACTTCATCCCTAAGTGATTTTAGACATCCATCATTCAAAGGCATAGATCCCTCCCTTTCGTCATGCGTAAAAGTGGATGCAAGCACGTCTGATCTGGTGTCTTTTTCTCAGTAATGTTAAGTGTTTGCATGCTAATGTTGTGTAATATAAAATGTGTTGAGACCCCTGGTAATGCTAATCCCCCCCCCCCCCACTGTGACACTCAAGCAAACGCTGCAGATCGCTCACTCCTTTAGAAGTGGAGCTGCTGTATTTGTTCCCTCTTTAAATGGATCTAATTAACGAGCAGTGTTCTTGTTCCCTTGCGAAGTTGCAAATATCCGAGTCAAGCAAGGCGAGAAATATGTCCTCAAAGTGGACATTTTTTGAATGTATGACATTAAAACTATTTGTGCCTTCAGGCCCCTAAGTTAACACTGATGCCAAAAACATGGATTGACGTGCAAACAATGAATGTTAAAAAAGTTAAAGGAATGCATTTCAGCGATTTAGTTCTTCTCTTATTTCACATGCTTTACTTAATCTTGCACTCCCCAAGAGTTAGCTATTTTATAATGTTGTTGTTTATCTGTATTTTTTTCTGTGCATACTTTGAGGCTTTAGTCAAGCCAGGTGTTAATGAGGGGCTTTGTTTGAGCACTAAGGATGAAGCCAAACAAAGTGCCTGTCGGTGGGTTGGCCTCTCTACAGAGCACACAGAACAATGTTTATGTATTCCATTTACAACTGAAATTCTGTGGGTATGTGTGTGAAGGGAGTATACAAATGTCGAAATATTTGCAAGACAAAAGTAAGAGAAATTAAAGTGCTTAAATTTGAGGGAGCGCAGTCTATGTTTGGGGGCAGTGAAGTGAGGCAGATGCGAGGAAGTGCATTCAGGGAAGAGTGAAAAGAGGATGCTGTGGAGGAAAGATAGGTGGTTGAAGATATGTAGATGGACAAGATATGCAGAGTAAAAGAGGATACATATCTAACATAAAGCACATATAACTGAATGCCAAAACTCCTTCCATAGGCTTCAATGCTATTTAATTCACAGCCTCACAATTTGAGAATTGAAACATTTTCAATGTTAATTATTTATAACCAATCATTGTTATTGCTCATTTATCTTAAACAGCTGACACCCTTTGACAAAGCCAATCATACTGACAGGCTTTAGTCGTATGTCAGTTGTTGCCTCATTTGTCTGGATACAATTACACCTCTGAGAGAAACCATAATACCGGTCAGGTGCCACACTATAGGAATCACAGAAATGTATTTGACATTTCCTTTATAGAGAGCCCCCACTTTTCTCATCCCATTTAGAGACCTGTCTGCACATATTTCTATGTGACTGGTTGCAGCCAGCAGCTGTGGGTACTTCTCGAAGTCTGGTTAGGGCATAATTTTTCAAAGTTAATGCGGCATGCAGTGCAAGATACTGGGCAAGCATAAAGGGCTAAAGTTGTCATGCTGTACAATTTACACATTATAGTAACTGTTGTACATAATACAGGAAGATATGGGGCAGTTTTTAATCAGTTTAATATGTCAAGGCTATATGTTCCCACTGCTTTAATAAAATTGCTTTATCGCTACATTCGTTTGCTTTAAAATGCACCATTTGGCAATATATTATTTTAATTTCTTTCTGGGAAGAGGGACTCATCCTCGACCCTGGTTTGTTCGTTGAACTTGTTCACACCGTTCGCTATATAAAAGTTTACGCTCCCACCACTTCCACTTTCAAATGTCACCAGCCGCCACTGATAAATGACATTTGTTCTATTTTAGAGGTAGGATGTGATCCAGTCAAGCTGAGTCCCCTTTATGACTGCATCGCAGAGTCTTTTGGATTAGAGTTTCATGATGAACTGTGTCAAAGGCACCCGAAGTAGTGCAGTGACCCCACTCCGGTCTAATCTGTTGTCAGGTAATCTCAGATGGCGATGAGGGTAGATTCTGTGCTTCTTCCTGGGCGGAATCCTGTTTGTAAGTCAGAAAGTATGGCGTTATCTTTAATGAATTATGACATCTGAGTGAATGCTGCTCTTTCTATCAGTTTGCCCAGGAGAGGACCATTTGTAATCTGTCTGTAGTTGTTTGGGTCATGTGTGTCCAGGTTTGTTTTCTTTAATAATGGGCATATGTATGCCTTTTTATGTTCTCTGGAAAGAGTCTTGTAGTTAAAGAATTATCGGTGATTGTTCTGACTGGTGTGTCAGCAGAGGTAGCTATAAGAATGCTCTCAAAGATTTGTGGTAGACAACGGTCAGAAGGCCATCTGGTTGACCTGCTTGCATTAACAAGACCAATAAATTCATTTTATGATAGTTGTTTGAAGGAATCTAGAGACCGGGTTATCCTACCCTTGAAGGGGATTGTTGGAAACAGGTCGGTGTTGTTGATTTCCCTTTGTTTTAAATTGGAGTTCAACATGTCTGCTTTGGTTGTGTAATGATTTGCCAGTTTATCAGTAAATTCCTGAGATGAGTTCCTTCTGTGCATTTAGGTTAACAAAATTCAGTAAGAATTGGTAAAATTCTGTATTTGTACAATTAGCATTTTCAATTCTGTTTAAATAGTACCTTCTTTACCTTTTTTGATTGTTGACTTGTATGTTCTGTTTGGTTTGTGTAGGTGGAGTTTGTCTTAATTATTATTTGTTTTCAACCAGGTGTTTTGCAGCTTTGCAATTTTTTGTTTTATCTTTCTTAGTTCTGCATTCATCAAAGGTGCCTTGTGTTCTTGTGCCCTGTTTTGTTGTTCTTAGAGGTATTAGGATGCTAGTTGTGTTTCTAAGCACTCACGATAGAGTTTGTTCCACTGTCAATATGTGGTTGCATGTAAGGTGGGTTTTAGTGTAGTGATTTGTGTTGTCTTGTGTTGGATACCTACCAGATGGTGGCTCCAGGCACAGGCCTCTACCACCTGTGCCTGGAGTAATCCTTTCAAAGGTAACTAGTTCTGGATATACAAACATGACAGCTAGGATGTGTCCATCGATGCGTGTCGGTTTGTGGATAATCTGATGTAGGTTCAGTGTGTTTAGGCCAGAGATTACAGTTCTTGGATGGGGAATATTGTGTTTGTCAAGCAATCTGTTTAGGTCACCAAGGATCGATAGGTTGGAGTGTATTGTCATAAGGTTTGAAACTGTGTCTAGAAACTTGTCTGGGAATGTTGAAAGAGGAAGTTGGCATAAGGTTGCATTTGGTGATAAGGTCTTCACAAACTTGTATGGAAATGTTGTCAGCTTAAGTGAGATTTATTATTCCCTTGAATATAAAGGCTAGCTCACCCCCTACTTTACCTATAACCATTTTGTGTGAAATTTTGATAGGCTGGAGATACGGCTTCATGTAACACTGGAGCAATGTCATCTCCCAACCAGTTATGAAGAGTAAGTCAGGTTGTGTGCGAGTGGGAAGGTCATAGATGTGGTGCTTGTTTTTAGAGACTGATTGAGCATTTATTAGTACGCAGTCTAGAGACTGTGTTTTGGTGGTGGTGTGACTTTAAACTTATAGCAGATGTATTATTGGGGTTGGTATTAACTGTATCAGAATAGCAATATGTTGCTTGTCTATATCATAATAATCATCCAGCTGGCTTCAAAGGCATTTTCTGGGGTCTATGTGAGTAGGCAGTAGAGATTATGGTTGACAGCGAGTTGGTGACTTTTTGTTTTTGTAGAGAAGTCTTGTATATTAGACAAGGAGATATGAAGTTTAGAAGAGTGGCATGTTGTTTATTTCATTTGCGTCTGTTATGGGGTGGTGGTGGAGCATGTGGGACATGTTTTAAGGCTCTAAATTTTGCAATGGATTGATAGACTGGTGAATGAGTGTTGTTGTGTTGGGGTGTTTGTAGTAGGTGTTGCTGAGGATAAAACATTTGGGAGTAATGTTGGTTTAGGATGTGTTTTATTTTTGTAGTCTTAATGGTGGTAGTGGGTGTTTGTTTCTATTGTGTGACAGAATGTAGCATGAAATTATGTGTGTGAGATATCAATGCCCTCTTTTTATATTTGAATTAGTTTAAAGCCAAATATGCCAATGGAAACTTTATATAAATCAGAGGCCACAACTTTTAGGCCCAGACTGTGATAGCATTAAGATTATCCACCTTTCTAACAGTTATCGGAGTGTTTTGGAACTAGTATTTTCTTCAGTTATAGGAGTGTTGGAACTGTACTTTCTGTTTGGCTGAGGCAGTGCCTAAGCCAGGCAGAACCTACCACTCCTGTTTAGGTGATTATACTCACTGTATAGCTTGCACTCACCCTTGGGTAGCATGGCACTGAGCAGTCAAGCTTATCACAGAGGCAAGGTGTAAAGCATTGACAAAGTACTCTCACACAATAAATACACTGAGCTTCATAAAAGAGACTTCCATGTGGTGTCTGTAAATAAAAATTGTATTCAACACACACATTAATTAACATTAATGCTGTGTTAATTAATATGTGTGTTGAATACAATCATATAGTTCTGGCATAAATCACACTTGGAAATATTACTAGCAGTACTAGGCCCAACAGTGTTAAAATTATTTCAGCAATATGCACACTTGGGAAAAATCCTATTTTACCCCAGGACCCTTATGCGGTGTGATACATTGTCATTGCCCACCCTGGCAAAGGACACAAATAAAATCCAGTGTATCAAGAGGGTGTGCGGTTCCTAACTGGAGGTGCGGGGAAAAGGAAAGAGAGGTCTTTCTTCGTGATGCCCTCACACACCCCGGAGGATGTCATGCTTCATCATTGGGCCAAGCTCTTCATCTGGCCGGAGCTGCAATGCCCGATGGGCTCCCGTAAACAGGGCTCTTTGACAGAGATCTTTTGAAGAAGCCGTAGGGTGCATGCAGGTTTGACGGCTGGGTAGTGCACAGGTAAGCGGGATAAAATGAGTCTGGAGCAGTCCTACTCTGGTCTCTTTTTATTATTGAGGTAGCTCAAGCCTAATTAAAAAGTGTGGGTGCCCCAAGTGGATATAATGTTGCTATAGGGCTGTCATAGTGTAGTGGGTCAACATGTTTTGTTCCTAATTTGCCCCTAACCTGTCAGATGGCACTTCATCAGTACCAAGCAAAAGCTACAGGTGAGTGTTGCACTACTGTAAGTCTGGATCTCTGAATTTTATCTGATGACCAGACACAGTAGGGTATGCCCTAGTAGACTTATACTGAGGTATTGAAGACAGTGTGGGAAAAAAAGGGGGGAGAGGAAGAAGAACAACCAATGTAGGGTAAAGAAATAAGAACGTTCGGCGCGAAGCTCTTATGGCAATAAATACAGCTAAGATGTAACTGTGATGTGGCATGCGCATGCATGTGTTATCTTATGGTTTCGAATCCCAGGTTACTCAATTGAGTACATAGTGGCAAAGATTATATTGATACGAAGGTGCTAATATGTGAGAGAAAAACCTGAGATAACAATTATTAATTCAAGTGACGTTTGGTGCTCAACAAGTTTTAAAACATGATGCATCAGTGATTCATGAAGGCGGTGAGGTGCACGTACATATATAGTTAGAAGTGCACTTACTTTCACTATATTTTTATTCATGACACGTCAGGTGTATTATTTTTGCCTAGATCGTGGTGGCTGACGCCCACTGATGCTGTGAGCTCGGGCTGCAAGTTGAATTTATCAGTAGGGTACATACTACTTCAAACCAGAGTATGCTAGTGTTGCTGGCCATGCTTTCCATATCGATGGCGGTGTGACTGGTGCCAGATAACACAGAGGGTTTTGGCTGTGAATTGAGTGTTCATGCAGATCACACACACATACGTAGTGGTGGTGCTAAGGCTCAAGGTGAGTGCAGGAGGTAGCGCACTTTGAACGTGTACATATGCGTTAGTTATGCTAGTAATGCTGACCAACAGATTTATCATCATGCCAATCGTGGCGTGACTGGTGACAGAATAACGCTGAGTGTTGTGACTATAAGTA
Source organism: Lissotriton vulgaris (assembly GCF_964263255.1). NCBI lineage: Eukaryota > Metazoa > Chordata > Amphibia > Caudata > Salamandridae > Lissotriton > Lissotriton vulgaris. The sequence continues at coordinate 1,862,795,937 of NC_141687.1, forward strand.
GAGCATTCACACAATTCCCTCTCAAATACTACTTGGCTCAAGGTGAGTACAAAAGGTAAAGCACTTCAGAAAACTCAATACGGTGAAGGGACGATGCCTTAAGGTACAATGCATCGTGTTGGAACTCACCCCTAGTATAGGAGCCTACAGCTGATGGGGATGCAGAGCAAGTCGTTGCTCTGTGGCTGTGGAGAGAGTTATAAAGGTCACAATACAAGCAAGATTTGTGGCTTACCGGTGTTCAAAGGCGTCAGGTTATACTCACAAAAGGGTGGCAGATGACTATCGTTGTTCCTACCCTTGCTCCGGACCCCGTACCGGCTGCTTCCAGGTCCGGAGTTTTTGTTAACAAAGCGGATGTCAGAGGCGTGCCAGCGCTAGAAGGGTAACCGGGGCTGCCATCTTGGTAGTAATTGTGTCAATGTAGCTTTATTAGTCCGTACCTGGTGAACGCTATGTTTGCGATCTCTAAAAGTGAAAGGACCTGAGGGGGGCTGTGTAAACAGTGTTGTGTAAAAAATAATAATTGTTATTTAAGAATATTGTTGTGCCTCATGTAGTGGCCTGAGCTTATGGACACATATGGCATCTGTCTTTGAGTACATAAGGAGTGAAACCCTATTGGAGAAATAACACGATATCGTTCAGAGGGTGACTGACGCTGGACGCTGGGCATCATGATTCGATCCCCGGCACCGGCGGCAGGGGTCTGCCCAGCACCATGTGACTCTGGGCAATAGCTTGCTTAATCTTCCCAACTGCCCCCTGCGCCGGGATGCCTACGGGTAGCTGTGCACTTTACAAAAACTGGATTTAAAGGGTCTGGTGTCTCTGAAAACGATCTGGCGTACGAGAACCTCCCTTGTATAATAGGAGTAAGGCTGATGTAGGTGAAAAGTCTCTCTAGAGGCCTCAGTATTTGAGGGGTTTAGTGATCAGGTGGGGTGTGTGAGATGCCTGGCAAGCATTGGTACAGAAGGGGGGGGAAGGGGATGCTAAATAGTTAGATTGTTATTGTGATTCATCCTTAACGATTTAATTCAGCCCAAGGGATATTGTCGTTGAGGCCTCGGATGTCAGATGCTAGTGTGAACACCCAACTTTGTTCCTTCCTAAACAAAGCTTCTTTTTTGATGTTTGGGAAGGCTTCCAAGATGGTCCAATGTAGGTCATTTGGGGTGTGACTATGTTCGTCAGATTGGTCTTTCTACATCTGACGTTGCTTCTGTGTTCTGTGATCCTTGTTTTGACTGGGCGGATTGTCATGCCTATATAATGAAGGTGTCAGGGGCAGGTAATTAGGTACACACAGTTGCGTGAGCTACAGTTGGTATGTTTGTTTTGCCTCCATGTCCAATTGTTAGTTAGTAAGATGGTCTTTGTTGCTTTGGTTAGGGGACAGACTACACATTGTCCACAAGGGTAGTGGCCCATGACTGGTGGCAGATTCCATAATGTGTTAGGAGGTGGTGGTGTGCTCCTTTCCGGTCTGGTGTTGATAAGTAAGTCTTTGATGTTTGAGGTACGTTTTAAAGCGAACCTATGTCTACTGAAAGACTGTTCTCCTACTTGGAGTATTTTCCAGTGTTTATTGATGACCCTTTTTATCATATTTGATTCTGATGTGTAGGTTGTGACACAAGTGATGAGGTCAGACTTAGGTTTTGGCATGTGTTTCAAGTAGAGCCGATTTGTGTGTGTTTCTGGGCATTTTTATTTTGCTGAGTGGATATTGTCTCTGAGATAGGTGTGAACACAATTCAGAGGCTTGTCTTTTGAAATCCTCCACATTACTGCAGTTTCTCCGTGTGCGTACAAACTGTCTGTAAGGATGGTTCTCCTTGAGAGCCTTTGGGTGGAAACTTTGATATAGTAGTGGGCAGTGGCTGTCAGTTATTTTTTTCTAAGTGATAATTTCCAGCCTGTCATGTTTTTTAATGATCAGGGGGTCATGGAAGGGTAGTTCTTGTTCGGAACTATTGGCGGTGAATTTAAGGTAGGGGTTACAACAGTTAATCCAAGTGAGGAAGACAGGGATGTTGTTTGCATTGCCATTCCAGAACACAAGAATGTTGACTATATAGCCTAGCCACAATTGGATATTGCCCAAAAAGGGGTTGGAATCAATGAGCATGTACTTTCCCTCAAAGTCTGACATGTATTGACACTCCAGACATGGGGCAAAGGTACTGCCCATAGATGTCCCCTGAGTCTGGTGGAAGAGCCAATCCTCGAATTGAAAGAAATTTTCTGTTAATGCAATTTGTGCATATTGCATGACGAAACATATGGGGGTGGACAAGGTCCATGGGTTGTTTCGAATGATATCCTCCACTACCTCAAGCATGTTCTGTTGAGGAATGTTGGTGTAGAGGGCCTCTACGTCTAAAGTTAAGAGAATGTCAGGTTGGGTACCGTCTTGGTTGGTTACCTCTATTCGCTTGAGGATGTCTCTGGTGTCTTGGAGGAATGTGGGTGTGGTTTGGACCAACGGTTGGAAGAGTGGTCACAAAACTTGAACAGGGGTTCCAAGACTGACCCTATGCCCAAGACGATGGATCTTCCAGTGGGGGTAGGGGGTGTTATCCCTTTGTGGGTTTTGGGCAAAGTGAAGAAATAGGGCAGTCTTGGGTTGTCGTTAGTTTGGAAATCAGCATCGTTCTTAGTGATCCACCCCTGGTTGAGAGCTGCAGAGACCAATGAGTTGATACAGGTTAAGAGGCGAGGTGTGTAAGAGGGGTGTAGTAGCGGCCATTCTGGAGTTGGCGCAGACATTTGGTCCTGTAGTCTGTGGTGGCCATAATCACGATTGCTCCACCCTTGTCAGCCTCTTTGATTGGGATTGGCGGTTTGTTTGCCAAAGTTTTTATGGCCTCAGCTTCTAGGTTTGATGTATTTGAGAAACCTGTGCTGGTGCATGTTTCTGCTATTTCTTTCAGGACAGCTCTTTCAAAGGTAAGGACCTCTTGAGGGACCATGCTAGCATTAGGGGTGAAGGTGGGTGGTGTGCGTAGGCCAGTGTCCGTTGGTAGGGATTCAGGTTGGTTACCGAAGTAATATTTAAGGCGTATTTTCCTAAACAGATTTTGTCATTCGCAATTTGTGTGAAAGATGTCAACTTTAGGGGTAGGGACGAATCCCAATCCTTGTTTTGAGTCTCGTGGTTTCCACAGCCGTGAGAGATCTTTTGAAGAGGTTCACAATTCATTTTTCTAATCCAGGTGGCTCCTCAATTCCATGTGCATTTGTTGTGTTTGATCCTGCCATTGTACTTGCTTCGGTTGGTGCTGGATCCCTCTTCTTTTTCTGCCTCGCCCTCTGCCCAGGCCTCTGCCTAAAAAAGGTTGTGTTTGGAAGGGAGAAAATAATGGTTGGTACAATTCAAATCCACGCATTTCTAGGATGCACCACAGGTCACAACAATATTAGGAATGTGTACACACAGCAATTTATAACACTTTTCAGCAGCATGATGGGCCAAGGCCACACAGAAAACAACGCTGCTGCACAGTGCAATTATTAGCAGACTCTTCTCATGCAGCACTCTCTCCCACACTCACACAGCACCGTAGCACGGTGCAAACGATATCGGCAGGTCTGCATGAAGCACACTCGAACACACAAACATTCAGCATCGAAACGTGGTGCAAATGATATCCGGTAGCTCAGTTGATAATATGAATGCAGACCCCGTGGCACAATCCCTCCCGCATGTCTCCAACAGGTTAGAGTTGAAAAAACCCACCCCTTACTCTACTGGTTTGAGGCCAGAACCACACTTAGTCAGAGGCCCAGGGGAGAAGGCTGGAGTAGTTATCAGCGTAACCAAGCAACAGTCGACAAATGGGAGGTTGGCCACCACTCAGTAAATTCACCCACTTTTGTGGAGCAGAAACGGTCTAGAGGCTGTCCCAGTTCAATGAAGGGATCGCTTAGTTCGCCTTCCGGCACCAGCCCAGTTCTGCCAAGCACGGGGGGTCACGCAGTCTCTCAACCTACTTCCGATCGCTCTCAGCAGTGTTCCTCTTCCCAGTCACTTACTCTCACCTCCCAGGCCTCATCCGTGTGATACTACTTAGCAACACGAAGTTGTCGGGCTGGATGAGGAGAGTGCATTTCGTCACATTTAGGGCAAAACAGAACATTTGGTGAATGAGGGTGCAGCTGGGAAGTGATACACAATGTCTGATGCGCGTTGATCTGAGTTGTGCCAGACAATCCGGCCACAACCAACCATGAGTCGGGTTCTCCATACCTCCCTAGAAATGAGGCATGTCCTCTGATGCACAATGATACATGTTGCACCAGACAATCTGGTCACAATGAACCAAAAGTTGGGTTCACCGTACCTCCCTGGAAATGAGGCACACCATCTGATCAATCAATCAATCAATACATTTGTAGAGCACGCTACTCACCTGTAGGGGTCTCAATGCGCTGGGGGAAGAGGGGGGAGTGCCGCTACTGCTCGAAGAGCCAGGTCTTGAGGTGTTTCCTGAATGTGAGGTGGTCCTGGGTCAGTTGTAGATGGACGGGGAGGGAGTTCCACGTCTTAGCCGCCAGGTAGGAAAATGATCTTCCTCCGGTGGTGGTTCTGCAGATCCGTGGGACGTTGGCGAGGGCGAGGCTGGCGGAGCGGAGTTTGCATGTTGGAGTGTAGAACGTGAGGTGGTTGTTGAGGTATTCGGGACCTGTGTTGTGGAGCGCTTTGTGTGCGTGGGTGAGGAGCCTGAACGTGAACCTTTTGTTGATGGGGAGCCAGTGCAGGTCTCTCAGGTGGGCTGATATGTGGCTGTGGCAGGGGATGTTAACGATAAGTCATGCGGATGCGTTCTGTATGCGTTGGAGTCTTTTCTGAAGTTTGACTGTGGTTCCTGCGTATAGGGCGTTTCCGTAGTCTAGTTGGCTAGTGACGAGGGCCTGGGTGACCATCTTTCTAGTTCCGGTAGGGATCCACCGGAAGATCTTGCGGACCATGCGCAGGCTGTTGAAGCATGAGGATGAGATAGCGTTGACTTGCTTGGTCATCGTGAGAGAGGAGTTCAGGATGAATCCCAGGTTGCGTGCGTGGTCAGTGGGTGTCGGTGCGGTGCCCAGTGCTGTGGGCCACCAGGAGTCGTCCCAAGAGGATGGGGATGGTCCGAGGATGAAGACCTCCGTCTTGTCTGAGTTCAGTTTCAGACGGCTGAGTTTGATCCATTCAGCGACGTTTTTCATTCCTTCCTGGAGGTTGAGTTTGGCGGTGGCTGGATCTTTGGTGAGGGAGAGTATCAGCTGGATGTCGTCGGCGTAGGAGATGATGTTGAGGTTGTGTTTGCGTGCGATAGTGGCAAGGGGGCTCATGTAGATATTGAATAGGGTTGGGCTGAGCGATGAGCCTTGGGGTATGCCGCAGCTGATCTCGGTGGCCGCAGAGTGGGAGGGAGGGAGGCGGACTCTCTGGGTTCTGTCAGAGAGGAACAAGATGATCCAGTCCAGGGCTTTACCTTGGATCCCGGCGCTGTGGAGGCGGGATATTAGGGTACGATGGCTATATCAAAGGCGGCTGTGAGGTCTAGGAGGATGAGGGCGGTTGGTCGGACTCAGGCAGAGATCCTGGTCACAGCGGGTGGCAGCAGTTGGACAGCAGCACAGGAGGACCGTGTGGCGGTTGAGGGGGGAGACCTACCTGGTGATACAGTCATAATCAACCCACGGTCGGGTTTTCTGTACTTCCCTGGACTGAGGTACAACATCTGGTGCGCTATGATACGAATTGCACCAGATAATCCGGTTACAATTAACCCGACAGTAGGATGCGCTGTACCTCCCTGGAATGAAGCATAACCTCTGGTAAGCGATGGTATGAGTCGTACCAGACAATCCGGTCCCACACACACAGTCGCAATTTTAGTAATACCGCATGAGGTAGAGTGAGGCACTACTATGTATGCACCTTCCCTTCGAGGGTCGCAACCTGTGAATCCAACACCATGGGCAATGAGCATGTAGTTGGCGGGTCGCACAAGAGAGATGCGGCACGGACAACGAAGCGGAATATGCGGAGTACCTCAGCATGTGAATCCGCTCTCCACAAATGAGATGCTTGTTTGTGCTGAGGCCCCACCTCGATTGGTCACCTCGATTAGGAAGTTAGTCTTGTTTTCGTCACACAGAGATTTTTTGAGTTCCTTTAAGCAATACGATGCACTTGGCCCCCGTACATGATTGCAGTGGCAAAAACGGCAACAAAAGCTGCAACAGTAGTGAAGTATAGAAATGAGCCTACCTTCCTAATCGAGGTGACCACCTAAACAGAAAAAGGTGCTTGCGATTATCAACAAAAGACATTATTTTTTGGATGATTTTGCTATCTTGTCGAACAAAGCAGGTGGACCATATCCCTTACAGGACGTTTGATTTGAAGGGATGAGCAGTAGTATACTGTGACAGAAATGTATTCTCACGTTTTTTGGGAAGAAGCGGTGAGATTCCCATTCAACTCCGTGATTTTATGCTAATGGAGGATAGATATTTGGAGGAAATTATTCCCTGTTAGACAGTCCATACGTTTTTACCACAATAAAAGTGCTGGGATACTTCTTAACTTAAGCCTGAAGAATGTGTTCGGACCTGCTGATACCACCAAAACACGCCGCTTCTTAAAAAATAATTCTGTATAAACCATATGGGTTTTTTTTAGATATAATAAGAGAAGAATATTACCAAATGTTGAATTGATCGTCATTGTTGGTCCTGGAATTACATAAATTGACTTGCACTTTGTTTTATATTTTGCTTTACATTTTGAAATTTGTGATGAAATTGTAATTTTAATATTCAAAGTGGAAAAAGGATTTAAATAGTTTTTAAATAAATTTAAATTACTGTATCTGTTTATTGAATAAACACTTACATATTGGGGTTTTTGGCTACTGTTATACTCTTTAGGTGATTGCTTTTTGAATGTGATGAGAGAAGAGTTTGGAATGCTATTGAGGTATCCCAAAGGGAATTTATTTTAGACCTAGTGTCAATTTGGTGTTCTGTCCCTATGGCGAGTAGGATCCCTCTCTTTTCTTGAGGCTCTTGGGAACAGTCCATCCTGAACTGCCAAGCCAGGTCCTCCCTGGTCCGGAAACAAGCTTCCTCCAACTGGTTTTGGGGCATCACCCCTCATCAGCCAAGCTAGCTTGAACCCATTTGCACAGTGAGCCCGGGACACACGTCTGTGCATACCCGGTGCACCTAGGGCGACAATGCAAAAGACACACAGATGGTGGACGGAATGCAGAGCAAATCAAACATTCAACCCCAGTCAAGAGATCTGGGTTAACTCCATTGTTCTTTTGCTCACCATGCCACCCCAGTTAGGACCAGCCATATGCAAACCAGTCTTGACCCTGTGCCTCATGGGAACAGTCCAGCTCGAACTACTAAGCATGTCTTCCCTGAACCAGAAACAAGCTCGGGCTGGACTGTTTCCATTGGGCGCACGGTCAAGACTGATCTACATATGGCTGGGTTCAAACTGGAATGGCATGGGAAGCAAAAAATTATGGATTTAGGCCCAGATCTCTGTACTGGGGTATGACATTGTTCTGCATTCTTTCCATTAATTGTTCTTATTTCATTTGTCACTCCGACTGGGATGGGTATGCCCAAACGTGGGTCCCGTGCTTTCCATGCCGATGGAGTCAAGCTATCTTGGCTGATGAGGGGTGAAACCCTGAAACCGGTCCTAGGTCCTAGGATGCTTGTTTCCAGTCCAGGGCTGGGAGTTTGGCCTGTAGTATTCCCATTTGGAACAGGATCAAGATTTATTTGCATATGTCTGAGGTCAAACTAGAATGGCATGCAGAGCAAAGCAATGATGGATTTAGGCCCAGATCTCTCTACTGGGGTCAATGTGTCACATTGTTCTACATTCTATCAATCCATTGTTCTTTTTGCACTTTCTAGAAGTGGCATTTCTAAGCTATTAATTAAAATCTTTCTTTACCACAAGGGTGGATTTGTCATTATGAATCCCATGATAGTAAACAATATGAGGCTGCTCCACTACAAGCCACCACTGCAATTTAGCATAATCCGAGCCATCTTCCCCATGTTAGCCTATAGGGAGAGCAGAGCTCATAGTTAGTAAAAACACTTATGGGGGTTCTTCACTACCTGAGCAGGGAACGCACACTTGTACCTTCCCTGCCTTTTACCTATCACCTGCTCCCTCCGTAGGGCTCACCCTAGGGGTGCTTTACTGTTAGAGAAAGGCACACAGCATTGGTCAATGATTTAGAAGGGATAACGTCGCCCCTCAGGGCTTACCCTAGAGATGTCCTTGTAGTAGTGAACGACCCATTCAGAATGGGGTATGGTTTAAAAATTCCAATGTGTGCAACTGCACTCACACAGGCCTTTAACAGCAGGCTTGAGACATCTTTGAAAGGCTATATCAGGCACCACGTTCTAGCTTGTGCACTGCATTACTGTCGGGAAATGTCCAGAAAAACCAGGAGGAAAAAAAGCAAAACGTTTTAGGGAAATCCCCTAATAAGGGCCATATCAAACAATGAGTGTCTTGATTTGCACTGCTTTCGCAACACATTTAACCAGCCCAAGGAAGATTGAGTGTAGACAATTTCCTCACCTATCAGGATACCCAACTTAAAAAGCATGATGTAATGTTCCCAAAACACAAAATAAATGGACCCATTATCCCAGGACATACCTCCAGAACTATTCTCTCTAAAACTGCACTGTGTCCAGACTGCTTTAATTAAAAAGTCGGTGCTTCCCAGGTCCATCTCCTTCATCAAAATTAATCAACACTGTATTTTTAACTTTGTACTTAACCTACTTATCACAGCATTCTCAAGAGATTTAGGCTTGCTGCTCTCCCTTAATGTCATCATGCTTTGTACTGCATAATGCTTTTGTAAAATAACTCAGAATACTTCATGAAATACCTCACCAAGACCATAAGTAAGCCCTGTTTCAGGGCTTGTGTCCCTACTATGAGACTAGTTTCTGCCCAAAAAACATTATTTGCATTAACCACTACGCCGTACCTCTTTATTAGCTAGTTCACCCTTTGAGCTCAAAGTGAATTCCAGACCATTGACCTCCGACTCAAGCTGTGTAAATGTTCTAGAAAGGAATGTCCCAGCCTTTCTCTCCTGGCCCTGGCCAATAGGTCAAAATGACTTTCTGTAGTCCATGTGCTTCCTCTGTTCTATCTCTGAAAGTGCATCCCAAACTGCCACTATCACTCCACACTCATGTGATTCACCAGCACACACAGAGAAGCTAGTGTTAACTGTTGCATTCAGTGGGTGTTTGCAAGATGGGTTAACCGTTCAGTGCCAAATCCCACCATATACCCCAACTCCATATATACTAGAGCCCACAGCTCCAAATGCCCAAAAAGAAATTAAGGGTCAAGTGTAATATCCAATTCATTATCATTACAATGAGTAGTGCTGGATTGTTTGTCTGTCATAGGTGGATGCGAATTGACATTTCTCACAGGACTCACTTTGACCTTCATCACAGGGTTTGTTCCACCTGTTTACGAGCAGCCAATCCGAGTAGACCTGACACTTTGCCCTATTTTAATTGTTTTAATGGGCCCCTGTGTCAGGAACCTTCGGGTGGCTGATGGCAGCCAGTCAGAATCAGTATGGCATGGCCATATTTTAATTGGACAGCCTTTGACACATGCTTTTGTTAATATAAAAATGATCCCCCCGGAGGGAGTACGGCCCATTTCAATGGGTTGCCGACTCCTCCAAAATCAAGGAAAACATGGCCACCATTTTGTCTTCCCCTGGGAGCACTATACTTACTTCAAGCAATGAATACATACTTCCAAACAATGAGTAAGTCCCCAAGAGAAGTGTGGGTCTGGCCGTTTCCGAAAGGGGCTGACCCACTCCCCGCGTTACAGCAAATCACTTTCTGTATCGTTACCTAGATTCATTCTATGTAATGACAGTCTTTACTAGTGGTTACCCTTTTTAGGTTGAGCCTGGGCAAAGCATGAGCTGCTACAGCATGCTGTAAATGAGTATGGAATAGAGCCCCTGCACACTCTCCGCCCATATTTGTCAATGGATTGTGTCATTGTCCTTCGTAAATGCTGATTTCTGATACAATAACAGGCTTGTCAGTCCCTCCTTAGCACCGCCTTGTTTTCATTTGTAATCTCCCATGAGGACTGGCCCTTTTTTTTTTTTTTTTTTGTCCTCATTTGCCGATACCCTAGTATAAAGAACAACCTCCAACCACCACAACGCCTCCGTAACCAGCCCTCGGATATGTTAACATGGCACGGACCCAGGCGCGCAAAAGCTATTATTGGCGGGAGAAGGGATTCTTCACACAACAGGGAGACCTAGATCTCCCCATCTAGACGTATTAACGCCTGTTGGACCAGCCCAAACCTGGGAAGACCCTTCAACCGGTCCATGGAGTAGGAAACAGGCATAATCATAGGACCCGGGGGAAAAAAAAACAAAAAAAAACAACCCCGGGCATTCTACCTCCAATTTACCAAAAAGTCCCAAAAAGCAAGCTTTTTCCTGCTGCAGGATCTGGCCAGGTCCACCCTAGAAACCTCGTAGAGCGATGTCAACCATCCTGAAAAAGTTGGGGTAGCCAGTCTACCCAAAACCTGCAAATCTGTCTCCTAGCCAGGAGGATTGAATAAAACAGAAAGGATCTAGCCTGCCCAGTGATGCTATCATCTAATCCAAAGATAATCAGGGGAAGAGAGATATGCAATGTTGTATTAAGCATAGAAGACAGAGCCTCCAAAACCTTCTCCCAAAAATAGCTGATTGCTGGGCAGTCCTTGAACATGTGAACATCCGAAGCCTCCGGCAGATTACATTTGTTACAACTTTTCCCATGTTGATATTTAGATGTAGCGTGAAAAGGTGGTTTCTTTTCAGCCAAGCTGGTTTCACAAGCTTGTTTAGCAAAGTAAATGAAAATTGCCACTTCGAATCCCACTGATCTCCCATCTCTCTTGCCCATAATTGCTCAGGGAGATTAAAATCTCCATCTATTTCTTCTAGAATCCCCCAGTACCAACATGCAACCTCCTTGCCCCCCCTTGGTCTCGTGACCAATAAACTTTCCAGTTGACTTTCTTTCCCAATGGGGACCCTCTTCCTAAGCATTGCCTGAGCCCAACTAGTTAGTTGTATATACTTAAAGGTAGAAAGGTGCGGTCCGACTTTCTCCCTCAGATCCTCCCAAGAAATCATGGAGCATCCTGCCACCAACTCTCCCCAGGACAAAAAAACGGCCTCTTTGATAGGACCCGCTAAACTGCCTTTAAGACACGCTGGAGCTCCAGGTGAGTCCCACAGAGGTGCCGCATTGGAGAAATAGCCGAGCCCCAGCCTCTTCCTAATTATAGACCAGCTCCTCGCCAGTGATTGAAGAGTCTTTAATTTAACTTTTTTGAAAAATTTCTGGTCTCCAAACTTAAAAAGAAAGCCAGCTGGTGGAAGACCGGCACCTTCTAACATAGCTCGAAACATTCTTCCCCTAGCATTATCCATTGGTGTCTTTAGGAGCAATCTAGAGTAAGATAACTCAAATGCCCAGGCGTAATACTGAAGGTCAGGCAGCGTCAACCCCCCTTTTTGCCTCCTCTTCCTCAACTTCTTCCACGCCAGTCGTGTGGCTCCATATCTCCATATCTCCAGACAAATGAATTGACATCCTGTTGGCACTTCGCCAATTGTTTAGGGTCAAAAGCCATTGGGATCGAATTAAACAAAAACGTATATATAGGCAGGATAGACATTTTAACTAAGTTAGTTCTCCCAAAGATGGATAAAGGGAGGTGGTTCCAAGCCTTAAGCTTCTTCCGGCATTCATTATGTACTCGCTCCAGATTTTTAACGGCGAGCTTATTAATATCTTGAAAAATTCTGATGCCTAAATATCGCATTGAGGGTACTGTCTCAACCAGAGTAGTAGTGGTATTCCAGGCCATAATTTCCGTTTTATGGCCCTTTTATTTCATTGTTAAACGGTACATCTTTTTTTGTCGGTCAGCACTATTTTCTTTAATGATCTCCTACTGCAGGCACAACATGCTTTCCTGCAACATTCAGCGCGCCATCGCCGCCATGCATGCTTTCACTTTCCTAGCAGCCCGGGACAATGAATTGGTCTGACATTTACAAGAGTTTGAGCTATTGGCATTGTAAATGACAATGCCTTGTATTTATGTGTTAATCAGCAAAACAGATAAATAAAAGGCATTCTCATTTACAATCCCAATAGCTTAAACTCTCGCAAATGTGAGACCTATTGCATTGCAAATGCTTGTTCTCTATACTGCCTGGACCATACTACCCCCAACTTGATATTTTGTACAGGACTCTGAAGCCCCCGTGGCATAGTCTGTGTATGAAAAAAAACTCCCAAGTTAAAACAACTAATGAATACGTACATTAGAGTTCTAATTACTCTGTGTTTGGAGCGGATGAAAGAAATTAATGTCAGCCAGCTGTCCTGGCACCTTTAGCATGGTGAAGTAATAGCATCTCTCTCTTAAAGCCAGTTGGTTCAGGATTGTACCCTTGTCTATTCAGATCAAAAACCAAATGTTTATCTGGCCATAGAAAGAGCCCCCGAGGTCAAATGTGTCGATCTGCATCACTTGATGAGGGCCACAAATGATGTGGCGGCTGTACTGCACATTTCGGTATTAGAATGTAGACCCTGGCATGGCTGATGCTTCTGGTGAAAATTAAGGCCCTTTGCACCGCTGAAGAGATGAACATGATGTACGTATACAGTCCTAGAATGTGTATGATGTGGTAAATTGAATGTAGGAGAGGTGAGTGCATTGACTCCTCCCTGTACTGCTGTATCCATGTACATCCAGAGCCCTGTCCTTTCATAATGAGGTACAGGCCTCATGCACTTGCAGCTGGTGATCTGCCATTTTCTGATTCTCAGGCCATGGACTCAGTGCTCTGACTTTTTAGAGGAAGCCTGTGCCTGCTGGGTGCAGGCTTTGCACTAATCCACCTTCTTTTAAGGTTCCCAGAGGATGATTCCCAGGAGTGTCGCCAACAATGAATTGAAGAGCAGTGGCACCTCCACCAAACTATATATATATGTATGTATGTGGTATTTATATGGTGTGAACCTAGCAAAAAGTCCACTGGGTCATCTCCAAAGTCACAGTCACTCAGTAATTCATGCAGGGCTGGCTTTAGGGCGGTGTGACCGGTGCAGCCGCACTGGGCACTGACCTGAAGTGCGGCACTGACCTCGGGGGCAGGGGGCTGTGTTAGCAATAACTTAAGATTTAAAAAAAAACGCCTACTATAGAGTTCCTTGTGCATCCAACTTTCAGGGAGCAATAAAAATGTCAAGATAACTTGTTTTTAATGATACTTGTAAAGAGAGAGATCGAGTTCTGTCTAGTGTCAGTTTTCACACGCCATAAAGTAGGGCAGAGGGTTAATATGCCTGTGGCAAAGAACAGATCTGTATGTTATGTTGATAGCTGAGTGGATTAGTGAAGCCATCTTTACCAGGTCTTTAAAACAAGTGAAATGTATGTAAGAGAGGGGCAATGGAGAAATGAGGGACAAGCACTTTTGCAGGGGGGTAGTGAGGGAATCAGAGGAAGGGGTCTTTGGATGGGGGGGCACCAAAAATGATTGTCGCACTGGGCGCCACGAGTGCTAAAGCTGGCCCTGCATTTATGCCTGGTGCAAATTCCTGGCCTTAAAAAGATGAGATAGGGAGGCATAGGAAGCAACTGAACAATACTAGATAGTGAGACGATCCGTGGGGATCGGCAGAGTGACCTGTGAAGGAGGGATCCTGTGGATACAGGGGCGTAGCTACTGTTGGTGTAGCCGGTGCATTGGCACCAAAGCCTTCGCTGCTGCGTGGATACTCAAATACACTGCGGTCTTGTAGCTTGTGATAACAGATGGAAACATGTACAGTACTCCATTCTCCATGAATCACTGTACCACAATATATAAATTCAAGTACAATATTCTCTTGTTTGATATTTTTTGTCTAATGTGCCATATTTGCTCAAATCTGCTGTGTAAACAAAAATGTCTAGTTTGATGCTGTTCATTAATCTGACTGACTCAACCCAAACCTCATTCTACTACTATGATCTCTAAAATAAAAATTTCTAGACCTTTCCCTCCTTACATCACCCCAAAACTAATTGTATTACTAAGTTCGCCTAAACAACCCTTTCTAAAGAATTCCCTCATGTATCCCTCCTCAAACTCATCCAAGACCTCATTTACTACTGCAATTTCCCTACTCCATTTCGTCCCTCCTCCATCTCTCCATTTAATCATGCCAAACCTCCTCCTACTGCTGTGATCTCCCAATAAACACTTTCTAGACTTTTCGCCAGTTTGCCTCAGGTGTGAGGCTCCTGACTGCTCCCAGCCAAGAGACTCGGAAAAAATGAGGCCTGATGACCCCTCAAATTTGGCCTTTGTTATGGGCCCAGCAGGATTCTGGAATAAGAATGACGCCCCCCGGGGGGAATTGAAGGTCGCAGACCAGTCTTCCCCCAGGGCTATTCGCGCAATGGCCGGAAGGACAAAGTGGGGGAGGGATTAGAAGATTGGGGAAGGGGCGGGAGTTAGGAATGTATATAAGGTGTCAGGAGAGGAGGATCCGGCCACTTTCTGACACCTTAGCACCACCGGGGGGGGGGGGGGGGGGGGGGGAGGGGGGAAGTTGGAATAAAAAGTTTGTCCACCCACCCACCCTACAGGTTTTAGGTGGAGGGCATGGGATTGGATCGGTCTTAGCGTGCCAGTTTAAGGCAGGTTGCAGAGTAGCGATGTTACGATACTTTGGAGAGGTGGTGAGTCACATACGGGCGGATCCACTCCTCAGGGTGGGAAAACGGTATACAGGTGACTGATAGCGGGCGCGTGAGGCAATGAGCAATGAAGGAAAGTCAACAGAGGATGCTTGGAGTGCAAGTGAAGGAGAGAATGGGGAGAGGAAGGAGGTCACTGAGTGAATGGGGAAGAGTCAAACAGGTGAGATGGTTTTGAGAAGGCTGAAGGGAGAATGTGCCGGTATGGGATGGGAAAAATATATTTCTTGCATTTATGTACTGTTAATAAAGTCTAAATGATTGCAACCGTGTCCTAATAAAATGGCCTTTTACGCTTCAAGTAACAGCGTGGAGTGGAGTTATTGCGCGAAGCCCCGTCCTACCCATGCACGTTGTTGCTTGTTGTAGATGGAAAGTAGACAATATGCAGGTTCTGTTGAAAGTGCCCCGGTATTTGGAAATTACACTAGGACGACTTCAAATCCAAATTCTTGGCAGGGTGGGACGTTGTGCACCCTGTGAAATAGTGGGTGGACGTAGTCCACCCGCGTGTACCCCTGACTCGTGCCCTGTATAAATACAATTACAATTAACTACAATGTCATTAACATGCATGGTACAATCACAGCTCGCCATCCTCAGCCTGTTCCCGAATTGTGCAACGTTTAAAATAGCTTAATACCAACTAGGCGATTACATAAACGCCTCACTATCCGAGAAAGAACACAAAACAGCTCGGGTATTTATAACTCCAACGATTTCGAGAGTGCCTCGGATGTGCTAACTCGGGGCAGATTTTTTTGTTCTGATTAACCCTCCCCGCAGCTGTCTTAGATCAGAGGTTCCTCTGCTGGAGGAGAAACGTAGCCCGAGAACTCCTTCGAGCGCAGAACTTGTTCAGCGCCGCTGAAATGCACTCCCATCACTTGCAATTAAATCAGAAAATCACAGAGAGGGACGGGAGCGAGAGGGGATCCGAAAATACCTCTACGGCGCTCATTAGTCTGCACATAGTTACATTGTGTGGGGCCATTCAGACTTCGCAGCGGCCCTTCCTTTCTCAGCAGCCCCCAACAAAGGCCTTTGATTGCAATTACCGCACTTTGATAAAAGCCAGCGGGCACTAATGTTCCCTGCTTTTGTGCTTGCAGGCATCCGTATGTTAGACGGGGATGTCACAGACGTCGTGGAGGCGAAGTCGCTTGGCGTGCGGCCCGACTACATTGACATTTACAGCGCGAGCTGGGGGCCCGACGACGACGGCAAGACCGTGGACGGGCCGGGCCCGCTGGCCAAGCACGCCTTCGAGCAAGGCATTAAAAAGGTGAGCGTGGAAAAGAGAGAAGCACACACTGGAGTAGGGGGGATGGGGGGGGGGGGAATGGGGGGGGGGGGGGGAAACTGACTGCTGGGGGTGGATTGTTTTCTGCGTGATTAGGCTGGTGGTCGCCGTCTTGGCACGTGTTCTAGATGGTCCTATAGGCAATGCTCTCATACTTGTGCTCTCTTTGCAGGTGGGACATGTATACATAACTTGTACTTGCCGCGTGCCACCCCGCTCTCAGAAGCGCGGTGCCAGGCCAGGCGTCCATGCTGGTCCCTTGGAGTGCCATTACACACATGAGTAGAAACACCTGTCATTTGCAGTGTGTGGAAACAAAACAAATGTGCTGTGAAGCGCTGTTGTGAAGAACCGCCTGTTCCTATTGTGAGCCATTAGCTCTTTCAAGGTTGCAAGGATGTTTGCAGAGTGCTGTAGGTTCTGCCTGGCCCATAATCCCCTGATCTTTTTACGCTTCTTCTTTGGCACCTCCCACGTAGACATTGGTACATTCACCTAGGAGGAGTAGTACCGCTCCCTGGTGAGTTCGAGGTAGTGCTTCATTTAGACGATCTGGAGGTTTTTGCCTCATAAGTTGAAATTTGATGCTGCGTGTGACTGCAGATGTGTTGTGAGAAGGAGAGCTCTGAGACAACACAGATCCCAAGCGTGTCTGTTTCTGGGCAAGATCAAGTGTTTATGTCAATTCTTTTTTACACCAAGGGACTTTACTGAGCTGAGAGGTGGGCCTCTGCTAAGCAAGTTCTCAGTTTTGCAGTAGTCAATACACGTACGCTGGAGATTACTTAAATCACCCGTGGGCCCTGCCGAGGGCAGCATCTTTTAATTCCATTTCAAAAGGTAGCTTTCGATCCACTATAGGGATCAACCCAGATCACACCCCATTTTCCCACATTGTCTAGGAGAGTCTCTTGGGCCACCATGCTGCTTCCTGCAGAAAGGTCTAGCAGGGTGAGAACTTTAGCCTCTTCTATGTCCATGGACAGCAGGATGTTCCCTCTAACATCGGTTAGAGTGAAGGTTCTTCTTTTGGCCTAAGTTCTCAATAGTTGCTCATGTGCAATGTGGCTTGTTTTCTGAAGGTGCTGGAGTCTGCATAAAGTCTTATGTGTATTAGCATTAGAAACATGAGAAACAACACCAATGCTTGTTTGGAAACTGTTTTAATGCTTAGAAAGCAGTAGAAATTCTTATAACACACTGTAAGCATATACAGCTCCCAGGCTGCATTGCAAATACCCAGTCTAAAAAGACTGAAAAGCTAACCTGTAGCTGCATGTACTAAAACTGACGCTGTGCCTTTAAGGCACCTCTGCCCCTAGCTTCCCATCATGCCTCAGGGGTTACAGTTAGGTCAGTTGTTCTTTCCGGCTCCCTCAGGAAGGACCCTGGATACACAGCTCCACACTTTTCTGCCTTTTTCAGTCAGAAAATCTTCTAAAGAACAATTTTTTGATTTAATCTGTATTCCTGCCGAGCAATCTAACTTCAAGTTATATTCAAATACAAGAGATGTGTTCTTAGTCAAAATTAAATAACACGTATAGGAGCAAAAGTCCAAAATCACATCAAATAGACATTCAGACACCCGAATCTTGAAGTACGTCAGTCCGTGTTTAGATGCCAAATTTCAGGGGTCAATCCTGATTCTCAAGTCTTTTATTCAATCAAAAGTATATTCTCAATTTGAATATCAAAGTTCATTCCAAAATCAGATTCCAAGTTTGACAAAAAAACGTCCACTGCAGCCAACACGTGTTTCGTTGGGCATTTATCTCATGCCAACCAACTTCCTCAGGGCTGCAAGCCAAATTAATACAAAATATAAGCTCATGTGATGACATGTCTCAATAATAATAACAGTCCACTAATTAATAAAGAGTTGAGTTATACTACATAAAACACCACCTAGGTGAATAGAAAGACACAGTACCCTCGTTTTTTAGTGACAGTTCGTAACCATAATCACTGCATGTGGATCCCGGTGTCAAATTATACACAACAACAAAGCATTCTGGTATATCGCCAAATTCGTGTTAGGATTTTTTACCTAAATAGTAAACGAGTATTCTTCAGTCTCAGATTTTTTTTCTCAGTATGCTTTTGTCCAAGGAGTCAACAGTACCTGGAATAACACAGGGAGGCTCAACGCTCTGTCACCACTAGAATTCGATATTTATTTAAACGCTATCCTAATGATAATCTAAAGTCTGTAACCGAGTCCAAATTATTTCCACTGTCAGCATACATATAATGCCTTCCAATATATAGATCGCTTTAAAAATCGTTGAGAAGTGTAACATTTCTCCGTATTCATTCATTACTTAAGGAAGTATACCCTAGCAAAACATAATAATAGCCGAATATTAGTACCTTTCGACTTCTTCACTCCCACGTAATATATTATGCAAGATGATGAATAAGTACCTCAACGGATCTATCAGAAAAATATAACATAAAGAATTCTCAGATTCCAAATCCAACTGACTTAAATATATTAAGACAAGTACCAATAGCTAGTAAAAATTTCCTTACCAATATCTTTGGTATATTAGCCTCTAACGGTCTCCTTTCGCAATATCACTTCCCCTTCAATAATCGGATTCTGGGTCTACAGAGGAAAACCACAATATCAGAGGCCTTCCAAAGTACGTGTTTATGAAAAGGGGGTCGCGTAAATGACGGGGCAATTTCTTACCTATATCCCAGTAAAACGGCGCGGTGTATATCTCCACCATGGATTATCGGCGTGCGCCGTGGCCGCCATATTGCTTAAGTACCGGTCTGAAAGTACTTCCGCTTCATGTAAAGGTGGCGAGTTAATTCTCCGCCATCTTAACGTGGAGAGTGAATCCATATGGAGGAACCAAATTTGACCTCCGAGAGTGATTATTCTGTGTCAGTAAAGTAACACAACTATATAAATAATTCATAATCATGATATTAATTGTCTCTATTCTTTATAGTCAAATGATCGTGATCGAATAAATGATCAGCAGAACGTGTTAATAAGGTCCGTGTTTCTGACAAGACAGGGCTATATTAGTCAAGGTGGGGGTTTAGTTCACCGCCATCTTAACATGGAGAATAGATCCATACGGAGGAGCCCGTTGTGCCTCCAAAATAAATATTCTGAATAGTGTAATCAGCTAGCGGTAGCATAACAGTATATTCAATGAAATATTTGTAGTCCTAATTATTTATAAAAAAGGAGGATCGTAAGATAAAGTTGATCAACATGAATTGTTCAAAAGGTTCGTATTTTCAGAAAAAACACGCATATATTCGGTAAAATTCTGAATAAAGGCGGAACCACATCGGTTCATGATGTAACTACATATATTCAAATAAAGCATTTACATATAGGTATTCCTATTCCCAACTAATCGGATTTGGTATAATGAAGACCAAGTAATTTCTCTAATTTGAGACTTCTCCCATGTACCGCCAACCATATGAATTCCCAGTGATGTAAATTGATATGGGTAAGTAAATTCTCCATGTTGGTTCAATTATTAAGTGGTGACAAAGCGTTCAGCGTCCCGTGTCTTTCCAATAACAATCATTATAGTTGGAATTTTATCAAAGCTATAGGAGATAAAGGTATTAATCTTTATAATAAAGAGAAGAGAGTGGCGGCATTTACATTTGAAGGACCCAAGTATCATATGAAATTCATTGGTCACAGTTTTACAAATAGTTCAAAAAGGAGCCAAATCAAATACAGTTACATTCATTTGGTTAAGCGACATAACTAGTCTCCCAGAAAATACTGTAATTCAGTATCCAAATTAAGCCCATCTTCCACAGCCCGAAGTACCATAATCCAACGTGCCTCTCTGCGTCTGAGTTTCAATACTCTATCTCCTCCACGTCTGTCTATGGTCACTTGTTCAATACCATGGTAATAGAATTTGTGCTGTTCAGTGTCATTTCTATTCTGAATAGAATGTGAGGCTATGGGGTACCTTGTGTCCCCATTTTTAAGTGCCCGATAATGTTCCACCATCCGGTCTTTGAGTCTCCTTACTGTACTCCCTACATAAATCTTACCACAAAGGCAGGCAATCACATAAATCACAAAGGTAGATTCACAGTTAATAAAAGAGTCTATGTGGTAGGTACCTGTATCATTATAATCAAATTTCAAAACCTTTCTCTTTGCCCACCAACATGAGCTACAATTGCCACAATGGTAAAAGCCTTTGGGTCGAGTACGTAACCAGTCACTATGACTCAAACCTGGAATTGCTTTTGGGTAACTCGGGCTTACAATATTGGCAATGGACATTCCCTTTCTGAAGGTAATACTAGGTCTCTCCATCAGAAAAGGTTTTAAGTCCTTATCAGAGTAAAGCATGTGCCAGTAATTCTTCATAATACTGAAGATTTTATTGCTTCCAACACCAAAGTTTGTGATCATTCTGATAATCTGGTTATTGTCTTTAGCATCATTCTTGTCCTTAGGTTTAAGTGTCACCTCTCGCTTAAGTTTCTGTACTCTATTAACAGCCTTGTTAACAATAGTACTCGCATAACCTCTATTTTTAAACCTCATCTTCGTGTCCTTAACATTTGCATCAAAGTCAATGTCTTTAGAACAGTTTCTTCTTGCTCTAATCATCTCCCCATAAGGGATTGAATTGATTTGGCTCTTGGGGTAGCAACTATCAGCTCGTAAGAGTGCGTTGCAACTGGTTTCTTTACGAAACATGCGGCTGAAAAGTTTATTTTCCTCTACAAAAAGTTCAATGTCTAAAAAGGTCAATTTCTCTTTATCATGATATGTAGTAAACGACATATTAAGGTCATTGGTGTTGAGATAAGTAAAAAACGACTCCAATTCCTCTGTCGTACCCCTCCAGATCAACAGACAGTCGTCAATGAATCTTCCCCAATAGTATATGTGATCTATCCATCGGCTGCCCTTAGGGCCCCAAATCCACTCCGCCTCCAGTCTCCCCATAAAGAGGTTAGCGAAGGACGGAGCAAATTTAGAACCCATCGCAGTCCCAGTCTTTTGTTTATACCAGGAAGATTCAAAGAGAAAGTAATTGTTTTCCAAGATCATTCTTATCATTTGTAGCAACATAGATGTATGGTCCAAATACTCAGCTGGTCTATTGTTCAAAAAAGTTTCAATTGCCAAAATACCTTTTTCATGATCGATGTTTGAGTATAAGGATACTACATCTAGAGTAGCAAGGATCATGCCATCATCCCACACTACATCATTCATTATATTGAGGACATGTTTAGTGTCCTCAATGTGCGATGGTAAGTTACGTACAAACGGTCTTAAGTATGAGTCAACAAATTGAGACAGTTTCTCTGTTGGCCCTCCAATGCCCGAAATTATTGGTCTGCCTGGCGGTTTATGTCTATCCTTATGCACTTTTGGTAAACAATACATGCACGGGGCCTTAGGTGATTTTATTTTAAGAAATAGAAATTCGTCATGATCCAAGAGACACTTATCATACCAATCTTTGAGTTTGGTATTGATTGTACATTTAACCATCTCTAAAGGATTAGCAATTACCTTCTCATAGTATTTACTATTTCCCAGTTGAGATAAAACCTCATTATTATAATCAGTACGATTCATCACAACAATGTTGCCACCCTTATCAGCGCTGCGTATTATTAGGTCTGGATGGTCAGTCAATTGTCGCAGTGCTTCCCTCTCATCTATTTTTAAATTGTCTGGGAATAACGTCTTACGTCGTCTGTCTTTCTTAATCAAGTTATCAATCTCAAGGGTAACAGATTTATAAAATGCATCAATAACATTACCAGATGATAACTGAGGTGTCCATTTCGATTTATCTTTAAACCCACTTCCGGATGCTAAACCAGAGTTAATCTCTAAATCTCTCAAAAGAGAGTTCATAGTCACAGGATCATCTTCTGATTCAGTAATAGATAACAGGAGTTTTGTGTCATAAAGGTCTTGGATAGTAATTTCAGACAATATTGGTTTATTAGTTGTTTTCACCCTAGCGTTATCTTTCAAAGAAAAAAACTTTTTTAACTTCAACAAACGAACAAACTTATACAAGTCAATTTTTGTTACATACCAATCAATATTCTTGGTAGGGCAGTATCCAAGACCCTTCTTCAGTACATTACTCATACTCACAGACAATTCAATAGAAGAAAGGTTGATCACTTCAATCTCTTTCGTTCCTGTGTTTATTTCCTCCACGATCTTAGTCTCTCCCTCATTCCTGGGACCACTTCTCCTGCGTCTGCCGCAGCTCCCTCTCCTTGTCTTATTGTTTGTACATTGCCAAATCTCCCTCCTGTGTCTCGGTTTCCTCTTTTGAACCTCTGTACTTCCACTAAAAAATTATTGTTATTAGTGGCATCCTCACTCTGGGCAATGGGAGCTCCTGTCGTACCCCCATCGGTAGATATACTGCTTGATGAAGTGTTAACAGCTGAACTCAAAGGTGTCACATTCCTCCTATTATTCTGATTTTTTTGGAAAAGATAATCAAATTTACGCGCAAAAGTAAATACCCTACCAGCTGTATAATCCTGTTCATCTCTTTTTAATTTACGCGCCTTTCTCCTCTTAATATCTGCCTGTAAGTTAGTCAAGATTTCATCTAACATATTATAATTCTTCATGGTTTCTTCAGGTAAGTTTAATTGCTTGATTTCATCTTCACATGTTTTAATCTCAATTAGTAGTTTCTCAATCTTCCGTTCAGCATTATAAATAAGTATCTGTATCAGGTTACATGAACTGGTAGTTAGCTCATGCTCCCATTTGTCCAATAAATCTGGCTCTAAATCTTCATATGTTGGTATAATGGTAGATCTCAAACCTCTGGGAATGCGGTTAAGGGTAAGGTATTGTTTAAGTGTCACCGCATCCCACCACTTATTCTATTCTGCTCTCTTAAGTTTCTCTAATTTCACGAATTTGGCTCTAAGACCTTCTTGTCTTGCTGGTGTAGTAGAGGCTACTGCTACATTCACAGATGAGCAGGTGCATAGGTTATTAAATAGATCTTGTGCTTCTTGTTCCCTATTCATTATTATTTATCTAGCCCTTGCGGCAGCCCTATCCAAAATTTACTGATAAACAAACAAAATTGGTAACATGGACTAAGGGCGCACAGCTATGAGTATGGCTAATTATACAGTTTCAAGTTGTTTTAAGCGACTGCTACTAGGCTGGAAAGGAAGGTTACCAGACTTCCTTAATTATCCCGGACTAGTCCAAGATGTAAATTGAATCTGTATTCCTGCCGAGCAATCTAACTCCAAGTTATATTCAAATACAAGAGATGTGTTCTTAGTCAAAATTAAATAACACGTATAGGAGCAAAAGTCCAAACTCACGAAACACGTGTTGGCTGCAGTGGACGTTTTTTTGTCAAACTTGGAATCTGATTTTGGAATGAACTTTGATATTCAAATTGAGAATATACTTTTGATTGAATAAAAGACTTGAGAATCAGGATTGACCCCTGAAATTTGGCATCTAAACACGGACTGACGTACTTCAAGATTCGGGTGTCTGAATGTCTATTTGATGTGATTTTGGACTTTTGCTCCTATACGTGTTATTTAATTTTGACTAAGAACACATCTCTTGTATTTGAATATAACTTGGAGTTAGATTGCTCGGCAGGAATACAGATTCAATTTACATCTTGGACTAGTCCGGGATAATTAAGGAAGTCTGGTAACCTTCCTTTCCAGCCTAGTAGCAGTCGCTTAAAACAACTTGAAACTGTATAATTAGCCATACTCATAGCTGTGCGCCCTTAGTCCATGTTACCAATTTTGTTTGTTTATCAGTAAATATTTTGATTTACTTTGACTTTTAACATCAGGGTCAAGTAAATAAATGCTTAGCAGTCGATTTTTGGTGAGGTTTTCCTGTCAGGATGCCCTCATTATTTGATGATTGCCCTTTTTGTGGCCACAAGAAGGCAAAAACGGACTCTCATGAGGTCTGTATTTTATGCTTGCCAGAGGATCATGATCCTAAAGACTGTTCACATTGTAAAAATCTGTCTGACAGGACTCTTAAAGACAGAGAGAGGAACAGGCTCTATGGTCTGGCCCAGAGATCCATGAGGGGAAGATCTACAGAGAGGAAGAGTTCAAAGAGACCCAGAACTCCCTCCAAAGGCAAGTCAGAGCGTCCATCAACCTCAGCACCGGGCTCGGCACTGAAAAAACAGCATCTGATGGACAGTTCGAGAGAAAAATCTCCGTCGACGTCGAGACCGGCGTCGATGAGGAAATCGTCGTCGAAAAGAAGTTCACCGACGACAAAGAAAGCTCCGCCGTCGTCAACTAGGCGACGATCGGCGTCGAGAGAAGCCACGAGATCACCGTCGACGAGAAGATCGATGTCAAGACATAAGTCACCTCCGCCGTCGTCAACCAGGCGACGATCGGCGTCGAGGGACAGATCACACTCGCCGTCGTCTCGACGTCGACAGGCTTCCAAGAGTGTGACACCTCCGCCGACGTCTCCACGGAGGCGCTCGGCGTCGAGGAACAAGAGCCCCCTCGGACGCTCGCCGTCGAGGAAGGGATCATCGTCGACGGCGCGTCGGCGCTCGGCGTCGAGGATGTCCGATCCTCTGCCGTCGCCACATGTCAGGTCGACGTCGAGGGCATCGTCGACGACAGGACAACGTCGATTGACATCTCCGTCGCCGACAGACCAATGTCGGTCGACGTCGAGACCTCGGTCGACGGCAGGGCAACGCCGTTCGATGTCAAGACCTCGGTCGACGGCAAGGCAACGCCGTTTGACGTCGAGACCTCCGTCGAAGGCAGGACGACGTCGTTCGACGTCGAGGGAGAAGACTCCGTCGTCGGCTCATCATCGCCGATCGACGTCGAGGGACCACAGGTCACCGTCGAAGCATTCGACGTCGAGGGTTATCACGCCGCAGAGGCGTTCGAAGTCAAGGGAAAGACTTTTGAGACGTCCTCCAACACCGGTGAGACGGAGATCTCCTTCAGTGCCTTCGACAGTCCTAGTGACACAATCTGCTTCTCACCTCCTCCTTAAGTACCTCTGGTTCATCGAGGTCCTCTTCTAGGAGTAGGAGTCCGGTGCAAAAGACACCCCAGCGAAGACTCTCGCCAGGATGGTATGGTCCGTTGAGTAAATGGAAGGATTCTGGAGCGATGGAGAGAATACGAAAGTACTTAAGTCCAGACCACAGGTCCCCTCTTCAACAGCTGGCAGAAGAGGCAGACAGACAGAGTCCTACCAGTCACCGATCACGCTCACGAGAGAGGAGAGCGGACAGGTCGCATGCCCCCAGGGTCTCCCGATCACCAAGGAGGGAGCAACCCAGATCTCGAACACTGAGAAGGGAGGTACGGACTGAGAGATCGAGATCTCCACGAAGGGAGCATCAGAGAGAATCACGTTCTCCTCGAAGGGAAGAACGACCGAGAAGATCACCAGTGAGGAAGGAGAAATCTCACCACAGGAGAAGGAGAACTCCATCATCCTCCTCTTCATCTTCATCTAGATCTTCTAAAGGGGATTACTCTCCAACGCTGGCAGACAGCCCTCGCTCCAGAGCTTCCCCGCTTGACAACGTCAACACGTATCTGGACGTCTTACAAAGGGGGGCTCACAAACTTAATATAGAGATGGCTGTTCCAGAGGTTTCCACTACTGTGATTTTTGAGACCCTTCGTCACAAATCATATACACGGCCTTTGCTCCCATTGGTTCCAGGGATAATGGACCCAATCAAAGAGGTTTTCCTCACGCCAGTAACGATCAGGGCGGTACCGGCACGTATCCAGAAGAAATATAGGCCGGCCGACTCAGATCCTATCTTTGTTAAGGGAGAGCCTGCGGCGGACTCAGTTATAGTAGCCTCAGCTAAGAAGAATCACACAGTCGCTCCTTCTTCTTCAGTTCCTCCTGACAAAGACAGCAAGACGCAAGATTCTTGGGGACGCAGGGTATGCAGCACAGCAGCTTCATCCCTGAAAGTCTCTAGTGCATCAGCCCTTCTTGGAAGGTACGATAGAGCCCTATGGGACTCCATGGAACGATTCAAAGAGAAATTGCCCAAGGAGGACCAGAAGGACTTTGAGGAAACAGTGACGGAGGGCTGTTTGGTGGCGAACCAAATGATTAGTTCATCTGCAGATAACGCCCTTCTAGCAGGACATGCCTACTCACATGGAGTATGTGCGAGGAGATCTTCTTGGCTGCGTTTAACTGGTCTTAAACCAGATGCCCAGCAACGCATCCTCAATCTACCTTTTTCAGGATCTTCACTCTTCGGGGAGCATGCCGATCAGGAAATGACCCGCATGAAGACAGAGTTGGACACAGTGAAGGCGGTTGGTCTGGAGAAAAAGAAAAAGCCGTTTAAACGACGCTTCAAGACCAACAAGAACCGGGGAGGCCAACAGAGGGTTCAAACCCCTCAATGGTCTCAAAACAAGCCACAAGGGAAGGCGCAATACAGAGGAGGAAAATCGGGCAGAGGCGGACATCATCAGTCCTCTACCACGCCTAGAGGAGGCAAGGCCTGAGCAGTGGCTTCCTCTGGCGCCGTTACCCACTCCAGTGGGAGGAAGTGCTTCGCAACACCTGGCAGAGTGGGTCAGCATCACAAAAGATCGGTGGGTGCTGAATATACTGCGCAATGGATATGCGCTACGTTTCCGGAAGAGACCACAACCGATTCCTCCAAAAAAGACTCGCTCGTACCATCTAAAACTCCTCAAAAGGGAGGTGAACGTCCTCTTAAAGAAAAACGCAATCGAAGAGGTACCCCCATCCCAAAGGGGGAGAGGAGTGTATTCAAGGTATTTTCTAGTCCCCAAAAGAGACCAAGAGGACAAGTTCAGACCAATTTTGGATCTTCGAACCCTCAACAAGGTGGTGGTCAAAGAGAAGTTTCGCATGCTGGCACTTCATCAGATATGTCCTCATCTACAAATTGGAGATTGGATGTGTTCGGTGGATTTACAGGACGCGTACTTCCACATTCCTATAACACCAGGTCATCGGAAGTACTTGAGATTTCTGGTAGGGAACAAGCATTACCAGTACAAAGTGCTTCCCTTCGGACTCAAATCCGCACCAAGGGTATTCACCAAGTGCATGGCAGTGGTAGCGGCATGTCTACACAAAAAAGGTCTCTTTGTGTACCCATATCTAGACGACTGGCTCCTGAAGAGTCCGTCCCCTCGTCAAGCCACCAAAGACTGTCACCTGTGTCTTCAACAACTACACAGGCTCGGCCTTCACGTGAACACAGAAAAGTTGGTCCTGCAGCCCACGCAAACTATCCACTATCTGGGAGCAATTCTAGACACAAAGTTAGGAAGAGCGTTTCCTTCGCAGGAGAGACTATCTTCCATGGGGCAGAAATGCAAAAAGTTACTTAAGTTTCCTCGTCCAAAGGTGCGAGAAGTAGCGTCTCTGTTGGGCTCCATGGTGTCCTGCATCTTCCTAATACCAAACGCCAGGTTGAGGATGCAGCCTCTACAAGAGTCTGTGGAAGATCAGTGGGACCAAGCGACAGGAGATTGGGAGGATCGAATCATCCTGTCTCAAGCAGCACTGACCTCAATACAGTGGTGGACTCGCCCTCGGAATGTCCTGCAGGGAGTCCCTTTTCAGCAACCTCTTCCTTCGCTGTCTGTGGTAACGGACGCATCTCTAGAAGGCTGGGGTGCTCACATGGGTCATCTTCAGATTCAGGGTCGCTGGTCGACCAACCTCCAGACATATCACATCAACATGCTGGAGCTTCGAGCAGTTCATCTGGCGCTCAAAGCGTTCCTTCCAGCAATAACAACGGACAAAATCCTGGTTCAGACAGACAACACTACAACTATGTTCTATCTGAACAAGCAGGGAGGAACTCGATCTCGCCCTCTGTCTCTGGAGGCCCAGACAATCTGGCACTGGCTTCTGGCTCGGGGACTGCCGGTTGTGGCAGTGCACCTCCCAGGCGAGCTAAACACAAAAGCAGATGCACTCAGCAGGCACTTCGAAGATCAGCCAGACTGGGTGCTAAACGACGAAGTAGTCGAAGAACTCTTCCGTTGCTGGGGTCGTCCAGACATAGACTTATTTGCAGACGACGAAAACGCCAAATGCCACGCCTTCGCGTCCAGGTTCCACCGGCCAGGGACGCAAGGGAACGCTCTCCTGCTGGAGTGGACAGGAATGTTCGCCTTTGCATTTCCTCCTCTGGCACTGATTCCGAAGGTGGTGGCCAAGCTCATCAGATCGAGCATGGACATGATCCTGATTGCTCCGGATTGGCCGCGACAATGGTGGTATCCAGATCTGTTACATCTGTCGCTGTGTCCACACAGACGCCTGCCGTGCAGGCCAGACCTGTTGAGCAAAATGAACGGGAGGATCCTGCATCCCAACCTCCCGTCGTTGAACCTGACTGCATGGCTCCTGAGGTCTTGCAATATGGACACTTGAATCTGCCTCCGGAATGTATGCATATTTTAAGAGAGGCAAAGAGACCTTCCACAAGGGCGTCTTATGCGTTCAAGTGGAAAAGATTTTTCATTTGGTGTAAGGACCATGGCTTTGATCCCACCAAAGGACAAGAAGAGGTAGTCCTTCCATACCTCCTTTACTTAGCTACATCAGGGTTGAAATACGCTTCTATTAGAGTTCATCTATCCGCCATAGTAGCGTACAGGAAATCATCTACACAAACATCGTTTTTTCAAGTCCCAGTGGTTAAGGATTTCTTTCAGGGGTTAAAGAAGGTCTATCCCCCTGTGAGAAATCCTTCTCCTCCCTGGGAGTTGAACCTGGTTCTCTCCAGGCTGATGTCTACACCTTTTGAGCCTATACACAAGGCCTCCTTGCAGCATCTCACTTGGAAGGCGGCCTTCTTGGTGGCAATAACCTCTGCTCGCAGGGTTAGCGAGATACAAGCACTCTGCACCAAGGAACTGTGTTTCACCACAACAGAGTAGTAATGAGGGCTCATCCATCTTTCCTTCCAAAGGTGGTCTCAGAATTTCATATAAATCAAACGATTACCCTTCCTTCGTTCTTTCCTAACCCATCGACCCCAGCTGAGAGGTCGTTGCACTCGTTAGATCTTAAACGGGTACTAAAGTTTTACCTAGAGAAGACGAAGGACACCAGAAAGACAGACCAACTCTTTGTCAATTATGGTCCAATGAGGACGGGGTTTGCAGCAAACAAAAGATCCATCTCCAGATGGATTGTCTCCTGTATCAGGCTAGCATACCAGCTGGCTGGCAAACCTTTGTTACAATCACCCAAAGCTCATTCCACTAGAGGAAAAGCAGCCACAATAGCGTTTTTACATGACATTCCTATGTCAGAAATATGCAAGGCTGCAACATGGAAATCAGTCCATACCTTTACAAGGCATTATTGCCTAGAGTCTGATTCCAGAGCGGAGTCTCAAGTAGGGCAAGCCTCCTTGAGAAACCTATTTGGGTAGAATAAGGCCTACCGTTTGGGCCTACGGATATGAATGTTATCTGTTGATTCCTTTGCCCGCAGGGATGAGGTGAGGCTCGCTACTCTATTCTAATGCTTATGACTATTGATGAGGATCCCCTGGAAGAGAAGGATTAGTTACTTACCTGTAATCCTAGTTCTCTTCCAGGGGTATCCTCATCAAAGTCATAAGCAACCCTCCCGCCTCCCCGGGCAAAGGACTTTGTTTATTAAGTAGGAGATGTTTTAACCTGTTATTACCATGGTTTGGTTTTCAGTCTCCGAAAAGAACAACTGACCTAACTGTAACCCCTGAGGCATGATGGGAAGCTAGGGGCAGAGGTGCCTTAAAGGCACAGCGTCAGTTTTAGTACATGCAGCTACAGGTTAGCTTTTCAGTCTTTTTAGACTGGGTATTTGCAATGCAGCCTGGGAGCTGTATATGCTTACAGTGTGTTATAAGAATTTCTACTGCTTTCTAAGCATTAAAACAGTTTCTAAACAAGCATTGGTGTTGTTTCTCATGTTTCTAATGCTAATACACATGTATGGTGGAAATTCTTCACAGCATATTCCAGCTCTACTGTTTTATTTGGCTGCAATTGCTTATTTTTATATATATATATTTATATATATATATGTATATATATATGTGGGGCACATATAATATATTGTTTCCGGGGTCCTGCGCATGGGCGGGAATATTCTAATGCTTATGACTTTGATGAGGATACCCCTGGAAGAGAACTAGGATTACAGGTAAGTAACTAATCCTTATGCACTCTTCTCTAACACATGGTTAAAAACAAAGAGTGTTATTAGGGCATTTTGGCTCTCAGTACATGTTGGTCAGATTGGCCAGATGTCCAACTGAGGCTACTCAAAAAAGTCACAAGCTCTCACCCATCAACATCGTTTGCATGGTTCATCATCGGTCTGCTCCTCCTTCCCCCTTCATGTGTTCAAAGGGCTCCAGGTTTTGTTGGAGATCTTGAATGGAATTCTTTTATCTGATTGAAATAAAATTACCTATAGATGAAGTGAGTTACTTTGCTGTTGTCGGTACTAACTGGATTGACAACGATGGTTTCTGAACCCTGTAGGTTTTAAGTCACTCAAGATACATAGATTCTATTGGAGTATGATAATGTCTGAGCTAGAATCCAGAAGTCCGCCTGGATTCCTGCAAGCGTGTGATCAGTAGATGAGTGGGAAGAAGGCAAAGAAAGTTGGGTCGGGGAAATGGGGCATCAGTAACGACTTGCTCTTCAGTGTTGTTTGGTCTTTGACGGTGGTGGTTGGTAAAATATTTTTATGAACTAAAGCAATTTCCTACCGTCTTCTTAGATAGGAGATTGTTGAATAGGGCTAGCTGTCCCTTAGAAATGCCTTTTGTATAATTGGAGACAGTTTGATGTGGAGACTGTGGGTTAGCATGTGCTTTGTGGATATCTGCACCAACTCTTATCGAGAGGATAGGAATGCAGATTTTAGGTTCAGATCCTTGCAGGGACACCAGACAGAAGGGCACTCTGAGAGAGTGAGTGATGGTAAAGTTGGCTACAAGCCTCATTGCTCCTGTGCCGCTGAGCAATAAGTGATGTTAAATTCCCTTCCACTCTTGGTTGCGTTGCATGGTAGGTAGGTAACTGACATTCATGCCATCTGCAAGGACACTGAGGGGTCATGTCCGCAGATTGGGAGCTTTATAGTTTAGCCTCCGGAGTCTATTCATGCATAGCCACTCGTTCTGTGCGGGGGCAGGGGGGCTATTGGCGAGGACTTCCTGTCCGTTGTTTCAATTTTTCACTCCTTATAAACCTGCTTGCCTGACCCCATGCCAGCACATATGTGCAGGGGACTTGTAGCTCTGCACTGTTCACTGGCTGTTTATTAGGCGTGATTGAGCCAGAAACAGAAACAATAAATGACACACTTTGGGGAAAGAATGGGAAAGACCGCCAGGGCTTGGCATGAACGATGCACTAAATGATTTGTCATTATAAAGTACTTTAGCACGCGCCCAGATTTATGCTGTTGCTGCGGAGAGATTACAACATGCTGCAGCGGGAAACAGATGGCAAACATTTGCTGAACCTCCCCAGCATTATGTTTGGCTCCGCAGCAAAATCTGTATTTACCTTCCAGTGCTTGGCTCTCCCTCTGCAGTGCGCGCGCGCTCTGCAGCTGATGGGATGAGGCTTCTTTGATTTAATTGATGCAATTATCAGACATTTTATCATAGCGAGGCCAGAACCCGCGCTGCTGCTGGCGATGCTCTTCATCGGCCTTCTGCAGGTGACCGGTCCCCTGCGATTGGGAACTTGTAAGTCCTCGAGTCTGCAGAGGTGGCAGCGAGGTAGCAGCCTCTTCCGTGCAGTTTCTCTCAGGTGTCTTGCTTTACGTGTGTAAGGTTAGGTAATGTTTTGTAAAGTTATGTTAAACTGTGCCAAGCTATGCTATGTGATGTTGGAGGGATCTGCAAAGCGTTCAATCTACCACCATTTGTATCACCTTGCAGTCAGTTTCACAAAGCTATCCACTGGTCATCGCTAAGTGTCTTACAGAATAAACTTACTAGCCATTAACAGGCGGAGTCCAAGCCTAGATTTACTCAAAATCCAGATTTTGTGCAACTGGAAGGAGGACTTGCAACCCTTGTCTCGGTGAAGGCTGTTTCCTCAAGAGGTGGGGATGATCATGTCAATACTGAAATACAACAAAACACAACGGTAGGGGAGGACCTAGGGGAAGTTTAAAGACCAAGCTCTGGGTAC
Source organism: Lissotriton vulgaris (assembly GCF_964263255.1). Taxonomy (NCBI): domain Eukaryota; kingdom Metazoa; phylum Chordata; class Amphibia; order Caudata; family Salamandridae; genus Lissotriton; species Lissotriton vulgaris. The sequence goes on from NC_141687.1 coordinate 1,862,828,378, forward strand.
TATCCCCAGAAGAACTAATAAACAACAAAGGTACCAGAGGGTCTTGAAATGAAAATGCCCATAAGTAAAGAAAGACTAACCAAGAAACCACAATTTCACACAGATAGTGTCACAGAGAGCTCTCTAAGGATGAGGAAAAATACCCATCAGTCACCACTCGGATCCGCCCTTCATCATTTGGGATTTTATCCGTACCACCCGTCAGAGGTTGTTAATGCTCTACTGGGAGGTCAACCCGGTGGTAGGGGGTGCCCTCCAACAGTGTTAGAGACGACAGTGTGGAATACCACTAGATGTTAGTAAGTGGCCAAAAAAGTGGGACTGGGGTGTGCAGTGCCAAAAAAAAGTGGGAAAAAAAGGAAACCAAGAAAAAGTGTGTTTAAAATTGGTTTTGAAAAAGCACTTAACAAAAGTTTATTCCAAGTGTGCTTGCCATACCAATGTTAAAAACGGTGTAACCTTAAGCTGACTATTTATGAAGACAGCCTATGGTAAGTGTGATCATGTGGTCGACTAGTTTCAGCAATAAAGGGACTATTACGTCCTTGCTTTCATCAGGACCAATTTACAATAAAACTACTGCACCAACATAAAAATGTGAGACAAAACATCTAACACCCATGAAAACATAAACAAGTATACACAGTCACCTGAATGCTTTGGGTGCCCTTACAGTCTGTGCACGTCACTATAGAGAGAGAAAAAAGTGGGGAGGTGTAGCTATCAATAACAAATGGGCCAAACAGTAAGACCATTAATTATGGTTCAAACTAAATGTAGTTTTTTGAAAAAGGCACTTTCTAGGCAAAAATCAATGGGAACCCATATGGAAAGAAATTTCTCATACCGAATGTCATAATGCTCTTACCTAAATCTGTAAGGCAGGCTGGCCTCACCCCACCTGGCAGAGGCTCAGGGAGAAATGAAGCACCGCTCTAAAAGACATGTAAAACACATGTCAAAACATAGAATGCACAAGACAGAGACAGACTTCTCCCTCAAATCACAACCGAGAGACCACAGTCTTATTTAGCCATCAAAGGTGGTATTCTTTACTGAATGAAGGCTCCGTCTGTCTAAGCCCCCAGCAGAAGAAAACAAAAACGAAGAGATGTGGCAAAGTGCAAGGGCTCCTCTCACCTATCCGTCGGTACTCCTGGCCGGCGTCCTGGCCGTCTGGGGAGGTACCGACGGTTGGCATCGGACCGTGTTATAAACCCTGCTCTAATTGGTTAAGCCTCCACGTGAGGCGAGCACTTACGCCTCTGAATAGTAATCAATGCAGCCGGGGCAACACACCCACTCGTTAAAATGCCAAACAGCGCTCGCGCGTACTCAATGTCAACACCGAAAGGCAGGCGGGGGGCTGTTTACAAGCCGCGCTGCTATTGGGTGCGCGATCGCGTTGTGCGTTTAAACGCGTCTCCTGATTGGACGCGTAGTCACGTGGGGCCCCGAGCCGTGTCCCATGATAGGACAAAAAGGCTGCAATAGGAATGCTGGGTCTGGTGTAGGTTGTCAGGGAGATGGGGGTAAACAAAAAGCGATAACAGGTCCTGCAAGTACACGGACCGATGAAAATGGTGATAGAAAAACTGCGTTTTGGAGTACATAGCGCTGGCAAGCTACAGGAAAGTACAAAAAGACTCTCACCTCACAAGGAATAAAGTTTGCACTCATAGATTCAGGGCAGGGAAGTGTAATATACCATGAGGGGAGTAAAACTCCCTGAGTGTCAGTGTGTAGGTATAGCAGATAGAAAGCAGGGGTTCCCTATTCAAATACAGTACGTTAGTGACCAAATCTCGGGAAAACCTGGATGACTGTCTCCCTCTTACTAGAGAAAAACTAACTGCCCACTGCTGAAGATGTGGCTACAGGGATGAATCAGGAAACTGAAATAAGGCGATAGTATTACCGATGGGACCAATCACAATGAGGACCACGGAATTTCATCGTTCAAGCCCTCTTTGTGGGTTTTCAATTTGAGTACCCATCTTTGTTCCTTTCTCAATAAGAAGCTGGCCACATCTGTAGTATGGGTTGGTATAAAAGGTTTCTCAAGGACAGTCCACTGAAATTCGGTGGCTAGGTGTTGGGCCTCCAGGAAGTGAGAAGTGAGTTTAGTGGCTTGTCTCGCACACCGGATCGTGCTCTTATGCTCAGATATACGTATGCGGACCTTGCGGGTTGTCATGCCCACATACTTGTAACCACAGGGGCAAGTGATCAAATAGATGACGTGGTCACTATTGCAATTAGTGAATTTTAATTGCTTCCATGGTCTGGTAGTCCCTATGTCAATTTCCAGTGTCTTCTTTGTCTGGGCGCAGACCTGGCAGTTGCCACAGGGGTGATGTCCTTGGACAGGTGGAAGATCCCATAATGTGCCCACAGCTCTGGGCGTCTCGTCGCGTGGCCTGGTGTGCACAAGTCTGTCCCTCAGATTTGGGCCCCTCTTGAAGGAGACCATGGGGCGAGGAAGGTTAAGATGCCCGGAGTTCAGGATCGGCCAGTGTTTCTTGACCGCACTCTGAATGCGGTTTGAGAGGCTGCCAAAAGTATGGACAAAGGTGAGTCGGTCTAGCTCCGGCTTGGGAGGTTTTGGTTCTAATAAGGCTTCCCGATTATTGTTCATAGCCCGTTTCATGGACTTTTTCACAAGTTTGGGAGGATATTTCCTGGCTACTAGTTGTCTACTCAGATCGGTAGAGTGTTTGTTGAAAGTTGTCCTAGTAGAACAGTTCCTCTGTACCCGTAGAAATTGGCTAAAAGGGAGGCCCTGAATCTATGAGTGCAAACTTTATTCCTTGTGAGGTGAGAGTCTTTTTGTACTTTCCTGTAGCTTGCCAGCGCTATGTACTCCAAAACGCAGTTTTTCTATCACCATTTTCATCGGTCCGTGTACTTGCAGGACCTGTTATCGCTTTTTGTTTACCCCCATCTCCCTGACAACCTACACCAGACCCAGCATTCCTATTGCAGCCTTTTTGTCCTATCATGGGACACGGCTCGGGGCCCCACGTGACTACGCGTCCAATCAGGAGACGCGTTTAAACGCACAACGCGATCGTGCACCCAATAGCAGCGCGGCTTGTAAACAGCCCCCCGCCTGCCTTTCGGTGTTGACATTGAGTACGCGCGAGCGCTGTTTGGCATTTTAACGAGTGGGTGTGTTGCCCCGGCTGCATTGATTACTATTCAGAGGCGTAAGTGCTCGCCTCACGTGGAGGCTTAACCAATTAGAGCAGGGTTTATAACACGGTCCGAAGCCAACCGTCGGTACCTCCCCAGACGGCCAGGACGCCGGCCAGGAGTACCGACGGATAGGTGAGAGGAGCCCTTGCACTTTGCCACATCTCTTCGTTTTTGTTTTCTTCTGCTGGGGGCTTAGACAGACGGAGCCTTCATTCAGTAAAGAATACCACCTTTGATGGCTAAATAAGACTGTGGTCTCTCGGTTGTGATTTGAGGGAGAAGTCTGTCTCTGTCTTGTGCATTCTATGTTTTGACATGTGTTTTACATGTCTTTTAGAGCGGTGCTTCATTTCTCCCTGAGCCTCTGCCAGGTGGGGTGAGGCCAGCCTGCCTTACAGATTTAGGTAAGAGCATTATGACATTTGGTATGAGAAATTTCTTTCCATATGGGTTCCCATTGATTTTTGCCTAGAAAGTGCCTTTTTCAAAAAATTACATTTAGTTTGAACCATAATTATTGGTCTTACTGTTTGGCCCATTTGTTATTGATAGCTACACCTCCCCACTTTTTTCTCTCTCTATAGTGACGTGCACAGACTGTAAGGGCACCCAAAGCATTCAGGTGACTGTGTACACTTGTTTATGTTTTCATGGGTGTTAGATGTTTTGTCTCACATTTTTATGTTGGTGCAGTAGTTTTATTGTAAATTGGTCCTGATGAAAGCAAGGACGTAATAGTCCCTTTATTGCTGAAACTAGTCGACCACATGATCACACTTACCATAGGCTGTCTTCATAAATAGTCAGCTTAAGGTTACACCGTTTTTAACATTGGTATGGCAAGCACACTTGGAATAAACTTTTGTTAAGTGCTTTTTCAAAACCAATTTTAAACACACTTTTTCTTGGTTTCCTTTTTTTCCCACTTTTTTTTGGCACTGCACACCCCAGTCCCACTTTTTTGGCCACTTACTAACATCTAGTGGTATTCCACACTGTCGTCTCTAACACTGTTGGAGGGCACCCCCTACCACCGGGTTGACCTCCCAGTAGAGCATTAACAACCTCTGACGGGTGGTACGGATAAAATCCCAAATGATGAAGGGCGGATCCGAGTGGTGACTGATGGGTATTTTTCCTCATCCTTAGAGAGCTCTCTGTGACACTATCTGTGTGAAATTGTGGTTTCTTGGTTAGTCTTTCTTTACTTATGGGCATTTTCATTTCAAGACCCTCTGGTACCTTTGTTGTTTATTAATACTGAAATACAGACAAAGCGCGGGGGTAGAGGGATCAGGAGGCAGAATGGCACCGTTTGCTGGCGTTAGCTTGTGTCTCCCTCCCGCATATGGCTATGAGCATAGGAAGGGTTCAGTATGCGTCACCTTTGAGGATTGAGGGAGTCTCATGACTCAGTGTGGGGATGGGGGAGTAGACAGGTAGATCATTTCTATGCATTAGAGAGTGTGGAGCTGACGCACGCCGAGAGGGACAAACGTCACTAAACAAGTCAAGAACTGATTCAGAGACCATTTATGGCAGTGGAATGCTTGAAAAATAGGTTCACAGGGAGAAAGGGCTACAGAGAGCCCGCGGACCTGCACAGCGAGCACCAGCCTGTGCAGGGTGCAAGAGCAAGTCACATCAAGCTGATAGCTGTGGAAGACATGGCCAGAGTTCTACTACTAATATGTGGTTTGGATTTAGGGGATAAAGGTAGGCATGGGGTTATAGAAGGCATGCGCATCATATGCCTCATAGACCAGCACTAAACAAGCACAGGGTGGGGAATTTCGCTAAGATAAGGAGCCTTGTAAGGACTGTGGCCACTGCAAGGACAAAAGGGTGATTTTCTGGGATTTTCTTGAGAATGAGGCTAAAGGAGTCTGCAGCAAAGAGTACATTGCATGCCCTACTGATGAGAAGCATGGAGGCTTGTGACAGAGTCTTGGTTGCATCAAAGGGCATGGAAATCACATTGGAGGGCATAATGAGGAATCCACTGTTGTAGCAGTTTAGAAGAAAATTAGCTGAGATTTTAGAAGGATTCAGACTGGAAGAACAGGGCAGGCGGCCTGACTGATAGGAAGAGACCAGTGAAAACATGTCCCTGTGGAAGGCATAGAGGGTAAGAAGAGAGGAAAATTCTGCGAACGCAAGTCTAGTTGACACGAAAGGGCATGGGCCGCGGGGGATATAATGGATTGTGGCTGCAGCCATTAATGACTCAAGGGACTCCACTTGTGACAAAAAAGCCAAGTGGGTTGAAGAACCGGGTTTCAGAACCCAGCGGCGCCAGGGAAAACGCCCGATGTCTTCGAGTTCCCCTGTCTTGGCAAACAGAGACACGGGACACTTCTAGGTGACGTCAAAGACCAAGTTTATTGGCTGCAACCAGGAACAGAGGTCTACGAAGCACAACACGGGTGGTTCGCTAGAGACTGCACAATTTAGTATTGCGAGATATCGTCTTTTATGCCAAAAATCACATTCCTGACTAGCATCAATTATTTACAAACGGACCAATCACACGGTGACATTTCAAACGTATCGCATAACGACAAACCCACTTTCAGTTGTCCAGCCCACCAGAAATGACAAAGCAAAATCCAACATTCTTGCTCGGACAGGCCGGACGAACCCATAATAAAAGGACCTCAACCCAAACCATAATTAAGCCATAAAAAGGAAGGAACAGAAACAGATGAGAAGCAAGATAGAAGGGTGTGTGCATGTACCATAAACTCAGCAATGTCCTGCTCTTTGATCTCTATCTGACCAGCTGCCTAACAATGAACTGGCTCAACAAGGTCAGCTTCGGGCAAGGGAGTCAGTTCGTTCAGGTCACACAGAAGTCAGCTAAAGGGGTACGTGTCCAAAAGACTCGTTCGGCCGTAGTCATCGGCCTATGCGAGGACAACCACAAAATGGCTGCCGTACACAAAATGGAACCCGAAGGTTCGAACGAAATCCCTGAATATGTAGTGTTTCGATAGATCGATTATGACAAAAACACTCGTACATACCGCACTCGTCATTTGCGGTCCGCTGATACCAAAATTGTCTAGATACGATGACCTTTCTTGAACGGGTTCAGAATCACGGAACCTCAGCCCTCCTTTTGCCCTTACATAGGCAACAAACCCAAACTCATGTCAGTCTGAATCCAGGTCTATATTCATCAGATCATCAAGATGTTGCTGTAGCATCATCCTAGTACTTAGCAACTCTCTCTGGACAGGTCTCCTTGCACACGAAGTAGCACAAAGGCCACATATAGCAGGAGCACACTGCACACAGAGACAGAACAGGAAAAGGATAGCTAAGATCATCCCAATGACCATCAGAATCTTCCATCCCCACGTGGATAACAATCCCCAAAACCATCCCATTAACGACCAATCTCCTTCGTCCACATGTACAGACTCGGAGATCTTATGTAGCTTGGAAATGGCTTGGAAAACTGTTGGAGCGTTGTCTGGAATGAAAATGCAGCAGCTCGATTGAATCAATTTACATACCCCTCCTCTATTTGCAAGTATGACATCTAACGCAACTCTGTTCTGAAGAGTCATAAGACGATCCGACTGGAGCTCAGCAGTCAAGTTACTAAGGGCACCGGCAGTTTCGACTATGGTGGACTCAACCACTCTCGTCAACTGTCGAATGTTCCTGCTGTTAGCCATAGGTCCCCAAAACGGCAGAAAACCCTTCAGAAAATCTCCTAATTCTTGTCCTGCAGTATCTTCCTTGCTGAAGACACCTCTAGCAACTCTCGTCTTTTGATAATCTGCTGCAGCTGTATACGTGGGAGACAACAGGAACGAGACAAAACATGTGCCAGAAAAATCAGGGGGCAACCATGTATACGCTCTATCGTAACAGATGAAATAGGTACCCTTAGCTGCTAGAAATGATTGGGAAGTCTGGGACGCAAAAACATACGTCTCAGTGCAAACACTCTTCCCTAACTGAGCTCTCGGATTCTTGCCATTACCTTGCAGACAATAATGACCCTTATGGGGCACTATCCAAATCGGAGGGGATCTTTTCGCTCGCTGGTTAACACTCAGACTAACTCCATATCCAGTCACGTTCCATCCAATGTATGCTTGTGTCTCATCTCTCGGGATAGTCTCATAGGAACTAATTCCTCTAATCATGTCGACTATACCCTTGACTAGAGCACTAGTCTTTGGACTATCTTTTATCGAACGTAGGGGGTAGACTTCACGAGCATAGATGAACATTGTTCTGTATGCCCAAACAGAACCATTATAGCTAAAAGGCAAAACCAGGTAAGGAATACCTTTATCGGTAGTATGGGGCATAAGGCCACACACCCAACAATTAGTCGTATTCACTACTAGCTGGTGTTGGTGCAGAAGCTGAACAAAAGAATTATTAGCAAATTCCATTCTTCTAACAGATTCATGTTCGGGCAGAGGGTAAAAAGAATGTGAAGAAACAGTAGGAGGAGGCATAGGTTGTGTAGTGGGCATGAACGTCACTTGAAAAGAGAATGTCACATATCCAATTAAAAACATCATTAAGCTAAACAGCATAAACAAACACAATATTAAAAAACGTTTTCTACTCATTATAGTACAGATTTTGCTTTTGAAGCTCATTCTTTCAACAGGTCTCTCCATCTCGAAAAACTCCATCCTCTAATCGTGCTGTTCGCGGCGGTAGGGTGTTCCGCGCTAGGGAATGCATCTGTCAGTCCTGGGAACTCCCTTAGACCAACCAGAACCGTCGACCTAACGTCTTCGGCTTGCACTCCAAAGACTTGACACCGCGACCTTACAGCTGAACCCGGATGGTGGTTCGAAAAACAAAAATCAAAACAGTTCCTCGGAGGAGAGCTTAACCTTAAAAATCAGCAAAGAAAGGAATTTATTATTTTATTTGTCCCACAACTCTTGGTCGTAAATTATAACGCTCTTTGCCAGGCAATGTCTGTTCTCAAAACAAAAGCTCAGGTTCAGAAATGTCCAAACGATTTGACGGAGGCACAGCTTCTTGCAGAAGATCGTCGCTTTCTCGTTCAGTGTTCGTTCCAATCAAACGGGCATCGCTAAAAGGCAGAAGACGAGGCACGGTTTCAGTCTCAGAGTCAGGAAGTCCTTTCTGGACCCACTGGTCGTACGGCAGAGGCAAAGGGGCCCTCTTACAATGTACGCCGTGGATCCAGTTCTTTTTACCGTGCACTCGCACTGCAGACCATGTAGATAAAAGCACCAAGTAAGGACCAGTCCAGTGGGGCTGCTCGTTCTTAGTCCGCTGGAAATTCTTCACGAAGATCCACATTCCAGGTTCGATAGCATGTCCTGGATCTTCAGATGCTTGTGGCAAGGTATCATGAACCTGTTGATGCAAAACACGGAATTTAGCCATCAATTCATAAAGGTAATCAAGCAACACAGGGTGCTCTATCTCACTGAATTTTGTCGGCCGCGGCACTCCCCATATATTTGCTGGGCGACCAAACACGACCTCGTACGGACTAAGTCCCATTCGTGAATGCACAGTCATTCTTGTGGACAGGAGTGCTAACGGCAAGGCATCAGGCCATTCAAGACCAGAGCTCGCCTGAATTTTGGCCAGCTTTAGCTTAAGGGTGCCATTATAGCATTCGACTAAACCAGCTGATTGGGGGTGATTTGCAGCGTGGAATTTTTGGCGGATTCCTAACCCATCACACACTCTCTTCATCACTTGACCCACAAATTCACTCCCATTGTCACTCCAGACCATTCTCGGCAATCCATACCTAGGGAAAAATTCCTTAATAAGGGCTTTAGCTGTGGACAAGGCAGTGTTATCTTTCAAAGGGTATGCTTCCACCCATCTCGAAAAAGAGCAAACAACCACGAGCACGTACTTCAGGTTGTTGCACCTCTCCCATGTGGATGAAATCTAGCTGCAAAGCCTTGAACGGATATGTTGGAGGAGCAAAATGACCAGCTGGAGTTGGAGTTCCCTTACCAGGATTGTACATCAAACACACCATACAATTCTTAACTAAGTTCTCTGCACACTTAGGAATTCCAGCATTCTGCCATACTGGAGCTAACAACTTACAAATCCCTTTCACACTAATATGAGCCATTCCATGCGCCATCGTAACCATGGGAAGTACATACGCATCGGGTAACAACCATAGCTGATGCTCTGACAGCTCAATCCAACAACCATTCAAATCCAATGTACCCTTACTTTCTCTCCATTCATTCAACTCTTTCTCTGTAGCTTCAGCTTGGACGGATTTCACGCTCTCAATCGTATCTTCACACATACTTCTATCCGGGACCCATCTCGCCGGACCCGCAACATACATTCGACTCATCATATCTCTCGCAGTTTCTTTCATGACTTCATCTGCAAACGCATTACAATGACCAACATTATCAGTAACTTTCTTATGCGCACTGCATTTCACGATCGCAACTTGCAACGGCAAAGTAAGTGACTCAAGGAGTTCATTCACCAACTGATCATGCTGAATCTTAGTTCCATGCGAAGTCAGGAACCCACGCTCTTTCCACAAACGTCCAAAACTATGAGCCACACCAAACGCGTACTGGCTATCGGTATACACAGTCACTCGTTTCCCTTTCGACAACACACACGCTCTTGTCAATGCAATCAACTCTTATGCTTGTGCTGAATTATGTGGGATACATGCAGCTTCAACAATCGTATGCAAAGTCGTAACAGCATATGCCACAGTCGTATCACCATTCGGACGCTTAAAGCAAGAACCATCAACCCATAAAGTACCATCACACTCTGCAAGAGGAGTGTCCCTAAGATCTATTCTCCCTTTCGTTTCTTCCTCTGTCCTAAGGAAGCAATCATGCTGTTCAGTAACATCTGTCTCAACTGAAATCGGCAACAACGTAGCTGGATTCAACGTGTTGCATCTCTTTACATGCACATGACTCGCTAAGAGTGTCAATTCATAACCTGACAACCGAGCACTAGTTAAGTGCTGTGTCTTGGTGCGATTCAAGAAGGTATCCACTGCATGTGGAACCATCACCACCCATGTATTATCCATCACCAAACCAGCAAACTGTCGAATAGAGACAGCCGCAGCCGCTGTAGCTCTCAAACAACTCGGCAACGCTCTAGCTACCGGATCCAAAGTCAACGAAAAATACGCACATGGACGTTGCTTATCGCCAAACTGTTGAGTCAAAACTGACAATGCACATCCCTCTCTCTCGTGGACATAGAGTGTTAAAGGCTTACTGTAGTCGGGAGTACCCAACACAGGAGCCGAACACAACGCATCACGTAATTCTGAAAAGCTCTTCTGACATTCGTTAGTCCAAGGAATAGGATTCGGGGTATCCTTAACAGTAAGAGCTATCAAAGGCTTCGCAAGCAAAGAAAAATTAGGGATCCACTGTCTATAGTACGATATAATACCCAGAAAAGCACGCACTTCTCTCTGTGTCGTAGGCACACTCATTTTCGCAATTGCTTGAATTCTTTCTGGGGTCAATCTTCTTCCCTCCTTCGATAAGAGGTGACCTAAGTAGGTAACCTCTTGTCGACAATATTGCAACTTCGAAAGAGACACCTTATGATGGAAGTCAGACAAATGACGCAACAACGACAAAGTAGCCTCTTTACAAATCTCTTCATTGTCAGCCGCAACTAATAGATCGTCAACATACTGAATAAGGGCAGCACCATCAGGTAAAACAATCGAATCAAGTTGTGTTTTCAAAGCCTGACTATAGATCGATGGACTCTCACAATAGCTTTGAGGAGCGCGCTTAAACCGGAAACTTCGGCCTCCTAAAGAGAAGCCAGAAATATCTCTACTTTCCACGGCAATCGGGATGCTGAAGAAAGCATTCTTCAAGTCAATCACCGAAAACCACGTGGCTGAAGCCGGAATCAAAGTCAATAAAGCGGTGATATCTGGAACAACAGGAAATTGCGGAACTACGATCTTATTCACCTTGCGAAGATCGATCCCAAACCTATATACAGGAGGCTGTGAAGAATCAGTTCTTTTCAGAACAGGCAAAACTGGACTATTGCACACGTTACCTCTCGTCTCTTCAATCAGTCCGTTCTCAATCAGATCATAGATAATCGCCATAAGTGCTCTTTCACCATCACTAGAAATTCGATATTGGGGAATACGTGGCAATCTAGCATTTGCTTTCAGTGTCACAACGTATGGCGGGGTCTCCAAAAGACCCACATCATTCGGACCAGTAGCCCAAAGAGAATCAGGGAGAGAAGACAATTCAGCTGGAAGTTTATCTTTAGATAAATACATCGGAGAGATCACTCTCTTACCTAATGTAAGCTGTACTCCTGAAGGAGAACAATGTAGCGCCGCGTATAATCTTTTCAACAAGTCTAATCCTAACAAGTTCTCACCACAACCTGTCGTCAGAATAAGGGGTGCTTCGAATTCACAAGGTCCAACAGAAATAGACAACGGACTAGAAATCGGATTAGTAACCGGGGCGCCAGAAAAACCTACTGAAACATTCGTTAAGCCAGACAAAGGTGCGCCAGGGACTTTAGAGTGCATGATAGAACTCTTCGCAGCACCAGTATCCAACAGAAAAAGCTCTGACACACCTGATGCAATCACTTTAACATAAGGTGCACTCTGATCTACTGAAACTGAAACAACTCTCTCTCTTTGTCTATGGCTGTCCTAGCAATCATTACCGTCCACATTCTCACCATCGACGTAGTAATAGTCCGCATAGTACTGAGCTGTCCTACCAGACGCACCATTCTGCTGATCAAAGCTATTCATAGAATTCTGTGGAGGCAAGGAACGTGCATTCTGAGGAAACACACCACGTCCTCTACCTCTAGGAGCTTGCTGAACACCTCGACCTCTCACACCAGGAGCACCATTCGTGCGCTGTAACATAACCAGACAACTATTCTTGAAATGACCCTCTTCTTTACAATACGCACACTGATTAGGGCCTACAGGAAAACGCTGTTGAGAAGACTCAAACCTTTGCGAGTTTCTCTGATATTGCTGAGGTTGCTGATAATCGCGCTGATTATTACGAGGCGGATACGCTTGCTGTAAAAGAACCTTCGTCTTTAATTCTTTAGTCTTCTTGTCGGCTCTATCCTTCTCACCCTTATCTCTATTCTCGTAGTACTGTGCAGTAGCGAAAATCTGCGCTGACGAAGAAACAGCCCAAGCACTCTCAGAATCCTTCAAATTATTGCACAACTCTGGAAGCAAATTATGCACAAACTTGTCAACGAACAACCGTTGACCACCTTCCGTACTCGTGTCCTGACCACTATGGTCGACAAACGTCTTTTCGAACCTAGTGAAAAAGTCGGACACGCTTTCGTCTTTCTTCTGCTTACATGCAGACAACTTGTCCCAATTAACACTCACGGCAGGCATTAAAGTCTTCATGTAAGTAACAATCCTACCAGGGAGTTCTGCAACTAAATCCTCTAGTTTAGCACCACCAACTTGGCTAGCATCTGCGGCACCAATATTAGCCAGTGTATCACCTAACTTCTGCGCATGATCCGTTTGACGAATCATTCCCCATATAGGCTGTGGAACAACATTCCCAAACAACATGTCTATGTCGGCTAAATTCAAAATACATGAATCCGCAGTCTGTGATAATTCCTTACAGTACCCTGCAGGATTTTTACGTGGATCAGGCAAAGACTGCTTAAGGGCCAAAACTTCAACTCGCTTCCATGGAACATGTACCCAAACACGCTGAAAATGCGGCGGAATAGGTGGATTAGCGGCTACATCTCCTGCTCTCCAAACTGGAGGAACCTCTCTCATCGGATATTGCCACGCCTTTCTCCTAACTGAAGAATCAGGCTCAAACAACGGCCTAGAAGGAGTCTCACTCCTAAACGACAACAATGTTGCAACTGCTTTCTCTACATCAATACCCACTATATCTCCCTTCGCAAACTCAGACTGTAGACGGAACAACTCAGGCGGAGCTCGTCCCAATTCACCATCTTCCCATTCTTTACGAAGGAAAGCACACATTGTCCCAAAAACATATCTCTGCATCGGTGCTTCCCATTGACGGAAAACATCCATAACACACTCAAAACTATACTGCAAAGGATAAGTAACCCATTTACGCGCTAAATGATCCAAAACTGAACGCTAATCTGGACCAGGCAATTGAATACGCAATTGTTTACGCTCCGCAACAGGGGTCATACCTAATGACCCAAAAAGAGGAGAAAAGAGACCAGCAACAGTATCAGTCATTCTCTGTCGAACAGAAGGAGAAGTTGACAGAAGAACAGGAGACAAAGCAGAATGAGAGGAAACCAAGGTCGGAACAGTAGCAGAAGGAGCAGACAATACAGGCGTAGGAGTTGGAGACGAAGCAGGTAGAAAAATCGGCGGCCCTTGAGAAGGCTGCGCCAAAGGAGTAGGAGCCAACGGAAGAGGAGCTGGCTGTTGTAGAACCACAGGAGGCAAAGCAACCGGAGGTTGCGCAACTAAAGGTGGCGGAGGTGCTGTAGCACTCTGCACATAAGGGGGTGGCGAACTCAACAAATGTGCCATCAAAGGATCTTTCTCAAGGTCTTTCTTTTCATCTTGTTGTTGAGGTGGCCAAGCTGGATAGCACTTATCTATCGCCATTTTACGTTGCCTAAGCAACTGCTCACTCTCTTGTTCTTCTTCGTTATCCCTAAACTGTATAGCAGCTTGCACCATCGAAACACCTCGTTCTTTTTTATTTTTCTTCGCTAACTTAATTTCTTTCTGTTTGGCTTCCTTTCGCCAAAGGCGGAAAGAGTCAAACATCGCCGGCCGGGCTTTCTTCTTGAACAGTTTGACTTCTAGATTGTCTAAAATCTCCATTTCATAACTACCATATTGGGGCCACTTTAGGACACCATCCTTCCTAGTTTATCTAATCCATACTTCATTATACGTGATAGGGCCCACACCATGTTTTAAATAGAGCTCATAGGTCGGAGTTCCAATCCCTATTACATCCGCAACAAAATATCTTTCCAAGTCTGCTAAGACCAGGCATCTTCGCTCACTAGTCTAGCTTCAAACTTCAAGGGAATATCAAAGACGATAGCCTCGCGAATACACGAGTCCCTCGGCTTTGGGGCTTGCAAGTCCCAAATCAAAGATCCCAAGGGGATACCAAAAACAAAACTAAGGACTGGGAGACGCTCCACTCATACTTAACTGAAATATCGATGACGTCGCCAGAAGACCCGTCTATTGTCTTGCTCTACAAATCATCAAAAGGCTTCAAGACAGGGCGCCAGTCAGGGCAGCAGTCCTTCGTAGCCTTCGGAAAGCGGGGAACCTCGCAGCAAAGACTTTCGGACCACAACGACATACAGGGGTCGATGAAGTGGCAGGCCTTCCTCCAGAATTTTCACACGAAGCTCCTCACGATCTTCAGGCTTGGACTGGTACCGCTGAAGTCACCCCACGTTGGGCGCCAACTGAAGAACCGGGTTTTAGAACCCAGCGGCGCCAGGGAAAACGCCCGATGTCTTCAACTTCCCCTGTCTTGGCAAACAGAGACACGGGACACTTCTAGGTGACGTCAAAGACCAAGTTTATTGGCTGCAACCAGGAACAGAGGTCTACGAAGCATAACACGGGTGGTTTGCTAGAGACTGCACAATTTAGTATTGCGAGACATCGTCTTTTATGCCAAAAACCACATTCCTGACTAGCATCAATTATTTACAAACGGACCAATCACACGGTGACATTTCAAATGTATCGCATAACGACAAACCCACTTTCAGTTGTCCCACCCACCAGAAATGGCAAAGCAAAATCCAACATTCTTGCTCGGACAGGCCGGACGAACCCATAATAAAAGGACCTCAACCCAAACCATAATTAAGCCATAAAATGGAAGGAACAGAAACAGATGAGAAGCAAGATAGAAGGGTGTGTGCATGCACCATAAACTCAGCAATATCCTGCTCTTTGATCTCTATCTGACCAGCTGCCTAACAAGGAACTGGCTCAACAAGGTCAGCTTCGGGCAAGGGAGTCAGTTCGTTCAGGTCACAGAGAAGTCAGCTAAAGGTGTACGTTTCCCAAAGACTCGTTCGGTCGTAGTCATCGGCCTATGTGAGGGCAACCACAAAATGGCTGCCGTACACAAAATGGAACCCGAAGGTTCGAATGAAATCCCTGAATATGTAGTGTTTCGATAGATCGATTATGACGAAAACACTCGTACATACCTTTCTCGTCATTTGCGGTACGCTGATACCAAAATCGCCTAGATACGACGATCTTTATTGAACGGGTTCAGAATCACGGAACCTCAGGGTAAGGAGGCCACATGAAGGAAAAGAGACTTCCAACTGTCAGTATTGTTGTCATAGATTTGGGAAATTGATGGCAAGCTGTACATTGCGTACGTGCGGTACTGTGAACACTGAGAGTGTGCTTGACTGGAGACAGGAATCCATTGTGGAACTCCTGTGTGCGACTGGCCAAGAAGATGCAGGTCAAACCTTACCCCTTCCAGAAGGGGTATGAACTGAAACCCACCCCTAAATATTATTATGATTATATTTCAAGAGGCAAGAGCCCTCACCCACCTAGGTTGAATGCATGATCATTGGGCTCTGTCCAAGCTAGAGGGGTGGTGCAATATGCAGCGCATCCCTCTTGCGGGAGCCCTTTGATGGAGGTCTATTATATGCCTAGTGTGAGTGCAGTGAAGAAGATAGTGGGTGTCATGTGACTATGTTAAATATGTCCGTAGAAGACACAGAACTTTCTCTTTAATAAATTGTATAATGTTCTATGATAAGATTAAAAAAAGGGGACCAACTAAATACTAGTTGTAGTTTGATTCAATACAAATGGTCTACATGTTTCAGACACATCTGCCCAACAGTCTAGGTGAGGGCAAATGGTATTAATTACCCCGAAAAATTAAAACATACAGCTAAGGATTCACTACACCCAAAGAGAATCCAACAAGTGTGTGGAATACACGAGATCTCGTAGTTTTGTGCCCCTCCCGTGACCCTCTGAGGCACCCATAGGATGCGAGAACGCAGCACCCATCTGGTTCACTAACTGTTCAGTCATGGTGTGCTTGCGGTCAACACCTGCCCCTGATTCGCTCTTCCAAAGGTCATACTGACAGTGCAGATTAGCTTTGGTGAAGTTGTGTGGATTAGGTATGATGATGAGCTCCAGACTCGAATGCCTGAAGACCAGCGAGTGGTATAGTGCACTCTGGAAAAACTGCCTGTGATTGTGGCAGTAGTGCCCATGAGTGCTCTGCCTACAGCTCACACCACCAATGGTCTGCAACTGCGGTATGGTCCGTTTCTCAGGTACTCTACCCAGAGAGGGGCATGGTTACGGAAAAACCACCAAGGGCTTGATTGCAAGTTGCACAGTAGTTGCAGGTTGAAAACTCTTCACCCTTAAACACCGGTACCACCTCTAGGTAGCAGACACCCCACAGTACCGTGCAATTTCAAGTTAATCCCAATGGAATGGAAAACAACCATGCTGACCTTGTTTGGTGAAATTGAGCACGTATTCCCTTTTCCGTGTGGATTAACATCCCATTTTCCACCTCCTTCAGGCTAGTCATGATCTGGTGGACCGATATCTCATCAGAGTTTCACTCTTCTCAACCCTGCAGGAGGGCAGGAAGAAAAAGAACTTGTTGGTCTTTTAGTAAGTCGGCCAGCTGTAGGTCACCATGCAAGTTTGAGTACAAGTGCTGCCGATGCAGAGGCCAGTACCCACTGCTGAAAGGAGGGATAAGTGCTGAGAGGGGACACTGTGGGAAATGGAAATTGAATTCAAGTACAGGTATCGGGCATGGGTTACAGTAGAAACCAGGCAGGTGATTAAATGTTAGGTTTTTAGGAGATTTCACATCTGGGGAAGGTCCTACAGGACCCCTGGTTTAACGGGATGCGTTAAATGATATATAGATTTGTTAGGGGCCATGAAGAGGTACAGCAAGCAATTTAGGGCAATGAGAGGCCGGATGGCATGTTGGCAGGGCAATTTTGGAAAATTCCCTAGATGGGCATTTATCGCAGTGGGGACAGTTCACAGAATGTTGGGATAGGATTGTGAAATTAATCTTCTTTTATGTGGGGGGAGGGCAGTATCTTAGAGATAAACCCATCATTGATGTTTTATCCAGGAACATACTCTCCTTTGGATTCGGTTTTGAAGTGTAAAAACATGGGGGTGTTTTTATAAAGGTAACATAGGATCAATGCTTGGGGACTTCTGGTTGCTGTACAGCACGTATGTGTTGGGGAATGCAAGTGAATGGGGCAGCTAGGGAGATAAAAACACTTAAGGGAGGATATGTCAGAAAGCGTATTGTTTGACACTTTCTCTTCGGTGGATGAGGGATAGTGAAGCCTGGTCTTGTGCTGTAGTGATGGGTTGTGGGCCAGGTGTGAGAATTTGTTGGTTGGGTTGGGGTACTGAGTGAGGAAATGTGGGTGCGTTTGCCCAAGATATGGGCAAAATCTAACCCCATCTTGCTCTTAAGCATAAAGCAACAAGGAGGGAGCCAGGAGTCAGCAGCACTTGTCCTCAAGCAAGCCCAGGCGACCAGTAAGTTGCAATATCGGCTGGCCCTGCAGTGTGCGGTCCAATGGGCCTGCTGGACAGGATCGATAGATGGCAATTGTTGATGATCTTGAAATTTGAGCCATTGTTGACATTCTGACATATAGGATAGGATAGGATGTACATTTGTATAGCGCGAATTGCTGCCCGGAGGCGTCCAAGCGCTAGGAGAACCGAGTACCTACAGCAGGCTTAGAAGGAGAGTTTAGGGATGAGATTAGCTAGATTGAGTGAAATAAATGAGTCTTTAGTTGTCTGCGGAAGGTTGAGAGGTTAGAATTAGCTCTAAGGTGCAGTGGGAGGGCGTTCCAGGCTCTAGCACCGTTGAAGGAGAAGGTCCTGCCTCCGGATCTGGATCTTTTTATTTTGGGGGTTTTTGCAAGAAATGTTTGACTGGAGCGGAGGCTTCTGTTGGGCACATAATGGGTAATTAAGTCTTGGGTAATTTTAGGGCCAGTGTTCCAGAAGGCCTGGTGCGCAGTGCACATGGCTTTAAACAGGACCCTCTGTTGCACCGGTAGCCAGTGGAGGGTAGTCAGACCTGCTCTCACTGACTGTCTGCGGGGAAGATCTAGTAGAACGCGTGCTGCGCAGTTTTGAACTATTTGGAGCCTTCTGAGGATGGATTCGGGGGCACCAAGATAAAGTATGTTGTTGAAGTCGAGTCGCGATTGGATTAAGCCTTGTATGGCAGTTTGTTTGGCATCCCAGGGGAGGAGGGGGAGAATTCTTTTCAGCATTTTCATGATGCCAAAGCAGGTGGCCGAAAGTTTTGTGGACTGCGTATTAAAGGACAGGGATCTGTCCAGCCACACTCCAAGGCTTTTAATGCTGTTTTTGGGAGTAGGAGGGGGGCCCAGACTGGATGGCCATAAAGAGGGGGGAATGCTGGGGTCTGGGGAGCCCAGGAGCATCAGCTCCGTTTTGTCCCCATTCAGTTTTAACGAAGAAAGGGACATCCAGGTCTTCACTTCCTCAAGGCACTCTCTAAGCCCGCCTGGAGCCGATGGAATGGCTTCCTGAGTCATGGAGACCACCAGCTGCGTATCGTCCGCGTAGGAAATGATCTTAATTCCATACGGACGGACGACGTCAGCCAGTGGCCTCATGTACAAGTTAAAAAGTGCAGGGCTTAGAGATGATCCCTGAGGGACTCCACATTTCAAAGGTCTACTGGCAGAGACAGAGTCGTCTTCAAACACGCAGAAGGATCTGTCTTGGAGGAAAGATTTGAACCAGGACAAGGCTTTGTCTTCAATCCCAACTTGGGACATGCGATATAGCAGAGTGTTATGGCTAACCGTGTCAAAGGCCGCGCTGAGATCAAGGAGGATCACTGCCACTGATCCTCCTTGATCCAAGATCTTTCTCGCTTCCTCAGTGACCATAAGGAGTGCGGTCTCTGTCCCATGCTTGGGTCTGAAGCCCGTCTGGGTCGGGTCCAGTAGTTGGTGATCTTCCAGAAAAGTGATTAGTTGTTTATTGATATATTTTTCCAGAATCTTGCTGATCCATGGGAGCAGGGATATGGGGCGATAATTACTCAGATCATTAGGGTCCAAGTTGGGCTTCTTCACTAGAGCTCTGACCATAGCCTGCTTCCAGGCAGTCGGGACCACACTAGATGAAATGGAGGCGTTTAGGATGTCCTTAATTATAGGCAGAGTAGTTTGAGATGCTGCCATTATTATGTCTGGAGGTGCTGGGTCGTTGGGGGAACCAGATTTAACACTCCGTGCTAGGGGCTCAAGAGTAGCTAGCTCTAGTGGGGGGAAATGTGTTAATGTAGGCGAGTGAAGAGAGGGAGTCATGGAAGGACAAGTAGGAATTGAGAGGGTGAGGTTGTTCGGTGGGAAAGCAGAGTAGATGGTATTTATTTTCTGATGAAAGAATTCAGCGACGTCGTTACAATGGGTAGTGGATTTATCTGCCTGATCACAGGGGGACTGTTTAGTCAGTTTTTTTATGATCTTAAAAATTTCCTTAGGTTTGGATTTAGCAAGGGAGATTTTCTCCGAAAAGTAAGCGGCTTGAGTCGATTTTATCAACATTTTGTATTCCCTGATGGCTTCATGATAGAGATTTTTTTTTTCTAAGGAATAATCAACTCGCCAGCTTCTTTCCGACTGCCTACAGCAGCGTTTCTTGGCTCTGAGATCTTCAGTATACCATGGGGCACTTTTTTGAAGTCGTTTTAGTGTGATTTTTTTTTGGGGGAGAGCTACGTCTAGAGACTGAGTGATCCAATTAGAATAAGCCAGATTAGCAAGGTTAGGGTTATCTTTGATTAGGGGGGGATTCTCAGCAAGTAAATTAGTCCATTTGTCAATTGCGAGGTTAGACCAAGCTCTAGTGAGTCTTGTGGTCGGTGTCAATTTAGAGGGTTTCAGTGCAGACCAGCTGATAGGGATCAAAAAATGATCGGTCCAAGGCAAGTGGATGGGTGATCCTGTTGTAAGGCCGATGCAGTTGCTAAAAACCGGGTCCAGCAGATGACCCTTAACATGGGTGGGGGAGGTAACTTTTTGGGTCAATTGTAGAGCTGCGAGGTCTTCTGTTAGAGTAGTGGCTATGTGGTCCAAATCCGAGTCGAAATGGAAATTAAAATCACCTAAAACGGTAAAGTTAGATGAGGGATTAAGGCGTTCGGCTATGTTTGAGGGTAAGCAGACGTGGAACTGATTCGGGGGGCCGGGAGGGCGGTAAATAAGCGTGCCGGAAAGGCAATTGTTAGGTGAGAGTTCCACATGGAAAGTGATACTCTCGCAGTCCGGGATGGATTCGGCTGCTACACGGCAGCGAAATCGATCTTTATAAATTATCGCTAGACCTCCTCCTCTCCCTTTGGGCCAGTCTTGGTGAGAGATTTGAAAGCCTGAGGGGAGGGCTTCCAGAATCGCTGGCTCAGCGTCAGGAGTTAGCCAGGTTTCTGTTAAAAACAGTATGTCAGGCGAAAGTTCCTCTATTAGGAGAGAAATTTCAACCCTATGTTTTGGGAGGGAGCGACAGTTCAACAGGTACATGCGGTAGTCATATAGCAGTTCAGGTGTAGTTTTGGGCTTAAGGTGGAGGTTACAATTGGGGCAGGTAGGGGGTAGGGCATCAGCTTGAAATCTGTGTAGGCATCCCTTGCTAGTGGATGTCCTAAAACTGTGCAGGATGTCAGGGCTATACTGCAAGGGTACTG
Organism: Lissotriton vulgaris; assembly: GCF_964263255.1. NCBI lineage: Eukaryota > Metazoa > Chordata > Amphibia > Caudata > Salamandridae > Lissotriton > Lissotriton vulgaris. The sequence goes on from NC_141687.1 coordinate 1,862,849,398, forward strand.
AGGGGTGAGGAGTAGGGGGGCTGGCCCTAGGCCCGGACTCGGCGCGGACGAGCGCAGACGAGCTTGCCTTATGCGCGCCTTCGGTTGCAGGTGAGAATTTTTCCGGGGAAGAAAGTGGGTATGACATAGGTTAGTTAGGCTCATACAAGAGGGATAAAGAAGAGAAAGAGAGTGTGGACATCAGCAGCATTGGTTATGAGCAGGCAGATTAGCAAGGAGACAGCTGGGTCAAGGTAAGGGATCATATTGTATGGCAAAATGGAAAGGGGCCTGGTAGACCCTGCCTTGATTGACAGGCGGTGAACCTTTGAGAACAGCTTAGAAGCAATGTTGGTCAATGGGAAGAGAGAGAGTATTTAGAGCATAGTGTGGTACTGGTAAGTTGCCCTGTTTAGAGGATGTGGGAAATAATGTTGATAGTTGATTGCAAAGGTATTATTAATGCTAACTGTGTAGGAGCCAAGGATGTTTGTGGTGTCCACTTGATCCTGAATACGTAACAAAGCTACCTTTCTCTAAGTGCCTTTGTCCTGTCCGTTCCTCAAGTGATGACAGTTTCCTTATTTTGTTGCAGGGCCGCAAAGGGCTGGGCTCCATTTTTGTCTGGGCTTCTGGGAATGGTGGGAGAGAAGGAGATTACTGCTCTTGCGACGGCTACACCAACAGCATCTACACAGTGTCCATCAGCAGCACCACGGAGAATGGTCACAAACCATGGTACCTCGAGGAGTGTGCCTCCACCCTCGCCACCACCTACAGCAGCGGAGCCTTTTATGAAAGGAAAATCGTATGTTCTCCACCTCACCATGCATACATGTTGGTGTCTGGTTTATAATTAAAGCATGCTTTGTCTACAGTGAGTGCAAACTTAATGAATGAGGGTGTATACCCGATGTGAACCTGTGTTTTTTACTATGCGTATTTATTAGGGAATAAGAAGAGCAATTCTGATATTGCAGCTCACAGCTTATTTATATGATTCAAGGACCACATTACCCTTAAAGCACTAGATATAGCTCCTCAATGCAACTCTTCCATACTTTAGTTAAGTTATACTGTTTCTTAAGTGAACGTTCAATTAAGCATCTTGGTGCTTTGGAACATAGCACATTCCTGTAAGGCATGAGCAACATCTGTTGGAGATTTAGGGACAGATGTATGACCTGTTTTTGCACGCACAAATGGGCTTGCGAACCCGTTTGCGCATGCAAAAGCATCATGGGCCATGTACAAAACCTTTTTAGTAAGTCACAATTTATTTGCGACTCACTAAATAGGTTTTGCGACTCGCTATTTGGAAGGGGCTTTCCCTTCCAAATAGCGAGTCTCAAACCCATGTACTAATGTTTTGCAACCGCAATTGCGGTTACAAAACACTTAAAATTACCATCTGCTCCAAATAGGTGGCAATGCATTCGCAAATGGGAAGGGGTCCCAAGGTTGACCCCTTCGCAAATGCATGCAAAATTATGTTTTACGGGCAGGCAGTGGTCCAAGGGACTACTGCCTGGCCTTAAAAAATGAAACGAAAACGTTTCATTTAAAACTAAAAAAATGCATCCTGTTTTCCTTTAACCCCTTCCATGCTGATGACGGCCCACGGCCGTCATGCATCACAGTGCTGGTGTGCTGATGACGGCTGTGGGCCGTCATGAACCCGCCCACTAAATAAAAGTGACGCACAGGCGCAGAATCGCGGCCGCGCCCAAAGGGTTAAGGAAAACGGGCTGCTTTTTAAAAAAATACTGCTTTATTTAAATGCAGTCCCTGACGTGATGGTCTGCTGAACTGAGCAGGCCACCATCCCTGGGAGGGTCTGTCATTCCCAATGGGCTCGCAAATTGGGAATCGCAAACAGTGTTAAACACACTGTTGTACATTTTATTTTGCGCCTTGCAATGTGTGACTCGCAATTAGTCGCAAATTGTAAGGCGCAAAATAAAACGGTCGTCCATCTGGCCCTTATTGATTAAAAAGACACTTTTTGAGCTGTTTTTTTTTTAAAGGAGGAGGGCAGGCTTGGGTTTGAAGGAAGAGGGTATTGTGTTTCATGTTTCAGCAGCATCCATGGAGAAAGCCCTATCCAAGTTAGAGACATATTTAGGCCGAGGGACGGAGAGAAGGAACAACTGAACAGAATGAAGGTTTCCCCCTGGAATATACCAGAAGAATTTGGAGGCAAAAAAGTGTAGCGTATAGGTAGGCAGCACAAGGATTTCAAAACAGGTGTAATAGGATTCTATTTAAAAGCACCACAAAGAAGGTGTGCAGCTGTTTTGTAGAAGCTAACGGTATTTGAATAACTAAGATGTAGGGACCAAGTAGAATACATTAGCATTAATCCAGTCTAGAACATTCATGAGTAACAAAAGGATATTGTGAATAGTACCCAATTCGGACAGCACCTTCTTCAGATTTTTAGCGGTGGCAAACAACTGTTGGCCAATTTGGGGGCCTGAAGGTCCAAAGAAAGAGCAGAACCAAGATGCATGTCTAGATTATTTACAGACTTTGTGATTCTGGACATGGACCTATCACATCAGACTAGGGTAAATTGTGGGCATAAATGGAAGGGGCTAGCAAAACATCTGTTTTTGCTGGACTTAGATTTTAGAAAACCCCAGGACATCCACCATCGAATGATGGCATGACAGTTAATCAGGCTTTGATGGTTGGAGTCTGGCTTGTAAACATTTTGCTGCAGTATGTAGTAAAAAGGAACTGTGTGTCGTTAGCATTCATGTAGAACTGCACCTCCTGAAGGTGGAGTTGTCTAGCTAGAGGCGCAAGTTCAAATTGAAAATCAGGGCAGAAAGTGCAAAGCTCTTGGGGACAATGCAGTTCACCAGACTAGATTTTGACTAGTAAGGGGAAGTGGACATGGAGAAGTTGAGGGAGGGGGTGGGGAGGGTGTTCATCATATTTGAGGCAACCAGCCCCCTGCTAAAGACTGCCAACAAAGATTAACATTCTGTTAACACCCTCCCTGCTGGGACAAATTCTGAGGCCGACTACTGTGGTAGCCAGGACTATGAGGAGACAAGAGGACATTCCCGTCGTCAACACTATCACCTCAAATCTTACCCACCACGGAGCTAAAGGTTCAGAGACTTTGCGTGCCAAGTGTAACAGCAAAGTTTATCGCCAAGTTGGGAAGGAATTAGTGGGTACCTATGCCCCTCCCCCTCGGTGGCTGGCTGCCCTGGAACCACAAGATGTACATCCTCAGGCCAGGCATGACCAGAGGCTATATATTAAATAAGCAGATATCGCATGTGGTCTTCTGGCCCATACCAAGTATATTGTGTGTGCGTTCTTTCTGACCAGTGCCATTTAGGCCTCACCGAGTGAGCCCCGCATCCAGTGATGCAGCCCCACGTTACAAATTGTGTTACACTCTGCTGAGAGATCTAAAAGTGTGTGGGCACCAACACCACTGCTATCCATCAGGTCATCTAGGATTGAAAGGACCACTTGCTCAGTTCTGTGGCCGGGTCTGGAGCTAGCCTGAAAAGAAACCAGCAGTTCATTCTCCTCCGTGAAGTTTTGGCGTTGTTGAAAACCCTGTCTTTAAAAATTGTCCCTAGATAGTGCAGTAGGATGAAAGTTGGATAAGTCACATAGAATAAGGGTGGCTTTTTATCATGAGTTTGACTGTTGCTTGCATCCAATCATCTGGAACTAGTCCTTGAGAGTGGAAGCAATTAAAAAGTTTCTTCAAGTCCCCTTTGCAAAACGGATAGAGGAGCTGCCTGTGGATTGCCGGACATGTGTCATATGGGGCTCCTAAAAAAGTGGCTATGCAGAAAGGTTTCAGTTCACTGAGATTCAGTGATTATGTTAAAGGATGAGAATCGAGGAATGACTAATTTGCAGTCAGCCTGGGTGAGATGGTTTAGCTTCCCTGACAGAAATCATCTTTCCCGCGAAGAATACTGAACTCTTTTCATGAAGTAATACTGTGGCAGAGAGAGACAGGCACTGTAACTCAAAAATAATCTGAATGAGTTCTTTCGAGAGAGTCAGGATGAAAGAAATCACTTTCTGGCTTTTAGAATTTCAGATTTTCTCTCTTATCGTTTTCAGAGTTTGAAAATGTTTAGGCCTGGCGAGAACGTCAAGGGGAGGAGTTATTCAGTTGTTTAGACCTCGGCCTGCAAACTGGCATCGAAGATGGATACAGTACAGTCACTGAACTGACTGAGTAGAGATTTGGGGTTCTCCAATCTTAGGGTGCAGTTTCTGAAGTAGTGGCCAATTTCGTGAACTGGCAATATGGGATCAAAAGATTTCCGGTTGTGTGACAGGCACTGGAAAGGTTAAGATTGAACACTTTCTTTTGACTCTGGAGAAGGAAAAAGAGAAAAGAATGCCAAAAGTATCGGTACAGGCCAATTTAATGCAGTCCTGTAGTGTAATATCAAGTGTGAGGTGAATGGGGTCCAGTAGGTGTCTTGCTTCATGGGTACATTTATTGCTTATGACCCTTCTGCATCACCCACTGAAGTGGGCAGTGTCCCCCGGGCACAGGACTAGTCCTCAGAAGGTTTCCACGTGTATGTAATAAATTATTCTTTGTGAATTATTTGTTTCAAATGTTCTTTATTTAACTGTGTTTTCTTCACACAAGTTTTGTACATAGTACTTCAATTCCAAAAATGCATCGTTCATGGTGTTTAAGTATATCATTCTTTGAGACTTTTTTACTCTCAATGCATTTCGGCCGGGGGCCTTCATCAAGGGGATTGTCTGTAGGTGGATAAATTATTCTTTCAGTATCTGTGCGATACAGTGAGGGACCAAAGAATACATCGAATATGTGCTTCGTTGTGCCATGCTTTAAAAAAGTTACGAGGTGAACGTTATGTGAGTAAGTGCCCGAATGTTAACCTATTGCATATGTGTGCTCACAAGTAAGGTGATATGCGGTTCATGCGACGGATAGCCTACACGAAGTGCGTTACGTGATGTTCAATCTGAATTAGAGCTTAAATCACGAACTGTTTTTCGTCGCGTGCAGAAAGACATGCGTGCGATACATGCGGAAGTCTGCACTCAATGTGCGCGAGTCTATTAATAGTACAGAACACACTCGCATGCGCTGCACTGACTGGAGTGGAAAATTAAAGTTTAAATATTTTTAAATAGTTTAATGTTTTAATTAATTTTAGATTGTTTTTTGCATCCATTTTATGTTCTTGCGAAATATATATATATATATATAAATATATATATATATATATATATATATATATATACTAGTTTGTTATATTGTTATATAATTTAAAACTTATAAAATTAGTAGTTTATTAATTGTAAATTGTAAAGATATATAATTATTATATATGTGTGTTTAACTTTAACTTAAGTTTATTTGTTATATTTGTTCAAATGTATATTACATCTAATTCTTTTTTATTATTATTTAATATATTTAATATGAATTATTTTATTTTATATATTATTTTATATATATATTCATTGAAAATGTACATACTTTATTTAGTGTGCAATTTTCTTTCATCGCTTCGATATTTGTGTTGCCTGATTCTAAAATGGTGCTTGCAAGGGACAGATCCCGCGCGACTTTGTGCAGCAACAGTCATTGTAATCATGTTTATATACTGCAGCGTCATGGCGGCCGCCTGATACCGACGAAGGCGTACCGCCGAAACGCGTCTATTTCTTTTGCTTTCTGTGCAATAAATCCGACTTGGATTTGAACATCCTGTGAGTGCGAGTCAATCTCTTTGGGCATCTGGCATTTCTACGCGTTCTGCCGGCGCGTGACTCGCACTCGCTACTGAGTGCACCGGCGTCTACGGCAGAACTCTGGAGCGTCGAAACTGATTTTTGGGATCCGGAGCACCGTTCGAAGCAGAAAGTGAAGTACCGCTGTGAGCCTTATGGAGCTTTGGATCAGCCTCTAAAGACCGCTCGCAGCATGCGGTAAGGACCGACGATTCTTTGTTTCTCACAAAGCGGATACCATAACTCGAACTGTTTTGCATTCACGAGCTTAGCGAGGGGGGGGGAAGCACTTCTGATCTCAGTCACTGATGAATCCTATGTACAGTGAGGCGGACCGCCGTGACGCAGCCTCGGGCATTTTCAAGACGAGACCTGGCTCTCGTCCAACAGTACAAACAGGTACTCAGAACCTGCCCCAACTAGTCTTAAAGCTAAATACCAACAACTAGAACGGCTTTATGAACGTGAGATAAGGAAATGGTGGGAGGCAACATCGCTTGAGAACTATATCGATGTGAGCAGAGTTACTCGTGGACTCAGAATCTATACAATACCAGCATATGAGAGCCCTAATCCAAAACCTTTAGATGAGTGGGCTGAATATACTGCAAACTCCTCTAAGAGCATGCTAGTTCTTCTAGTCAAATACGCCTGGATTGACAGACAAGAGACTTTGGTCATTATAAGTGAATTTGAAACTAAAATTGCTGAAGAAGGAGAAAAGGAGGAGCATGATGTATTGAGAGCTTCAATGAAGCAAAGACTGGTAACATATGAGGGTAAAATCAAACAGAGAAAACAACAAAAGTTTGAAAGGGACGCACAAGACTACGAGCAGGGCAGAATTTTAACATTTGCTCGCAAGTATGATGCCCCTAGGAGAGATCTAAGAAAAAATAGATCGCTACAACAACAGCAGTCTGTCGCCCCTGAAACTTCAGAATCAGAGGTCTCAGGCGCGGAACTTTCGGACAACGACACGAGAGGAGCATCCAGCGTAAATATACCTGCCATACCGACACCTCCCCATTTTCACGAGGAGTTCGACCTAATCAGGCAAGCGTGGCTTAAAGGGGGAAAGAGAAGACCGCCCGAAATAGCCACAGACGCACCAGGAGAGGTGGGGGCACGCACCACAAAAGAGGCGCAGGAAAACCGAGGGGATGCCCAATGCCCTGGAGAGAGACACAGAAAATCTAACTATCATTAACCTGACTCCTAAAATTTTGACACCCTCAGAAACAGCTGCTTTACAACTTGGACTTACCTTCTGTCCAACAAGTAACTTTGAATTTGTACAGACACGCATTGACGTTTTCAAACTAGTGCGTAAAATGAAACTACACAAATTCTTTAAACTAAAAGGCATCAACTCACCTGGTACTCCCCAAACATCAGGGTCCAACCCCATCAATGAAAAGGAGTTGGAGCTTCTTGCAGTTTTGGAAGATCTGAATACAGAAGGTGCTACAGCCAGCCAAAAAGCACCGGACATGGCTAACTCTGGAGTATCCTCTAGTAACATCCAGTTAAGAGAACCAAGCCCCTTTAAACCAGTCTCGAAGTTTGTCCAACCATCTAACTCGGACGCCATTGACGTTTTTCACGACAAGGTCATGTTGGATCTGCGGAACTTAAGAGAGAATCCAGCAGAGAACCATAGATCCACGTGGAACCTGACATTTCAACAAAGGAAAGCGATAAAGGATCTGGCAGCTGACAAGAGCATTGTAATAAAACCCTCCGACAAGGGCGGCAATGTAGTTTTGCAAACTCGTAAGAACTATTGCTTTGAAGCACTTCTCCAACTCAGCAATCGTGACAATTATACACCGATTGCTATGAAAGAATATCTGGAGAGTATCACTCAATATGAAAAACTGATACACAAATGGCACACAAGAGGAATGCTGTCAGTTGAAGAACTCAAATTCCTGTCAGTTTGTAATCCTAAGATACCCACCTTCTACCACCTGCCGAAGGTGCATAAAGACTCGTAAAAACCGCCAGGCCGTCCAATATTTTCATCTGTTGGAGGCCTTTAGGAGAACATTTCTAAATTCATAGACTTTTATCTCTTTCCTTTTGTGGAGGAAATGACGTCTTATACGAGAGACACTAAGGACTTCCTACGTTATGTTGATGGGAGCCCATGGGAATCAGATTATCTAATGGTGACCTTAGACATAGCCAGCTTGTATACAAGCATTTCACATGAACAAGGCTTGGATGTAATCAATCAGGTGTTGCAACAAAGATCAGTAGAATATAGGGAGCACAGTGAAATGCTCATTGACTTTCTTCGTTTCTGCTTGTTTAACAACATTTTCATTTTTCAGGACCAGATCTACCGACAAAAACGGGGGCCGGCGATGGGAGCCTGCTTCGCCCCCAGTTACGTGAATCTTTTCGTCGGCTGGTGGGAGAAACGGGTGGCCTTTTCGGACTCCTGTGACCATTGGGTTAACAAGACCATAATTTGGAGGCGTTACATTGATGACCTCTTTCTGGTCTGGAAAGAGAGTAGACAGTCAGTTGAAGATTATATCAAACATCTTAACAGCAATAACCTTAATTTGAAATTCTCAGGTGAAATTAGCAACACTGAGGTGAATTACTTAGATGTAAGAGTATTCGTAACAGATGGCAAGTTACAGACGGCTCTCTTTAGGAAACCCACAGCGGGCAACTCAGTGCTCCATGCATGCAGCAGTCACCCCACAAGCCTTAAGAACAGTATCCCCTATGGGGAACTTTTGCGTATCAAACGCAACAGCTCCTGTCCTGAAGACTATAATGAAGCGGGGCTGGCTAGCCTCGATAGATTCAGGGCACGAGGTTATAAAGATAGGGTACTGAGTGAAGCATGGAAGAAAGCTGAGGTCAAGAGTAGAACCGACTTGATTAAAGAGATTCCTAAAATAGATAAAAACACAGGTACCAGCAATCTGAGGCTCATCACAAACTTTTCCAACGCAGCCAAGATCCTCAAAAAGATTATGGAGTCCAATTGGAGTATCTTGAAGTCTGACCCTGTCATTGGACGTGACATCCCTGCCCAACCATCTATATCATTTCGTAAAACCAAGTCACTTAAAGATCATTTGGCACAGAGCCATTTGCCCCCTGCTGCCAGAGGCATACAAGGTATAGGTGGGTTCTATCCTTGCAATAAGTGCAAGGCATGTGCGGGTAGCAAGAAAGTTGTCAGCTATTCCGTACCAGGGAAGCACGATCCAGTTGCCATCAAGAAATTTATGAATTGTTTGACACCATTTGTGGTCTATTGTCTTACTTGCCCGTGCGGACTTAAATATATAGGGAGCACAATACACCCTGCTAAAATCCGCATTCTAGAACATCAGAGGGCAATACAAAACAACGATAGTAATTATCCAGTAGCCCGTTATTTTCTAATTCACCATAACAGTGACCGCAAACTCTTGAGTTATTTCTGCCTTGACCATGTGCCTCGAGATCCCAGAGGGGGAGATAGAGCTAAATTCTTAAGGAGACTAGAGTCCCGATATATTATTGATTTATCAACTAAAACACCTTTGGGACTCAACATGGGGGAGGAACTGAAAGTACACCTGTAAATGCTGTATATAATATTTGTCTTTATTCACAATTTTTTGCTGCACTATGAAACTTCAGGCATGAATCAATGTTACATTTATTGTTTTTTAAGGGTGCCCTTGCTTTATTTAATCACAGTAATTATTTTCCAATTGATTGAGTACAGTTTGACTTGTGGATCTTAACATCTGTGCGGTTTATGTGATTTTGAATGAAATTTTCCACCGCAGCACCACTTTAACAAAAGCCCATTCGAGGGCTAAATTCATTGAAAATGTACATACTTTATTTAGTGTGCAATTTTCTTTCATCGCTTCGATATTTATGTGTTGCCTGATTCTAAAATGGTGCTTGCAAGGGACAGATCCCGCCAGACTTTGTGCAGCAACAGTCATTGTAATCATGTTTATATACTGCAGCGTCATGGCGGCCGCCTGATACTGACGAAGGCGTACCGCCGAAACGCGTCTATTTCTTTTGATTTCTGTGCAATAAATCCAACTTGGATTTGAACCTCGCGTGAGTGCGAGTCAATCTCTTTGGGCATCTGGCATATAATAATAATACAATAATAATAATACAGCATTTTATATAGCGCAAACAGCTACCTCGCGAGGAGGTGTCCCGGCGCTGAAAAGAACACAGTTAACCAAGAGGACTGAAGTGAAGATGCCTAGTGCGATTGGGTAAAGAGCCAGGTTTTTAGCAGTCGCTTGAAGCAGATTTCAGAGGGGGCTTGTTGAATTGCTGGGACAATGTGTTCCACAATGTCTCAACATTTGTCGAAAAAGTTCGACCCCCCAGCCGAGCCCTTTTCACTCGAGGGGCAGCCAGCTGAACGCGGCAGTTGGAACGAAGCGCACAGGCCTGGAAGTATCTCGGGAGCCGAACTTTCAAGTATTTAGGGCAGGTTCCATACAGAGACCTGAAGGCCAACGTCAGTGCCTTGAATTTGATTCTGCTGGCAACTGGTAGCCAGTGAAGTGATCGAAGATACGGAGAGACTGAGTGCTTAAAAGGAATCCTCATTACCAGTCTTGCAGCCGCATTTTGGACCAACTGAAGTTTTTGAATTAAGTATTTTGGTAAGCCCAGATAGAGGCCGTTGGCGTAATCCAGCCTAGATGTCACTGGGGCATGGATTACTGTTTTACGGCAACTCTCTGGAAGCAGCCTCAGAATCTTGCGAAGATTCCTCAGTTTACTCAAGCAGCAGCCAACTACTTGTTGGATGTGCAAGGTAAAAGACAGACTGTCATCCCACCGCACACCCAGATTTTTTGCCGTTAGGCTGGGAGAGGGGGCTTGTCCCATTTCCGCTGGCCACCATAGCTCAGGGGGTGGAGGGAGGCCTTTCCCAAAAAAGATCACTTCCGTTTTATTGGCGTTGAGCTTTAATTTATTTGTATTCATCCAACAGGCCACATCTTGGAGACAGCCCTTGAAACTCTAGAAGGACTCCTCCGACACCTCTGAATACGGAAATACCAATTGGGTGTTGTCGGCGTATGATATTGCCTTCACACCCCAATTGGCAATTAGCGTAAAGAGAGGAGCGAGGTAGATGTTGAACAAGAGGGGGCTGAGTGCCGACCCTTGAGGGACGCCACAGCTGAGGACTTTGGGTGTTGAAGATACAGATCCCAACGCCACCTTCTGTGTTCTCTGGGACAGATATGAGTGTATCCACCCCAGTGCCTGTCCCGGATGCCAATCTCAGCCAGTCGCATCAAGAGTCTAGCATGATCAACCGTGTCGAAGGCGGCCGACAGATCCAGGAGTACCAGCATCGCTGAGCTTCCTGAATCCATTGACCACCTTACTGACTCTGCCACCTCAATTAATGCTGTCTCTGTGCTGAAGCTAGGTCAAAAGCCTGATTGCGTCTCATGCAATATTTTGTTGTCTTCAATGAATTTGCTCAGCTGGCGCTGTATTATTTTCTCGAACATTTTTCCCGGTGCCGCTAGCAGAGAGATCAGGCGTAAATTGCTGAGATCTTTAGGATCACCATTAGGTTTTTTTTTTTAGCGGGAGGAGGGTAGCATGTTTCCAAATGTTCGGGAATACCCCAGAGATGATGGACGTATTCCAGATCTGTTGTAGTGTGGGGGCCACAAAATCAGCAATGGTGCTCCAAAGTTTAGGAGGACAAGGGTCGTCCGGCGAGCCTGATTTGCAGCAATTTAGTTCTCGCTTGACCGCCATTAGGGGTATCGCCTGAAATTGAACTAGGGTTTCACACGCCACCTCTTTGATGGCTAAATCCGTTTTTACTGTTTTTTCCTCTGGCCCAAAGGACTCATAAACCTGTTTAATTTTCTGGTCAAAAAACTCTGAGATGTTTTCGCATAGAGTGGTTGACGGGGGGACCTCCCTCTCAATACATTTAGGTTTAAAGAAGGACTTCGGAAGGCCGACAGGAATATGAGAAACTTTGGAAATTGGCAAAATTTAAGTTGCATGGTGAAAGTAAACATTAAATGGACATGGAGTATGGAAAGTGAAACTGATTCATAAAGGATGACAATGAATTTGAATCTAAAGAATATTGAATGCAAATGCGCAAAAGGTTGTCGCCGCTGTTTTTGGGGCAAAGAGAAGCCCCAAAAGATTCGTAGTTAAAGAAGGACTGTACCACCTTAAAGACCTGTTTGCTAGATATATATATATATATATGTATATGTATATGTATATGTATATGTATATATATATATATATATATATATATATATATATATATATATATATATATATATATATATGTATATCACTCGTAAAAATATAATGAAGATGCACACTCAGGAGTAGATTACTTGAAACACCAAGGTGTCGAAACACGTAGTGGTACACAGAAATAAACCTTGGTTTCAAGTTATCTACTTCTGAGTGTGCATCTTCATTATATTTTTACGAGTGATATTGACGAACCGGCTTGGGGCTCCTGCCGGCTGATGCACCACCTGGCGTTGGGAGCGATCGTGGAAGGACCCTTACGTGCTGCATATAATACTTTGTACATCTATATTTATGACATCGATATTTGTTTCCGATATTTTTGTACTTAGCATTATAAATATAGCATATCAATATTTTTGACATCGATGTTTATGATTCTACATTGTTGTATGGGGATGTTTTGGGTGTCAATGTTTTGTCAGTGAACTGTCACATGCCAGCGTCTTGGGTGAGATATTTTTCTCTAATGCAGATCAAGTCCAATGAATGGCTGTCAATCAGTGTGGCGATGGTTCGCCGTGGTTCTGGCATTAGCTAGTATGGTATTGAATGACTTAATGTAAGTACGTGATATATAGGCCTGGGAGCAAACTCTTTAAATAAGGAGAGAGTGATATAAGATAAAGGAGTGCAGGATTGCAGTGCTTTCAGTTGGTAGAGTGGCTGTGCTAGAGTAAATGGAGGGGAGTGCACCAATGTGGATTTGTTCCTTGAAATCCAAGCCTAGGTAATTTAGAGAGTGGAGCCTGACCAGCTACTAGTCACATCTGGATGTGGACGGTCACAGATGGGCTTGCATTTGGCATGCCTGTGTTGTGTCTGTTTTGTAGTCATGTTGCCAGAGTATATATATATACATAACATAACAGGTGTATTTGTAAAGCGCACATAACTGCAGATGCTGGAGATTGAGCACTATACTAATCCAGGTCTGCAATGGAACGAAGAGAAGGAAGTAAATATGTCATCTGTTCCACAAAATGAAATCATGCTTAATCTGTGACCAATATAGTATGGTCACAAAAACACACAACCATACCCTTTTGCACCAGAGAGTCCCAAAAATATCCCAGTAGAGCAAATCCAAGTGTGCGACCATGAACCAAAAAACGATGTCTTGGCTCAGAGTATGGGAAAACACAAACCGCAATAAGGAAAAAGGGGGTTCTTTGCTCACCTAGTCCACTTGAAGACCCGTAGTATGAATTAGGGGGCAACAGGATAGTGAAGAGGCTGCCATGCCTGACACTAAAATGTGCATGGAAAACCAAAGTGAAATGTTTGCTTCTTGTTTTTGCACCTTTGACTTCTAATCACAATTAACTAGTTGCTCCTTTTCCTCAATTACTCAAGAAGGCAGCCTTCAAAAAGTACCATTTAGAAAGTACTGAGGTCGACTGCCCTGCATTCTATATGGAAAGGAAGGACCAGCAGCCCAGCACAGTGTTTTGAGCATCTGCTTCTGAGACCTGTGTGCATTCTAAAAAGTCCTGTCATATTGTATCCCTCACTCCTCAAACCACGTCTACCAGACTATGGTGGCAAGGCAAGATCAAAGTCGGCTCCTGGGATATGCATGCTTCATCGACTTTAGCACTTTGATAAGTGCATCAATAGCATCAAGGAATGGTCTGTCCACTCAAAGAAAACTATCAATAACCTTCATCAGTTCTATATGTTCTAAAAGCAGACCTACTATGAGGTCAGCTATATGTGTAGCTTCTTGAACCATCAGAACTATCCCCAGCGAGTCCATAATGTGCAGAAATGTCAGCGAACATACATCCGAAAGGATTTTCATGTATAGATCAGTCACCCAGCGCTGTCAGTTGTTTACAACAAATTGAGTTTTGAGCAATCACTTTATTAATTTTGCCAGTGGTTTTGGTTGAGGCTCTGTGAGGACAATACACCATGCACTGCACATGAATATTGATATTGAGAAATTGCATGCCAGTAAGTCAGAACTCAAATAATCTCATATGTGATACATCGGCAGTCTAAATGTCAATGAAAAAACACTGCAAGGTCACCCACACAATGTGAGTCACGGTTATGACAGATGTTTGTAATCCTTAGTGCTTATACTACTAAGATCAGAGAGGGACCTATCAAATAGCCACGTTTCAATTAGTGGAAACGTGCCACCAGGGGGATGTGAATCACAGTATGCCTGTGGGTGGAGGGATGACCTAGGTTTGGGATACACTCTTCCCATGAAGTACAGGTTCAATACTGATTTGCATTAGGTGGTCCCCTGTGTGGAAAAAAAAGAGATTAAAACATGTTAGTCAAAATAGGACGAAGAGATAAACCAACAAAGGCATGGAAGACCCAACTCTGCCCCCAGACCCAACTCTCAAGCCAAGAATGCATATATCCGGGGAAGGGTGGGGTCACACCTCAAACATCACCCACCCCCGAAGATACACCCCTGTGTGCCATATAAAGTATATTAGGTCATGTACTTTGTATTGGTGTTTACAAAGACGTCTGCTGTTAATCTGTGTGCACGGAAAATCAGCACTTTGGGCTGAACTCCAACTTGAGCATGTAACAGGTGTGCATGTGTCAGTGTTAATCAGCAGAATGCTAGTCTCCACCAGGAGTAAATTCAGTGTGGTGTTTTCACTCATTACTTACATGGCCAGATGTATTAGCTTCTCCCTGGTCTCCTGTGCGTGTGTCAAAGAATGTTAGGGAGCAGGTGCTAGGGCCAGCTTCCCCCCTCGCTGCCCTCTAGCCGGTCTCCCCTGTTGCTGCTGTCGCGCTCACAACTCCCCCCTCCTGGCGCGGTTCACTGCTCCCGCTTCATTGCCCTCCCTTATATTGTATGTTCACTGTTCCAGGTTAGTTTGTTTTCTGTTCAGATTAGTCCATCGTGCCGTCTCAACTGCACCTTTAACTGCTGTACGCCGATTTGTGTTGTAGCATTCATGCTCAGATTAGCCTTTTCATTCCTGTTAGATTAGCCTATTGTGCCACCTTAACTGCACCATTATTTAACTATTGAATGCCGTTTTGTGCCATTCATGCTTAGACTAGTCATTCCTTTCCTGTTAGATTAGCCCATTGCCCACTTGTCCCAAGCTTCTTGCCACCTAACTTACTTTTGGTTTAACCCATTGTATGCCATTTTTCCAGCGAGTCGGCCCGCCTTGCTGCTCGCTTCCCACGGGTGTTGCCTCTCCCACTGCCCATTGCCCTGCTCCCCCAAGGACCTATGTAATGGAGGCCACAGCATGGCCGTGCCACAGTTGTGCCAAAGGCAAGCCCATCTGTACCTGCCCATGCCTTGACCGCGACCAGTGCCAGGAACCCTGGCCCTTACAACGTCCACGGCTACGCTGCCACAGAGCTCCTAGCATTTCACCGCAGATAATGCATCAATAAGTTCCACATCGCATCTCCTCAATCAATGGCAGAACCTTTCACCTGACACCACTGTCGGTTCACCAGCAACTCTGGATCTCCCGCCCGCACAAAATCTTCCAACGCACCCACCTCACTGACCATGGGCACCCCGGAATTTCTCCACTGCATCTAGCCCAATGCTCGATCCCTCTGCAAACATGCCACCAAAATCTGGGACGCCATCACCACCCTCACCACTGAAATGATCTTTATCACAGAGACCTGGCTCAACCCCTCCTCTACACCAGACATCACCACAGCAATGGCCAACGGCTACAAGATGATAAACCAGGACACCAACAAACATGGAGGATCCATTGCCATCATCCACAAAGAGACACTCCATTGAACCAGCATCTAAGACACCCATCATGGACCACCTCAACTTCCAACTCCATACTGACAGCAGAATGACCATCAGGGGCACCCTCACCTGTCGAGACCCTGGACCTCGCCCCAACTTCTCCGATGCCATCCCCAAAATTCATTGCCCCCCTAGCAGTCGACTCCAAACACTACATGTCCCTCTTCCAACTCCACAAACCTCCTGGAAAGCATGAGCAACATTGCCTCACCCAGCTGGTTACCAACTCCACACACAGCACAGGACATATGCTAGACCCGATCTTTAACTCCAGTGACAGAGTCAAGTAAGTCCTGTCACAAACTCACCTGGTCCGACCACACTATCATCCACTACACCATTGCAGGATCCCTTTGCACCACCACTTGGCCCCTCCACCCCTCCCACCACAGCTGGAACATAGTGACAGAAATCAAATGGGCCGGCTCCCTCAACAACAACCAGTCCGACTCTGCAACCAACCTGGAACAAGCCGTCCAAAACTTCTCTGACTGGATCAACAAGTGCGCCGACAGAGTCGCCCCCATTAAGCCAGCCAAGACCAGCAGAGAAACCAATAAAAGCCAGCTGGTACTCACCAGAACGCAGGGCCGTAAAACACAACTGGAAACAATGAGAAAGAAAGTGGCTCACAGGCAGAGACCCCACAGACTGAGACACCCTCAAGTCAGCCCTCAACAACTACTGCCAGCGCCTCAAGGACACTAAAAGAGACACCATAGCAACCATAGCAGAAGTCATCAAAGCAAGCACCAACCACAGCAAGAACCTCTTTAGCATCGCCAGTAAGTTCTCCATTCCATCAGCCACGGAGAGCTTGATCCCACCTTCCCTTGAACTCTGTGACATACTGGCAAACTACTTCCACAACAAGATATCCACCATCTACACTAACTTCGAACCCCAACCTTTACAACCTCCTCACACCATCGGATACTGCCCACCCACTCAGCGCATAGGAACAGCTCCACACAGAAACCACAGCCATCATGAACTCCATCCACTCTGGAGCTTCCACGGATCCTTGCCCCTACCACCTCTTCAACCTCGGGAGAAAAGAAATCAGCATGGCACTCACCTCCATCCTCAATGCATCCCTCACCACGGATGCCTTCCCGGATGGATGGAAACGCATAAGAGGTCAGGCCCTTCCTCAAGATACCGTCCGATAAACCAACTTAACTCAAGTTTTACAGCCCTATCTTGCTGCTTCCCTTCCCTACCAAAGTCCTTAAGACGGCCATCAACAACCAGCTCACCAAACACCTGGAGAGAAACAACCAGTTGGACGCCTCCAGTCTGACTTCAGCGCCAACCACAGCACCGAGACTGCCCTGATCACCGCCATGACAACATTAGAATCCTCCTCGAATGAGGTGAAACAGCGGCCTTGATCCTCCTCAATCTCACAACGATGATCGACCCCATATCCCACCACACTATCATCAAGAGGCTCCACCAAATCGGGATCCAGGAAGATGCCTTCAAATGGGTCACATCCTTCCTTACAGGACGGACCCAGAAAATTCAGCTACCACCCTTCACTTGGGATCTCAAGAGCATCATCTGCTGTTCCCCTCAAGGTTCATCCCTCAGCCCGACACTGTTCAACACCTACATGACACCCCTCATTGACATCATCAGAACCCATGGCCTCAACATTATGTCCCATGCAGATGACATCCGGCTCATCCTCTCACTCATGGAGGACTCCTCCAGCACTAGAACCAACTTCCACAATGCCCTGGCGAGTGTAGCCGACTGGATGAAGAACAACTACCTGAAGCTCAACACTGACCAGTGAGGAAGTGCTGATTTTTAGGAACAACACATCCACATGGGACGACACCTGGTGGCCTGCTGACCTCGGACCCACACCCCCACCGACAGACCATACCCGTAACCTCGGCATCATCCTAGTCCGCAAACACACAATTGAACCCCAGATCAGGGCTGTCTCATCCAATGATTCCATGCCCTCTGCATGCCCTGAAAGATCTTCAGATGGATCCACATCAGCACCAGAAACACCGTCACCCAAGCCCTTGTCACCAGCTGGCTGGACTATGAAAATGCACTCTCCAAGGCTGACCCACATCACCCCCCAGTTCAGGCACCTCCACTGGCTCCCCGTCCAAAAAAGATGTCAATTCAAGATACTGACATGCCTATAAAGTGCTCCTTGACCAAGGAAGAGCATACATCAACCATCGCCTGAACTTCCACCAGCCTTCAAGAACACCTACCTTCTGCCTCCCTTGCATACATTCCCCGCATCTGCTGAAGCTGCAGTGGAGGCTTTTCCTTTTCCTACTGTTTCGCTAAAGCCTGGAATGACGTCCCCATCACCTATGTACATCACCGTCTCTTACAGAATTCGGAAAGAGACTAAAGACCTGGCTGTTAGAATGAGTCCAGCTAAAACTTAGCGCCTGGATACCTTCACAGGTGAGTAGCCGTACTCTATAAATACTGTCTGGCTGATTATGTAGATTTTGAATATTCCCAGGCTTAGTGGACGTAGCGATCTACGTGGAGGTCCATGGAGTTGCAAACAAACTATGTGGAGCTCCGCTACGCCATCCAACTCCACCCTCCCTTTATTATGAATTAAATCTACATTACGTACTATTAAATTTAAACCACTTACCTGGCATGCGGCGTCCCCGGGCTGCCCTCCTCTTCCTCACAGAATCGGTAATCCTTGAGAAAACTGCGCATGGGAGCGTGCCTGCACATGCGCATTTCTTGCTAAGATCTCAGCAAGCTCGGAAATGAAGGGGTTGGGGCTTAAATGATGTAATTTTGACTGCACCTCAGTGGGTCAGGATGGAATGTTTCCTCATCCTTGGCCTATGGAACCAAATTGGGTCTTTCCTTGCCCCCCCTCCTCCTCTGAATTTAGTTGTGTCTATCAGTTCCAAGGATAAGAGGCAGTGGTTCCAGAGCTCAGTCTACACAGCATTGTCTGATAGCAGCCCTGCAATCCGTAAATGCCTTTCACTCTCTAGACTTTGATTGGCTTTGGTGTGGACTATTTCTGGCTTAGAATTAGACCAACTTTAAGTGCTTTTGTTTTTATATGACTAGTGTTTTCTGAGAATTTTGTTGCTTCTTCAAGAGTCCATTTGACAGTAATAGATCTTTCATGAGCCTGGGTTGACCTGACAACCACAGCATTTTATGCTTCCCATCTGTTTTCCAGTTCAAACTGCTCAGGACAGATCTGCCTCTCTGGCATTTGCTTTTCATTTATAATCTGCCCCCTTGTGCCTTTTGAAAGTGCCGCTTTTAATTTCTTTATTTCCGTGTATTCTTCCTGGTGGCAGTTGTAGGCTAGATATTATGGGCATGGATCTTGTTTGTGGGTCTCTACAATTCTTCCCAAAGCCATGTCTGCCATTTACAGGAATCAGGAAGTTGTACTCCTAGAGTTCTTTCTGAATTCTTAACCCATGGAAGAAGCTTTTTGGTATGTATTTTTGCCTCATGCAGATTATTCATGTGTGATGTGATGTTTTTGTCACTTTGGTTACAAAAAGACAGCCGCGGTTAGTGTCTGAGCATGTGGATCAGACAAATGATTGTTCATGAGCATGACCTGTCAAGGCTTTATTAGAGATTACTTCTTCTATTCAGGCCAGATTCACAAAGGGAGAGGCAGCATCTGGATGAAGACGTGTAATCTCCCTATCACTATTGGATATCTACTTATACACTCAGCCGATTCATCATCCATTAGAGGTTGTGATGGCATTACTCCCTCTTTTGCTTAAGGGGGTACAAAGCATTAACCTTAATATTCGATTGCTCTCTTTAATGTAATATTTTGTGTTAAAAACAGGAGAATCTTGTTTGTGCATTGTCTTCTTAACTGCTTGGTATTGCTTCACATAAGCAAGAACTGCAAGGAGGAGGCAGTAACATGCTGAAAACCTGTCACTAATCGTCATTTATTTGAGGATTACTTTTCCAAACAGTCTTTCTTTCCTTTCCTCCTGGATGTCTGGGCATCAAGCATTTGGGAGGTTAATCAATGGTGTTAGCCCTTTTCAGAGACCATAAAGGACTATTGGATGGATCGAGGTTCGCAACTGAGCTTGGTCGACAACAATACATTCAATAAAATGAAGCACATTAGGCTCCTCAAGAAAGGCAAAGAACGATTAACCCCCAGATGCATCAACAACCCAATTTGCGATTCCTTAATAGCGAAAAATACCGATTCGCTATTAAGGAATTGCCAAATGGAATGCATCAAGAAATCCCTTAAAAAATAGCGATTTCTTAGAATTCCTTAATTGCGACTCGGTATACCTCCCCATTCATTCCTATGGGCCTATTATTTATTATTATTTCTGGTATTTATAGAGCGCGACACTCATCCCAAGGGATATCACGGCGCTAAAAAGAAAAAGGGGACTGCTGAGATTGTGCGGGGGGAATTAGTTTTTAGGGAAAAGGTGGGTTTTGAGTTTTTGCCGGAATTGAAGGAGGTTTGTAGTGTGCCTAAGATCCATAGGTAGTTCATTCCATCGTTTGGCCGCCAGGTGTGAAAAGGCTCGACCACCTGTCCTCGTTTTGTAGATGCGCTTGGGTTTTGCTAGGGCTGAGTTAGTGGATCTTAGGTTCCTGTTTGGAATATAAAACTCGATTTTCCCTTGCAGGATTGTAGGGCCTGTTTTGTGGAGGGCTTTGTGCGCGTGACAAAGCAGTTTAAAGGTGGCTCGCTGACGCATTGGCAGCCAGTGGAGTTTTTTCAGGCATGCTGATGCCGAATCTCGTTTGCCTTTATTGCATACCAGTTTGGCTGCCTGGTTTTGAAGGACCTGTAAGCGGGAGAACAGTTGCTCGTTCATCCCTTCGAATAGGGCATTGCCATAATCCAGGCGGCTGACCAGGAGGGCCTGGGTAATTGTACGCCGACAGTCCAGTGGGATCCAAGAGAAGATTTTGGTTAGGAGTTTCAAAATTGCAAATCCTTTACCCCAGAGTATGCGTACGTGGTCTTTCATGGACAGTGCATCGTCCATCATGATGCCCAGGTTTCTGGCGTACTGTTTTGGGGTGGGGGCTGTTCCCAGTGACGGTGGCCACCACGTATCATTCCATGATAGTTTTGCTCCTCCGAACAGTAATATTTCAGATTTTCCGGCATTGAGTTTAAGGCAGTGGTTGCGCATCCAATCTGCCATTTCGGAGAGGCAACTGTGCAGTTTATTTTTGGTTGTTTCCGATCTTTCCGATCTTTCGTCCATGGTCACCATCAGCTGTGTATCGTCGGCATATGAACATATGCCGATGCCCCACTTTCTTCCAATGTCAGCCAGAGATGAAACGTAGACATTAAAGAGAGTGGGGCTTAGAGAGGCTCCTTGTGGGACTCCACAGCCAATGGGACAAGGTTTTGAATGGAATTGGCCCATGTGCACTGCTTGGGTGCGGTTACTCAGGAATGATTTAATCCATTTTAACGCTATGTCTTGTACTCCTTTGCTCTGGAGGATATTTAATAGGCATTCGTGCGACACCGTGTCGAACGCCGCCGACAGGTCTAGCAGTATCAGAGCCACAGATCCCCCTTGATCGGTGATGCATCTGACACTGTCCGACACTGCCAGCAGCGTAGCCTTGGTGCTGTTGTTAGATCTGAAGCCGGTTTGGGTGGGGTCCAGAAGCGAGTTGTCCTCCAAGTATTTGGACAGTTGTAAGTTGACCATTTTCTCCAATGCCTTGGAGAGATAAGGGAGCTGGGAGATCGGCCTGTAGTTCTCTGGGTTGAGGATGTCGGATCCGGCTTTCTTAAGGAGGGGGGTTACAGATGCGTGTTTCCAGGAGTCTGGAAAGGACGCGGAAGCAAGAGACTGATTCAAAAGTTTGGTAATGAGGGGGCAGAGTGTCGGTGCAATCTCTGAGAACACAAAGTGCGGACAGGGGTCTGCAGGAGAGCCAGATTTAATTGCTTTAAGAACTGCTAACACCTCCTCTTCGGAGAGTGGTTGGAAGTTGGTTAGACGAGGGGAGTTGCCTACGTCTAGATGGACGTTGTCTGAATCGGATGTAGGTGAGTATACATCAGAGTTGCCGTAAGGGGTGGTGGGATGCGAGGGGGTGAAGGTAGAGTAAATTTTGTTAATTTTTTCGGAAAAGAAAGTGCTAATCCGTTCGCATGCTTCTGTTGAGGGGGTGAGGGTTTGCGAAGTGCTGGATGGATTGCTAAGCTCTTTCACGATTTTAAACAACTCTTTTGCGGAGTTGTGGTTTTCGTGAATTCTTTGCGTGAAAAATGCTTTTTTTGCCTCTCGAATGGCAAGGATGTATTGTCTCCTTTTGGTGGTATAGTTGGCTCTAGTTTCAGAGTCTTTGGTTTGTCTCCATTGGTGTTCTGTTTTTTGACATTCCCTTTTAAGGCTCTTGAGGGTGGGGGTGTACCATTTTTCGTTGGTGGATGTTTTTTTCCTGACTTCTCGCAAGGGTGCTATTTTGTCCAGCGTTTGGCGGATTCCGGTATCCAGCCGAATGGCGTTGTTACAAATAGATGAATTGTCCGGTAGGGAGATATCTATTTGGCGAAGGTGATTTTGGAAATTGGAGTCGTTAACTAGTCTCCAGGCTCTATTGGAGGTGAGGGGGGTGGGTCTGGTCTTTACAGGTTTGCCGGGAAGTTTAAACGAAAATGAAAGCATGAAGTGATCGGACCAGGACAGGGGAAGGATTTCCGTGAAGGTGGTCGACTCGATGTTGGTAAAAAGGAGATCCAGGGTGTGCCCTGCTATGTGCGTAGGGCCATTGACCAGCTGCTTGAGTTGCAGGATTTCCATGTCGTACTTAAGCTGTGTCGATCCAGGGCCATTGGTATTTTCGTAATGGACATTAAAGTCCCCGATGACCATGTAATTTTTGTGTTTTAGGCACAAAGGGAGTAATTGGTTCAGCAGTTTGGCGCTGACACTGGTTTGTTGTCCTGGTGGATTGTAGACAACTGCGCCTGCTAGTATGACAAAATTCTGTGCGAGAATTTTAAATGATAAGAGCTCATGTTCGGGATATGCATTAATCGTATCCGTGAGACATGTAAGGTGGTCCCTGAAAATCACGGCGACTCCACCTCCTTTTTTCTTGCTTTGTCTATTTTGTGTGATTATTTTGTAATCAGGGGGGAGGGCGTTGGCTAGGTCTGGAGCATTGGCGTTGGATAGCCATGTTTCGGTGATAAAAACCAAATCTGGAGTCTTAGAGGTTAACATGTCCCATATATCTAATGTATGCTTAGGTAGGGATCTGGCGTTGAAGTATAGGCATTTTAGTTCCCGCTGGTAGCTGGTGGGGATTGTGTGAAGATCCGTTGGGAGTTGACCCAGGCTAGTCCATTGACATGAGCGGCATGAGATAGGTCCGTAGGATAGACCTGGGCCGGTATGAGCGCAGTTGGTCGTTGTGGTGGATTTGTTCAGAGCTAGTAATTCGCTGCGATTGTAGCGAATGGTATCCGCCCTGGATGGGCTCGAGCCTGTAGGGGATATGGCCCCTAGTCCCGGTCGGTTGCGGACGGGCGCAGACGGGCTTGCCTTAGGCGCGCCTCCGGCGCGCATTCGTCGCGCCCGCTGCGCTCGCCCGCTGCACGACCGAGGGTTACACATTGTTTATACTGCTCTGGCGTTGTGAGAAGGGGGCGTGGCCTCAAAAGGGGAGTGGCCTCCGTTCGTGGCGGGAGGGCGCGAGGGGGAGAACGCGTGTGACGCGTCAGCGCTGGCTCCGCTGAGTGCACAGCAGTTCTGTCCGGTGAGTAAGTTTTTGCAACACAAGTATTCTGTGACAACAATTTTAAAAATAGGCAAAGTATTCAGTGACACAAAGTTTTAAAAGCAAATAGTCTTTCTCCCGGCTTCCGCCTCAGGAGTCGACCCTAGTCTTTGCTTGTGGTTCACAACACGGCGCTTTTATATGCGCGAGTGTGTTTGTGGGCGTGGCCTCAAAAGGGGCGTGGCCTCCGTTCGTGGCGGGAGGGCGCGAGGGGGAGAACGCGTGTGACGCGTCAGCGCTGGCTCCGCTGAGTGCACAGCAGTTCTGTCCGGTGAGTAAGTTTTTGCAACACAAGTATTCTTTGACAACAATTTTAAAAATAGGCAAAGTATTCAGTGACACAAAGTTTTAAAAGCAAATAGTCTTTCTCCCGGCTTCCGCCTCAGGAGTCGACCCTAGTCTTTGCTTGTGGTTCACAACACGGCGCTTTTATATGCGCGAGTGTGTTTGTGGGCGTGGCCTCAAAAGGGGCGTGGCCTCCGTTCGTGGCGGGAGGGCGCGAGGGGGAGAACGCGTGTGACGCGTCAGCGCTGGCTCCGCTGAGTGCACAGCAGTTCTGTCCGGTGAGTAAGTTTTTGCAACACAAGTATTCTGTGACAACAATTTTAAAAATAGGCAAAGTATTCAGTGAGACAAAGTTTTAAAAGCAAATAGTCTTTCTCCCGGCTTCCGCCTCAGGATTCGACCCTAGTCTAGTGGCCCATAGGAATGAATGGGAAGACCATCTCAATTTTCGAATCGCAATTAGCGATTCGCAAATTGAGATTGCGATTTCAAGGGTGTAGGGGTGTCCAAAGGACACCCTGTTGCACCCCTGAAATTGATATGTGCACATATGTTGCGCACACACATGCCCTTAGGGCATGTGTGTGCATAACATGAATATTTGTAAAATGCACTTTAGTGCATTTTCCAAAGTTTTTGCAAATTACCATGAAGTTGTACTTCATGGTAATTTACGTGCCCTATTAGCGATTTCGCTATTTTAAAAACTTTCATACATTGCATTTAAGGAATCTCAATTTGAGATTCCTTAAACGCAATTAATCGCAATTTAGCGATTTCTAAAATTGCGATTTTTGCATTTGGGATGATGTATCCCAAATGCAAAAATACCGCTCGTAAAGGGGCAGATTCTGAGAATCTGCCCCTTTGCGAGGGAATTTTTGTTTGATGAATCTGGGCCTTAGTTTCAAACCAGAAAAATGTATTAAATGATGAAGGTTTCCAGAAGGCAAAAATCAGATCAGTATCATTTAATGATCAAAATGTGTATGCTCGATTAATATGCATTTCAAAATTAAATCAAAATATTATCTATCACAGGATGAAGCAGCATGGAGTCACCTTAAAGGGAAAGACAGAGGAAAGCTAGTTCTCTTACTTGGGAGAGCATTCTAAAATATCCTGCTCTGCTCTATTCTAAGTCTGAATCTGAATCTACTAAATACAGCTCTGCACTATATTTAACAATTACGTCATTCTACACACCTTCACCCAGTTCTCACGAGACTATCCAAACCGGTTAAAGCAAGATGATACAATTATATACTCGTTAGGTTCTCATGACAATACAGAATACAGGCTTTTCTCTGCGTGATTCAAATTTACACTGTCTACAACAAGATGAATTATGGAGACTAACCTGTCCTCTGCAGGTGTCTTTGTGAATGCCCTACTCATTAAAACCTTCCATGATTATTACAATGGAAAGAAAACATTTCTTCACATGGGAAAGGAGGCAAACGAACATTGTATTTGGTAAATAGGACTTCAGCTTCATACAGAAATAAAATTTACATGTGTCGCACATCAAGATGGCAAACTACAGTTGCCGTTTTAAAATGCAGTCCTACATTAGATTGATCAATGAAAATGTAAATGAACATGTTTTTTCTACATATAACATTTGCATGTCTGTATATATTAATGTTGTGTTGAGGCAAATTGTTTAATAAGAAGCAGGCTTCACCATTGGTATGGTAGGGGACTTTTCAGCTGATAGAATGCCTTTGATAGGAACATTGACATGAGAAACAAATCAGAAATTAGGGAGGAAGGAAAGTAGGGCTTAGAATAATGAACATTGCACACAAGTAATTGGAACATTAATGCACTAAGCTGTCTTACATTTTTGGGAGATCCTGCGGCCCGAAAGTATACAGCTGCGATGCTCACTGACACCTTTTAAAGCCACTGTGGTACTCTAACAGCGTACTATGCATTGTTATGGTGCTTGATTACTACCTTCTGCTAGGGGCTCTATAAGTAGATACCATCCCACAAATAAGGTAGGCCTTTTGATGGTAACATACTAACTACTCTGTGGTGGATGAGCCACCAGTTTGTTGGTTCCAAGGGTGGATCCATTTGAGGTTCTATCATTCAAAACAAAGCAGTTCTCTCACCTCCAAACTATACTGAGGCATCTTGAGTGGAGTGTGGTGAATCACAACATCTGCAGTTTACAGCAGATGTCCCAAGTTTTCTACATTCCTACTGTCACCTAGGGTCATCATAGAAAGATAACGGCTGCCCTTTGGTATTTTTTAATGGACATTTTAATTGTTGTCTTCTGCACCTCAGGTGACATTCTGTAGTATTAGAATGGTATTCACTAGAGAAAAGTTCCCATTTTAATTTGTTTACTCCACTTTAATTGCCAGCTGAATGAAGATGATAAAGAGTTTGATAAACAATGTATTTTAGGCTGAGCCCATAAAATGATCTAATACTGCACATCACTCCACAAAATGGTATTCCAACCTACAATACTCCACTTTATGCCCCTCTACTGTCCGCTATTCCACTCTATGCCAATCTGTACCACTCCACTCCATGTTACTCTAGTGCATGCCACTCCACGTTATTCAACCCTATACCACTCCACAATATTATACTCTACGCTATTCCACTGCATGGCACTTCACTGTACACCACTCCACTCTATGCCATTACACTCTACATCATTCCACTGTACAACCCTCCACTGTATGCCACTCCACTCTGTGCCACACCACTCTGTGCCACTCCACTCTGTGCCACTCCACTCCACTCCACTCTATGTCACTCCACTCTACGCCACTCCACTCCGCTCCATTACACTCTGTGTTATTCCACTGTATGCCCCTCCATTCTACACTCCACTATACGCAACTCCGCTCTGCTATTCTACTCTATGGATTGTATGACAGAAGCACGCATGGCTGAACCACATGTGTCTCTTCAACGTGGTCCCAACAACAAATGCGTCTTTACCACTCATGCCTTTACATCGAATTTCATTGTTAAATGCATGTTCGCTAAAGGTATATGCGTGGTAAATTACCCTGACTCAACCCCCTAAGCGATAAAATCCTATCCCCCTCCCTCAGCCCACCCACCCTGAGCCCTAAAACCGGGCCGCCCTGCTCTTAAAACTACTCCTTCACCTCCACCCGGCCTTAGGCCCAATACCCTGCTCCCTACATAAAAACTACCCCGACCCCAGCCCACCCGACCTGAGCCCTAAAACTTACACCTACTCAGCTCTTAAAACTACCCCAACTCCAGCCCTGAGCCCTAAAACCCTGCCCCTTTTAAAAAAAACTACCCCGACCCTCCCGCCCTGAGCCAAAAAACTGACTCCCACCCCTAAAAACTGACCCCCACCCAAACCCGGCCCCAGCCCCACTTTCCTTTCCTTGTCCAATGCTTTCTGTTTCTCGCCCCGCCCATTGGACACTAGACCGCTATCTGCATTAACTATGCATATACATGGTGCAGGCAGATGTGTGGATCAGGCAAGCATTGTTACGATTGTGGGGAAATGCCACCCCTGGCTCAATCTGCATTGTAATGGACCTTTCCCTACTGTATACCATTCCACCCTATCCCACTCCATTCTACCCTACTCCAGTATATGCTATTCAGCTGTATGCTACTCCACTGTACTCAACTCAACTCTACACCACTGCACTCTGTTATTCAACTGTATGCCACACACTGTACTTCATTTTATTCTACACCAGTCCACTCTACACCACTACACCCTACGCCACTCCACTCTATGCCACTCCACGCCACTCAAATCTATGCTATTCCACTGTACGCCAGTACATTCTACCACACTCCACTCTATGGCACCGCATTGTACGCCACTTCACTGTACTCTATTCCACTATATGCTGCTCCACTGTACGACACCAACCAAGAACAACAAGAGAGAAA
The DNA here is from genome assembly GCF_964263255.1 of Lissotriton vulgaris. Taxonomy (NCBI): domain Eukaryota; kingdom Metazoa; phylum Chordata; class Amphibia; order Caudata; family Salamandridae; genus Lissotriton; species Lissotriton vulgaris. Next base: position 1,862,877,257 of record NC_141687.1, read on the forward strand.
GGGTATGGACGTTCACTCTTACACCCCTTTTACCTAGTATTTTTAAACAACAGAAGAGTGAAAAGGAAATAAAGGACAACCTCGAAGTGGTGCACGGGGTATCCTAAAGAAAGAAGAAATAAACTCATAGAAGAGGGACAATACAAAGTAAATTTAAGAACCCTCACTCACCAACCTAGTGGTGACATGCTTCATCACTGGGTTCCCACTGGAAAGACCTAGTGTCTTTCCAGTGTGCTTCAACGCCTGTTTACAGCGGAGCTGGTTCTTGTGTGTGTTGAGGGTATTTTATGAAGCCAGATTAAGCTAAGTGAGTGCAAAGAAATGGGGAAAAAAATTAAAAAGTGCAGATTCGTGACTTTCAACTATTTTATGTGCACTAGTTAAAAACAAGTGTGAATGGACCCATAGGTGTGGTCTCAATTATGATAGACCCCTAGTCCATAGTGGTGAATTTGGTCAACATGTTTCTGCTTATGGGGAGCCTGAGTCACTCAGCTTTCATCAGGACCTTTAAATGTGATCCTCCGGTGGTGTACACGCCCTAAGGTGCACCCTGCCGTGAGGAGTTTGTGTGAAAAGAAAAAAATGTTTCTATGGAAAAGTATATTACACTTACGGCTGAAAAGCCGTTTTAGACCCAGGCAGCAATTTTGCTGGAGTCGTGTACCTGTAGAGAAAGAAAGTTTCAGTAATTAGGATGAAACCGTCCCCAGTAAATATGGTGCTGCACCAAACATTATTAGTATGTCCCATCACCCGAACAAAGAAAACACCTATACAGTGAACTAGTCATGGTAAGTGTTTTCTAGCCGTGGTCACATTGTCTTAGTAGGCACAAGGTACCAGTACAGCCTGTTGGAAAATCTCTGGGCCACTGAGTCTCAAATTTCATGTGACGTAAGTATTATACCCAACTGATAACAAAATGACATCAATGGGTCACTATATTGTATTCGTCCTTAAATCTCATGGGATAGTAACATTCAGCCCAACCGTTCACAAAATGACAGAGTGTGAATGTTAAAACAGATAACAACAAACTATAGAATGCACTAGTATAATCTTTCACAAAAAACGGAGCATTTAAGGGCTCCGTAGGTTAAGAAGATGTAAAATTAAAAATAACAGAACAAATGGAAGACAAAGAAGTCCCTCTTGAGACTCACAGGAGATGCATCAATGAATGTCCTCATGGGCAAAAACGCGGTGTGGGGTGATCTTCATGCTGCAAACTAAGCGAACGGAAAAAAGGGGGAAACAGACCAGAGCGCTCCGATTATGAAATGCCCGATGCTCACATGATTTCGTAGTGGCATTAGGGCGTGAGCGTGCCAAACTTCGTTTGTTACTTACATTTCTGCAAGCGACTCCCCTCTAAGTACCTGCTCGTGCACCACCGCGGCCGGGACTGAACGCCGAGACGCCGTCGTTGTCGGTACTAATTCTTCCTGGTATTACCACGTGATCTCCCGGGGTCACGTGGTCTATCACAACAAAGTCCTGGATGTTTAAAGGGGACGTGTGTGATTGTTATGTCTGCAATGTTTATCTTGCGAGTCAGGAATGGATCGTGTAGTGGAACTTAGAAATTATTCCAAACATATTTAGAAACTAGATGGGAATAAATCCTAGTCGGTGATCCTAATTAACAGCTGGACGCTACAGCATTGGCAGAGTGAATTCTTCCTATGCCTCGAAAAGAGCTGCCTATAACACCCACATTTACGGGTATTGTATACCGTGCAATACCGTCTTCTGAAAGGAGAGGTTTGCTTGGTTCAGGTTATAAACACCCCGTGACTAAATCCAAAAACACTAAGCTGGTCATGACCAGTATCTCAGACAGAACCATATTAACTAGTATTGTGATGGCAATTTCAATGTTGTTATAGGAATTTTGCAAGCGTTGTTTTTAACCTTCATTCAGAGTGAATTTTCTCAAAAATCCAGAGATAGCAAAAGGGTCCCAAAGAACGTTATTACCAAGTATAACTGTGTTGTGGCCTTGGAGTCCCTCTATGTGTTGTAAAATGTCGGGCTACTGAGATTATTTATAGAAGAATCAAATTGATGAGACCCTTACACTACATATGGGTGTCACCTAAAGAGCCCATATGTTGTCCTAAAGAAGGATATGTCAGCGTCTTAGTACAAGTCCCCAGGGAATGTCATCGTTGAGGCCTGAGCGGTGGCTGGACAGGCGATGAATCAACCTTTGTTCCTTCTCGAAAAGCATCTTCTCATCACCAGAAACTTGTTCCACGACAGTCCAACGCATGTCGTTTGGTGTATGATTTTTTTCTATCAAGTGAGCAGTCAACTTGGTAGTACTCCGTTTGCATCGAATATTACTGCGATGCTCACAAATCCTGAGCTTGACGCGTCTTGTGGTCATACCAACGTAATTTAAACCGCAGGTGCAGATGATCAAATACACAACGTTGCTGGTATTACAGTTGGTATGACTTCGTTGTTCCCATTGCTTGACAGGTTCCAAGTTCAGGTATTTTGTGTGGGTGGTTAAGTGGCAGATGCTACAGTCGCCACATGGGAAATGCCCAGTCACCGGTGGCAATCTCCAGGAGGATAGTATTGTGGGTTCATGGTTTTTCTGCTTCTTCATGGGACGAGTGTGGACTAAAGAGTCCCTTAGACTGGTAGCTCTTTTGTAAGAAAAGAGAGGTTTTTCCCAGCTCAGTTGGTTGCTCGTCACAATCCTCCAATTCTTTTGGATGCTTCGACTCACCACGTTGGACAAGCTGTTATACGTGGTTACACATGTCAAAGGGACTTCCTCGGTGTTCCTCGGGTATGTCTCCAAGAGGGCATCTCTGTTCTGGTTAGTCGCCCTCTTCCGACTTTTCTGGAGTATTTTCATCGGGTAGCCACGGTCTAACAACTTCGCCGTCAGGTCATCTGCTTGTTTCTTGTACGAGTTCAACTCGCTACAGTTGCGCCTAAGGCGAAGATACTGTCCGTAGGGGAGGTTCTCCCTTAGAGGGCGAGGATGAAAGCTACTGAACAGCAAAAGGTTATTCTTGGTTGTGGGTTTGTAATAGGTTTGGGTCTTTAGAAGATGTTCCTTCTTATCAATAGTGATGTCCAGGAAGGTGATGCTTTCGCTGGCGTATTCAGATGTGAACCTCAAATGTGGATCACAGGTATTCAACCAAATGAGAAACGGTTGTAGGGACACTTCGTCTCCTTTCCATAGCATCAGAATATCGTCGATGTAGCGTTGCCACAGGACGATGTTGGTGGAAAATGGGTTGGTGGGGGTCAGGATGTGTTTTCTCTCGAAACTGTACACGTACAGTCCTGCCACCGAGGCGGCAAAAGTGGTGCCCACCACTAGGTTGGTGAGTGAGGGTTCTTAAATGTACTTTGTATTGTCCCTCTTCTATGAGTTTATTTCTTCTTTCTTTAGGATACGCCGTGCACCACTGTACGACACACCAGTCTACGCCACTCGACTGTATGCCACTACACTGTATGCAAGTCCACTCTACACTATTCCATTGTACGCAACTTCACTGTACGCCACTCCCCTCTATGCTGCTCCACTCTATGCCACTCTATAATATGCTATTCCTTTGTACACCACTCCACTCTATCCCACTCTACTCTACCTAACTCTACTCTACACCTCTCCACTCTACACCTCTCCACTCTACGCCACTCCACTCTACGCCACTCCGCTCTACGCCACTCCGCTCTAGGCTACTCCAAGGTGCACTACTCCACTCTGCGCTATTCCACTGAACGCAACACCACTCTCTCTGCTCCACTCTACACCATTCCACTCTATGCCACTCCACTCAATGCCACTCTACTCTGTGCCACTCCATTCTATGCCACTCCACTCTATGCCACTCCATTCTATGCTATACTGTAGTGTAATATATAGGGTGTGTGTATAGCTTTCTGTTACTCCAAGGATTGTCCTGACGCTCTCCACCTCAAGTGTTGACTGGCTAAGAGACCACACCATTAATCCTGATTAAAAAGTCATGTTTTCAGCTTCTTCCAAAACTGGGAGGTGGCTGAGATGAGCCGCAACTACAGAGGGAGCTTGTTCCATGCTGAAGGTCTTAACATGAGAAGGACCTACTACCAGTTATGGAAGGATACTGGATTTTGGCCAAAAAATGTTTAGCTGAGAGAAAGTGCCTAGATGGAGCATAAAAACTAATCTTTGCTCTGAGGTACCCAGTGCCAGTCTGAAGGAGGGCTTTGTGTACCAGTAAGTGTCTTAAAAAGGATCCTCTTCCTAATATGGGGCCAGTGCATTACCCTTAGATGTGGGGACACATGTAATCTCAGTGGCAGGCCTTGTAAAGTATGGGTTGCAGCGTTTTGGACCACGTGCAATGTATTGGTAAAAAAATCCGGAAGTCCCAAATACAGTGCATTACCGTAGTCAAGTCTAGATGTTGTTAGGGCCTGAACTACCTGTTTCTGAACCGAGAAAGAGAGAACATGTAAAAAGTCCAGTCTATGCCACTCCACTCTACATTACTCCACTGTACGCCACTTCACGATATGCTATCCTACTCTATGCCACTCCACTCTATTCTGCTGTATGCCACTACACTGTACCTCACTCCACTGTATGCCTCTGCACTCTATGCTAGTCCACTGAATGCTATTACACTCAGACTCTATTTGATGCCACTCCACTGCACGATATTCCACTGTCCGCTTTTCCACTGTATGCCACTCCACAGTACTCCACCCCACTTTACGCCACTCTAATGTAAGCCACTGCACTCCACACCACTTTACTGTATGCTTTTCCAATCTACGCCACTACACTGTACACTATTCATCTGTACCCCACTCGACTCTATGCCACTCCATTGATCGCCAGTCCTCTCAACGACCCTCCACTGTATGCTAATCCACTCTATGCCACTCCAGTCTACGACACCCAACTGTACTCTACTTCACTGTACGCCAATCTAATCTATGCTATTCAACTGTATGCAGCTCCACTCTGTTATTTCATTGTACCCTACTCCACTGTATACCCCTCCAGTGTATGCCACTTCAGTGTACTCCGCATAACTGTATGGCATTCCACTCTATTCCACTCTACAGTAGTGCACTGTGCACCACTGCAATCTATGCTGTCCGCTGTATACCACTACACTTTACGCCACTCCACTATACACTATGGCACTTTATGGTACTCCACTATATGCTAGTCCACAATACCCCACTCCACTGTATACTATTCCACTCTAATCCACTCCACTGTACGCCAGTATAGTCCAGGATGCTCCACTATAAGTAACTCCACTGTACACTACTACACTCTAGGCCACTCCAGTGTATGCACCTCCACTGTATGCTATTCCATTGGATGCCACTTCACTCGAAGCTATTCCATTGTATGCCACTCCACTGTGTGCTGCTCCACTCAACTGCACTATATGCCCCTACACTATAAGCTGCACCACTGTATCACACTGTACCACACTCTCATCTACTCTACCTCACACCACTGTATAACACTGTACTTCAACTACGCTGCTACGCGGTACCCCGCTCTACTACAGTTTCACACACTCAACAACACATCTATAACACTTTACTCCACTGAATGCTACCCCACTACAGTGTACTAGACTCCATGACACTGTACTATATGGGATGCCTGTCCACTATATGACACTTGTATGCCACCTCTGTCGACAAGACTGTACTATAGTTTAGCAACTGTATGACACTCCAATACATGCTGCTCCATTCTCCAACACTACTGTACTGTATAAAACTGCAACAATGTACTACACTCTCTGCTACTGTACGACTCCATACTGCACCGTACTCCCTTATACTGCACTGTACAACACTCTACTCCACTCTATGCCATTAAACACTACTCAACTCTATGCCACTCGACAATACTCCACGACACTTAAGTTGATGATACTCCACTGTACTGTACAACATGCCACTCAGCTCTACAATACTCCTCTCCACGACACACCATGCCACTCCACTACAGAACACTTTACTCCACTGTACCCAACGCCACTCCACTCTGACACTCCACTTAACAATACAAAATTAAGCAACACTCGACAATGATTTGAAACACATTTTTATTCAAAAATAAAAAAATATTTAAGTGTAATTAAAAAAACAGATTAAAGCTAAGTTTTAGTTAGGAACTTTTATTTATTCTTTATATGCGCACCGAACTTTAACTATACATACTGGAGAAATGACCAAGTTATACTTATAACTCAATTTTCTAATTTATGCACAACTAGTTAGAACTTACATTTAGAATTCATGCACCACCTTACATTTACTGTGTCTCATGTACACATGCTTCCCTCATCAATGGCACCCTACATTAACTATAACTCACCACACTACCATGCACTGTATTCTAAGAAAAGAGGTCATAAGTCTTATTATGACTGTTTTGATTTGAGTGGCGTAGGTGCGCGATGTAGTAAATTGAAGGTAGAGGCTAAATTATTAATGTAAGTGTTCACTAGTGGTGCACAAATAAGAAATGTAAGTAATAACTATATAATGTCTTGAGCTTGTTTAGTTTAAGTTGGGTTTGTATATAAAGAACAATCAAGGATATATATATATATATATATACATGTGTGTATAAAAAATTATATATATATATATATATGTGTATATATATATATATATATATATATATATATATATATATAAATATAAATTCCAAAAAGTGCCCTTAGGCTTTGAGAGCGCACTCAGCAACTGCCCCCATCGGGTTTAAACATGCACTTGTGTCAGCATTCCTGAAATAAAATCCTTGCCCGCCGCGTTTCAGGGTCCATTACCGCTTAATCATGGGCTGCTTGAAGCAAACAGTACACAAGTGTTCTCCCTTTTAACATGATTTTATTGGCTCATTACCATCAGTGGGTTGTGCTTATTGCCTAGAGCATGCTGGAACTCATAGTTCTAAGGAGAAAATAGTACCTTTCCCACAGTGGGTTCGTGCACTCTTTGCAGATTAAAGTCCATTATTATCCTCTTGTAGGCCTCCAGAACATTGGCACAAGTTTCTTTCATCTGGCAGATCGCGCTGAAAACGGTTTGAATATAGGTTCAATACTCAGCCTCTTGACATTGGTCGAGGGTGCAGCTCTCCACGGCGCAGGCTGTGTGATATTAGTGAATTCCAAAAAGTGCCCTTAAGCTTTGAGAGCGCACTCAGCAACTGCCTCCCATCGGGTTTAAACATGCACTTGTGTCAGCATTCCTGAAATAAAATCCTTGCCTGACATGTTTCAGGGTCCATTACCCCTTAATCATGGGCTGCTTGAAACAAACAGTACATAAGTGTTCTCCCTTTTAACATGATTTTATTGGCTCATTACCATCAGTGGGCTGTGCTTAGTGCCTAGAGCATGCTGGAACTCGTAGTTCTAAGGAGAAAATAGGCAAGGATGCATGTGCATGTTTAAACCCGATGGGAGGCAGTTGCTGAGTGCGCTCTGCGCTCTCAAAGCTTAAGGGCACTTTTTGGAATTTTTACATATATATATATATATATATATATATATATATATATATATATATATATATATATATATATATATATATATATATATATTCACTGAAAAAACCATCACACCAGTTATAGTTAGCTGGAAATTTTACTGACTTAAAACCATTGAAATTCCCACGTTATAGTTAGTTGGACTCACTATAACTTGCGCGCCTGCAATGCACTGCTGATGACGTCACATATTACATCACTCATGACATGGTCAGTGACATCACTCATGACATCACTGATGACAACATCTTTGTGACAGAGTGAGAGACCTCCTTTCAGTGTAATGTAACCCTTGAAAAACATAATCAAAAATAGAAACTAACATTTTAAAAAAAAAGGAGATACCCATACCAGGCTACATTTTTTAATAACTCTGTCATTCTTCTTTCCCCATGGGCCGCTCCCCGGTCCGCTCCCCGGTGCGCGTACCGGTCGCTCCCCCCGCGCAAATAAAAAAAAAAAAATTATTTTGCATTGCGGGGCCCTTTCATAGCCCCCACATCAAACCTAGGGGGTCAGGAGGGGTCTACCCTGCCCCCTTATGGTCCTTTCCCCCGTTTTTTTCCCACCTCTTGTGTCTCTATCCTACCGATACACAAGATGACGGCCGGTCCGGACTGTTTCGAATGTTTACAGACACCCGAGAGTCAATCAGCTTTCCGTGCGCACCTCGCGTGTCGCGCCCGCTGCGCTCCCCGGAGCGAGTACCGGGGCGCGGCCACAGATATATATATTTTTTTTAACCTAAATTACTCAAAATCCACTGGAGCACAAATCTTGAGACATAGCAAAGGCACATCGGGCTACCAGTCCCTACAATTTTGCCAAGTTTGGTGGAAATCCATTCAGCCGTTCGGGCTAGAAGTGAGTTCGACCGCCCTATGGAAATTAACATGGAGAGAACACGTTTCGGGACCCCCCTTTTATCTCGCCCACCGCTTGACGAATCCCCCCCCAAACTTTCAAGGAAGGACCGGAGCTCCGCGAGGCAAATTTGAGGAAATTTTCAGGCAGATTCGTCAACCGGCGCCAAAGTTATTCACAATAGAATTTTGAGATTTTGCATTGAAAAAAATCCTAACTATAACTACCTACTGGCGACTGCCAGTAGGTAATATATATATATATATATGTATATATATATATATATATATATATATATATATATATATTCTACCAAGATGCCCTGAGCTTAAGAATGCACTCCACAGGCGGAGGAGCCAAGATGGCGACCTGATCGGACGCTCCGATTCCCGGCTCCGCTAGCCTGTACATCCTGCACAGTCATCCTGCCTCCTATCCTGACTTTCACCGTAGCGGATGGATGGTGGGACCGTGCTGAACCCACTCGTGCTCTTTCGAGGTCCGTGCGCGCCAAATTGAGGGAGATATCGTCGTGCTGCCTGACTGACTGCTGTGGCCCGGGCTCTGGGTCCCGTTCAGCTCCTCTCAGTCGGCGGACGCCGGACCGGCACCAGGTTGCTGACTCCGAGGTGTGTTACTGCAAACATCCACACCGTTGTCACAGGGGGAACCTGCCGAAATCCTGAACACTCGACTGCCTCACTCCGTGAGAACAACTCGTCGTGAAGACGTGTACCCGCCGCGGACAACCCTCCTGAGTGGCACGGTGATTGAATCAAATCGCTCCGTTTTAAGGATTGCCCCCGTGTTTGCCTCTGCCTAGTGACGGAGTGGTGATGACATCCCCCGTGAGGCGGCTTAGGGCTGAGTGCCGGGCCTTCAGCGACGCCCCGGATTACGGTCACTAGGTACCGGGCTTGCCCCCTTCCCTGCATACACATCCTGAAGAGGGAGACATGGCGGCTGCCTTCCTCGAGACGGCGAGTGCTATCTCGCATTACTTTACCACCTTGCCTGATACCGAGCTGGGGGCTGCACTACGTGTACCATCCTCTGAAGCTACACTAGAGTCCCTGCAACCGACGCTGACGAACAAGTCTATCCTGGACGCCCTTGCCGAGCTCCGCCGGGACTGGCGTGCCCTCTCCGGTGTGCTGGGTGCTCAACTTGACGATATCCTTCTCTTAGGTCGGAAGAGACCGGCCACTTCTCAACACTACACTGGATTGCCTCTGTCTGATTCTGTGGGGGACACCGAGATGCGGAGTGAGTGTGGGGAGGTGGTGACTCTCCCTGTTTGCCACGATGCTTGTGAACGGCCGCATACCAGCTACAATGGCGCTACAATGTTTCCCCCATTGTTGAGGTCTGAGACTGTGTCTACGGAGAGGTTAGTGTTTCAATTTTTGCCTTTGCTGACATCGGCCCTTTCTGCACCTGCAGCCTTGCAGACAATTTTCTCCAGGCGATGGATTGGATGTCGTTTCGTGTGGTTGGGGGTGACTATCCGGTGCACTTGTGGCTCGACGAGAAGCTGGAGGCGCCCATTTTGTTTCTGCCTCCCCTTTCTTCATCGGAGGTGGCCATTTTGTTCTTCGGCTTTGTCCGGACCGGACCTCCCCCGGAGACCATGTTTGCGGAGACGGCCACGCACGGGCCAGGGCTGAAAGTACTCTTGTCAGTTCTTGATGTGGACTGCACTGCGGTGACCTGACTCGGAATGTTTCTACGGCGTTCTCATTGGATTTGTATGTACCTGATGTACCAAACTGCCTGTGGCATATTGGTTTTCTTTCCCCTTGACTATGTTCTCCTGGACTGTCTAACTTTGCGCTGATTTTCCCTGCCTGGCTGATATGGACCTGTACTGTGACGCACTCCTGAACCTCTCTTTGTCTTGGTGGGGGCGGGCCTTCTTCATGAACCTCATTTGGGGAAGTATCCGAGGTCGGGCTAGGGCTAGGTTCCTCTTTTTGATGTTATCGGTTGCTTGGCTGGTTAGAACGGGATTAGGACTGTCATACATCTGATTGAGTCATGCATGGCGTATTGTCTTCCCCAATTGTCTCTGCATTACTGTTATTTCTGCACTGTTGCGAACTATGTGGGGGTAGAGCTTTTGGCTGGGGGGCTGGGAACGTTTGAAATTGCTCCTCCTCCCGCTTCACTTGTATTTTGTGAGAGTTGTAGATTAGGGTGGCCTTTTCTCACTCTCTATATCTAAGAGTTACCTTTTTTATTTCTTCTTATCTCTTCCCTTTCTTCTCTTTCTTTTCTTGTACTGCATTTCGGGTTCTTTAATGGGCGACAGGCACATTGTCGGGGGGGGTAGGCCGTAGCCTCCGCATTGGTGTAGGGTGGGGGGGTAGATTTAGTTTTCCTTATTTAGTTTCTATGGGCCTTTTTCTCAACTTTCTGCGCTTTCTTGTCCTATTTTCTGTTCTGGGTCTGCGACATGGGTTAGTAGGGAGTGGGTGGCGCTGGGGGTGGTACGAGAATGATTCCTGTTGTTCCGTCTGTTTCTACACTGCATTGCCACTCTGACGGGGTGCTTAATGTTACTGCTGCTATTATTTATGCTGCCTACTCATGTTGAGAGACTACTGTACGGACTCAGTTCTCCTTGCATCTATTCTTCATCGATTTATATTTGATTGTAAAAACTTTAAAATTTAACCTTCAAAGCTCCTCCTCCTTGGCGACGTGATCTCTTCCAGTGTAACTGTTATTAATCGTTGCTATACCACCTGATGCCGCTGGGGGACCGAATTGCTAGCACCTGTGCTCAAAAGTGTCGTGGCCGGCCTGATGGTTGTAGGCCCGTATTTGTTTTCCTGCTACGTGCACAATAAAGGTTTTCAAAAAATTAAAAAAAAAAAAAAAGAATGCACTCCACAGGGGTTGGATTCCACAGGAACTTTATTGTAAAAAAATCGGCAACGCTGTCCCAATCAATTCATCCCTGATGCATTTCGGAGCAACTTGCTCCTTTTTCAAAGGGTAAAAAACTGCCAGTCCACGCGGCAGCCTGGCCGTGGAGAACTGCACCGCCGAGGAAATGAAGGTCTGAGGGTTCAGGAACTCTTCCCGAGCCTTTCATCAGCACGGAGGTTGCATTAAATTAAAAACCGGCACGTTTGTCCTGAGGCCCACTGGAGGGCTTTCGAAATATAAACATAAAGGACTGTCACAAAGCAGCCCCCACTGGCGGGGAAGAATTGGGCACTACATTTACCAGAATGCGGTTCGTGAAATTACTCACCTGTGAGGCATTTCCAATGTGGAATCAATCAAGCACGCAGAGAAATGATGAAAGCGTGATAGTGCAAGCTGTGGACTGGCAGTTTTTTACCCTTTGAAAAAGGAGCAAGTTGCTCCGAAATGCATCAGGGATGAATTGATTGGGACAGCGTTGCTGATTTTTTTACAATAAAGTTCCTGTGGAATCCAACCCCTGTGGAGTGCATTCTTAAGCTCAGGGCATCTTGGTAGAAATACTTCACGCGGCAGCCTGGCCGTGGAGAACTGCACCGCCGAGGAAATGAAGGTCTGAGGGTTCAGGAACTCTTCCCGAGCCTTTCATCAGCACGGAGGTTGCATTAAATTAAAAACCGGCACGTTTGTCCTGAGGCCCACTGGAGGGCTTTCGAAATATAAACAAAAAGGACTGTCACAAAGCAGCCCCCACTGGCGGGGAAGAATTGGGCACTACATTTACCAGAATGCGGTACATGAAATTACTCACCTGTGAGGCATTTCCAATGTGGAATCAATCAAGCACGCAGAGAAATGATGAAAGCGTGATAGTGCAAGCTGTGGACTGGCAGTTTTTTACCCTTTGAAAAAGGAGCAAGTTGCTCCGAAATGCATCAGGGATGAATTGATTGGGACAGCGTTGCCGATTTTTTTACAATAAAGTTCCTGTGGAATCCAACCCCTGTGGAGTGCATTCTTAAGCTCAGGGCATCTTGGTAGAAATACTTCACGCGGCAGCCTGGCCGTGGAGAACTGCACCGCCGAGGAAATGAAGGTCTGAGGGTTCAGGAACTCTTCCCGAGCCTTTCATCAGCACGGAGGTTGCATTAAATTAAAAACCGGCACGTTTGTCCTGAGGCCCACTGGAGGGCTTTCGAAATATAAACAAAAAGGACTGTCACAAAGCAGCCCCCACTGGCGGGGAAGAATTGGGCACTACATTTACCAGAATGCGGTTCGTGAAATTACTCACCTGTGAGGCATTTCCAATGTGGAATCAATCAAGCACGCAGAGAAATGATGAAAGCGTGATAGTGCAAGCTGTGGACTGGCAGTTTTTTACCCTTTGAAAAAGGAGCAAGTTGCTCCGAAATGCATCAGGGATGAATTGATTGGGACAGCGTTGCCGATTTTTTTACAATAAAGTTCCTGTGGAATCCAACCCCTGTGGAGTGCATTCTTAAGCTCAGGGCATCTTGGTAGAAATACTTCACGCGGCAGCCTGGCCGTGGAGAACTGCACCGCCGAGGAAATGAAGGTCTGAGGGTTCAGGAACTCTTCCCGAGCCTTTCATCAGCACGGAGGTTGCATTAAATTAAAAACCGGCACGTTTGTCCTGAGGCCCACTGGAGGGCTTTCGAAATATAAACAAAAAGGACTGTCACAAAGCAGCCCCCACTGGCGGGGAAGAATTGGGCACTACATTTACCAGAATGCGGTACATGAAATTACTCACCTGTGAGGCATTTCCAATGTGGAATCAATCAAGCACGCAGAGAAATGATGAAAGCGTGATAGTGCAAGCTGTGGACTGGCAGTTTTTTACCCTTTGAAAAAGGAGCAAGTTGCTCCGAAATGCATCAGGGATGAATTCAAAATTTGCTAACATTCGTGACAAGAATTTTCAATTCTATTAAGGACAAGGAGGCGAGGATTATGCTTAGTCTCATTTCTTTACTGACACATAGCAGCCAATCACATTACAGTAAAGAAAAAACAGAAAATACGTCACTCATGAACCATAGAGTACACCCATAGTATATAAACAGTCTCAGAGGTAACCACTTCCTCTTTCTTTGTCCAAGTCCAGTAGGAAGAACCAATAAAACATCAGAAACCACGGAGAACATCATCCGAAAGGACCAAAATCCGAACGAGGAGGAGGAGGAACTTCCAAAAGCCACAGGAACAGAAGCAGGCCAACGAGGAGTAGAAACTCGCAGCAGAACTTCCACAAGGGCGGAGCCGGAGGAACCTCACTTGGGATCAGAGCCTGAAAAGAGACACAAAGCCGTAATACACATCCTGTGTAATCATGAGCAAACAAAGGGTGGGTAGAGAAAAATCAAAGCATTCATTACATTTCATCAGGAAAGATCTATGAAGCATTGCATAGTACAATATAATAGATACATGCATATACAACGGGTGGGATAATCCTCGCCTCCTTGTCCTTAATAGAATTGAAAATTCTTGTCACGAATGTTAGCAAATTTTGAATTCTATTTCAGGACAGGAGGCTCCGATTATGCTTCTTTAAAGCTCATCCACCACAACAGAAGCAACAGTAGGAACAGGCTTGAAATAAAATGTCTTAAACACGGAATCTGAGGACCAATCAGCAGCTTTCATAATGTCACATAAAGAGACCCCCAATGAAAAAGCCTTAGAGGCCATGGCTCCCCGAGCCGAGTGAGCACCAAAAACAGAAACATCAATGCCCGCTTCCTCCATAAGCCATCTTACCCAACGGGCCAAAGTGGCTGGAGCAACGGGACGAAAGGGTTTTTGCAAAGCAATCAACAATTGACCCTGCATATCAGATCGATGAAGAGAAGTACTCACCTCATATTCCTTAAGGCATTGAACTACACAAAGGTTAGGTCGAGCCGGAAAAGAAGGATACGAAATGACCTCCGTGTTAGTTTTTGTGCGCCGGGAAAGGCGAAAGGAAACACCCTCCGGCGTGAAACTACGACCCGCTAGATCTAGAGCGCGGACGTCAGAAATGCGTTTGCAGGAAAGCAAACACAGTAACATAGTAAGCTTGGCTGAAAGTTGCTTACGAGATAATAAGGAATTAACCGGCCAAGCCTCCAGAAAACGTAGTACCACAGAAACGTCCCATAGGGAAACATATCTAGGCTTAGGAGGAGTAGCCATACGAATACCTTTCAGAATTTTGGCTACGAAAGGGTGTTCCCCAACTGGCTTGCCATCGACAGGAAGATGACCCGCCGAAATGGCGGAACGGAAATTGTTGATTGTGCAATAAGCCAAACCCGAAGAGGAGGACAGAGATGACAAAAAATTGCATATCAGAGAGATATCAGCCGATGTGGGATCAACTTGCCGTTGAGCACACCAATCACTCCAACGCTTCCAGGAACTTCTGTAGCGCTTGTGAGTGTTAGGGGCCCAGGCATTGCTGAGGAATCTGACAGCGTCCTCAGAAAGGCCTGGCACCGTCCAACGTTCCCCGAAATTCGCCACGCCAGGAGAAGGAGGGAGCCGGACTGAACCAGGGGATGCGGATTCTGCAATGGATCTAGAAGGAGATTCGCCCTCTGAGGAAGAAGAAAGGGCAGGTCGCATGCCATCTCCAGAAGAACAGGGAACCATGGCTGAGCCCTCCAGAGAGGGGCAATCAGAATCAATTCCGCCTGAAAGCGCGACACGTAGGCCAGAACCCTCGGGAGCATCATAAATGGGGGAAACGCATAACAGAGGGATGTCGGCCACGTCTGGAGGAAAGCATCGGTGGCTAGAGCCTCCGGATCCGGTCGCCAGCTGAAGAACTGGGGAAGTTGGGCGTTGAGCCGGGACGCAAAGAGGTCGATCAGACACGGACCCCAGTTGCGAAGCAGTTGGCGAAACACCCTGGGGTGGAGTCTCCAGTCGCTGAAGTCCCTCAGATGTCTGGAGTTCCAGTCCGCCACTAGATTGCGAGACCCGGGAAGGTACTCTGCAATAACAGTGATCTTGTGTTGGAGGCAATAATGCCAGAACTCCTTGGCAATCTCTGCCAACAATCGCGACCGAGTTCCCCCCAGCTTGTTGATGTAACGCACTGCGGAGACATTGTCCATCCGGAGAAGGATGCAGCAGTGGGATTGAAGAGGTGACAGGCATTTGATCGCAAATGACCCCGCTAGCAACTCCAAACAGTTGATGTGGAGTGAAA
Organism: Lissotriton vulgaris; assembly: GCF_964263255.1. Classification (NCBI taxonomy): domain Eukaryota; kingdom Metazoa; phylum Chordata; class Amphibia; order Caudata; family Salamandridae; genus Lissotriton; species Lissotriton vulgaris. The sequence goes on from NC_141687.1 coordinate 1,862,892,847, forward strand.
GTTCCCGCGGGGACCACCGACCCCCCCGTCGAGACCGGACTGTAACGGGCTCCCCAGCCCCAACGACTGGCATCCGATTCGATCACAATCTCCGGAGAGGAGCCGAAGAGGGCTCTGCCGTTCCAGGCCTCCATGTGATCCAACCACCATTGCATCTCCAGCCTGGCCTCCTCCGAGAGAGGAATCAAATCGGAATACCGGAGGCCACGCTGAAGATGCTGGATCTTCAGACGCTGAAGGGCCCGATAATGTAGCGGTGCTGGAAATATTGCCTGCAGGGAAGACGCCAAAAGCCCGACTACTCGTGCTAACAACCTCAATGACACAGTCGGACTCGAGATAATGGAATTCAATTCCTTCTTGATATAGCGAATCTTCTGCTGGGGCAGCAGCAGCTGACAAGTGATGGAGTTGACTCTGAACCCCAAGAAATCGATGACCTGAGAAGGATGAAGAACAGATTTGGGAACATTCACCAGAAATCCGAGGGACTGGAGAAGGTCTATGGTCCAGTCCAGATGAGTCATTAGTCGGACCGGACAATCCGCCAGAAGGAGGATGTCGTCCAAATAAATGATCAAACGAACCCCACAACTGCGGAGCGATTCCACTACAGGACGTAACAGTTTCGTGAAGCACCACGGTGCCGACGAAAGGCCGAAGGGAAGGACTTGGTATTGATACCAAGTCCCCTGCCACTGAAACTGCAGAAAACGGCGATGTGGATGGAAGATCGGGACCGAAAGGTAAGCATCTTTGAGGTCCAAACGAACCATCCAATCCCGTTCCCTCAAGAGGTCTCTCAACAGATGGATACCCTCCATCTTGAAGTGTCTGTAAACCACCCCCGCATTGAAGTCCTTCAGATTGAGGACCAACCGTGAACCTCCTCCCTTCTTGTCCAGCAGAAAAATCGAGCTGGCAAATCCCTGCGGATGGCGGACTGTCGGCACAATGGCCCCCTTCAATACCAGAGACTTGAGTTCCTCTGTGATGAACTCCTGACTTTCCTTTGAGAAGTGAAGAGGGAAGGGAGGACGAGATTGGTGAATGGGATGATAGAATTCGATTTTGAATCCCTGAACCGTTTCCAGCACCCAAGCATCGCCTGAGATTGCGCGCCAATTGGCTAGAAAATGGCGGATCCTGCCCCCCAGAACAACACTGCATGCAGGAAGAAGTCTCACCTGAAGCGGCGGAATCTTGACGTCCGCCGGAGTAGCCACCTGAACCTCCTTTCTTGAACTGCCCACGTCCTTTCCTGGAAGGGTAGAAGTTAGACCGCTGGGCATAACCGGAATCCTGCTGGCCTCCCTTATGGGACTGGTTCCCACGTTGAGTGGATTGGTATTGACCACGGCCGGACGAACGTCCCCAGTTTCGTCCGGCCTTGTTAAAAACCGGACGCATGGCCCGTTTTAAGGTGGCCTGTGCCTTGTCAATACTACTAAAAGTGCTGACAAAATGGGTGAGCTCTTTCAAAAAGGATTGACCAAAAAGAAGACCCTGAGCAGCAGCGCCTGCCTCCGAGGAAGAAAGTTCAGACAATTTCGGGTCCAGTTTCAGAAGAATAGAACGCCGGCGTTCACTTGAGAGGGCACAGTTGGCGTTCCCTAAAAAACAGACGGCTCGCTGTGCCCACTGAATGAGCTCGTCAGGATCGACAGTGGTAGACGCTTCTTTGGCCCGGAAGCCTAGATCCAACATTTTTGTGATAGGACCTAAGAGGTCCAAAACTTTATCCTGACAAGCCCGCCAGGAACGGTCTAGACCTTTTTTGGGGTCTTTGGAAAATTTGGTCATGTACGTAAGAATGGTAGGGTCGACCTCCGGCGTGTCCGCCAGGTTGTCCGCCAAATCTGGTCGCGGACACTCTGAGCGAAGACGCGCTCGTACATCTTTATCAAAAGGGTGCCTGATATACTGCTGAACATACTCAGCCACAGCCGGGGAAGGAAGCCAGGCGGAAGAATTCGGGTGCACAATATCTTCGGGCTCAAAAGTTAAAACAGGAGGCCGAGAGGAGGCATCCACAAAATGTTCTTTGCATTTACGTTTTTTTGGGAGGAGGAGGCAAAACCTCCGACGAGGAGGAGGAAGCATCATGGTCGTCGCTTTCTACCAGTACAGGGACAGCCTTGGATTTAGAGGACAAGGACCGAGCCAACTTCCTGAAGTCCGAAGAATGGGGATTACCAGGAGATGAGGACTTCTTGGAGGGAAGCCAGCCTTGCTGTTGCGCATATTGCGTCAAATGGCGCTTCAGGGGTGTAATGGCGCGAGCCATTGCCCTATTCATAGAGAGTTGTACCCCTTTGTCCAGCGCCTCAACCAGGTCCTGCTCAAAAAAGTCAGACCCCTCCTCCTCAAAGTCCCCTTCCTCCTCGAAATGATAGGAGCCACTCATGATACACTGGGAGTGTAGTAAATCAGCCCACCAGGTGACAAGGAATCTGGTATGTCAGTGACACAGTCTGAGGGAGTGAAAAACCTCACAGTCAGCAAGATAAGCAGGAAAAACTGCGTAGAACACAAGAATTAAAGCGTGGAGGGAGGCTTGCCGACCAAAAAATCACCACTCTAGGCAAAGCCTATGCAAATTCACAACCGGGACCTTTTTCCAAGCTCCGGCGTCGAAACGGGACAAGCTGACAGGCAGTGGGCGTATACGTCAACAGACGCGTTCAAGAGCCGGCGCTGTGTTGACAGAAAACACAGCTGCGCGAGGAAAAGCCCTTAGGGACAAAGGTCGCGCATGCGCAGACACGCGGCTCGCCCGACAGCCAAGGAGCCTGCTCGCGCTGAACGCGCGCGAGGCAGGACAGTCCCCAACTCCCTCCACTAAAATACGGGACAAACGGCAGCAAGTGCCCGACCCCGGGAGGTGACACACGCTCCCACCGACGCGCCGGCCGAGTGAAATGGAAAGACGACCAAGACGGCAGCAAGAGCGCGAAATAAGCGCCAAAGCAATATTACACAGCGCGCACAAAGCGGTATGAATTTAAACCAAGAATACAATTTAAACAGGTATAGAATAATAAGTTTGCACTTAACTGGCTGCGGAGCAGCAAAGAAAGAGGAAGTGGTTACCTCTGAGACTGTTTATATACTATGGGTGTACTCTATGGTTCATGAGTGACGTATTTTCTGTTTTTTCTTTACTGTAATGTGATTGGCTGCTATGTGTCAGTAAAGAAATGAGACTAAGCATAATCGGAGCCTCCTGTCCTGAAATAGAATTGATTGGGACAGCGTTGCCGATTTTTTTACAATAAAGTTCCTGTGGAATCCAACCCCTGTGGAGTGCATTCTTAAGCTCAGGGCATCTTGGTAGAAATACTTCACGCGGCAGCCTGGCCGTGGAGAACTGCACCGCCGAGGAAATGAAGGTCTGAGGGTTCAGGAACTCTTCCCGAGCCTTTCATCAGCACGGAGGTTGCATTAAATTAAAAACCGGCACGTTTGTCCTGAGGCCCACTGGAGGGCTTTCGAAATATAAACAAAAAGGACTGTCACAAAGCAGCCCCCACTGGCGGGGAAGAATTGGGCACTACATTTACCAGAATGCGGTTCGTGAAATTACTCACCTGTGAGGCATTTCCAATGTGGAATCAATCAAGCACGCAGAGAAATGATGAAAGCGTGATAGTGCAAGCTGTGGACTGGCAGTTTTTTACCCTTTGAAAAAGGAGCAAGTTGCTCCGAAATGCATCAGGGATGAATTGATTGGGACAGCGTTGCTGATTTTTTTACAATAAAGTTCCTGTGGAATCCAACCCCTGTGGAGTGCATTCTTAAGCTCAGGGCATCTTGGTAGAAATACTTCACGCGGCAGCCTGGCCGTGGAGAACTGCACCGCCAAGGAAATGAAGGTCTGAGGGTTCAGGAACTCTTCCCGAGCCTTTCATCAGCACGGAGGTTGCATTAAATTAAAAACCGGCACGTTTGTCCTGAGGCCCACTGGAGGGCTTTCGAAATATAAACAAAAAGGACTGTCACAAAGCAGCCCCCACTGGCGGGGAAGAATTGGGCACTACATTTACCAGAATGCGGTTCGTGAAATTACTCACCTGTGAGGCATTTCCAATGTGGAATCAATCAAGCACGCAGAGAAATGATGAAAGCGTGATAGTGCAAGCTGTGGACTGGCAGTTTTTTACCCTTTGAAAAAGGAGCAAGTTGCTCCGAAATGCATCAGGGATGAATTGATTGGGACAGCGTTGCCGATTTTTTTACAATAAAGTTCCTGTGGAATCCAACCCCTGTGGAGTGCATTCTTAAGCTCAGGGCATCTTGGTAGAAATACTTCACGCGGCAGCCTGGCCGTGGAGAACTGCACCGCCGAGGGAATGAAGGTCTGAGGGTTCAGGAACTCTTCCCGAGCCTTTCATCAGCACGGAGGTTGCATTAAATTAAAAACCGGCACGTTTGTCCTGAGGCCCACTGGAGGGCTTTCGAAATATAAACAAAAAGGACTGTCACAAAGCAGCCCCCACTGGCGGGGAAGAATTGGGCACTACATTTACCAGAATGCGGTTCGTGAAATTACTCACCTGTGAGGCATTTCCAATGTGGAATCAATCAAGCACGCAGAGAAATGATGAAAGCGTGATAGTGCAAGCTGTGGACTGGCAGTTTTTTACCCTTTGAAAAAGGAGCAAGTTGCTCCGAAATGCATCAGGGATGAATTGATTGGGACAGCGTTGCCGATTTTTTTACAATAAAGTTCCTGTGGAATCCAACCCCTGTGGAGTGCATTCTTAAGCTCAGGGCATCTTGGTAGAAATATATATATATATATATATATATATATATATATATATATATATCAGAGGTGCTGCTCAAGCATATCCTGCCCGCTTCAGAACGAAAGTTGCGTCGTCGTGGGGCAAAAAGCGTACTATGCTTTGATAAAGAAACTATCTGAGTGTGATAACTGCATAGTACGTAATGCGGACAAAGGGGGCAATGTAGTCCTTTGGAACAGGGAGAAACACCTGTTAGAGGCGTATAAACAACTGAATAACAAGAAATGCTATGTTAGAGTAGCGGAAAGCATGATGGTAAAAAGCAACGAACAATTTAACAGTGAACTTCAAAGTTGGTATGATTCATCGTTGATAAGCCATGATGAATTTTCGTTTCTTAAAATTGATCAACCCACCACAGCAGTATTTTATCTAATACCTAAGGTGCATAAGGACATTGCTGATCCCCCTGGCTGCCCAATAATATCTGCTATTGGCAGTGCTTTGGAAAACACTTCAAAATTTGTAGATTCTTTCCTCAATCCACTCACTAAGGCACTTCCATCATTCGTACTTGATACCGGGGATTTCCTTAAGAGGATTTATGACATACCTTGGGAAGATGACTATCTATTGGTTACAATAGACGTCGCCACATTATACACTAGTATAAGGCATTCTGATGGCTTACGTGCAGTAAAACACTTTTTGGCTACAAGATCTATTACTCTGTGGTCACATACTCAAATGATTCTACGCATGGTGGAAATATTTTTCTATTCTATGGGCAACTTTTTCACTAAGTGTTTGGTACTGCTATGGGGACCTGCTTCGCCCCCAGCTATGCTAATTTGCATATGGGCTGGTGGGAGGAGCAGGTTGTCCGGACGCCGTACCAAAAAGAGTGGGAGGAACATATAGTTCACTGGAGTCGTTTCATAGACGACCTATTTTTGGTATGGAGAGGTACAGAATGCGAAGTTAAGGCATTTATCAACAGCCTGCAATCTAATGATCTGAATCTCTCTTTTACTAGTTCCATCAGCAGTGAGAGTGTAAATTTCCTTGACCTCAAAGTTTATGTAGAAAATGGAAGGCTGCAAACTAGTCTTTACAGAAAACCCACAAGTGGTAATACATTGCTGCATGCGCAGAGCTTTCATCCCATGAATTTGTGTAGCATTCCCTATGGAGAGAGCCTAAGGGTTAGGCGAAATTGTAGTACCCCAGAGGAGACAGTAAAAGAACTAGGGGTGCTGAAAAGAAGATTTAAAGAAAGAGGGTACCCTGAGAATTGAATCGATCAGGGAATCTGTAAAGCGTCCAAAAAGAAAAGGGAGGATATCCTATTCTCAAACCAGAAGACCGCCCAACAAAAACAAAGATTTATAACGACCTTTTGTAAGCAACATGTTGAGGTGAGAAGAATACTCAACAAACATTGGCATGTTATCAAAAATGATCCCATTCTGGGGAAGGAGGTCGACAGGAGACCGCAAATTATTTTTAGGAAATCTAAATCTTTCAGAGATTCCCTAGTGAGCAACACACTCAAAAAACCACGCCCGAGAAAAATGGATTTGTAAAATGTCTAAAGTGCAAGGCATGCACGCATGGTGTAAACTGTAGCAAGTACAAACTGGGCCTTTCCAGCAGGATGGAAAAAATTAAAGGCAAATACACATGCAAGACAGAGTACGCTGTCTACGTGTTGCAATGCCCTTGTGGCTTGCGATACGTAGGCAGCACAATAAATGAAGTACATAAACGCATTTTACAACACTTGCGAGCCATCAAAAATTCTGACAGATCCTATCCTGTAGCGCGACATTTCGAGAGTGCACATAATAGAGATACTAATGGTCTTACATATTATGTGATTGACTCCATTCCAGCGAGCTTGAGAGGCGGTAACCGCCTTAAAAAATTGAGACGGTTAGAGTCTCGATACATCATCAAGCTAGATTCAAAACAACCTAGGGGCCTCAACATTGAGGAAGATTTACACACACACCTTTAAAAATGAATCATGTGAATATGTATGGGTAGCCGCCTGTAGTAAGAGTACTAATTAATCACGATTAGGATGTTTTTGGACAGACATGCAATGCACTAAATTCACTGAATTTACATTGATGATATTCCCATAGAAACTGTATTCGAAAATGAATTTTGGCAAACAAATGTATTGATTTCGTGATTTTGGCATTAATGGATTACGGCATGTTCAGAGCAGGATGACTTGGTTGTGGGATGCGTAAGCTCACTTGAGCTTGATTTTGACTATGGATTATTTTCTATTGCAGTCCATTACCAATCAGTATAATATTTAAGGGCCCACTTGGGCATTATTCTTGGACTGTGCATCCGAGCATTGTCGATAAAGTTTGTTGATAAAGTTTGTTGACAAATTTCAATGGAATGCGGAGCTGAGCATAGGTGATTTACGGAATGCTCTAAATTGCCAAATAATGTTTAAATGATTTTTTGCCAGAACCATTGAAATGTATTTATTGCAAATGTAATTGCCACGTTGTTTTGCTTGGGAAAAAAACAATTTTCAATGTATTGGTGTGACTATGTGCAAAAACTACGAGTCTGTCTTTCATAGTTCATTACATGCAGTTTCGTTATTTAAAAATGGCCGCACGCTTTCTCCTCTTGTCCAGTGAGCATGACTGCTTGGCAGTCGAAACGCGTTTGGCGGCGGCGGATTAAAGAAACTTTTATAATCCCACAAGCGTTGTAAATTCTTTATTTAATATATATATATATCACTGAAAAAACAAAGGTAAAAATAACTTTATAGTTAGGTAAAATGTTCAGTAACAATGTAACAGTTTTAAACTCTAAAAACCGCAGAAACTTACCAGTTATAGTTACGGTTATCTCAAGTAACTATTACTCATGCCCTAAGGTAACTATAACCAGCACCCCAGCCATGCACAGTTTTCTCATCAATAATTGCATTGCAGATGTTGCAGTGATATAAATGATGTCATAGAAAATGTCCTAAGTGATGTAACATCTGGGGTAAGTAACAGTGCATGGCGAGGGCGCAGGTTATAGTTACCTTAGCTTTTTCTGTGAATTTCTAGGGTTTTTGTAATGTAAAGTAATATTTTATTATTATACGTAAATCCAACCTCCTGCCGAGCATGAGCTGAATTACAGAATGAAGCGAATTTTGAGGTTTATCAAGAAATGGAGAATGGGAAGGATGTATTGGAAATGGAGAATGGTAAGGATTGACTGGATCCTGCAGGGTCCGGATCAGGTGATAAAGTGAGAATAGGGGTTCCAGGAAGTACTGTTGTCATCATCGTTGGCCTCAACGCGCGCAAGAGCAGCAGCGCATTATTTGAAAACCAGTCACTGTCATTAGCCTCAAGCGACGGTAAGGATTAAAACAAGACAATACCATTTACTACAATTTCCAATGTGAATCGCTTTTTTCATTCGTAGCTACCTAACGAAAACTGTGGCATAGACGAATGCACCGAAATGAAGTCCAAACGTCGTCGGGCGCTTTTGGTGTGAAAAATTCTGTGATTCCTGCTGTTCCATCCGTTTCTCTTTAGAGGCAATCTTGAATCCCGCTCGTCGTCAAATTAAGTGTAGTAATCACACTTAATAGTTTGTATTGAATAGTTGCTTTAATGAAGTACAAGAGTACAAATGCATGCAGCACTGCAGGAGATCATCTCAGGAATCACTCCAAACATTCCAGTCAAACCGCTCTGACATAAACATCCCAATGACATAACCTAACTTACAATTCTATTGATATTTATAGATATATACACATTACTACACCTACCCTATACTGTATGTAAGGCAAGTTTAATATAACGACTTACATGTTCATAGTGCTTTCTCTCACAGACTGGAACCTTGTAGCACTAAACATACACAAGTCACTATTCTCTACAACACCTACTAGGTTTCAATTCTGTGGCTGTCTGGTGCAATGCATTAACTAATAGAGGTTTCATAATGTACAATAGTGAATTTCTCACCAATTAACATAACTTGCATTTAATTTTCATTTAGGCTGTACGTTATCTGATATGTAAATTACCTGAAGGTGAAAAACCGAAAAATGTTACAGAATATTTTGTTTTTCAGCCATGCCCCTACGCTCACTCACCCCTGCACCATTGCACACAGCTTCATAGTTTCCATACTTTTTAATGCACTTCGACCACTGATTTACAGTATGAAAGTGTGGCTGCTGCTTTGTGAAAAGGCCATGTGCAAAGGGTATCTTTAAACTGTGTTCATACTTACTTGTTCGTCTTGTGCTGATATGACCAACTGAGATGTCATTTCCTCCACAGGTAACCACAGACTTGAGGCAGCGCTGTACCGATAGCCACACCGGGACCTCTGTCTCTGCTCCCATGGTTGCAGGCATCATTGCTCTAGCATTAGAAGCAAAGTAAGTCTGATTGTTGCTGTCTTGTATATCGCTGTTTTGCTCTAAATTGACTGAAGATGTGGTGACCAGCCAAGGGAAGATAACGTGATTCATTTTCCAGAGTTAACCTAGTTCTCCAAGTCTGAGTCGTGGAAGGAGTGTCCTCTCTTACTCCACCCGAAAGACTACACAATTTTGATGGAGGCTCGTATTTTTTTGTAAGAACCAAGCTTCTTGACTATCCTTGCATTTTCACAGTAAAGTGAGCGGTTACATTTTGAAAAAAAATAGTAAATAGACTTGTGTGCTGTTGCATAGTGCGAGCAGGGCTTTTGGAGGCTTCTGGGGTTTACAGTGACAAAGATGTGTGGATCTTTTTTTTGTCAGTGCCTCAAATGGAAACCCTTGTTGGGTAGCTGAGCGCCATACAAATGCATAAAATAAATAAATAAATAAATAAATGTCCATCTGCATGCCTTCTAGACTTAGCACAACTTGTCTGCTGTTTATCGCATTTTAGTTTAACAATCTTAGCATATGCTCTGGTTTTTAATTTTTTTTAAAAAGAGCTCTAATTATGGGAACAAAATATGCCCTTTTGGCTTTTTAGTGGCTTAATGAGTTGGTGAAAAGACATTCAGGTTTGGAGTTCCATCCGTTGGGGGGAGTGGGAGAAAGTGGCTGCGAAATTACTGTTGTTTTAAAATACAACTGTCTAGAATACTGATAAAACTATTTTGGATATAAGTAAGGTTATACATGTAATGATATTCAAATCTTGGTACTTTTGTTTATCGTTATTGATATTTCTGTTTTCTCATTTTATTGGCATTTTCCACATATATTTGTATTCTGCAAGAAAGAGTGTGTTGGAACTAATATTTCTCCACATTTATTTGCATGAAAAATGTTCACTTCCATGGATGCCTTCAGGGGTTTCCTGCTATTTGAAGTAGCTATATAGAGAACTTCAGCACGCTTATATTTACATTTTGTTAAAAACATATTGTGATGTTTATTTAATAGCTGCAGTGCTTAATCCCAAAGGGATCCAAGCTCTGCAAATGTTTTAAATTATGTGCAAATGACTATATTGAGAGCACTGAAAACTGAGGTCCTTCATAGCAAGGCAAGTTTCGTCGTACCATGCTTGACAAAGTGGAAGACCTGCATATGTGGACGGGAAGGTAGTTCTACTAATGATTTGTAAACTGTTGCTCCATGCAATTAGGATTATTACGTTGTTATCAAAAGTATCTCTTTGGTAACCCTCATTTGCGCGCACGCACACACACGAGCTCCTGCTCACAGTACAGCAGGGGTGGTGTTTGCAGTGAGCGGTAAAGTGTGAAAGGTACATGAGATTACATTTTCTGAAACAAGAGGCTTATTCACAGCAAGTCAAGTTATTATAAAATAGAATGTTTATATTTGTGTTATTTTCATAAATAAATACCGGCCAGGAGACCGATTACTTTGTGGTCGATTTGTAAAAAAAATCAATAAAATGAAAAGTATGGAGCCTTAATTATAAAGAAGGTCGTTATGTAAAGTCCATAAGTGTAATTCGATTTCTCCCTCACAACATCATTTTAAATGTATTTTTGTTCAATTTATGGGTTAGTACAGATTACAATTGATATAATAAGGCAATGCTGAATTTGGTATTTGCCATTCAAGAAGCTTGCAAGAATGAAAACAGACAGTGCACATGAAACTTTTAGTCCGAGTTAATTAATAAAAAGCCTCTTGAATTTTTAAAGGAATACCTAAAACATGCATTAATAGCCGCTATTACAGCATGATTTTTCCCTCACACATCCATAAAAGAATATCAAAAGAAAAAGGAAAACATATGCAATGTGCAAGTAATAACCTGAGATATTAGCACAACATTTACCCAAATCAATCAGTATCTCCCAAATTCCAAAATATACCGCACACCATCAGTGTAAACAATCTATAAATCATCATGTATTTCCTTCTAGACTCAGATTCAATTGTCTAAAAGTCTTCATAGATGACTACAAAATTTCCCAAAATCAATTAATTCTCCTATGTCTTCGTAATGGGATCCCATTGACTACATAATCTGATTTAGTGCTCTTAGATCAAGGGAACTGCAGCATTATTTAGCTACTCAATAAGGATAAATAATAACTACTGTGCATTGAAGCGGAATTGCAATTATAAATTATGTATCAATGAAAGGAATTCCAGTGATCAATTCTGTGCCATACAGAAGCATTTCAGTAATATAACTTGTGCCGTAAAGAATACAATAAATGGTATGAAAGACTAGGGTTTTAGTGTAGAGGAGTTGATGGCGCTCTGCCTAATTTCCAGTAGTCAGTTTGACAAAAATCTAAATCCTAATGGTGCTAACAAGAAAGAGGTGACCCTATAAACCGCTTACTTGTGATTGTAAACCAAACACATATATCAATTTACAACAGTCCTGTGCACACATTTAATTAATGTTAAACAAAATATGTTAGTATTTGACACAAAGACAGGATCTGGTATGATTTCTTCCATTCTTTACTGTATGTTGACGCAGAAAAAGGCCAGTCGACACGTGTTTCGTCTGAGACAAATAATCTCTGACTCTTCAGGGCTCGGGTCCTGATGGACTGAAATTAAACTCCCTAAACCGGTGATAATTCCAACCAGGTTGGGTTTCCAAAAGTGAATTCAATGGAGAATAAATGATAACCAGTAAGAAATTCCAAAATCAAAGGAATCCAGGTGAAGGACTCTAGACATCAAAATACGGCAGGATGATTCGGAAGTGTGTGAGAGACGTTAATAAACAAGGATCAATTTTGTACGGCCCAGTTTCTCTGAATGGTTGTTAGCAAATGCAACATGGATCTCCTATCCTTTGTTTATGGCAACTTTCCACTCTCTCTCTAAATCTCATTTCTAAACTAATCTAAGGATAGTGTGTCAAGGTCTACTCATGCCAAACTTGCGCCTGTAATTGTGCTGTGTGGGTAATATTGTGTTTAAGCTGAACTTGATATTTTCTCTAAGACAGTTGGAACTGGACCTTGCAAATCTTACACTACTTGTTGCCAATTGTCTGGCCCTGTTTGGAGAAGGGAGGCTCAAAGGACAGATAGGGGCTACTGAACTTACAGTGGTGGTTGAGGTTATTAGCCACTGGTTTCCTGGGATCTGTCCTCTGTGCAGACTGGGCTAAGTACAAGCCTTTCAACACTTGGCTCACAGAGTAAAGCATAGCAAAGGATGGGGAGAAGGGGAGAGTAGAGTTTAAGGATAAAAGAGGGTAAAACTCAGTCTAATTTGTGTGTTTTATGACTGCTATAGTGGCCAGGAGGCTGAGTAATAGGAGATAGAGCAAAGCCATTGGATTGATGTTTTTGAGCTTTCAAAAGAGAGATTGACCTGATGACAGAGGATGGTACCTGGAAGATGCATAATGTAAGGGGAGGGGAGAGATGAACAAGGAGTAATTCAAGGAATTATCAGAGCATTTTAATGTACTAGAATGTGGCGGTATGTGGAGTAGTGGAGTATACAGTTGGAGGGATGTCATTGATGGTATGTAGGAGATGGTGCTGCCTAGATTAGAGGCAGATGAGGAGTAAAGAGAAAGTAGGAAGGAGGTGGGGCAGGCAGTGTGAAGTCAGGCTAAGTTAATAGGAAAGTGAAGGCTTGGAAAGAGAGAAGGAATGGTTAATCGTTGTAGGAGGAAATTGAGTTTAGAGCACAAGGTGCAAAATGTGGAAACAAAGTTGTGGTACAGGATATTGTGGTGCCTGAAGATATTGCTTACTGAGGTGGGAGCTCCTGTAGATGATATTGGTGACACTCAGTGTGTTCCTGCAGATACAAATAGGGAAAATCATCCTTGTTGGATAAAGACATTTGTGCCATAATACATCCTTGAGTTGAGTCCTGGTTGGTGTAATCTCAAAGTATGTGATAATTACTGATTAATTTGGAGTCATTGACGAAGCTAACCAGCTTGTAAAAACTTAAACCATTTCTGTTTCTGGTGGTGCCCTATTAGTGAGATTGGTGTTTACAGATGTTTTTGCTCTGTATCTGATGGAGCAAGGACTCGTAGAAAAGAGACTTGCTCAGAAGCAATCCTCTCATTTAACTTCTAATATTGTATTAACTACGTATTATGTAAATTAATACGCACAATATTGAACATAAAAGACAGGGAAGCTTGCCTACGTGTTTTACTAATAAGTAACTCCAGCGAAATTCTAAAATGGCTGCTAATGGGAAATCTTTATTGCGCATGCGTCAACTGCACCTACGCAGTATGACAAGCTGTCGCTTGGAGGGAATTTCTTGCACCTGCGCAGATGCTATTAAAATGGCTGCTTGAAAACTCACATGCTTAGCATCTGCTGTGCTGAAACTAACACAAACTATTTTACTCACGCTAATGCAGGAAAACATTAATAAATGGATGGGATTAGAGTAGAGATAGGTGGTATATAGTGAAATCTTTTAGTTTCAAAATTAATATTTGTCTTTCTGACTTATTAGTATGCATTTAGGCCTCTCGTACGAATCCAGAGTCTATAACTCACCTGACCTCCGCACATGCGTGGTGTGACCGAGCCAGAAGAAGTGATGTGACTTTTGAACACAGTCCAAGGAAGCAAAAGATACATACCCTGGGAACCAGCTCCAAAGTCCCCTGAATTAAAGGGAACACATGAAAATTATACTTTTGTGTCTAATAAGATGTGAATAGGGGTGGGAATAAAGATTTGTGAATACAAATCAAGGGATGGGATCTTTGAACAATAGACTGATAGACTAAGATGAAAAATAAGCACGCTGTGATGAACATTCCCCCCCTTGCCTGTCCAATCAGAGTTAGTAGTTTCATGATATTGAAACATTAATGGCTGGTACATGAATATTGTAGGTATAATTGAGGTAGTCTTAGTTAGTTAGAGAGACGAGACAGAGATTTGCTGAATGCTGCAGAGTTCTGGATGCTGTCGGAGTGACGAAAGATGCTGATGAAGAAACGAAAACAGAACCATCTATCCTAAATTAGTTTAAATGTAAATGTCATGGTACTTATAGAGCGCACTGTCACCAGACGGTCACCTTGCAGTGTCGCCTATTCGGCTTCCTGGCGCTGATACTCATACCTCTTTGGAACCCCTCCTGGCTTTCCCTGTGAAGTGTCCACTCCTGGGCACCCCCAGGGTGAAGCCAGGCATCCTTAGCGCTGTTGGGGCCGGTGTGGAGGTTAAGCAAGCTATTGCCCAGAGTTGCAGCGTGGGGCCCGTGATTAGAATAGGCACCGAGGCTAGAATGGACAGGTCTGAGCAAATTGAGCCTGAGACCCCACCGAGGCGGGAATCGAACCCTGGTCCCTGGCCAGAACTCTGCATCAGGGTCTGCCACTCTAACCATTGAGCCACACTCCTCCACACAAGAAGAAGATCACAGAAGAATCTCAAGGAGGAAGAGAGTGTCAGAGAGGGGTGCTACGCAAGCGTCGGTGGTAGAGAGGTCATTTCTGTGAATGTGCAGATGTACTTTTCTCTCTATCCTCTCCTTTCTGAGCATAAGTCATTTCAGGATATAAAGTCTGTGTTTGATGAATGATTGATCAAATCTTCCTTCCTATGAGTAACGGTGACTGTACTGTACTTTGTAAGTTGTTCACATGAAATTGATTAGATAAAGATTTAAAATCTTTCCCAAGTCTATGTTCATTTCATGAATGTATGAAGATTATTTAAAGTAATTCCTACATCAACTAGTTCAACTAATGGTCCATTGTCCAGAGGAAAGAACTTTTTGATCAGTGGAAGATTAGTCAAGAATAAGAGGTGACTCATTTTGAAATAGTAGAAAATCCTAAACGTTGACTCCATCGGTTATTGTCAGGTTGTGTGAGTGTTTAAGGGCCCAGGTGAGTATATGGTATTGGATGTACCTGTTGCTGGTGAGCCCCTGGATTATATCTACAGAAGATAAATATCCGGACGATTACTCCATTCCCAGTCTGTTGAAGGGATCAAGTTTAGAATGTGCTAGTTAATTTAGTGATTAACTTGGGGGAGGGTCATCTGCTAGGGTCTCTTTGAGAGATTGTTCTTTAAAATATTTAGATCTTCAGTTTTTTGGTAGGTATGTTTGAGCAGCTGAAGGAGTTAATTGTTATTGTTAACTTTGTGGCGATAGAGTCGCAAACTGCTAGTGGCATAGTTAAACCCAAGGTTGTGTAATATGAATCTTACATTCAGGGGTGTGTAGACTAACCTTCGTGGGCTGCTGGTGGTTGCCACAAATCCACTATAGTAGATGCATGGGATCCATTAATGGGTGAAGGTATTGTTACCCTTGAAATAATCTCAAAACATGTAACCAAAAGTAGTAGGGGCTAATAGACAGACCCATGAGTAAATCTGTATATTCCCCTGGAAAACGACCCTGGAATCACCCCCAAGTCACAGTGGTAGTTGTAATGGCTCCTCTACAGACCAAACATGTCATTACACTAGAAGATAACTGCTAAAAGCATGCAAATGAGAGTAGTGGCAATTTAAGTCCTCCCAAAGATGCCATTAACCTAGAAATCACCTTCCAACCCCATAGCTCACTATAGTAGCTGTATGGGTCCATCCATGAGTGAATGTGCCACTATTCTAAAGATAACTTTAGAACCACACAATGCTACCTTACTGATAATGTCTAGGCCACAGAACCTATCTATGCTTGAGATAACTTCCGAATGGCACATTGCTAGTAATAGCATCCTAGCAATAATATCTGGATACAAAGCAGAGACACAGTGGTAGGTCTATCAATTCAAAATGTTTTGGGCTACAGACTGGATTCTGGTCCTGTAGTAAGGAATACATTTAATTTAACTTAGTGTGAGAAGTTAATATTTTGGTAAAGAGCAGCCTTTCTTGCCCTAGACCCTTTCCTGGCTGTAACAGTCCAGATGCTGCTGGAAGATGCCCTTAGCCTTGTCGTCCTTTATCATGATGCTCTAGCAAATTTTGCTGGGGGGAGAGGTTAAGTAGGTGGAAGACAGTCATGTGTCCGTGGTTGCAGTCAGAAATTAAGTGATCTCCCAGTGCAACACATAAACAAGCCTCACTGAAGAATTATGTGTTTTTTGATCTCCCTTTCTTCGTGTCCTTGCTGTGCTGTGCTAGCATCCCAGGGGTGCAGCAGCTCTCTTCCTCTTCCTCCGAACAAGGATTCAAGATGGACCTCTTTCGCAAACCAACAGATTGGAATAATGTACTGCCCTACCACAGCTTCCATCAGGAAAGTCTCAAAAACCACCTTCCTTTTTAGGTTTCGCCTCGCCGAAGGCTGCGCTCTGCGCAGCTTTTCGGCGCAGGCGAAATCTTATGTTAGAACAGAGTGGGCTTGGGATTACGCCCTCTGTTCCATTGGCTAGCTCCATAAATGGAGGCTAGCCATTGGAACAGAGATCTGTCCGACATGGCCGGACCAGATTCGTGGGCGTTCCCGAGATTTTTTCCCTCTCCGCCTCTGCGATGTCGTCATCGCGGCCGTGGGTGGGGTTTATTTTGTTTGTGCGTCCAGGTTTGTGTTCTCATTCCGCGGCCGATCGCCGCCTGAGAAAGTCCAGGTGAGCGCCTTCCTTGCCCCCTCCCGCTGTCCGTTCCTTTCCCGCCCCCCTCCCGCTGTCCGTTCCTTTCCCGCCCCCCCTCCCGCTGTCCGTTCCTTTCTCACCCCCCCTCCCGCTGTCCGTGTGCTCGTAGGTGCTTGTGCTTGTTTATTCTCGCCTGAAACAGTGAATGCTCTGTCACTTGCTGCGATCTCTCTAAAACGATCACATGCTGTACACATCTCATTCATCATAAAGAGCGGCCGACAACTCCCTGGAAGATAAAAGCCTAGCTTGATCCGATGTATTTTCGATTCGAGAATCCCAGTACGGGTCACAAAGCGCGGTGCCCTATCCGTAAATGGTGCACTAAAATTGATGCTATTCCATGGAAAGTAGGGGAGCGCGGTCCCCAGGGGAGCGGGGTCAGTGGGGAGGGGGGAGGTGGGAGGCAAGAATGGTGCTATTTCTGATAGGCCAAGGATGTAGTGACTGCTGATAGGCGGCTCCGACAGACTTGCAGAGAAAGTTAACGTTTCCTCTCTGGCAAATATTTAACTCGGACTAAGTATTTCGTGTTCTGCTTGAGCTGCTCTGGGCCCAGACCGCAGCTCAGGTATTTGCGAGTGTGTGTTCGGGGTAGGGGAGGGGGCCTGGGGACGGGTAATGCCGAGAGGAAGTGTTTGTGGATTGCCCCCGCTGTGCGCACACCTTGCCTTCCAAATGTCGCCCCAGGCTCTCGCCACTGAAGCCCTCTGTGTATCGAAGGCACCCAGACTCTTCTGGTGTTAATTAGGGCCGTTTGACATGGTATACAATGTCTGACGTCACGTGCCCTCCCCCCCATCAGTGTTTAAACCATAACGCCGAGCCCCCATCGCCCTCACCTTGTTCCTTGTTCTTGACGTCTGTGCTTAAACCCCTGTATTGCACTACTGAACTATGCCTGCAGGTTTTTTGCCTAATGGCGACAGGTAGCATTGGTGACTCATGGGGGGAGGGGTATTAGCGGCTCTAGGGCGTGCAGCCACGGGGTGGTTGTGTCTGAAGTTGAGGCCATGTGACGTGGTTTTTGATGTGGGGTAGACGATGTCTTCACAGGAAAACGGAAGATGGTTCGGGTGTGATGGTGAAGGGCAGGTATTTTCCAGGTATACATGCGCTGCATTCCTCAACGCAAGGCATGGGTTAACCATGTCTGTGGGGTGGTTTGCACACTACACCGGGATTCCTGAGAACTGCAATTTAATATTAACCACCCCCCCCCCCCCACACACACACACTTCCCACTGGACAGAAAAACACAATGTCTCTCTTCAGCCACCTGTAAGTATCCGGGGGATTCTCCACGGGGTTTGAAAATGGTCGTGTATTCTGTCTATGAGAGGGATTCACATGGTGTTCGGGGCGCCCTCCCCTTGGGCACTGGTGGCACGGGGTGGGGGGTGCTTGTTAATGGCAGAGGCCGTCAATGCGAAACGCGGTGGCCAGTCCTTCCTCGGAGTCAGCCTGTCTCGTTCAACGCAGTCACTGTACAGCGCCTTCAGACTGGTAAACCTGTTTTTTTTGTGCACTCATCTTTGTGGCGTTTCCATACTGATTCGACCTATAGAAAGTCCATCATTTAAGTTTTTGTGGAAGAAAATGTGTCTGCATTTCTGCTGTGTTCACTCGCTGTGCTCTCAGCCTCTGTCTCTTTAGGCGTCTCTGAGTGGTTGGGGTGTCTCAGAGACACTCATGAGTGGGTATTGGGAACAGCGCTGGGTGCTCCAGGCACAGCGGTCCTCTGCATGTCACATTCACAGACGCTGTCCGCAGGGTGTCTCACTCTGAGGCGCTGACTGATATATCTAGATGGTGTAGAAGGTGGTGTGCAGGGACATACAGTGGTGTCTTATGTGCTTGTTATGCTAATTTACTCAGTGCGTGGATTGCACACTTGGATTTATAACAGAGCATGGCATTTCAGTCCTTCTCTGTGGTATAAGAGCTGAAAGCAGAATGGGGAGAGCCTCATCCGATTCTATGGCAACGTGTGGGACATATTTATGCAGGCGATGCCAGTGGTGGGCTAAGTTTGCCTGCGCACAAAGATAATAGAGGTGCATATTTAGTGCTCCGAAAACCCCCTGTGCATACGTGCGAGTGCCAAAGTCAAAATTTCTTTATTCAGTATTTTTTTCATGTACAAAAACCATAAAAGCACATTCAGTATAAACGTTTTATGACATTTCGACGCAATAATAAATACAATTTATAATAAAAAATTTCGGTGGATGTGTCCTTGACTGGTAATGGATTCCATTATAAATATTTTTGTGTTAGGCCATTTGGAGGTAGCAGCGTATTCTATTTTGTATGACCTGCTGATTGTGTCCAAGACTGGCGTTGTATTTCGTTTTGTATAGGCTGGTGGTTGTGATGTAGAGTGAAGTTGTATTCCATTGTGTATGAGCTGGTGGTTGTATGCTTTGCTGGGATGAATCCCATTGTGTACATATGCAGTCAGAGAGGGCGAGGAGGGGAGGGGGGCGAGATGTGTGTCTCTGTCTGTCCACTGTTTGGTTTGTTGTTTGTGATGAAAGGTAGAGGTGGACTAATTTACGCATACTTTGGTGGCTGTGGCCGTGGGCGGGGTTTTTTTTTTTTTTGCGTCCATGCTTGTGTTCGTCATTCCGCGGCCGATCGCCGCCCGAGGAAGTCCAGGTGAGTGCCTTCCTTGCCCCCTCCCGCTGTCCGTTCCTTCCCCGCCCCCCTCCCGCTGTCCGTTCCTTTCCCGCCCCCCCTCCCGCTGTCCGTGTGCTCGTAGGTGCTTGTGCTTGTTTATTCTCGCCTGAAACAGTGAATGCTCTGTCACTTGCTGCGATCTGTTTATTTTAAAAAAAAATTTTTTAAAAGGGATCTTAGAGCCCGCTTATTACTTACTAATAGTTTTTTTCATTGTAACTCTTACTTTCTGGCTTCTCTCGCGTTCTTTGTTTTCCCCAGCTTCGTTAGTGCTTCGGCTTCTCAGAAGCGTTTTTAAAGCTCACAGTCTTGGTTTCCATAATGCAAAATGAGTTGCATGTATTCTGTTATGGGATTTGTTTAAACGGTGGATGTGTCCTTGACTGGTAATGTATTCCATTATAAATATTTTTGTTTTGGAGGTAGCAGCGTATTCTATTTTGTATGACCTGCTGATTGTGTCCAAGACTGGCGTTGTATTTCGTTTTGTATAGGCTGGTGGTTGTGATGTAGAGTGAAGTTGTATTCCATTGTGTATGAGCTGATGGTTGTGTGCTTTGGCTGGGATGAATCCCATTGTGTATATATGCAGTCAGAGAGGGCGAGGAGGGGAGGGGGGCGAGGCGTGTGTCTCTGTCTGTCCACTGTTTGGTTTGTTGTTTGTGATGAAAGGTAGAGGTGGACTAATTTACACATACTTTGGTGGCTGTGTATTTGGGTGATGATGGATTACATTGTGTGAGGTCTAGTGTTTACATCCACATATGCAGTACCTGGACCATCTTGTATTAGGTCTGGTGGATACTGGCTGGGAATCAGTTGTCAGGTGCCCGTGGGTGCTGTGCATCTTTCTCCGTGTTGTCTTCAGGCCCTGGTTTCCCTGCCTCTAGCCCACACCTTTGCATATCTCATTGGGTCTGGGATTCCATCCGGCACCCCTTACTGAACCTTGCAGTTGGTGTTTATTTTGGGAGGTGATGTAGATGAACGGCCTGAGGCACAAACAGAATAATGTGTGGTAATGGCTCGTTATCAATGTAATTCATTGCCATTTCCCTTTATCTCATGGGATAGTGATAAGCGGTAGTAGATCTGCAACTCGATTAGCGATATCTCCTAGTGGTTCTTCCTACACCCATATTGAGGCCTTTGAGAAGACCATGCTGACTGTTTCAGCCTGAACCTCTCCGGCCCCCTCGCTGCGCTTGCTTCCCTGCCCCCTCGCTGCGCTTGCTTCCCTGCCCCCTCGCTGTGCTTGCTCTCCTAGGTGTGTGTGTGTGGCTCTGGGTGTGTGTGTGGCTCTGGGTGTGTGTGTGTGTGGCTCTGGGTGTGTATGGCTCTGGGTGTGTGTGGCTCTGGGGGTGTGTGTGGCTCTGGGTGTGTGTGTGGCTCTGGGTGGGTGTGTGGCTCTGGGTGGGTGTGTGGCTCTTGGTGGGTGTGTGGCTCTGGGTGGGTGTGTGGCTCTGGGTGGGTGTGTCTGGCTCTGGGTGTGTGTGGCTCTGGGTGTGTGTGTGTGGCTCTGGGTGTGTGGGTGTGTGTGTGTGGCTCTGGGTGGGTGGGTGGCACTGGGTGTGTGTGTGGCTCTGGGTGTGTGTGTGTGTGTGTGCGTGGCTTTGGGTGTGTGTGGCTCTGGGTGGGTGTGTGGCTCTGGGTGGGTGTGTGGCTCTGGGTGTGTGTGTGGCTCTGGGTGTGTGGGAGTGTGTTTG
Source organism: Lissotriton vulgaris (assembly GCF_964263255.1). Classification (NCBI taxonomy): domain Eukaryota; kingdom Metazoa; phylum Chordata; class Amphibia; order Caudata; family Salamandridae; genus Lissotriton; species Lissotriton vulgaris. The sequence goes on from NC_141687.1 coordinate 1,862,914,057, forward strand.
GCTCTGGGTGTGAGGGTTTGTGTGTGTGTGGCTCTGGGTGTGTGGGTGGGTGTGGCTCTGGGTGTGTGGAGGTGTGTGTGGCTCTGTGTGTGTGGCTCTGGGTGCGTGTGTGTGGTAGTAATTGCTGTCTGATGAGCTCGTCCAGTAGGGCACAATAGGTCTTACATTGCCTACAGCTTAATCTCTCGCAAATGTAAAAGACAATGCCATTTATTTATCTGTTTTAAAAACCAACACATAAATAAAAATGTTGTCATTTACAATGCCAATAGCTCTAACTTTTGCAAAGGCGAAACCGTTGCATTGTAAATGCTTGTTTAAAGATGTTAAGAGTGAAACGAATCGTTTATATTTGTTTTTCGTCAGCATCACTATTTAAATAACTGCACGCTATAGACGTATATGATCTATCGAGCGATGACTAACCAATTACACAACAGATTTTTATGAGGAATCTTATCTCGGTTTAATTTCACACATTTATTCGATATGTCACCACCTTTCACTCAATCGAACAAATAGATTGATTTCACTATTACCAACACCACGATGAATGAAAAGCATAGAGCACTTGAAAAAGATTCATTTATTTACTGTTTATTCAGATTACCTCGTGTATAAACGGCCGCATTTTGTTTCCAGAGCTATTCCCTGATGAAGGCTTCATGTGCAAGCCGAAAATGCATTGGAGTAACAAAGAATATGGGAATGACATATTAAAAGATGGAATAATGAAATAAAAAAGCACACAAAAAACTTTAGAAGAGTTGTTTTATGAATAAAATTCGTCAAAAAGTATAAAGCATCTACAAACCCTACTTAAAGGGACTAAAACAGTGACCGTAGGACGGCACCCCAAGTTCAGGGGGACGCAGCTACCTACATGTTTCAAGGTGTATGACCGAATACACGCTCTGGAGCACGCCACAACTTTGAATTAAGCACTAAACCCAAGGGTTCTGCAAGTGGAATTCTAATTGTTTATTCTTCAAGCCCCTACCCCTTTCTCAGCATCTATGTGCTTGTGGGCCTGTGTGTGTGTGTGTGTGTGTGTGTGTGTGTGTGTGTGCGCGTGTGTGTGGTGTGTGTGTGTTGTATATGTCTGTGTGTATGCGCGAGCAGTTACACTAACAGCGTGCGTTTCTATGATATTGTGGAAATTGGACAAAGAAGTACACTAGTACAGAATTCTGACCATTGACTATACCGTGCACTTATGAAGCACAGTGGAACTTGAACAAATATATGCCATATTGCTGCTTTTTGCAAACTTGATAAACACACAACATAAATGTGGAAATTAGACAAATATCTGCATGCCAGTATCTTTTGATTATTTTTTGTTAAATAGCCTGATAATAGTAATGTACACAGTTACAACAGACACATCTTATGAGCACCTACAAATGGCTGTTGAACATATAAATACTTCAGATGTTGATTTGGTGTGAGTAATGAGTCATGGGGCAATAGAATCACGACAGTGGGACTACTATACACAGAAGACATAGAAAATTAAATGTATCAATGAAGTTTACATATTTGCGATACAATGGACAGCGTATTGGTAGGCAAAGGAACATTCAGTGATTAGTTCTTTCAAAAAGAGAGGAGGCCTTTCAGAGAATGGTGCTTCGTGACAATGGTCCAAGCTGCTGGAAGGCTTGTAACCTCTAAGAAGTTTACAGAGAATATGTCAATGATGTGAATACTGTTCGATCACATTGACTGAGCAGTATGTGACATGGAAGAACTGAGGTAACTAAGAATGGCTCAGGTCTTGGGTTGTTTTGTTGACAAAGATTAGTAGCTTGCACACTGCTTTGTGCTTATTTATTTATTTTATTTATTTATTTATGCGATTTTATATAGCGCAAACTTTACCCGAAGGTGTCAGAGCGCTTTACATAAGAACCAGTTGAGAAACATAAGGATTTAGGATTACATGTGTTACATAAAGGATACAAACAGAAAAAATTGCAAATGTACTAGATGTAAAGTCACACAAGGAGGAGATACAAATGGATATACTCTAAGAGTCACATAGTAATAGTAGGATACAAAGGTCTACTGCATATACTAGTGATTAGAGTTCTCTCTATATACATAGGGAAGGGATATGACTGGATATACACTAAGGGTCACATAGGAATGGTAGAGAGCACAGCGGTCTACTGCATATACTAGGGATTAGAGTGATCTCTATATACATAGGGAAGGGATATGAATGGATATACTCTAAGAGTCACATAGGAATGGTAGGTAGTACAAAGGTCAACTGCATATACTAGTAATTAGAGTTCTCTCTATATACATAGGGAAGGGATATGACTGGATATACTCTAAGAGTCACATAGGAATAGTAGGGTACAAAGGTCTACTGCATATACTAGTGATTAGAGTTATCTCTATATACATAGGGAAGGGATATGACTGGATATACACTAAGGGTCACATAGGAATGGTAGAGAGCACAGCGGTCTACTGCATATACTAGGGATTAGAGTTATCTCTATATACATAGGGAAGGGATATGACTGGATATACACTAAGGGTCACATAGGAATGGTAGAGAGCACAGCGGTCTACTGCATATACTAGGGATTAGCGTTATCTCTATATACATAGGGAAGGGATATGACTGGACATACTCTAAGAGTCACATAGGAATAGTAGGGTACAAAGGTCTACTGCATATACTAGGGATTAGAGTTATCTCTATATACATAGGGAAGGGATATGAATGGATATACTCTAAGAGTCACATAGGAATGGTAGGTAGTACAAAGGTCAACCACATATACTAGTGATTAGAGTTATCTCTATATACATAGGGAAAGGATACACAAGGATATACTCTAAGAGTCACATAGGAATGGTAGGTAGTACAAAGGTCAACCGCATATACTAGTAATTAGAGTTATCTCTATATACATAGGGAAGGGATATGACTGGATATACACTAAGGGCCACATGGGAATGGTAGAGAGCACAGCGGTCTACTTCATATACTAGGGATTAGAGTTATCTCTATATACATAGGGAAGGGATATGACTGGATATACTCTAAGAGTCACATAGGAATGGTAGATGGTACAAAGGTCTACTGCCTATACTAGGGATTAGAGTTATCCCTATATACATAAATATACAAACATAGTAGATTTCCTCAAGCAGAGTTCCATTAAGTGGGGTCCAAGGGGGGACGTAGTCACAACACCAAGGGAGGGTGGGAGGGATTCGAGGGTATAGAGAAAAGGCAAAACAGAGAGGGGAAGAAACATTTGAGGATCCTCAAGGGGGAAAAGAGGGAAAAGGGTAAAAAGACGAGGGAATGGACAAGATGACGGGTCGGGGACCAGGGAAAAAACTGCCAAGAACAGCCACAAAATGGCGGGCAGGACAAAGGGAAAAGTAAAGAAGTCCATGAGAGACTGTGGTCCACAATTGCAATGCCTCAGGAGCTTCCCGTACCGTGAGCTGTAGTAGTGGTCATACGATTCTCCAATTAATCACATTGGTCAAATGATTCTCCAAGTGTTATAGGAGTGCCCTGTCCGGCCTGATGCCTGCTTGTAAGGGTGCTTGTAAAGGTTCAGCAACCAGCCGCTGGCAAAGTCACAAATTGAGAATTTAGGGTGTTCCGCAACCAGACAGTTCGGGGGCAGGCACTATCTTGCTCACTGGTGTTTGCAACAAAAACTCCAATTTCGGGGCCAGCTACACAAGTTAGGGCATTGATATTATGCCCATGCACCTCCAACCAAATTCCGGCGCTGGAATACGCTCTCTATTCCGGAGTGTGGTGCTGCAAAAGTCCCTTCTGTAGCCTGGAGAGCAGGGTCGACACGGAGCTTCAGCTCCAGGCGCATTTGAGGGCAATTTCGGCCGCCATGTTAAAGTCAGGCATTTAAGGATGTAAAGCGCCGCAGACTCCACCGCCTCCAGGAACCCCGAGCGCGCTTCGCGGGGCTCACCTCTGTGATCCTCAAGGTTCCGGTGTGTCAGTAGCCGCGATGTTTCTCAGAGGGGTCGGGCTGTCTCATCACGGGCGGGCTCCGGCCGCCATCTTGTCCCTCGCTGGATTGTTGAGGTCAGGCATTGAGGATGTACAGCGCCGCAGACTCCACTGCCTCCAGAAACCCCGAGCACGCTTTGCGGGGCTCACCGCTGCGTTCCTCAAGGTGCCGGTGTGTTCATAGCGTCTGTGGAGGCCACGTTGTTCAGAGGGGTCGAGCCGTCTCTCGTCGAAGGTGGACGCCGGCCGCCATCTTAGTCCTCGCTGAATTTTCTTTCCAGAGAAGTCGCAACAGAGTAAGGCCTGTGCAGACGCTCTCGGGAAAGCAAAATACATTCCACCGGAGCCTCACAACATCCGCCGCTGGTAGATTCTTTTACTGACGATTCTCCCTCGGGGGGGGGGGGGGCGCCGAAAATTGCCCAGAGAAAGCGCGTGGACCGGGAGCCAAGATGACTCCCGACTCCCGGCACTATGGAAATTGGACAAATATATCCATTAGCACAGTTTTCTGCAAACTTAGATATTATGTACATAAAAGCAGAACTGCGAAAATTTGCCAAACATACATTACAGCTACATTGTAAACATTGGATAAGTGTGCAGTTTGGCCCACTGTAAAAAGTGAGCAAATGTATGCATTACTGCATTATTGTGAACATCTAAAATATGTACAATACAGCAAGTCAGGAAGTTGGACAGATATGAGCATTGCTGTGGCATTTATAAAAATTGATCGAACTTGTGGAAATCTGAGTTGTGGAAACTGGGAAAACATTTTTAGCAAATCAAACACTATGGCGAGCAATCAAATGTGCAACGACCGGAGATTTGGGAACTTTGCATTACTGGGGTGTTATGCACTGAATAATAACACACTGTCATGCTAATAGAATGTTAAGCATCAGTGTTAATATGAACTCTGGTTTTGTGCAGCCCAAAGCCATCTTAAATATTATCGCATCATCGGAACCTAATTTTAATGAATGGTTTGTTTTGCTTCTATTGCTATAGTTTCAGCCTTCCCTTTCTAACTGCAGTCAACCCTCCTCCCCCCTCTACGTATTTGCTGTCATCCTTCTATGTTATTCCCATACTTTACTCCAGTCACAAAGCTCCATCCTTATGTGTGGTGACAGGGAATGCAAATAAATATAGAAATGCTCCATTTCAGCTGTGTATCTCTCCTGTAGGAAGTTGGGAAGTAACACTTACCTTCTAATTATATTCCTTTCATGAGTCTCATGTCAGACTAGTCACAGAAGGTGCCTGTACCTAGGTGTTTGCATTTTATGCGTCTGTGTTCACCAGGAATTCCATGTGCTTCTTGTGTGCACTCTTACTCTGTCCATGTGGCCTAAGCTTTTTGTTGCTTGTATCACTTGTACCTCCATCGTTCGGTCTTTCTAACCATCAGTCATCACTACCTCTGGATGTCAACTACTCTTCCACACTAATAGGCTTTCACCAAAGCTAAAGTCTTCATTTTTGCTTAGGCAGACCAGAACCTATATACTTCTTGCGGTGGTGGGCACTTTATACATGTAGTGAATCATTCTGTCAACATCTTATTACTTATCAGGATAAACATACATCTTCTAATGCATGTCTGATGTGGTACGTTTTTAAAAGGTGATTTGTTTTTCTAGTATTCTATCATGTTCATGGTACTTGGCACAGCTAGTATTTCTTCCATCTCCTTAGATACCATTCTCACTTCCCTCATGCTCGACTTTGATTCTTTAAATACGCATTTGTTCTCATCATGAGATTAAGTGATAAATATTCTTTGGTAATATAGTGTGTTCCAGGCTTGGGGTCCTCCTCATGTCATTATACAAGGATAATCAGGTGGGTATATTATTTACTTCTGTTTCCACTCTACATGTTGTCCAATCAAGCACGAATAAGAATGATCGTGACTTCTGGTTGATTGTTTCATCATATTTTGTTGGCTGGTCCAATGTTTTCATCACTGACTTTCACCCCTGTGATGCCCAAGAGTATCATCAAGTCCTTTTCAGTCCTTCATTACCTGTTGGTGACATTCTATTCCATCAACCAATGTTGGTCTGGAGACATTCCCTTTTGTTGTCTCCTGGACTGGACGGATTCCCCATCACTTTCTCCAAATCCTACCTTCTCCTATTTTACGGCCCACCAATGGATGACTTCAGGGTGGTGCTTGTGCGGGTTGTAGTGTAGCACCAATTTTGTGCTGAGGTGACTTACTCTGATGCTACTTCTCAGTTCATAAGTGTGTATTTGTTTTTTTGTGCGGTCATATTCCCATATCTTTTTCTCCATCCGTAGATGTCCACATTACAATTCACGACTGTGTTGTCTGTATTTAGTTTTCAGGCGGCGGTTCACATCCTTTCTTCATTTGATTTAACCAGCATCACCTTTTCACGGAGGTCTATGCTTGTAACACACACACTTGAAAAGATGGATTAGAAAGATAAATAATAATCAACCATGATTGTATAGTAAATGTTAGCTTCAATAGAACACACACACGTACTTCCTGTGTTTTTTTTAAACTACTCACGGGAAAAATAGGTACACTCAATAATTACAACTAGCCCTTTGTTTACATTGCGCTATTTTCCACCACATTTCTTAAATGTTCTCTTAAGCAGGACTATGAAATCCCCCAGTGAAAATATTTCAAAATCGGTCACGATTTTGACTAATGTTACATCTTTGTGACCCCTCAGATTGGGATTCATGTTAGTAGGCATTCCTTAGAAAGAGATACCCGACGCACCTTTTGAAGTGGTCTTTATATCTAATCATTTTTTGGGCAGTGTTATTTGTTTAATAAAAGTTATAATGCACCATTTGCTGTTATTTGTGCCTTAGTGGCCATGTGAAGCGGTGTGTTTGCAGCATTACCGGCACCACTCATCTCCCACAGCAGGATAGATGGTTCAGTCCAGATAGGGCCATGGAAGGTTAAAGAGTGGCAGGGCAAGCAGTGGGATTTGATTATTCTCCACGATGGGGGACCATTTTCCTGGGATTTGATTATTCTCCACGATGGGGGACCATTTTCCTGGGATTTGATTGTTCTCCAGGACGAGGGACAATTTTCCTGGGATTTGATTGTTCTTCAGGATGGGGGACCATTTTCCTGGGATTTGATTGTTCTCCAGGATGAGGGACAATTTTCCTGGGATTTGATTGTTCATCAGGATGGGGGACCATTTTCCTGGGATTTGATTGTTCTCCAGGATGAGGGACACTTTTCCTGGGATTTTATTGTTCTTCAGGATGGGGGACCATTTTCTTGGGATTTGATTGTTCTCCAGGATGGGGACCATTTTCCTTGCATGCATTATGTCCCACTTCATCCTTGCTGCCATGAATTGGTTACAAAGTTCTACATTTTGTCAGGAAGTAATTATGTAGGACAGCCTTCTCATGCAAGATGTGACTGTAATGGTGTTCATGTCTTAGCTTTTAACTGGGTAAGGACAGCTCCAAAACCACAAGTATTCACTTCCATGGTGATTGCACACGTCAAGGCGGGCTTGAAGGAATAGAACATCTCCCTCCTGCACTATTCTGCTGTCTGCGTTCATAACAGACGTGCTCAACGCCTATTTTGATAGCGCCTTACAGTGCTTTGATTAGCTTGTGAACCATGGCTATAACGTCGAATAGCGTTTGCACATTTCCTGGAACAACGGCATCTATGGCCACATGCATCAATGTTGCCGTTTGCGAATCCTTAATTGCGAAAATGAAGGAATCGCAATTAAAAATTTGCAAACGACAATGCATCAAAATTTCGCAAATATTTTTGCGATTTCTTATTTTTCCTTAATTGCGATTTTCAATTTGCGAATCGCAATTAAGGAATCCCATTCCAATTGATTCCTATGGGCCAAGAGGCCAATAGGAATCAATGGGAAGGCATTCACAATTTGCGATTTTCAATTTGCAAATCGCAAATTGAAAATGCAATTTCAAGGGTGCAGTGGAGGTCCAAAGAACCCCTCCCTGCACCCCTGAAATTAAACTTAAGTGCAATTTACACACACACATGTCCCAAGGAAATGTGTGTGTGTAAAATGCAACTTTCAAAAATGCAATTTTGTGTATGTTTGTAAGTTTTCGGTAAATTAGCATGAAGTCCAACTTCATGCTAATTTACCTCTTCCAAATTGCGAATTCGCAATTTTGAAATGATCATGCATTGCATTTAAGAAATCTCAAATTGCGATTTCTTAAATGCAATCGCAATTTTAGAAATCGCAACATAATTGCGATTTCTAAAATTGCGAAAATAGCAAAAAAGCTTCATGCATCCCAAATCAATGAATTGCATTCGCAAACGGCCGAATTTTGCGATTCGCGCCGTTTGCGAATGCAATTCAGTTTGATGCATGTGGGCACTACTCTTTGTTTTTGGGACATTTTGCACCTTCAAAAGCTGAACCTAAACAGCTGCTTTGGGTAAAATTCTATCCTTTATGGTCACCTGCCTCACGTATTCTGACTGGTCATGCAAAAACACATATTGTATTATCTTAACAACAAATCTTTTTCAGCTGAAATTCTCCAGCATGTAAAACACCTGTCTCATTTATGATGTATGCTGTGCAATCTTGCTTGGGGGGGTTCAGTAAATGTTTGACATTATGAAGAATGAAGAGGATGCCTTTTTCTCTCCTGGGAATCATTGAACAGCAGGTTTGCTTCCGGCCTAGTAGCAGTTTTGACAAGCTCCCAGCACCCAGCAGCATACTCGGAAGGATTTACTTTGGCAGGTCTCGTACTTAGAGGAAGATGAGGAAGTTGCGAGGATGTAAAGAACCCTCTATGCATTCTTTTTCTTTGCTCAATAGTGTTTGGTACAACACTGGAGCAGATTTCGTTAAACAGTCTACAGAAGCAATATTTCGTGTCCTTTTTATCAGCAGTCGAGTTTGAAAGGATGTTCCTTCCCATGGCGCAGGGCATCTAAAATGTCCTAAATGGGGGCGTGGCTTGCAGCCGAACGAAATGGCCGCAGCTTAGAGGAGCTCCGGGGACGAGGCGTGTTCCCCCATAAATCCGCTCATAAATCCGCAAGCCCAATATACCCCAAAGGCACACACTTGTGGCGGAACACTAGCGCTACCCTCGGGGACAAGTCCCGCGCTCCCCTGATGTCAGTGTGGGACGTGGGAGAGCAGAGATACCGGCGGCCTTCAGCCCACGCTCGAGCCGGGGACTCAAATTTGGCACACGCCGACCGCCGAGTTGCGGTGATCGGCAACACTCCTCAGGACAGTACGGCTCGGGGGGGGCGCAGAGTCGATAAAGAGTGGCGGAGACGGCGACGGCTTGTGGCTGGGGGGGCCCCCGGTGAGGTGGGAACACTGACCCCCCCCCACCCTTTCCTCCCCCCATCTGGGCGTCGGCCTGATAGCGCGGGCGGCCTGCTCTGGTCGCCGGAACCCGGGTTTGGCGCTGCAGGGGGCCATATTGACGCCGGAGTGCAGGAGAATTCGGAGTGCAAGGACCTGGATGGAGTGCTGGTGTGGCACGCAGAAGGTGAGAAGCGCTGGGACCCCGATTGTTGCAAGGGCCCTGTGGAGGCGAGGCGCCATATCTTGGGGGACTGGAGAACCGCAGAATCTGTACATCCTAATTGGCGCAAGCTGGGAGCGGCGGCTGCTGGGTCCCCGGGTGCTGTAGGCGGCCCTCTGGAAATAAGCCTGAAGACCTGACTGTTGCTGAGGGAGCTTTCTGGACTGTCTTCTACTGTCGGGCAGCAATAAACAGAAAAGTGGCCATACTGCAGAGTGCTTCAAAAATAAAACAAAAAAAACCCCCAAAAAAACAACGAACGTTCCAGCAACGGGCCCCCCCTGGGCGAACTGAGTGGCGAGCGGCTTGACGGGAGCCGGGTGTTCTAATATTCATCGGAGGGGGGCGCATCACCAGGCGCAAGATGGGAGGCAGAGGCTCTCGTACAGCCTCGCACAGTAGCCTGGAGAAATACGCCTACAACAAGGACTTCCCTCCGCTATCTCAGCGTAAGGACTCCACAGACAAGGACCGAGTGGTGACGGAGCTCCCAAGGTAACGCTGGAGGATATCATGGCGGCCATCAACAGTGTTCAGTCCACTGTCGGATCTATATCTACAGACGTTGGTCTCCTAAGGGCTGATTTTCAGAAAATTACCGCCAGGGTCACGGAGGTAGAGCAAGTAACCCAATTTCTGACAAAGGACGCTTCCACATTACTTAAAAAGGTGTCGCAACGTGAACTGGACAACAAACAACTGGCGGCACGGCTGGACGATCAGGAAGGGCGCGCCCGCCGCAACAACGTGAGGATCATGGGTGTTCCGGAAAGTGAAGGGGGCCCGGCAATTGACTTATATGTTGAGAACCTAATAAAATCTAGACTCCAGCCCAGGGGTCTTTCCACATTCTTCTCAGTTGAAAGGGCGCACAGGGTGCCGGGAGGTAGGCCCAGACCCAGGGCCCCCCTAGGCCAATCCCTGCTCGAATTTTTAATTTTCGAGACCGAGATGCTATATCACAGACGGCACGGGTAGCGCCGCCATTGCGGATCCAAAACTCAACAGTGTCCTTCTTTCCGGACTACACAGAAATGGTGTTGGCACGGCGCAGGAGTTTCATTGAGGTCAAGAAGGAATTGCGAGCCAGAAATTTGCCCTACTCCATGCTCTTCCCGGCAAGACTTCGGGTGGTGGCGGATGGAAACACCCAATTTTTTGAGACGCCTGAGGAGGCACATGACTGGTTGGAAGGCTGGCGGAGAGTGGAGGGCACCGGTCGACCTGAAAGACGTCGGAAACCTCACAGAGCAGAGGACAGCCACGATGATCGGGAGCAAGCTGTGGAGGTAACCCGTCAGCAGCAGGAGGAAGCGGAAGAGTGAAGGGCTGTGAGACGGCCCACGGCCGACTTGACAACTATAATGGTGCTGTACACCTGAGCACACAAGCGCAGGAAAAAACACTGAACCCCTGAATAATTTGTGCCTTTGTGGAGGGGAATGATGCGGACTCCTCTGGACCTCTCCACCCCTTACACGCAAGTACTGTACATGGGGACGGGGTTTAAGCGCTCTGCTGAGTTGGGGTGGTGGGCAGTTCAGAGTCTGTCAGGCAGGGAGGCAGGGTGGGGGATGGGTAGGGGGAGAGGGACTGTTCAAATTTTTGTATGCTTCATTGTTCTTGTTTGGTTCACGCAGTTCTTCAGGGCACACATGGTCGAGCGAATAGCTACGGACGATCTGCAGTTGTATGACTGGATATTATTTGGCAACGATAAGCTTTGTTTCACTGACATATGTTTGCAGACACTCAACAGGACACTAATCGCCCATTGACACAACTAGCCCCGGGGACCCCGTTGACCTTGTTGACATGGAATGTGCGGGGCTGGGGGACAAGGTGAAAAGAAGTTTGGTACTGCAATATTTAAAACGATGCACACCTGCGGTGGCCCTTTTGCAGGAGAGGCACCTGATGGAATTCACTTGCAAGGCCATGGACAGAAGGGGTTACAAAATGGTGCCCCATGCCTCCAGGTCTAGAGGGGTGGGTGTACTAATAAAAAAGAACTTCCCACTTATAATACACCAGACGAGGGTAGATGACCAGAGCCGCTTTGCAGCCATTACTTGCCATTGGGAAGGGACGTTGTTTAACTTTGTCTCCGTATACATCCCATCCTTATATTCCATGGCACACTCGGCGCTTACAGCGTTCCTACTTGCATTGCCGGTGGCGGTGATGGTGATAGGAGGTGACTTTAATGATATAGTGGACGGTACAATAGATAGACACCCCACAAAACTGACATCCCCACATAATCACCGTATGACGGGGCTTATGGACTCCTTGGGGCTTGCAGACGCATGGAGGTATAGACACCCCAACACTAGACAATGCACTTCTCACTCCGGGGTTCACAACTGTCTCACACGTATAGATTATTTTCTGGTGACAGAGGAAGGCCTGGGGGGAATAGATAAGGTAGATATCCGCCCTAGGGGCATATCTGACCACTCGCCGGTACTGCTGACCTACACACACCATCAGACGATTCGGCACCGTATATTTCCCATCCATCCTAGCTATTTGCATGTACTGGAGGTCTCAAAGGGTATTGCAGAAACTACTACAAATTTCTTTCAAGAAAACTCAGGGTCGGTAGACTCCTCCAGTACTCTTTGGGAGGCCTATAAAGTGGTCACATGTGGGCAAGCTATAGCATTAATTACGGGGCATAAACAAGGCAAACGGGCTGAACTCGCTAAGATGGAAGCTGACTGGGAGAAGGCGACGGTTTAACACGCAGCCTGTCCGATGCCTCACACTGCACAGCGAGAGTGGCTCAAGCAAACTGAATACGTGACCTACCAGAGAGAAACATTATTGGATAGACTCCAGGCCACGAGCCACAGGATATATGAGCTGGGATACAAGGCGGGAAAAATGTTAGCCTGGCTAGATAAAAAGGAGAAAGCAGGTAGGGTAATTGTGCAACTTCATGCCCCTGATGGCTCCCTGAGGACGGCCCCCAATGATATCGTAGACACACTGGCTGACCATTTTGAAAAGGTATATGCCTCCTACACTAAGTTCACAGTTGAAGAAGTGCATGGATATATCAAGGATCTTGCTATGCCACAGCTTACACCGGAGGCGGCGCTACTCCTAGAGACTGACCTCTCAGTCGAGGAAGTGCAGATGGCCATTGGCTCCGTAGCGTCCAGCAAGGCGGTGGGCCCAAACAGCTTCCCAATCAAACTATATAAGCGCACCGCGCAGGTGACGGCACCCTTCCTTTTGAACATGTTTCAAGACAGTCTCCAGGTAGGAGAACTGCTGCGTGACCAACGGCTAGCCACGATTGTTGCAATCCATAAACCAGGCAAGACACCGACAGATTGTAGCTCCTATCGCCCGATTTCGTTAATTAACGCTGAACCAAAGATACTAGCCAAGCTGTTGGCGATGCGGTTGACCCCCCATCTTGCGTCCCTGATAGGTCCTGACCAGTCAGGGTTTATGCTTCACCGCAGTACGGCACTTAATTTAAGGCGGCTCCACTCAGTACTGACTAGGCGATCTTATATTCAAGAACCTGCGGTTGTCCTTTCCCTTGACGCCAGTATGGCGTTCGATTCGGTGGCCGTACCCGTTTGCTGCGTTACAGCACTTGGGATTCGGTCCCAAATTTTGTGCCTGGATCCGCTTGCTTTACAACAACCCAATGGCGCATGTAGTGGCCAATGGGCACATTTCCAGAGATTTCCCGCTTGCCCGAGGTACACAACAGGGGTGCCCGTTATCCCCCCTGTAGTTTGCGCTGATATTAGAACCGCTCGCAGCATGGCTTCGGTGGGAGCCCTCTATTAGAGGGCTCCAATGGACCGATACCTGGGAGGATCGCATAGCTCTGTATGAGGACAAGGTACTTATATACCTAACCTCCCCTAGAAAATCCATCCTCGAGCTGTTGAATGTTTGCGAGAAATTCGGTAGGGTATCTGGATACAGGATAAACTGGTCCAAGTTGGTTCTGTACGTACTGGTTGCCACTGCTGCCTGTGGACTGTCCACTGCGAGTCACTGAGGAAGCCTTTAAGTATCTGGGCATTTATGCAACATCTGACTTCACTGAGTTCTATACGGAAAATGTAAAGCTCCAATTAGACCGCTTTAAACGAGATGTGGTGGTGTGGCGTAACCTACCCTATACACTGTTGGGAAAGGCGGCGCTCTAAAAAAGGATGGAGCTTCCACAATTTCTCTATGTTCCTGAAAATACGGCATTCTTAGTCCCACAAGCTTACTTCAGGGCCATAGCGGCGGAGGTCACCAGTTTATTATGGGGAAATAAGCCAGCGCGGATCGCACAGAACAAGCTAGTACGCAGTTGGTACGATGGAGGGATAGCACTTCCGAACGTGCAACTGTACTACTGGGCGGCGCACCTTAAGATAATAAATCATTGGTTACATGCCCCACAAGACGAGCCGGCGTACCATGCAGACAGACAGAATTTGGAAGAGAAAGGACTGATGGCGAATCTCTATAAACGCAGAAAACCCCTGGGGCTGATTAGCCCTACCGCACACACGATACATATTTGGTACCAGGCGCATACTCGATTGCAGTGTGCAGGGACAGTCACGCACATGACACCTCTGTGGGACTCCCAACAGCTAGGTTTCCTCCGTAGGAGTAAAGGGTTCCAAAACTGGGACAATATTGGTCTCTCAGTGGTAGGAGATCTTTGGAAAAAGGGAGCGGTGGTTGATTTTGCGCATCTACAAACACAGTACGGCAGGGCGCACACGGAGAAATTGAGATATTTACAAATCCGACATGCGCTCCAAACAGTGATACCACCGGGCACTTCACTACAGGAAGCCACCCCATTGGAAGATAGACTTCTGACGGAAACATGACGAATAGGGCGACGTCCTTGACGTACCGTATGCTTGTCAACAACTTGCCGGACCCAACATCCAAGCTGAGACAGACCTGGTCCCGGGAAGTGGGCGACTTTGATGTCTCAAAGTGGCAGGAAGCTCTGTCCTCTCCCTGTGAAACGGCGATACCGTCTAGGCTCCGACTGGTCCAACTTAAAGTGCTGCACCGCACATATTACACTAGGACAACGCTCCATGTAATGGGAGCAGCGATGCACAAATACTGTTTGCGCAGTTGTGGGGGGAGGGCACATTTTACCACACTATTTGGGACTGCCCCCGCATTGCGTCATACTGGGCTAAAATAATGCGCACTATTTCTCAGACACTAGAAATCTCAGTCCTACCGGAGCCGGGGCGCTGCCTACTAAATGTGTGGGAGTCGAATGACCTCAATCATCAGGAACAGGATTGGGCTATGCTTGGTATGATGATGGCGAAACAAAATATTGCTATGTTGTAGGGGTCGGAAACGTTGCCTACGCTTCAAAAATGGTGTAAAGATATGGACGGTGCGATGGTGGCAGAAAAAGCGGTCTTTATACATCGTGGATGTCCTCGAAAGTGGGAAAAAGTGTGGGGGGCATGGAATAAGTTTAGGAGAGACATCTGTGATCCGCCAGAAATTATTGCAGAAAATGTCACCTTGTAATGAGGCAATTGTGTTGCGGGTGGCGGGGGGAAGGGGTTGTATGTATGGGTCTGATTCTATGTTAAGTGACAATGCAGAATTGCTTTGCTGTTCTATGGTTTTTATATTAATGCAGACAAAGACGGCTGTTGATCTGTGTATGTTTGGCCTGACTTATGCTTTAATAAAAAAAATGTTAAAAAATAAAAATGTCCTAAATGTCTAGACAGTAGAATGAGTTGAAACCGAATATGTCACTTTACTCCGCACGCGTTTACAATGTGTGCCATTACCTGCATTTTTTACTCCGCACAATCTTTAACAACAAAGGGCTTTACAACGCATTCCATTACAACGCATTGTCCATTACTTCGCAATTTACTATTCTAATTCCTCTAGGGCTTCGTAATGCGGAATGCGTTGTAAAGTCCTGCATTGTAAAAGATTTAGTGGAGTTAAAAATGTGGGGTAATGGACTGTGTTGTAACACAGTCGTTGTAAAGGATGTTTACCGTCGAAATACCCACTTTAACCTTGAAGTTTATTGAGCCAAGATAACACAAGGTTAAGTCACCCTGAACTGCTCGCAGGCATAGCTCCAACTGACCACATCTCCAGCATTCTATAATATCCCTGCGCCCTTATATTCTAAAATGGATCCTTGGTACAGTAGAACCTTGCATAACACCAGCATAACATAATATCCAAGTATATTAAGAAAACTTTATGAGTTTTCTTCTTTAAAAAAAAAAAATGTATAAACCAATCCTGCAACCAATGCGATATTAAGGTATAGAAAATCTAATTTACTCATTTTGATGTGTTATCAAAAGAAAAGACAATGAGTATAAATAACTAGAAAAAAAACAAAAAACAATCCAACCTTAGCAACACTAACAATGTACAACATTACATTGCACAATTCTATTCAATAAAACAAACATAAATATATTGAGAAAGAGTGGGAATTATCGAAATCTCAATGGTAATTTGTGGCATCTCTCACTCCTGTACACCTGTGCTTTCGGAAGTGTAATACTTTGCTTCTGGTTTCCACTATCACTCTGACCATTAACTGGGGACCTCTCCAGCAGATTTGCAGGAACTCTAGTTACTTTTCCCCCACTCCTGCAAACATGTGCTTCAGGAAGAACTGGAGACACCTCTTTCTGTTTGACTGGAATTTTTGTTACGTTCACCAGATTCCACCAATGGCATCCCAACACCCTTACAGCACCTTCACACACTTCACTACCACAGAAGGTTCGGATAATTTTGGGTCAACTTTCTGGACAATACCAGGTGTTTAATGTGCAACAAATCTCCGACAACAATGGGTTTTTCTTTTACACCTTTCCTAAGATCATACTACCTTTTTCTCCTTAGATTTATCCCCACCTTTCTCTTGTGGTTTGGTATAATCTTTCTTCTGGTCACCACCCTGATTTTTAGGCCTCACCCTGGTCCTGACACATTTGTCTGACTTCTTACCCAATTCTTGGGGAGAGGTCAGGTCAGAGTCCACCAGGTGTTGGTTCAAAAGCTGGTTTTGACAATTATTAAGGATCTGCTCCCTCATAATCAAATTGTACAATCCTGTATAGTCATTTACTTTACTACCCAGTAACCAGCCTTCCAGAGCCTTAGTAGCACAATCTACAAAATCAGTCCAGTCCTGAGTCTGTGTCTTCTGGGTGTTATGTTGCTTTATAATAGTATGTCTTTAAGACTCGTGCTGAGGTTCTAGTTAGAATGCATATGACGCTAGGTTAGAATGTATGTTCATGCATCTTTTGTGTTTGAGGGTCAGTTATACTGGAGCAGTCTGTGATAGCAGCTGCTCCCTGGCACTCACCTGTATTTTATATTACTCTTCTTAAATAAAGTAATTCTTCTAACTACAGCTTCGGAGCATCTTTACAATGGGTGTCTCTGAACAGCAACCTGCACTGCTCTGTGGTTAAGCCAAACCCATTTATCAGAGCACTCTTCAGGACAGTGTAGTTGTCAGCATCATGTTCACTAACTGTTAGGAGCTTATCTCTGCCTTTATCTGTTTTACCAATTATAATCCCTTGAATACCAAATGAAAGGACACCACACACGGTTTATATCAAATATATATGTATTTATTCTAAACACAACCCCTCTGCACTCTTTATGAGGTCAGAGGTAAAAGTACATCACAAGATACTCAATTAGCACACTATAAGTTGCACATATACAGTCATGCCCTAGGGGCCTTACAAACCATATACTAAGAAAGTGGTATAAGAACCACGTAAGAGTTAGAAAGCAGGCTTAGGGCCTGTAGAATCGCTGGGGCTACACTAAACAACCAAAGGTTAGGAAGTAGGAGGCCCACGGGAGACGCGTGCAGTGTCTAAACACAGTCGCAAGTTACCATTAACATATAATGAGAAACAAAGAAGTTACAAAGTTACTGTTTAAGGACACTTCCGGATGGACTAGGATGGAACCCTTTTAAACTAGGACAATTTGAAAGTCAAGACTTGTTGCGTGCTTATCTAGGTTCCTGATCGATACTGTGACCTTATGCCCCTATTCGGCTATAAATCCATTTATTCCCTATATTGGCATAACCGTTCAAGTGCGATTTTCTGAAAAGTCATCTCTGGCCTCACACGAACAGAGCCACATTCCAGCATGACTCTCTGCTACTTCCTTTGCGACCAATTAGTGCAATGACAGAGCAGCAGTCACTATCTGATATTCCTAGATAACACTCCGAGTTCTTCAACAAGATAAAAACTTAGCAAACCTGGAAATCCCCGCTTGCTATGTTTTGATTAGTAATGGAACTCTAATGAGCAACTGATAACTGTCACTTCCTAGTGACATCTTTAATTGACGTCTTATGTCCAGCAAACTTGCGTCAAACCCGGCACCTGTCAGGTATAAATATTACCAACGTTGCCTTAAGCAATGAGCGAACCTGTTGCTGATGCCAGCTGCCTGCATGACCCCGTGTTGGTAACAACTAGCACTCTGTCGCTGCAGCCTGCTATCCTGTGGTGGTGAAGCTGCTGATTACCATTATCGCCGCTAAAGCGCGACCTATGGTGCAGTACGCTTGAGGAGCCGAGCAGCCGTCCTCTGCGAAGACATCCAGCCCAGCTGCCCGCGGACGCTGTCACCCCTCCTTCCTCGACGCGCTGAGAGAAGCCGCTGCATTTCTCGTGCAGAGAAATCCAGTCCCGGCGCTTCCGGTTTACCCTCGCGGGTGACTGGGATATCGAGAGAGACCCCTGAAGGAGATACCAATCCTCCATCATTCTATTCAGAGGTATGGTGTTGACTAAACCCTTAGACGAGAATTCTTGAAACAAACCTTGGCAAAACCAACTTAACTTAAGCTACTTACTTACTCCCCCTTTCACGTGTTAGGCTTAGGTCAGGCACACTGGGGTAGGCTTAGTTAGAAGCACCAGTTGAGTATGTTAGCCTAATGTATATATGACTGTATATATGTTTTATTACTTTTAAACCATTGTATGGCTAAGAAACCATATCAATGCTTTTACAGTTCTATTTCGCAATACTTATCTTACTGTACGTACTTTTTATAATAACAGTTATTGCAATTGTGGCAATACATTTCTCTTGTACGAGAAGAAAGACTGTTCAATAAATGTTAACCCTTTATTGACAAACGCCCGTCTCTCTATTCTCTACATCTCGTGAAAGTAAACTGCACTAGACTGACTGAGTGAAATCTATGTCTATTGTTTCACACGACCCTAGAGATCGACTCTTGATCTGAGGAGCAAAGTTGTCATGTTGCACGGTTGTTGGAAAACTGAATCCCTTCTTGTCTGTGCCAAGGAAGCTGATCACTTCCTATGCAGAGAAGAAAGTTTCCAGTGACCTCTGAGCTAGTTGGTAACACAACCCAATTAAGTTTAGCATAGTCAGTGGAGACCTGGAATATAAGCAGTTCCACGTCGATACTACTGTTTATGTTATTCCAATGCGCAGGGCCTAGTGGGAAACTAGGAACTACACTACATGGCGCCCTAACGTTTGGTAAGGCGATAAACTAACGCAAGACTTATAGAGTAACTCAGTCGTGCATATTTCACAGACCCTTTCTCCCGTAAATACTCCAATAGACGTCTGGAGTGGGTGAAAGGTTAAAATCCGCCCGACCTTAGTAGGAAGAGATTCCTATGTAAAGCTCTGGTTTATTCAACGTTGAAGGATACAGTGTTCCAAAATATTGTGCATCTAATCTTTGTCTCCTTGGAGACCTACTCTGCAAAAACTGCATTTATACAATGTCAGTAGAAAACAACGGCACCACTGGGGCCGCAGCAGATGCGACTCAGCAAGGTCCCGAATACACAGACCCGGGTGCTATTATCATCCCGGTCCAGTTAAGAAGATCTATAACTTTAAAACTTATAGAACACGGACTGACACCTCAAGGTGGTACAGTAATTTTCGTGATAGAGGCTCACGAGTATCGGCAGACAGAGGTATTCTATTCATGGATAAACTTTCCAGCGGTAAACGCTATAACACAAGAGTTTCACTATTACAAAATAGAGAAACCTCCGGAAGAGTACGCTCCTTTCGAGGAGATTGAAATCCCACTTAAATTTCAAGAGCACCTGCTCTGGTTTAATGGCGCCCTAAAAAATAATGATCACATAACTAGGCTCGGTCCACTAGGTAGACCAGGAGCCACGTGGCCGGTTCTAGCCAGCTACACACCACATCCTGACATTGCAAAAATGTCTAAGGAAGAGCTGTTAGCACAGCTAAACACATTAATAAAAATACATAGGCAATTAGTCCAATATGTAATGCGGACTGCAACAGTCCAGCCAGCTGTTAATACACCACAGCTGACCCCTCATCAGGGGAACACAAATAAAATTACACCACAGAACATACAGTCATGTCTTGGTAAAACACCCGCAAAACGGGAACAAATTCCTTTCTGGTTAGCACAGAAAATGACTCAAATAGAGGCAGTATTTCCTGATACTACCCCTATTGAGAAACACAGAATCTTGACCATCTGCCTTCCTATGGGAATCGCACCACACGTGGAGGACTGTGACACTTGGGGTACAGTCTTTGCTTCCATTTACACAAAAACACACGGTGTTCCGTCTATGTCGGTAATACCAGAAGTGCTAAAAAAGATTCAAAATGAATTCGGTCCAGAGCCCGCTTTAAATCTAGGTATGAAATTACTGAAAGATTTCAAGCAGGTCACGGCTATATTATTAGCCAACATAAAGGGAGAAGCAGCATCTGTGGCGATTCGCCAGAAGTTGAGGGAAACAGATATAAAAGATCCTGCTGAGCTTGCAAAAATCATAGAAAAGTGCTATGAAGAATTAGGTAGAGACAGATTGGGTGGAAAATCAGTTAAGTTCCCACTGCTCGAAAACCCTGAAAAATTATTTATTAAAAATAATTTAAACACTCCTAAAAAGAGCTGGGATGGAAATAAACAATCCACTCCCAAGGAAAAAGTTTTCCAGTCCAGAGGAAGGTCTCCTCGGCGGAGGGAAAGAACTCCGACTCGAGAACGCCAGTCTCCCCAGCGGGAGCCCTCTGAGAAAAGATATAACCTTAGAAATAGGGATAATATAAAAAAATATGATAGATATCAAAGTATTGATACACGTCCCTCTCGATCTTTTCCACAGAATTCGGAAAGAAGAGGACGGTCAGACCCAGGAGAGCACACCAAGTCCAAAGACAAGGAACCTGCTCAAAATAAGAAATCTCAATTTCAGAAAAAGAAGGTAGCCAGTATTAGAGTAATCAACAATGCCGAGAATACTGAGGACACAGTTGAAAAAAGGGGAGTGGGCATTGACAATGTTGGACAGTGCAGCAGAAATCAGTATAGCGCGCAAGATCTTGATGAGTCATCTGGAGACAGTGGACACGAATGAATACATTCAGGTTGAAACTGCCGACGCCAGACTTAGCGAGCCCCATAAAATATACGAAATAACATTGCGTATAGAGGGTGATAAGACTAGGAAAATTAAGGGTCTATTTTGGGATAAGCTCTCAAAAGGCTATGATATTCTGTTAGCTGAAAAAGATTGGCCCCCGGAGTTTGTCAGGGAGTGCCCTCGTGGCGAAGAAGTGATTATGCCTGCCTTCTCGAATCACATACTGATTCATAAAAAATACACATATGCAAGGAAATGGGCAGTAGCCCAGGCACCTGCATTGTATAAAAATCATGTAGGGTGGGATGAGGATTCACCGCCTCACAAAATCCAACTAAAAAGTGAACTAACTGCCCAACGGCAGTATCCCATAAAGCAAGAAGCTAAAAAACAAGTCAGGGAGATCTTAGATCAACTTGAGTACCAGGGGGTGATTGAAACATGCACCTCTCAAATGAACAATCCTTTGTTTCCTGTCTCCAAGCCAGACAATTCATATCGTCTAGTTTTGGACTACAGACATCTTAATACATGTTGCAAAACTTTTGCAGTACAAAACTCGCATAGTGCAGCCCTAATGAATAACATAGTTAGGAAAAAATATAAAAGGACATTAGACATATCTAATGGGTTCTTTTGTCAAAACATTGCACCAGAAAGCAGATACTTGACCGCTTTCTCCGCATTTGGGTCACAGAAAAAATTCTGTCGTCTCCCACAAGGGTTCAAGAACAGCCCAGGACTATTCTCAGCTAGGGTAACAGAGTTACTACAAATCTATGATGATGAAGCATTATCTTACGTAGATGATATTTATCTCACAGACGACGACTTGGATACTCACTTGAAAAGAGTGAACACCATTATACTTGGGTTCGCAGCAGAGGGTTACAAATTCAACTTTAAAAAGTCCCGAATTGCCCATCTGACAGTACTGTTCTTAGGGTACGAATTATCAAGTGAAGGGAAAAGCCTAGCGGACAACTTCTTAGAAAAGTGCGCTGTACTCCAAGCTCCAAAAACGCTGAAGAATTTACAATCAATACTAGGTTTTCTGAATTTCGGAAGAACCTACATTCTAAATTACGCAGAGAGGGTTAAATGTCTCTACGAACTAATAAAACTTGATTTAAAAAAAATCAATTGGACTCAAAAACACACAGAAATTTTGAGATCACTGCAAACAGACATGTTAGCAAAAAGAAAATTAGATACACGTGACAACACGATCGATCTTGTAATCCGAGTCATCCCAGGAAGATGCGGATTCACGTACCTAACCTCTAATGAGGGAGAAAAGGTACCAATTTCAATTAAATCTCACTTGTACACACAAGCAGAAAAAACATTCAGTCACACAGAAAGAACTGTGAACGCAGTGCAAATCGCATTAGCAAATGAACGAGAACTAGCACACGGCAAACTGATTAATATCCTTACAGCGGAATCCGCCTTCGAGGCGCTATTCAGCCCAGTAAACCTGCCTACAGTGTCACTGGATCCGAAATGGATACAGTGCATAGATTCTCTAGGAGCGGAAGACGTGAAATACTATTTCGCCCCGCAATTTGAAGAACTGAATGATTTAGAATATGAAGAAGAATATCCTCTGCCAATCGAAATCCTGCCTCTCCCACAATACGCCTGTATAATCTATACAGATAGCTTTGTACAGCATTTTAATGTAGAGAGCAAATCCTACAATGCAGCATGTGCGATCATTAAAGGTCGTTGGCTGTGCGGTAAATTCAGACCGAAAGTAACAAAAACTGAATCTGTAAGAAACTGTTCGGTTCAGAGAACTGAAATCAGATCTTTAAAGATGGCGCTCGAAAATGCAGAACGCGAATTCCCCACACTTATAGTGTGCGATTCTCATTTTTGCGTCAATTCTTACAATAACAAACTGCAGAGTTGGATCGAAAACGACTACAAAGATGACACAGGTGCCACAATAAAGCATAAATTGCTCTGGAACGAGGTAGCTCTTTTACACAAAGAACTACAAAAGACTCACGTGATTCACGCACAGAGTCTTCAACGTGATGGCGTTCACGTTGCAGGGAATTCATTGGCTAATACAGCCAAAGCGGAAGCAACTAAAAGGGCTTCCGTAGCCACAAAAAAACGTACAGATAAGTACATAGACGGGGAAACCATGCTGGCAGTAAAAAGGACCGTAAAAGGCAACTGTACAGCACTACCCGTAAACTATCCACTCAATTATGCATACATAATCGATGCAAACTCCGTTCCTTTTGCTCGAATCCCTGGAGTGGGGGATAGAGTAATTCCAAACATGAACAGGAGAATATTTTTAATAGCAGACGCACAGATGGGTTTGGGTCTAAGGCACAGAGAGATCAAGGAATCACTGACTGAATTACAATCAGTATTCTGGTGGCCAGGAATGAGTATAGATATTCAATGTTTTGCTCAAAATTGTAAAGACTGCAACAGAGATCGCAGTAATGAACAGGCCAGTGTAGTTTCAGGATCCCTTCTAGACAGCATAAGGCGGTCTATCTGCGCAATCAAAGAAGAGAAGCGCGTCCCAGTGTACACAGTTTAGACGAAAAGGACTTAAAAAATGAGGCCCCCAGCGCTCGGCTGACGCTAGAACGGTTATAAAAGATTTGCGAGTCCATATCGGCACATACACAATTACCACGTTCCATTCTCACCAGGGTCCTGCTTTCAGCTCTCGAGCCTATAAGGAGGCCATGGCCAGCATGGGAATTGGGTTGCGGTATTCTTGTCCGTCGCACAAGTGTGGTAGAAAGAAAAAACTGGGACATAAAGCAATCTATAACAGCGAAGGTATTAGGTTCAGGCGCTGGGTGGGTCAAACATTTAATAAGTGTCAAGACTAGTCTTAACAACATGCCAAGAAATTCTCTAAAAGGTTTCAGCCCATACGAACTATTGTTCGGAATTAGAATGAACATTCAGGACCTCGATAGTCAGATGTCAGTGGTACAAGAAGAAAAAAAGCAGTTTGATGTAAAAGACCGTTTGGCTGTTTTACAGGAACTGAATGAAACAAGAAAATCATTAAGCAACATAAAGTTAAAGCAACAGCCAAGTACCACTGACGAGGCACCACCCGCAACAGCCCCAGCAAGGCCTGTCTGGATTCCAAAGATTGGGGATCTAGTCAGAGAAAAGATCGCGGTTAAGAAGGAATTTGGGCCTTCTTACAGAAAAGCAGTACCTGTCTTAGCAGTCACCGGAACAAGATCAGTTGTGCTACCGCCCCTTGCTGGTAAAAAGGAGAACAGAGTCGTGTCCATCGACCTGGTAAAACCACAAGCATGTGGCCTATAATAAACAGTAGGCCCAGTGGACTCCCAAGAAACAACAGAATACCCAAACTTGCAACAATCCAAGAGGTTCAAACTGAAAGACTAATCACATTCGATCAGCCTGCAGTGCACAATGAAGGACTATGCAATACAGCCATGGAACTCGTGCCTCTTGAAACACAGATTGAAACAGTTCGTCAAGAAACAGCACCAGTCTACAATGATGTGGCATCAGAAAGTGCTACCGATAGACAGATTGAAAGAACAATCCCATCAATTGACAGAACTGCCTCTGGTTATTTCATCAACTTCGACAACTTCTCTGAAGATTTAAAAGACCCCGAAGTGATGCCAGAAACAAAAAAGTCTTTTAAAGAAAAAGCAACGGAACTCTTTCATCAACTGAAGGAAATCTACCTAATTTCCCCTTGGCTAGAGTTCTGGTGCGGTCTAGGTGTATTTTTCCTCCTGCTTTGGCTCATCATGGTACTGTGTTTGGGAAAATTCATTGAAGGAAAATATATTACAATGGACACAGCAAGTCAGAACATCAACATAGTCCTGAAACCACACAGATCATCCCACGTGAAGAAAAGAGAACTGTCAACAGTAAATGTCACAGCAATTCCAATACCTGGTGGGGTAGTATGGGAGAAAACAGACTATGAGATCTATGGTCCGGTCGAAATACTGAAGTATCCTCATCAACTAAAGGTTTCCTTAAGTGACTTTGTGACACCAAGTACATTCTCTGATGATTGGGACTTTAACAGTATTAATGACATGATGTCTGATTTAGTAATGTCAGCTAGATTCACAGATCATGATTATTTACAAGGTTCATCTAGTTATGAGCAGTTATTCTGTTATACCCACTATGGGGATCATTACTTGCATAAATCTGCACAGCCTAGAAATGTTTTTATGTATAATCAATGGGAACATTGTGCTACACCACCTAAAAGCAGTTCTAAAGCATTTTTTGAGAAATTCAAATACTTTTCAGGGTTTAACACAAGTAATGCAGACACGTTTTATTACAAACTGTTAGAAAAAACAGGAATGAAAACAATGCTGACAAATTCTAAATTGATATATTCAGAAGCATTTTATGACAAAATGATGACATTTGGTTTTGATTATTGGAAAAATAATATTGAAACGAAAACAATTTGGGGTACAAAAGATTGGCAGGTGCAAGGCATAGAAGCACTATTTAGAACCTGCATGATACCAGAACAAATGTTATTTTTAAATGACACTGTACACCAAACATCTTGTCTTGGCCTAGCTAAGAACAAAGACCTTAAAAAACCGTCTATACCAAAGCCAATACCTGAAAATGCAACAGCTGATATTGAGTTAGACGTGTCACACATTTTAAATTTCAACAGAACACATCCTGATTGGAAAAGGTGGTTAATCTGGCCTACAGACACAAATAGTTGTCAAGATAGATTCCTGAATAAAACACAGGGTTTAAAAATGACCAGACTAGACTCTAGATACTCCCAGAGACAACATCCAGGGATTATAACAACATACATTGTAGGGAAACTCTGCTTAGAATGGCTAACTACATCCACACTGGCTGAAATTAAGCAACACTTGTCTTTGCTAAAAGATGGTGCTGATTTGCGCGATTTCATTCTTGGACCACGCAAACAGCGTCAAAAGCGTTTCATAGCGACCAGTATCTATGCAGCTTACAAAGAGGCTTGGAAAGTAAGGCAAATTGAAACTGCTGAAAAAATACGAGAAATTGATCGTATTAATTTGGAGAAATCACTTTCTGTGGTAGACAATGGGTTAATGACTCTGTCTTCCAGAATATATTCTTTGGACAATATTGTATCCTCTGCCTTTGATGTGATAGACAGAGATTTGCTAATGTTACAACATGGCCAGTCTCAATTACGCTCTATTATAGAATTAGGCTGGACGCTGCAAAATCTTCGTTCAGGCTATGTGCCTTGGCGTTTAATCAACACAACGTCATTATTTTCCATTTTTAACCTTACTGATAAACAGATCAGTTTGGCACAGAAAGGAGCAGACTATACAATCTTGAGCATCGAGAAACTCGAGAGATTACCATTGACAATGTCAGAGAGCCCTGTCATTGAATGGATAATACACGGAATTATCACAATTCCGATAACAACTTTCCGATTTCATAAATGCCTTGAGTACATACCTGCTGGCCAATATGAACAATTGGGTAAGGGATATGTAAAATCCGAATGGAAATTACCATACTCTCATTCTTGCTATAGTGACAGCGACAAAAATGTATTTCTAAGTGGTGACAACTGTAAACACTCACTAAGCGGTATACTTTTGTGTCAAGGTATTAATTTACACGGAGCATGTGATGGAAATTCAAACAACCTTTCATGCCACCAGCTTGTCACACCTGCAACTCAGATAGAGCCCTTCTTTATGCAACTCGCAAACGGGAGTTACATTCTTAGAACGGATCACAGGTGCTGTGGCCTCGCGCCAGGGAAAAGTTATCTAGTACAAGTAACGTCCATGGTCAAATGTTGTATGCAAGCATTGTTTCCGAGCGGGCCTCCAGACATAGTGACTCCCCTCTGGCCTCGTCTGAATCTCTATTCTATACGAATTGATACATTAAGCAAAATGAAATCTGTGCTTTTACAGACAACAGTGCCTATAACGTCATCTAAAGAGACGTATGATCTTCTAGTCGCAAGGACGGCTACTGAGGTTCATGACCTCTTATCAACAAATTGCCCCGTGCATTTCGTAGAAATGTTCAGCCAACTCCTTAACATGTCTAGTGCAACAAGCATCCCAGGCATATTTAAGACAGTCTTTACGGGACTGCTAACACCCTTCCAGGCAATTTTGGGAATCTTTCCTAATTTTGTGCACTCCATCTTTGGTGGTATACCACTATTTTTGGGACTCATCGCAGGGATTCTATTTTTGACCATCCTGCTACGTTATGGCAAGCCTCGCCTCAGACATAGCTCCCATGGGAATGGAAGAGACAATCCTAGCAATGCGCTACAGGGACAGGATAACTAACGTCCTCGGATTGGCCAGGCTAAGAGATCTAAACATGACCTGGTTCCTTTCATTCAGACCGATATGGCAAAATTGCATTTTACCTGTGCTACGGTGTATGCTTTGCGGCGATGAATGCGTGTTGGACATCTGTCTTTCACTTCCATCAGCAGTACCAATGGACGTCGATACTTTGCTCAGTCCAATAACGGCTCACGCATTGTGTTGTCCCCAGCGGCTACCAATCCTGATGACGGCATTCGTGGAGACTCCTGTACTACAGCCAAGTGGTAACAGTGGAGCGAGTGACAAAAGCAACATCATCCAGGTACAACGTTCTGTGAGCATTGCTGGTCCTGCCTTCGATGACAGCAATCATTCTCAAACCTGCCAAGTTACAGCGCTATCTAATTTGGTTGAACTATCACCTGATTTTGTAGACCAATTCTTTGCGAGCCTGTCTGATACGATGTTCTCACCCACAGAGAAACAATAACTTTTTGAGAAGCTTTCCGACACACAGCGTTCCCATGAACTCTGAATTCGGCCTTCAGTTTTGATCAACAAAAACTGCCAGGAGCTTTGGAACTCTATTTTTTTTTTGATTTGGACAATTTTTCTAATATTGACCTTTTTTTGGCACGAATAAATTCTTTGCTTAACGTAAAAACTATTCTTAGAGAACAGAAGCTTCACACTTCTATTTCTAAGCACATCTAGAGACATAACAACATAACACCAGCCTCTAGCACACATGTTATTACAATGCATTTTTATGTGATGATTTATCTCGCATTTCTTCTGTCAGAGATACTTCATGTGTAATTCTTTATGCATAATCGTTCATTGATTTCATATGCAATAATTTTTTGAATGATTACTATGCTTTAAAAAACG
Organism: Lissotriton vulgaris; assembly: GCF_964263255.1. Taxonomy (NCBI): domain Eukaryota; kingdom Metazoa; phylum Chordata; class Amphibia; order Caudata; family Salamandridae; genus Lissotriton; species Lissotriton vulgaris. Next base: position 1,862,942,367 of record NC_141687.1, read on the forward strand.
TACAGTACCTAAATTCCATATATATTACAAGTACGCCTATTTCGAATGCATTTATGTATTTTGGGGTGGGCAATGTTACACATGCATCTTATTGCTTAGTTTTAGTAATTTTGATGGACATTAACCCGTGGAGTGGGTGTTGCGTGCTTATCTAGGTTCCTGATCGATACTGTGACCTTATGCCCCTATTCGGCTATAAATCCATTTATTCCCTATATTGGCATAACCGTTCAAGTGCGATTTTCTGAAAAGTCATCTCTGGCCTCACACGAACAGAGCCACATTCCAGCATGACTCTCTGCTACTTCCTTTGCGACCAATTAGTGCAATGACAGAGCAGCAGTCACTATCTGATATTCCTAGATAACACTCCGAGTTCTTCAACAAGATAAAAACTTAGCAAACCTGGAAATCCCCGCTTGCTATGTTTTGATTAGTAATGGAACTCTAATGAGCAACTGATAACTGTCACTTCCTAGTGACATCTTTAATTGACGTCTTATGTCCAGCAAACTTGCGTCAAACCCGGCACCTGTCAGGTATAAATATTACCAACGTTGCCTTAAGCAATGAGCGAACCTGTTGCTGATGCCAGCTGCCTGCATGACCCCGTGTTGGTAACAACTAGCACTCTGTCGCTGCAGCCTGCTATCCTGTGGTGGTGAAGCTGCTGATTACCATTATCGCCGCTAAAGCGCGACCTATGGTGCAGTACGCTTGAGGAGCCGAGCAGCCGTCCTCTGCGAAGACATCCAGCCCAGCTGCCCGCGGACGCTGTCACCCCTCCTTCCTCGACGCGCTGAGAGAAGCCGCTGCATTTCTCGTGCAGAGAAATCCAGTCCCGGCGCTTCCGGTTTACCCTCGCGGGTGACTGGGATATCGAGAGAGACCCCTGAAGGAGATACCAATCCTCCATCATTCTATTCAGAGGTATGGTGTTGACTAAACCCTTAGACGAGAATTCTTGAAACAAACCTTGGCAAAACCAACTTAACTTAAGCTACTTACTTACTCCCCCTTTCACGTGTTAGGCTTAGGTCAGGCACACTGGGGTAGGCTTAGTTAGAAGCACCAGTTGAGTATGTTAGCCTAATGTATATATGACTGTATATATGTTTTATTACTTTTAAACCATTGTATGGCTAAGAAACCATATCAATGCTTTTACAGTTCTATTTCGCAATACTTATCTTACTGTACGTACTTTTTATAATAACAGTTATTGCAATTGTGGCAATACATTTCTCTTGTACGAGAAGAAAGACTGTTCAATAAATGTTAACCCTTTATTGACAAACGCCCGTCTCTCTATTCTCTACATCTCGTGAAAGTAAACTGCACTAGACTGACTGAGTGAAATCTATGTCTATTGTTTCACACGACCCTAGAGATCGACTCTTGATCTGAGGAGCAAAGTTGTCATGTTGCACGGTTGTTGGAAAACTGAATCCCTTCTTGTCTGTGCCAAGGAAGCTGATCACTTCCTATGCAGAGAAGAAAGTTTCCAGTGACCTCTGAGCTAGTTGGTAACACAACCCAATTAAGTTTAGCATAGTCAGTGGAGACCTGGAATATAAGCAGTTCCACGTCGATACTACTGTTTATGTTATTCCAATGCGCAGGGCCTAGTGGGAAACTAGGAACTACACTACAGACTCACGGAAGCACCGGAGTACTCGTGTTACCTCACCCAGGGAAGCCGGGTGCATAGGTGTCTTTTCGTGTCGGATTTCGTCGTCGTTTTCTATGGAGATATGCAAAGAAGTGCTGCAGGCGACCAGAGGAGAAGTGTCGGTGGATCCAAGGGTGGATCGGTGATGTGAAGAACCTGAAAGCAGAGGGGACAGAGTCTGGGTCACTAGCCAGTGACCAGTAAGGAACCAGGCGATGTTGCATGCTTGAAGGTGAAGGTGAGTTTGTCTCTTCAGCCACGAGGTCCAGGAGGCATCGACGATGACCAGGCGCTGGATTCGAGCTGTCCCATGAAGGATCTAGTTGACTGTGGTGTCGGTATCCGGATTGGACCCAACAAGCCTTGGCAACTGCAACCCACGCAGGATGTTGAGATTGGCTCTGTTGCAGACCAGGAATGTCTGTGGAGCTTAGCTGGAGCAAGCCTGGAGCAATCAGGATCGCAAGTTAGATTCAAGATGGCATCTTCAGGGGGCTCACTAGCCAATGGGCAAGGAACCTGGAAGATGCGTTGAGCACAAATGTAAAGGCGGGGCCCACGGGACACTCGCGGAGTGTGGGGCCTGAGCTTCGGTTCAAATGAAGCTCGGGGCTGGGGCTTCTCGTACCCCAATGCACAACTCACTGAGGCTTCAGAAAAGGAGTGCAGGTAGCAAAATGCAGGATGTCCAAGATGTCTGGTCCCATGTCTCTCATGTCCGCCACAGGTCTCAGCTTTGCTGTGGATGTGGGTCTGGGCAGAGAAGTCTGGAAGTCCAGTTCTTCAGTCACAGAGTCTTCTGGTTCCGGCGGGAGCCTTGAAACTGCAGACCGGAAAAGTTGCTGATGGTGCCTGTTTGAACAGGGTGGTCACTCCTTGACCACAAGGGAGATGTCTTCCGTCTTCTAGTCAGAATAGAATGGTCCAAGAGTTCTGTATCAAAGTTTCTTTCCAGGATAATCTGAAGTCCTGGGGACACAGCTCCTATACTTATACTAAGGATGGGGGCTGGATTACCTGCCTAGGTCCCTCCTATGGGTGGACCTGAGAAGGGGGTGTTTACACCCCTTTTCCTTTGTCCAGTTTCGCGCCAGAGCTGGGGCTGGAGTGCCCCAGCAACTGGTTTGAACCGGGCTATGCATGGAGCACCTTGTGGGCCCCAGGCAGTGTCTAGATGCATTCACTGAATGCAGCCCTCCCTGCCCCAATACGCAAAACTCCCTGTCTGGAGTGGTGCTGGCACCTCCCTGGACAGGAAACCTATTGTCCAGGCCACCCTTGCCGGAGTTTCCCCCAGCAACAGGAGGTCAGACTCGTGTCTGTGGCAGCAGCATCCATTTTGTGATGCTGAGGCTCTGTTTAACTTTAACCGGGTAAAGCAGTAACATACATGTATTTTCCCTCTAGAAGGGTGGAATGCTACCCCCGCCACCAAAATTGGCAGTGGGGTAGTATTCCAAAGTGTTTGACACCTTACACGACATGTTTTGATAAAGCCAAACCAAAGTTAGCATTAGCCGCGAGGATTACAATGCACTTAAGAGTATATGGCATGTCTATATCATAGAACAGCTATAAGGGGATGGTGCAGAGGGTCACAGCTCATGCCAGAGCACCCTCTCACATAATACCAAGCACTCTGCTTGTCGAGGCCTACCATAGGAGTGACTTATAGGTGCATATGTGTCTATACATAAGGTAGATATAGGTATACTATATCGAAGTACGGGGTGATTAAACCACCTTACCCAGGCTGTGTGAACAGACCTGTGGTGTCAGTTGGGAAGGCAAACCAGGGGTGGCACAATACATGCTGCAGCCCCTGGTAGGCCTAGGGTGCACCTATGCCCTGGGTACCTATGGTACATTATACAGAGGCTCACAAGGGTGACCCAGTAACCAATCAGGTATGTACCTAAAGTACATGGAGTCCATTTTTTAGAGAAAGCAGATAGTCTGGGGCCCTGTATAGCAAGGTCCCAGGCCAACTAAGTCGAAAACCAGCAAAACACCAGGAAAAAAGTTGGGGTAACCATATAGTCAGATTCCACCTTCCTACAATATACACTCCACGAAAACACCATTGAAGTGCTCAAAGAGGCCATTGGTTTATGAGTGATATAGAGAACTCTTCAACTGAACTATCATTCAAAAAGTCCTCAACCTCAGCTGACACAAACTGTAGACTATTATCAGACACCAGTACCTCTAGGAATCCTTTGCCCATGAAAATATCTTTTAATGATGCCACTACCTTTTTGGAATTTGGCTCGACTACAAACTTTACATGAGGCGACTTCGAATAATAATACATGAACGAATAGGACATCTTGCAACTCTACCCCCACTGCTCTATTGGATACGGCTATGGACTACATCGGAATTACTAGCATATAGAGAAGGTGCACGCAAATTATTGGATATTGATACATGCCTTACCTTCCCATGGTTAAGATGTGTCCAGAAATGGCTAATAGTGCTAGGCCTTGAATTGTACTGGACTAACCCGCATAGTTTAATGCCAAGCTGCAAAGGCAATTAAAGGGTATTTACTGGCAACATACATTGAATGCACTCCACTGCGATCCAAGATTAGGAAGGTTAACAACTGAATTCCTTTTTAGTAAGCCAAATCTGAATCCCGAGGATTTCTTTGGCCAGGTACAACCTTTTCTAGCAAGAATTTTGTACCTAAAGCTAAGATATAACATATTACAGAGCCATACTGTAAAATGGGTGGGGGAGGAGGGGGGAGATCTTGCCTGTACTCTATGCACCAGACGCACTTTAGGGCTTACAAATAACATTGAAAATATTGCACATATTTTGTTTTGCTGCCCGGTGTATGATAGGGCAAGGAGTAAATGGATTCGACCACTATGTCATTCGTTGGGATTTAGAAAACACCAATAGGCGCTGAGGATACTGACAAGTACCCTACCACATGTCATAATTGCGTTATCAAGATATTTGTTTATAGTGGGTCTAATAAGGAAGAGAATGGGGTTAAAACTGTGATATACTAAAGGCTAAGATACCTGTCATCGTGGAACTTACCTTGGACTGTATGAATAATTAGACATCTGTTCCTTGTATATTTTAAAAAGTTTTTATTGAATGAAATTGTTTTATTGCAATTGCCGATTCTTTTACTGAATTCATGTAACGTTTGGCTGGATACATTTTAGATTATTTTATGAATTATGCTTTATAATGAAATCCTTTATGGCCTTTGGCCGAAATAAAGAATTTTACTTATAAAACAACCCCACTTCGTAGTTAGATTGGATTTTTATTAAATATAAAAATAAGTCTCTGAATGGAGTACAGGTCAAGCGTTCTAGATTAAAGAGTATAATCTATACTTTGATTTTTCTTTATGTGGCAGTTAGACCCTGAACAGTGGCAATGTCGTTTTGGTCCTCATTACTTCGAAACATGCTATTTCTAATTTTACACATGTTCCACTCTTAAATATAATGCCCTTACTTTGTAAGCAGCAAGGTGTGCTTTGGGCTGACGTGCTCAATAATTAAAATCAGGTTTTCCTACCTGTCAAAAGGGTGATTTTGAAAGATCTGTGTAGCAGGGTTCAGGCTGATGCTATCAGGGTACACATGGTAGGCCTGAAACTTTGCTTCCAGGCCGACTCTGGCAAAAAATGGGGATGGCACAATAGGTGTTGCAGTCCACAGGTAGCATTTAACTTCTTGGCCCTGGGTATGTTTTCTGTAGCATATATTAGGGAATTATAGGCAAACTAAATGAGTCACTCATGGATAAGTCAATTTTACCATGTTTAAAGAGGGATCGCAGGCACTTTTCTCCTGTTTAGCAGACAAAACAGTCCACAGAGCTTTTCGTCCAGAAAAATAGGGTCCAGAAAAAGGTAAAAATTCTGGGGTGACCACACAGAAAAGGTAGATTTTCTATAAAGGTGGATCTCAGTTCTGCCTTCCTATATCTACAAAAATAGATTACACTGTTCAATTAAGTCATTAGACACATATATCTTTTGTTCAGTTTTGTACAGTACTATTGATTGGGATGATACTTGTTGCAGCCGACAATTGACTTTCCTACTGGTGGACTCAAATGACCCCACCCTGCTTAGGACTTTGAAGGAACGATTAAACAGTCCTTTAACCAGAATGCTGTGGTCTACTGTGTCATATGCTGCAGTTATGGAGAATCAATGTGACATAACCTTTAATATTCTTTCTCTACAGGCATGCTATCAGACTTCTCGTTAGTTAGAGAAAATTTCTTTGTTTTGTATTATATTGATATTTATATTGGAGATTGAATAGTGATTAGAATCACCTGTATCCGGCATACCGGACCAATGATACCTTCAAGAACGAGCAGATGTGTGCTTTACTTTGTGAGCCTGGGAAAAAGAGGAGTTTGCTGCTTCCCAGGGAATTTTGTTGCAGGATTGGTTCACTTTGGTGAGAACGTGATGATGAAGATTTGTTTTTAATTTTCTGTTATTTTAATTTGTATTCCTTAGATTACTTTAGGCAGGCTCTGTTCTGACAGTGGTAGAGAATACCTTCTCTCTCATCACTGATTTCTTTGCCCAAAGTGGAAAGGCTTTATGCTTGAACACTCTTCACTTCCCTTGAACCTTAACGAGGTTCATCAATGCTGATATCTCCTTCCTTTTTTCTGACCTTTAAAAATCCCCATTTAATTTCATTGCTTTATTTGAAATAGGGAGATTCTTTATGGAATACCTAATATGAGTATTCTGTTTTCTCTGTGTAGTTGATCTTTTGTACTTTGTAATACTTTAATTTAGACTGTTTGATCTTTTCAGTATAAATGATGTAATGATGTATTTCTTAAGTTTTTGCAAGCTATTTTGACTTGTGATTTGACTAATCTGTTAATAAAATTCATGGGTCATGGTTTGAATATCACTTTGTCTGTCATTCTTGTGAAGCCTTAAAGGTTTCATCATTAATTGAAATGTCCTGCTAATGTTAGCTCCTTTCACATGTGGTAAATCGACAATCATAGGTCCATACAACCAGTGGGGAAGTCTGTGTTATGATTTCACTTGGAGATTCAGATATAAGGATCTTCGCTCCTTTCCGTGTTAGTGATGCAGATGGTATGGTCATGGTTTGAATATCACTTTGTCTGTCATTCTTGTGAAGCCTTAAAGGTTTCATCATTAATTGAAATGTCCTGCTAATGTTAGTTCCTTTCACATGTGGTAAATCGACAATCAAAGGTCCATACAACCAGTGGGGAAGTCTGTGTTATGATTTCACTTGGATATTCAGATATAAGGATCTTCGATCCATTACGTGTTAGTTATGCAGATGGTTTGTCACTAAAGTGTAGGGAGCTACCATATTATAGAGGAAATCAGATATGGCCCAAGTCCAGTTGTTTGCCCTGGAAGTCCATGGTTCAATTTGGAGGATCGGTAGTGTTTCAGTGGTTCTGAAGGGTCAATGTGGCTGAGGAGTGAGTATAAATAGGATTGTGTGTCACAGTTGTTGATGTCAAGCTTGCAGTGTTGTTTTGATGTAGTCTGCTTTTGCATTGTGATGATGTTTATGGCATAATTTATAAATGTATTTGGGCTCTTGGTGCTGAGCAGTTGCAGTTGCTATCTGACTCATCATAGTCCAAGAGCCTGGGATAGATAAAGAGTATATTTCTGTCTAACTTGTCTGCTAAATGGTGTGGTGTCGGTTGTGATGTACCATCATCCTCACAATCTAGTTAGGTATTTGTAACTGATTGCTGGGCGTGTACTAATAGTGATTAGTATTGGTCAATTCGGTTGTGCAGAGGAGGAACTGCATGAGACAGGGTGATTTTCCATTAGCAGAGATTTCACTTGTGTGCGTGCTAATGTTGGAAATCGTTATTACCCGTATAAGCCTCTCATGTGAGTGATAACTTTGAATTCTTTAGTAAGCAGACAAGAATTACTTGTTAAATGTGCTTACTTTAGTGTTTTTTTTTCAAAAAGTTTGTTGCCTGAGAGAAATTGTTAAGGATGGTGAATCACGCGAGGAGCACTAGGTGACATCATAAGGTGCTGTAGTGTTAGTGGCGGGTTGGTGTAAATGTTGCGCTGGTATTGATTGTTGCGTCATCTGCTGCCGCGCTAAGACTGGATATTAATTCAGATGCATAATAAATTGTGATTTGGTAAATGCCACAAATTGTTTGAATCTAGATTGTCTACTTTTGATTATTGAAATTTCGGCAAAAATGAAGTGTTTTAGAGCATTATGAAATATTGTGAGAGGAGATGTGAGAGTTCCAGTTCAAGAGGCAAGGCAGTTCCACCAGAAGGCATTCCTGGTGGAACTGGCAATCAATGGCAGGCTTCATACTTGAATGTGTCGTAGCAAGGGAACAAGATCACTGAGAAAGAAAGGAAATTGCAATTTCCCGACATGGTACCTTTACAGAATTATTGAACATTTGAGTGAGGTGTCCTATTATGGGAAGCCTCCACCTAGATTAGCACAGTATGAGGCTTGGGAACATGCCACTCATTCTAAAGATAAGGAGAAATATCAGAATAGAACCAAGTAAAGAGTTTCCTGCTGTATAGATGCTAGATGGGATTCAAAGGAACACAGGTGGAGAGGAGAGGTAGTTGAGGATGCTAGGATGTATCCCGTATTGACTAATGAGGGGCCCAAAAGGAAGAACTCAGGAGGAGAAAGGGGCTGAGTATAAGGAAAGGTCTAGTACCAATAGTAACTCTAGTGATGATTTCCAAGATGATTTATTGACCTTTCATCCACCACCCTATAATGCTGCCCAACCTGGAAATAATGTTGGCCCCACAGGATTGAGTGCTGCTGCCACCACCCCTTGTTGATCTTAATGTGGCTCCGACGGGAGGGTTACCTCTTATCTTGCCAAGTATGACTGCATCCATACTTACATCTATTGTCATGACTGTTCCCATTACTAATGCCCCAGACATGCCTGTCTTTGAGCCGACGCCTCCTACTTTTTCAACTCCGAGGCTAACACTTCCAACTATAACTACCCCAGTGACCATTGCCCTGATGCCCATAGTCTCAGAAGCCATTGGTGGAATAACCACTGCTGGATCTCACCCTACATCCCAGAATTTGCAAGTGGCTATTTGGAGCCACAATAGTGCCCCCAAAGTTTGGGACCAGGGGGCCTTTGGTGCTTACAACTCTGATTGTATACACAGCCCGGTTGCCTAAAAGCAGTGGCAGCAGTAGGTGTTAGCATCGAGCAGAGTGAGACAATAGTTATGGATTGTATTCTTATATTGATATTTCCTAATTTGTGGAGGTGTTACTTACATATACCAAAATAAAACATTTGGCCAACAGCTGGCTTACTCGGCGTGCACAAGTTATACTTGCTGATGAAAATATTACCTTGAAAAGGTTCTCCAGCTTAAGCACTGATTTTTGTTGCCCCTGCCTGAATGCGAAAGTAAGGTTGGTAGGGATCGGGCATGACTGTCTCGATGTCACAAGATGTGCACCAAGTCAAGACCAGATATTAAAGATGAACTCCTACCAGAACTTGACTGTGTATTGTTTGTGGACGGCTCTTGTTTAAGAGATTATGATGGGCGAAATGTCAGAGCTGCCTACACTGTCTTTACTGTTAAAGTGTTAGTGGAAGCCTCCTAGGTCCGCGGTGTACCTTCTGCCCAAGTGGCTAAACTGGTTGCTCTTACCAGAGTTTGCTGAGCTTCTGACAAGTTGAAAATATTTTCTTTTTACCAATAACCATTATGGCTTTGGTATGTTCATGACTTTGGACAGTTGTGGTCACAGAGAGGATTTATGACGTCTTCTGGGTCTCCCATCCAAAATGGGGGATATGTAATGAGATTGCTTGAGGCGTTGCAGATGCCTCAAGAGATTGCTGTGGTTAAATGTACAGCACACAGGAGCAGGAAGGATTATGTAGCCAGTGGCAACCGATATGCTGATAAAGTTGCCCAGTACTGTTCTTATGGGTCCTGTTGCATTTAACAGAGAATATTTAAATGCATCTGTAAATGAGACCAGCCTAAACCTTTTGTTGACTGTTGCTGATACATGGGAGGAAGTTAAGAGACTGCAAGAGGAAGTGCCAGAAGTAGAACAGCAGAGATTTTGGCCCCAGTGGATAGAAATCCTGTGTTGCCAGATAGTTTATTATCTCTGACTAGATACTTTGATGGTCCGCACACATAGGTAGAAAAGCCATGATTAGATTATTTAGGCAGAACTGGTTCAACCCTTAATTTAGAATTATGAATGAGTGTTTGTGCCACAAATGTGTGGTCTGCTTCAATAGAACACAGTTAGCCCGAGTTATCTCCTGTTTATTGTTTACATTTTTACCGGAGGGTTGAAGCATTCCTGACGAGGAGGAATGATATTCTCACTGTAGCCAACCCGTTTAGAGAATTGATTCCATGTGTTGGGTTTGAGTTATGTCTCTGGAGCCAGACTGAGGGACAAATTAGAACAATGAGGTCCTGAGAATGCTGTGTGTAGCTCTGCAGTTAGAACACCGACTGCACTGCAGTTTCAGACCTGAGGCTTCTATCATTGTTGAATAGATCAATAGGACATAATGCCCCACCTGACAAAAATGTGTGTGTCTATCTCTTTGAAGTGGCCGGACGGATTGCCATTGATTTAGATGATTCTTCTAAATTCTCCTGACCAGTGAAAGGGATTATCACCCCATGAAATTCTCATGGGCCAAGCTAGGAGATTGCCTGCTGTGCCTGTTAATGATACCATTCTGTACTACTGTAAAGGACGGACTGATGTGAGACGTTCTCTCTCGCCAGGTTGGAGCTGCCACTGCTCTTCCACATCAGGGGCACTGTCATGACCTTAGTCCAGGGAACTGGGTCCTGGTAAAAAACATGTTCAGAAGTCATGCCAAGATCCCTACTGAAAAGGCCCCTTCCAGGTGATCCTTGTGACTAACATAGCTTTGAAGTGTGGCAGACTGCCTACCTGTGTGCATGCATTGCATGCTCAGAGAGTGAGCTGTCCACCTAGGAAAGTGACCATGCCAATCCCTGAGTTCCAGCCACCACCTTTTGATCACCACGAAAGAGCAGAGGGTGGTGGAGAGATTGATAAAGAAGAGCCTCAGTATATATGTGGTCCAAGATCCTGAAGTAACACAGAGTCAAACTGAGGCAAATCCTGAGCCTAGCAGGGGTGAGTCTGAGGTTGCCACACAGGACAAGCAAAAGGTGCAAGTGATGTCCGATTCTAATCCCAGCGAAGGGCTAAGCAGCCAGGCCAGCGGGGAAAGTGGAAGAGAGAAGTGTACAAAAGGGCGAGGAAGACTGAGACCTAGCCTGCCTGTCGAGTGCATACCTTGAACTGTAACCAAGGAAACTGAATAGAGTAAATTGAGTGACAGCAACGACGAACCCCCAGTACTTAGGAGATCAAAATGAGAAATAATTCTTTGCTGGATATATTTTGCCCATGGGTGGACTTATTACACACCCAGTGAACTTGATCAGATCATCTACAATTTCTGTGGTACCAGTGCAGTACCGATAGAGACTCTGTGATTCCAGATGCCAAACCAGGAGGTAAAGTACCTGCATTGATGTTCAAAACCCAAAATGAACTGTGTATATCAATCAATTTGTGGATCACAAGTGACTGATCTGCTTTACTGAATTAAGAAGATTCTCAAGGCTGCACTAGAAGAGTAGGTTTGTCATGGACGAAGAAGATAAGAGTAGGACTTGGGATGACTTGCGAAGCATGCTGTACATACATTAGTCTAATCGTCCTACCAAAGATCAGTTTTGAATATTTGCACAAGAAGAAACATTGCAGAGTTCCTAAGTCTGCTTGCTTCTAATTCTACTTTACCAGTCTGCCTATAGAGAAATCATGGTTGCTCTTACCCCTAATCAGCGTAGGTTGATGGTAGCTGAAGTATTACTTGTTGCTGTAATATTCATGGCTTGTAGGGTTAAGTCCCTGAGTTGACACTGGTCCTATTAGATTCTCACCTACCCCTATGACCCATCCTTCCCCTATAAAGAATTTTCATAGGTTTGATGTAAAGCTTCTGCACCAAGATGCTTCAATGGGAGATTTTTCAACAAATGCATATTTTAGATTGCTTTGTGAGTACATTGACACAATGGGTGCCAAGGATTGTTATGTCTGCACCCAGTTGCCTTCTTCAGAAGCTGAGGGTATTACCTATCATCACAATCCTCGTACCTATGGTATCACTTGTACTATTTTTCTTAGCCTTTTGTATCTTCAGCGTCACTTTGAGTATTATTTTTCAAGTTACGAATTAGGGCCTGATTTAGATCTTGGTGGACGGGTTACGCCATCACTACGGTGAAGGATATCCCGTCCGCCGAAATATAAACCCCATGATATCCTATGGGATTTTTTATGTCGGTGGACGGGATATCCTTCACCGTTATCACAGAGTAACCCATCCGCCAGGATCTAAATCAGGTCCAGAGTCTTTCCAGAAGTTCCTATGTATAAAAATTTGAACCCCCACCCTTATGCTAAGGGGTTGGAGATCGTTTGGAGTTTCTGTAGGTCCACAACTAAGTTTGAGATTGCCTTTACACATAGACAGAACCTGGCTTGTTCACTAAGTCCCATTAAATAGAAATGTATAAATGAATTAGAAGATAGGAGAAGGATTATTGAAGAAAGAAAGAAAGAAAGAAAGGAACTGGACAAAGACAATCAGAAAGATAAGTGGGGAAAGTAAGAGGAGCTACTTAGGCATTTTGGGAAACAACTCATGTTGAGTTTGGATTAGCAACACCAAAGAAAATTGTGTGTATCCAGAAGAGTAGTTGTGGTACTCAACAAGTGAATGTGAAAAGGTTAGTGTGAGCACACCTTCAAGTTAGGAGGTAATACAGAACAGATACTTGGGGAAAGGATTCTGTTATTCTTTGAGTATATATTATGTATATGGTCCTCATGCATATTTCAAACTGCATTGAAATTGGGCAGGTACATGTTACTTAGCTGTAGTTTTCCCTAAGATTTATAATTTAGATAAGCTAGATGTTCAAAATGTTGGGGTGGGCGCTAGGACCAAGCGCAGTAGTAGTGCATCAGCGATGGTAGGGAACATTTATAGAGCTATGATTCCTTTTATAGGAGTTGTTTTAAATGACCTGAAGAATAGAAAGCTTTCTAATTTTGCAGATAAATTAGCGACTAGTACTGCCGGAGTGTTGTTGGCTATTGACCCAGAAATTATAGCTATTAGGTCTATGGTTGTGCAAAACCGCCTAGCATTAGATATTTTGTTAGCAAAAGAAGGCAAGTGTGTAAGATGCTGAAAGTTTAACAATGTTGCACCTTCATATCAGATGCAAGGGTTTTCAAATAGTTTTTGTGGACTAAAACAAGATTTGAAGGATCTGGAAGTAACAGGTGCATGGGAAGCAATTAGAATGGGATTTACTGCAGCAGGTAGTTGGCTTGGCAATATAGTTAGTGGGCTTTTAAGTGCTATAGGGAGGCCTATTTTGATTATTGGCCTTTGTGTGAATTGTCCCGTTGCTATGTTTGAAGGATTTAAGTGCAAAGCTCAAAGTAGTGCTTGATGGAAAGGGTGTTAAATGAAAGATCGAGGATCTGGAAAGGGAGGAAGGACAGTGTAGAGTTTATGGTGAAATGAAGGCGCTTGAGATGGCAAGGCGTAAGATCTCGAAATCAGCGAAATCTTGAGATGGTCTCAGGAAATGTTCACTTCATTTGTGTGATAGGTATCCTAGTCATTAGAGGACGGTTTGAAGCAGCAGAGTTGAGTGCTCCACCCTTTGCTTATCAAATATACACAAAATCTATACTTAAAGTGTGTTAAAACTATATTAACCTGTGAGCACTCTATTAGGTGGCTGTATCTATCTTTAAGTTAAGGGTCACACATGTAAAATAATTGTACTCCATGTATTCATTTCAATTAGAAATGTATATCTCCCTTTAATGTAATTGCTATCCACTTATGCTAACTGTAGTAGTTTGACATTTAGATTGATGCCATGTTAGCTTAGCTTATGATTAGGCCCAAGTAGACACGTTGCACTTTTCCAAATACTTTCCAGTAGTGTGCTATCAGACTTCTCGTTAGTTAGAGAAAAGTTATTTTTATGGTATTATACTGATAGTGAGGTGAGTAAAATAGAATTTGCGGCAAACATGGTGGTGGGATAGTGAGAAGAATCTCCTGTACCAGGCAGACCGGACGAATGAAACCTTCAAGGGGAAGCAGATGTGTGGTTTATTGTGTGGTCCTGGAAAAAGGGGGGTTAACTGCTGCATATGTAACTCTGTTGCAGGATTGGTTCAATTTGGTGAGAACCTGATAATGAAGAGTTTTGGAAACGTTCTGTTATTTTAATTTCTGTTCCATAGGTTAGTTAAAGCAGACTAGGCAGCTTTATGCCCAAACACTCTTTCATTTCCCTTGAACCTTAACGAGGTTCATAGGATGATTACACCTTCCTTTTTGTCAGATCTTTAGAAATCCCAGTTACTTTCATTGCTTTATTTAGACTAGGGATGTTCTTTATGCAACATATAATTTGGATATTCTGTCTTCTCTTCGTGGTTGTGGTTTATCTTTAGTTCTTGATAATATTTAAATGTAGACTGTTTCACCATTGCATTATAAATTCTGTAATAATATACTTCCTAAGCTTTTGCCAACTAATTTGACTCGTGATTTGACTAATCTGTTAATAAACCTTTGTGGTTTGAATATCACTTTCTCTGTCATTCTTTTGAAGCCTTTATGAGTAAGTAAAATCTACTGCTAATGTTAGCTCCTTTTACACGCTTTAATATGACAATCAACTGTCCATACGACTATGACCATTGGGGGGGGGGGGGGGGGGGGGGGGGTGTATGATGATTTCACTAGGAGGTTAAGATATAAGGATCCCCGCTCCATCAAGAACCTTTTACAATCTATACTTGCTGACCGTAAGAGTCTGTACAACAGCAGCATTTAAAACAGATTAATGCTAATCTAAGTGAGCTAATCTGTATCCTCCAACTATGCATTGACGCCATCATCCATTGATATGGCTCACAATTTGTTTTCTATTTTCTTAAATGTGCCATGGCTCAGTGAGCCCAGCAGGAACCTTTAGTGTTTTTCGAGATTAGGTCCTGGGTTCTGGTCCTTGGACATTTACCTAAACTTTTAGCCATGCTGGTTCATACAGTAAAGCCATTTCATACTGTGTATTCTGCCGTATTTATAGGTTTTTAACGTTACAATGGCAAATGTCATTTTACTTTTTACGACATGCATGTGGATGCATGATGTTCATGAAAGTAGTGCTTCAGTCATTAGCTTTTTCTGTTGCATAGACATTCCTGTGTTGAGGAAGCTTGAGTTTTATACTGTTTTGTTATGCAGTGTTTATTGAGCTGTGCACTTCATTTCTTTCCTTGATTTACACCGCTTCACAGCTAGACATTAATGGATATTAGCATAATTGTATTTTTCTTTCAACATTAAACTCTTGTACCACTCTGCTGTCTTTTGCGGTGACTGTGGAGAACAATGCTCCCAGCTTCAGCTCATCTGAGCAGCTAGGATTGACAGCCCTGGGTGGTTGGATGCTCTCCAGTGCATTGTGATACATGATTTAGCAAGTGCTAGGTCTGTAACTTTGCAGGCATCTCGCTACCATGCGGAGTGAGGCATTAAGCCAAAGAGACATGCACTTGGTTTGCATGGGATGTTTTGGCCTGTGTATTGTGCATTGTTTCCAGTGATCATGTTCAAGAAACCTTGTGTTTGCGAGCATGACCTTCACATGTGCATAATATTGGCTACTACGGTTCCACATCTTCAGCACACATCTGGTATTGTAGGGTAGATTCTACATGAAGCAGCTAATGTTAGGTGAGTCTGATGTTGAATATTGTATTGCTAGAAACCATACCCAGATATTCAAAGATCTGTTTCCATTTCCCATCACTAAGAACCCTCCCCGGGCTTTGTCCCATGACCAAATATAATGATGTTATTACTTCATTGGTGATACCCAATGTCAGAAGATGATTCACAACTAAATTCATTCGTACCAGCCTTTCATGTTTTTCTAATAACTATCACCATAGACACAAAGTTATCCTCTGTGCGGTCTCTGTTGAGAAGTTCACCATTGTTGAGAAAAACTGCTGTGTAGAGTACCTCCGCCTCATTCCATTTTGCCATGTCCACTTTGACTGCTACTTCCCTGAACCTGGGATAGCTCAACATTAGCAATTTTGAGATACATTCGACCTCAGTGCAGATCCATGGGAGGCAACGTTTTCAGCAGTGTTTTGCGGTTTTAATGTATCTACTGGAGTGTGTGGCTTTATCATTTTCCTTAGACACTGTTCCTAATAGTGATTCCCCCAAAGACACATTGTAGGTGCTTAGTGCCCTAGTGCCTCCTACTGGTATAGATCGCACCACCTTCAGCAGCAGTGCATCATAACTCATAATCACGGCCATTTAGCCAACCCTCTGAGAAAGATAGCTGTAGTTTTCGTAGCGAAAATCTGGCTCTCTTCCCTTCTCTTACCTTGTGGGTTGTACTGCCATCCCCAATGCTGAAAAGGGGAGTCTTTCAGAAGAGGACAGATTGCTGTCATTGCCTTTGTCACATTCTCCTCTATGACACCCAGCGTTTCATGATACACTTGTTCACATAGGAACCCTGACACCTACCAACTAAACTACAGTCTGGCATTTCAGGACTGCTCTTAGTGGATGGCTGTCTCAGCGGAAATACGCAAAAATTGGCTTGTGTACCTGTACACCAGACAGGACTCCATACTGGTCAATCTCTATCACAACCTTTCCCAGGGTCAGCCGCAGCATCACTGAGGAAGACGAGCATGCCGTCTGCCGGAATGCACGCAATTGTGTAACTATATGCCTCTATAAGGGCCTTTTCTGTTTAACTGGGCTGCCAGTGGCTCCGTTGCTAAAGCGAACAACAGAAGTGAAAAGGCACCCTACCCTGCCTGATATCTCCGTGCATTCAGGAGTCAGAAATGGCCTGTTTATCTTTCATTCTCATTGAGGGCAGAGTGTTTTGAAGTATAATCCACTCTATTTGATTTTGAAATCCCATTTCCCTCAGGACCATGTATTCATGGTCCGAGTCCATGGAGTCCAATACTGACAACATATCTATGGAGGCCACTGCAGGGAGAGGAGGTAACGTCATTGGATCGCTCAATGTTTTGGAACAGCCTGCTAATATTTCTGGAGATACTCCTTTCTGGTATGACTCCAGATTGGTCTGGGTGTATTTAGTGTGGTAATGCTGTGATCAATTTATTTGCTAGTACCTTTCCAAGTATCTTTAAACCTAAATTAAGTATAGATTACAGATTATACGCTTTCACATCAAATGGATTTTTTTCCAAGTTTCAGGGTTGCCAACTCATTCTTATTGGATGGAAGGGAGGCAACCATATACATGTCCAGAACTTGTGGGCTCGATATATCCTGGAACATCTCGTAAAACTCGGTTGGCAATCTGTCACTACCTGGAGATTTAGCACCTGCCATTCCCTTAACCGAAGACTTGTATTTGGTTATAGTAACCAAAGCTTTCAGCTCCTGCTTAGTCCTAAAGTTTGGTTATAATTTTACAGCCTGCACATAATTGAAATTTCTATCATAGAAGTGTAGCTGTTTATAGTACGATGTTATTGCCTGTTTATGAGTAGGCAACCTCATCTCTCATGCATCTCAGTGCTGTTATTGGGGAGTGGGATTTCCCACACTTTATCAACAATCAAAGTCAGTTGCCTTCTCTGTCACCTTGGCTATGTTTCCTTTCTCTATATTCTTGTTCATGTTGTTTGCTTCTTAAGTATTTCCTTCTGCTTTCCGCTGACTTGTTCTTCCTATTAGACACCGATCTCACAACGTACATTGGTGTAAGACGCATTCCTTGAATCACTACCTCCCATTCAAATAACGGTATCAATGAAGTAATTAGTGTTGGCTTGTTTCGGACCTCCTCTGAGGGAGCCATACTGTAGAGCTATTGTCTGCATTTTATAGTTTGGGATTCAAGTGGTCGGATTTCCCTAAGTAATGTTTATGATTAGACTATAATCATCCCAATAGCGTATTACCATTGATTGGAAGTTATAAGAAAATGATTGACACATTTTTAAGGAAAATAAAACCTTTTCTCCCCCTTAAAGACTTCAAGTCTGATGTGCAAGCTCTTATGATTTCCAAGTTGAACTACAGTAGTGCAACCCTCTGCTGCCTAAAATAGCTCTACTAAGGGCCTCTCTTAACTCTGCTGCAAGATTCGTCACTGGATCAAAAAGAAACAACCACAACTCTCCAGATCTAAAATCCCTAAACTGACTCCCATTTGAAGCATGGATACAGCTTAAAATTGCCTGCACGACTCATAAAGCCCTACACTTCAACACCCAAATTTAGCTCACTCAAGAACTAGAACTTTCTGGTGGCTCTAGGTCCTCTAGAAGTTTACTGCACTTTACTGTTGAAATCACAGAAATTCTGCAAAAAGAAAACTAACAATTCAGCCTTCTCGGGTATCGCCCGAGAATTAGGATCTCTTTACCACCTGAATTCAGACTGAACCCCCTCAAGAACATCATTCAAAAATTAAGCGAAAGTGCGATTGATGAACAAATTTCTGCCCTAGAACCTCCCCCCAGCTGGGTCTGATTTCACATGTCATCTTCACCCCGATCTATTACTCTACTGTTACGACGACTGTGTTTTGATCTGTTGGTTTGATTTCTTACATCATTTACCTTTTTGCATTCACTCTTTTCTTTGCTCTACATGCCTCTTCCTTTCTTATCAGTTGTAAAGTACCCTTATACCCCTGGGGCCATGTTCGTGCTATACAAAACTTTTTAAATAACATAAATAAATAAATTAAGATGATAAAATTGCAAATGCTGTGCAGTTTTCTTGAATTGAGGGGCCATTAGTGTGTTTTTCCTGTTCGCATGCCCTCAATCCTCTCTTAGGCTTTACACAAGTCTTGCCCAGCAGCTCTTAAAGCGGTTGCCTCTCGGCTGCAGGCAATGTTGCTCTGCAATTTGGGAACCCGTGAACCCTGCGGAGCGATCACAAGGGCAGGCTATCCGCACTTGTTGTTACCTCTGTTTATTGAGGTGAACACTGCTTTGTGCCGCCACCCCCTTGGTGATCTTAATATGTCAATTTCATCTCTACTCCCATTGTCTTCTCTGGTCGCGGAGACCAGAAACCAGCCATCTCTCTGCCTATATGGTTCCTCCTGTGCGCCACACCCTGCTCGACAACCGGGCTTCCTTGTGCCTGCACAACAGTGCAATAGGGCATGGAGCTCATCAGGCCCAGGTCTTGTTTGCTTCTCTCAATTGGCCTTTTCTGGGTTTGTGGCAGGCCACACCATATTCTTTGATCCTGGGCTAGGAGTATGCTGGGAGCATGTGAACCTCTGTCTCCCTGTGCTCAGGCAAGGTTCCAGTCTACTGAGTTCTGTCATTTCCTGACTCTGCATGCTGAAGTTTTGGAGGGTGAACTGCTTTAAGAAGTGCAGGAGGTTGGCAAGATTCTGAGCTTCAAGTGAATTTGCGAAGCCCTACAAGCTGTGTTTTACCTACAATGCCTTTTGGTAATGGCTCCAAAGTCCTTTGTTGTTTAATGCTCTTCTATTGAAGGTTGGGACTACTACTCCTTACGGAAATACATTTATTCGGGGCAGAGTTCTACATATCTATAGTTGGTGTATACAGTCTCTGCGCTTATCAAGATTTACAGAGCAAAAAACGTTAATTATATTTTTCCTTGTATATTCTGAAGTGCTTGAGTCTCATTCATGAGCTTTTATCAGAAATTGTGCAATTAAAAACAATATTTTCATATAGAAGATTGATTCGGTGTCTCTGTTCTTGTTTTTGGCTGGTACTTGTTCTCATAGAGAGTAGACAGCCAAGAAGTGTTATGCACTGTTTTAGCTCGCAGGTGTGGGGCTTTCTCAAGGCATTGACTCATGAACTAGGCGAGTAATTCAGCTGGGTAGTCCTTTCATGAACAATGGTCTCTGTGTGAAGCCCGTTCAAAAATGGAAATCCACTAGGACAAGAATCTTAGCAGTTGTGGGAACCTCTTGGAGAAAAATATGAAGTTAATAGCACAAAATTGGTGTCTCCTGAGTCAATAATTCCTTCTGTCTCCGTGAGCCACAGGACTACACAGCAGTAATAAAATAATGGCCTTAGTTTTTGAGTCTGATGAAAAAATCGTATGAATGAGACTCAAGCTCTACAGGATATACGAGACAAAAATATAATGAACTTTTTTGCTTTATGAATATTGATAAGCAAAGGGGCTGTATACACTAACCATAAGTGCTTAGCACTCCACCCCAAATTAACATATTCTGAGCTTCACGTGGGAGCACTTGGAAGGTGCTAGTGTTTAACCATTTTGATAGTCACCCTCCGACATTCTTATACTTATGTGTGACTTTTAGAGGGGCACAGTTTAGCAAGGCATTTGTGTCATAAATGGAAGATCCATGGACCAGGTGTATAAGCAAGGCAACTAAACGTTGTGGGAGCTGTGTGTGCTCAATTCAAGATTTCTGTTCTTTAGAGTGTGCCTACTTACGGGGAGGTTGTGGGCAGTTAGTGTTCCAGTCCATTATTAATTACAGAGTGTAACCAGTTACGAGGAGGTTGTGGGAGCGGTGTTTGCTCATTTCAAGTTTTCTATTGTTTAGAGTGTACCCACTTACGGGGAGGTTGTGGGAGCAGTTAGTGCTCTAATCCATTATTAAGTACAGAGTGTACCCAGTTACGGGGAGGTTGGGGGAGTGGTGTGTGCCCAATTCAAGTCTTCTCCAATTCAGGTTTCCATTGGGTTAGAGTGTACCCATTCACGGGGAGGTTGTGGGAGCGGTGAGTGCTCCAGTTAATTTGTCAATTGCATTTTGTGTACCCATTCACGGGGAGGTTGTGGGAGCGGTGAGTGCTCCAGTTAATTTGTCAATTGCATTTTGTGTACCCATTTACGGGGAGGTTTTAGAGCGGTTAGTTCTGCTCTGTTTTAGTTGTTTTCTCTTCCCAAGGGAGGGGGATGGGGAATGCATGCATTTATATCGTGGTCATCTATCTTGTTCTTCAGACCAGCAATGTTCCATACTAAGACCCTTGATATATGACAAGTGGGAGGGCTCTGTTTCTGACGGGGCAAAGTGGAAAGTTGGAGGAAAGATTTAGGCAATCCACTAGTCTCCCCAGGGTTTAGTCCTCCATGCGGGCGCTCCTTAGTGGTGTCGCTCTGCGGCGCGCTACCACGTGGGTGGGTACAACCAGGGGAGCCACTCATGCTCTCATCGGTTGAATCCTCACCCCTTGGAAGGCTAATCACCGTGGCGACAGCCTGTATCTGGTTTTCTAATTGTGGAATACTAATTGGTGCTTTGACTATGGGGTAGTTTTCATTCAGTCAATCCACTCCATCAGGGCAACTAAACCTATTTCCAGTCTGAATAATAAAACTAAGTTGCTTTTGCCAATGGTGGATTGGGTGAGAGAGCGCGCCATTAGGCTGTTAAGATCTCCATTGGAACTCTTGATGCCGTGGAACATGGAGGGGCCAGGTGGGGGGATAAAAATAGCGTATGGGAAGTTATAAGATTCCACCCTTGTCCCTCCCGTCCTCTCCACCTAAAACTCTTTGGGTCACCTGTGAATTTCTCAAATTAATTATTATGCAGTCGCCTTGTATGTCCTTATGTCGTCTGCCAATCCAACCCACCCTACGAGTGGTTAAAATCTCGTCCACGAATTCATAGCTAAAGGGAGTGTGGTTTACTAGCAAATAGACACATTTATTTTTTAACTCTTGATGGGAATCGGAGTTGCCCCTTTTGAGTTTCGGGAGTGTCTGCAAGGATGAGTACATATGGGGTTGATGTAGGGGGTAAGTTAATGACTGGGAGAGGGCAAAAGTTTTCTTCTAGGTTTGTAAGCACGTCACCCCCTGCCTGTCTATTTTTTATTTTAATTCTTCTGTTTTCCCCCTCGATATAGGCAAGAGAGTTTTTGGGATGGTGTTGCCCTGAGATGATCCTGCCCCACTACATCTATTTGCCTCCAATGCTAGGCTTCCCCCATTAGGTTTTGGAAGCGGAGCTTGCTCAGTAGTAGTTGGGTGTGGGGTAGCCAAGATATTGCTAATGGAGGGCTGGGGAATAATCCTTAAATCTGAGCCAGGAATTCTATCAGCTGCCCCCCTTGTTCTAACCCAGTCATTAATGATAGTGGCCAACCCGTTAATTCTATCTTGGAGGGGTCGTAAGTCATCCTTTACAATAACCCTCATTGGAATCTGTAAATCGACCACCAGCTTTGTGACCCACGGGGTTGGTCACTTGAGGGATCTAAACTCTTAACTGAAGGTCTTCCCCCCAGGGGTTTCATTATCAGTAGTTCTGCCGAAAAAAATTTCTTGTTGTAACTTTCGCCTTGGGGTTGGGTTTTGATTTACTTTTCCTTCCCAGTTGAGCTGGCGTTAGTGGTCCTAAGTTGTTCTGGGCTAGTTGATTCAATGAACAGGGGTTGGTCACTGAGGGGCTCAGATACTGGCGGCCCTATTGATTGAGGGGGGCTAAGTTCAAGAAATGCTAAATCTATATTTGGAGTCAAAGATAAACGTCTCTCCGTCCTCTCAATTTCATTAGCTACTACTCCCAGAGCTTTTTCCAGCATTCTGTCTATGGAAGTGGGGTTACTAGACATTGGTTTGGGTAGGGCTAACATCTGTTTTTTTTCTACGCATGCCTGTCCCCATTGTGCAGAGTTCTTTAAATTAATCTCTCCTGTGGGTTAGGGTTAAGTTTAGAACAGAGAGAGTATAAAGATATTACACACACTATCAGGCTCAAAAGACTATTCTAATTACATAGGTTTCAAATAATATACAAGTTAAAAAGCGCTATCCAAAACAAAGAATCCTGTACTCATACAGGCATTTCAAGTCCTATGTACAGTGTCAATAAAAAGCACTCAGAACACCAGCCTTATATAAAGGGTAAACAATGCCAGTGATTAGATGGACTGGGCACAAGATCCACAGTACCTTATTATCAGGTCCCAAGACGTGGAAGTTAGATTTCTGGCCCATCCCAGCCTCATCCGGGTTCTGACGGGCCCACCCTTGGTCCGGGCTTCGCCCGCCGCGTCCCGCGCTGCGGAGGAGCAGCGCCGCCTATGAGGGCCTGTGGCGCCCTCTCATGACGTTGTCCGCCTGCACCGATTGAAGCACCCTGGGAGGTGTAGTGCGCCAATGCCATTTCCCTCACGGCAGGGGTGGCGGCGTCGCTGCGGGTCGGTGGTTTTCTTCCTCTCCCCAGGAGCAGCAAGAGACCAGGAAGTTCATAGTACGCTGGCCGTTTCCCTCATGGCAGGTCCGGTGAAACTGGCAGATCAAAGGCGCATTCCCATTTTTATCATTTCAACCACACATTTTCTACTCCGGGACACACAAGTATATTTATAATAGAGACAAGCATGTTCTCCTATGAACTGGAAAGGGGCATATATGCCTCTGTATTCCACTGTAATCAGATTTTAAAATAGAGATTTCATGTGATCATGTGCACACATTCAATTAGTACAACTTGAATACTTGCAAACATTTCATCCATGTTCCAGTCCATCATGCCTTTTTAGCCCTTTGCGCCACTTCAACTGAGACCAGCAATTTCCAAATGGCTTTTGGTCCTGCTCAGATACGAGCAGACTAGCCTGATCTACCATGTGATGTACCTTCTGAGCAGGAACATAAAACAGGTTTCAGCCTTCTTGGCCCACCTTAGTGAGGTGCAAGTCTGATCCTGTGGTACAGCCAACAAGGGACCCATCGCTTAGTGTAACCATTGTGTCACACATTAAAACAGAAAAACCACTGATGGGCGGAAAACTTGCAAAAGTCTTAGTTTATGGTAAATGCTTACTGCTGCATTCCTTTTGTACTATGTCAAACTAGAAGAGGAACAACCATATGCAAATCAGTCTCTGTGCAGCTCCAATAGGACTAGTCCATCCTGAATGACTAGGTCACATGCCCTTAAATTGGGAACTGTGGTAGTGTGACTGGGCCCTTCTGATTATAACCCTTTATCTATAATCACTAGCCTTAATTTTATACATGTGTTCCTATGATGGATCGTGCTTCATGTCAAGAGGTTCCGGACATGGGGATCAAACTCCAGTTATTCAATGAGGACCAGGAATTGGGTAACTGACCTACAAACTCGTAATTAAATTCATGTATATAACTCTCAAAACTAAACTATATAAGTAAAGTATTATCACTGCTAGACCAAATATGCTGAAGAAATTCAGTCAAACCAAGATCATACAAACCAATAGTTCAGTTAAAGCTATGCAGAATAATAACATTATCATCTGCTATCCAGAGATCTCTCTATTATAATTCCCCCTGGTCATTAATAATTCAATTGAAATGCACAGTCAATAACTGGAGATAATTTTGAAAAGACAGCAACATGATTTAGATAAAGTAAAACATTTGTTATCATACTTTGAAATGAGTGAATACATCAGTATCCTGCATTTAAATTCAAAGAGTGCAGGATTATCAAATAAATGTGAGGTTGTCTTTAGTTACAAAAGCTCTGGAAAAGATCAGGAAGAGACATGAACAATGAAAGCTCAAAGGTACTCTCTCATGAGGGAAAGAAGTCCATAAATGGCGTACACAGGGTATGCTTCCTTTAAAAGGAGAGCCGGAGAGTCCACAAGGAAGTTCCGAAAGCAAGGGGAAGCGATATGCAGAATAATAATATTAGCATCTGCTGTCCAGAGATCTCTCTATTATAATTCCCCCTGATCAATAATAATTCAATTGAAATTCACAGTCAATAACTGGAGATAATCTTGAAAAGACAGGAACAGGATTTAGATAAAGTAAAACATTATTATCATACTTTGAAAGGAGTGAATACATCAGTATCCGGCATTTAAAGTCAAAGAGTGCAGGATTATCAAATAAATTTGAGGTTGTCATTAGTTACGAAAGCTCTGGAAAAGATCAGGAAGAGATGTGAACCATGAAAGCTCAAAGGTACTCTTTCATGAGGGAAAGAAGCCTGGGAATGGCGTACACAGGGTTTATGTTTATGTTTATGTTTGCGGATTTCTAGAGCGCATGGCTGCCCGTGAGCGTCCCAGCGCTAATGATAGAATGGGTAAGAACAGGTGAGGGGAAGTTAGGGAAACAGACAGGTCTACAGAAGCCTTCGAAAGGAAAGAAGATTGGGCTGGGACCGAATGTCCAGTGGGAGTGCGTTCCAGAGTCTGGAGGCATTATACGAAAAAAGGCGTCCTCCTGACCGGGCCCTCTTGATCCTGGGTATTGTAGTCAGATGAAGATGCGTGGATGGAAGGGTTCTGCTGGTATTGTGTGATAAGATCTTTTAGAATAGGAGGGGCTTTGCCATGCAAGATTTTATGGGTGATACACAGGGCCTTGAAGTGTACCCTTTCGAGTATTGGCAACCAGTGCAGTGACCCTAGGGCCGGCTTCGCTGAGCAACGATTGTTGGTGCCCGTGAGAATCCGAGCAGCAGTATTTTGTACAACCTGCAATTTGGCTGTCACTTTCTTTAGAGCGCCAAGATAAAGCGCGTTTCCGTAGTCCAATCTGGACAATATGAGGCCCTGAATCAAAAGCTTCCTGGACTGTGTGGGCAGCAGCGGGAGAATTTTTTGCGCAGTGCGGAGGAGGCCGAAGCAGGCCCCAGCTGTTTTCCTAGCTTGAGTGTTAAGTGTAAGTCCTTGATCCAGCCAGATCCCAAGGGTTTTGATGTCAGACTTTGGGGTTGGGGGTGAACCCAAGCATGGAGGCCACAGCGTCTCAGGACGGAAATGTGACTGATTGCCCATAATCAGGATCTCCGACTTATCGCTGTTGAGCTTAAGATGGGACCTGTCCATCCAGCTGGCTGTATCCCCCAGACAGGACTGCAGGTCGATGGAAGGATGGTCCTGTTGACTTAATGATACCACAAGCTGGGTGTCATCGGCATAGGTCAGGAGCTTGATATCATAGGGGGTGACAATTTTTTCAAGAGGGGACATATACACATTGAAAAGCGTAGGGCTCAAGGATGAGCCCTGGGGAACGCCACAGTGAAGTGGGGTTGTATTGGAAATAAAGATGCCCTCAGCCACCTGAAATGACCGATTGTGCAGAAAAGATTTCATCCAAGATAAAGCAAGTCCTGAGATGCCCAAGTCCCTCAGCTGCTGAAGCAGCGTTAGATGATTGGCGGTGTCGAAGGCCGCGCTCAGGTCCAGGAGGATCACTGCCACTGATCCCCCCCGAATCGATGATCTTCCTTGCCTCTTCAACCACCGCCATCATCGCGGTCTCCGTACCCTGGCCAGGTCGGAAACTGGTCTGTGAGGGTTTAAGTAAGTTGCTTGTTTCCAAGTAGTCAGATAACTGACGGTTGATGAATTTTTCTGCCACCTTGCTAATACCTGGATTCAAGCAAGCCGGGCTGAAGACGGCTGGAATGCCAGAAACTGGTCCTCGGAAGCTTGTTTCCGGTCCAGGGAGGACATGGCTTGGCAGTTCGGGCTGGACTGTTCCCATGAGGCACAGGGTCAGACTGATTTGCATATAGCCATGTCTGAACTGGGGTGGCAGAGTGGGCTAAAGAACGGTGATGGATTAAACCCAGATCTTTTGACTGGGGTTGAGTGTTTGATTGATTCAGATGCTCTGTCCAGCACCACCCCCTTTTGTACCACCTTGCTAATACCTGGCAGCAGAGAGATAGGCCGAAAATTGTTCAGCTCCATGGGGTCAAGATTGTTTTTTTTTAGTCGGGCTTTGACTACTGCCATCTTCCAACTCTGGGGTACAACCCCCTGTGACAGAGAGATATTAATCAAGTTTGCCATAGGGGCCAGAATATTGGGTGCAACTGATTCTAAAATATGTAATGGGGCTGGGTCAACCGGGGAACCGCTTTTGATTGACTGAAAAATGGGGGAAAGGGTTTCTATTGTGATGGGGACAAAGATATCTAATCTATGCTCTGCTTGCTGTATTGCTAATGAGGGAGGTTCCAGTGGATCAGCCGGGCTATCAAGGGGAAGAAGCTTCAGAATTTTTTGGATCTTCTGGTTGAAGAACTCGGCTAGCTCATTGCAACGGTTGTCCGAGGGGGCTATCGGGCAGGGGGAGTCCGGAGCTTTTAGGAGTTTTTTCACTATTTGAAAGGTTTCTCTTGATGAGTTTGTGGAGGATCTAATTTTTTCTGTAAAAAAAGCAGCTTGCGCCTGTTTCAGTGCCTTTTTATAGTTTAGTATCGTAAGTTTATAGTCCTGTTTCCTACCGGGATCATAATCCTTCCTCCATGCCCTTTCGGCCTTCTTGCAAAGTTTTTTTAGGAGACGAACCTCCTTGGTGAACCAAGGCGAGGTGGCTTTTTCCCGAGAATTAAGGGTGAGTTTTTTTGGGAGGACTGTGTCCAAGGAGTTTTCAATCCATGTAGTGAACATGGTATCCGCTAATACGGGATCCACTTCAAAAATAGGAGGAGAAAGTTCCAGGGTGTGCTTCCAGTTATCTGTATCCAATTTTGCCCATGGGCATGCGGTCCTGCGGGGAACTAATCTATGATGATAGGTGATCGGGATCTGCCAAGTGAATAGGATGAGAGAGTGGTCGGACCATGGTACTGGAATTGGTGCGTGCACTTTAAAATCAGTGATATTGGAAAAAATGGGGTACAAAAGGTGCCCCAAGGTGTGCGTGGGTTGATGGCTTCCCAGGTAAAGCTGTGACGTTGCTAAGTCCAGTGACAGTTCAGTGGCTCGACTATATTCCCTATTATCGAAGTGGATATTTAAATCCCCTAGGATCATAAAATTAGGGAGTGTACTGGCCAAGGTCAGTGATGTTTCCATAAGTGAGCTGCAAAACTGTCCAACAGCACCTGGGGGGCGGTAAATTAGGAGTCCAGAGAGCGATTTACATGGGGAGACTTGAATGGTGAAATATACATTTTCGCAGTCTTGTATAGGACTGCCGTGGACCCGGCAGGAGAGATGCTCCTTATATATTATCGCTATCCCCCCCCCCCCTTTTCTCTGCCTCCGATCAAGATGTTGGATGAGGAAACCTGAAGGCAGGGCCTGGACAATGTCCGGGTCAGAATCAGGAGATAGCCATGTCTCTGTTAGAAACAGTATCTCCAGTTGGTATTCTTCAAGAAGTATATTAATTTCCAGTGCGTGTTTCATCAGGGATATGCAGTTTATCAGGGCCATGTTGAAAATGGTGTGATGTGGGCGGCACGACTCATAGATGGGTAACACGTATGGACAATGGAGGCAGTAATTATGGGGGCCATCAAGTGTGATTGAATGTGTGCACAGGGTGGAAATGGGCTGTCTCAGTTGGAGCAGGGAGTCCCTGGAATACTCTCGTAGGGTAAGGGGTGTGGAAGTCATAGTGCCATCGATGCGCCTGCTGCTCTCGTCCGCTGCGCAAACTATTTAGGGGGGCATTTTGTAGTGGGTGGGCCAAATCGCCCTCACCACTAGTTCGCCGACCGTGATTACCCTCAAGATGGCGCCTGTGTCGGAGCGCTCGAGATCCTGATCCCGCGTCCCTAGTGACCCAAATCGGCCACCTGAGGACGTGTGGACCCTCGGGAAGGGTGAGTGAAAAGGTAGGGGAAAGTGAGGGGATTTTTAAAAAGTGCACAGAGATCGTACCATTCTGTGAGTAATTTTTTAAAAAGTCACACAAATAACACAGATTCAATATTCAATATTCAGTATTTCAAACAAATAAAAACGAATTCCTCCCGGACTCCCGGCTTCCGCCTCAAGAGTCTGACTATCTATCATGCGTCCATTGAAAGGAGAGCCGGAGAATCCACCAGGAAGTTCCGAAAGCAAGGAGAATCCATGATCTCCATCCAAGTGAAAAAGTGTGTGTCCCTTTCCGTCCCACCAGTGTATAATATAATCCTGAAGTTCCGGTGTTACACCTCCTGGGTTACCTCATCTAGCCAGACTATTCAATTCATTGGTCAGTTCATATAGGGTGATTGTCATACAGCATGAAGAAGACACATATTATAGCAAAGAGGTGGTAATCATCACATAAGCTGTCCAACCAACCAGAGTTTACAACTTGGAAAACTAGACCTTTTGCAAAAGCACATGAGTGAGTTCAAGAGGACAGGACCTCATAGCAGATGCTTCCAAAGTAGCGATATATTGCACACAGTACTCCTGGAAACTCTCCCAATGAGACATAGTTTCTTTTCACATTGCAAGTATCTGAAGTCTTTCCATGAGAAAAGAATCAAGCAAAGTAAGGAAATGCAGGCCTAAATTGAATTCAGTTCATGAAATACAGAATATAAAATAATGGAAATATACATTTCTCTTAGAACTTTTGGGACCTTGTATATATATCTTTCAAATTATTTGCATTCAAAAAACGTTTTGGTTTTGTTGTAAATAGCAGGTGTAACTGACATACTACTGTATTTTCAGAGTATTAATGTATAGATGATTTCAAAACATAAATTATTCATTTTTTTCTAGTATTTCATATTAGTGCATGTATAAAGATTATTCCCTAAAAGTTTCAGAGCATTTGGTTTTAGTATAAACGTGCAGCTAGCTCCCTTCTCTCTTTTCTTACTTGGTGCATAATTTCACCTATGCTAAACATGGAGTTTGAAATTAAAATCTTCAAATACACACATAATGTCATCTAGATTATATTCGTTTTCATTAAATCTTTACACACATTATTATTACATAAGTGTAATTAGGAAATGTTCTAACCACGTAAGCTCATCACTTAGCATCTTCTATTACACGTTGAAAAGATACACCAATATTAGTAAGTATAGTACAATCTATGTTATTCAAATGACTAAATTTCATCTAATTTACTCTCAACTGTATGCTTTTACCATGCAGTAACTAACTCTTTTCAAGATTTTTTCCATGTATAGTTAGCACAATCGGTGCATGTTTGTCATTTTTCTCTTAAATGTGTAATGATCAGGTGTATGTATCATTTAAAAGTTCAGCAGCTTATCTGCTTTATTAGAACACAACCCTCCGTAATCATAAGCATACTTCCTTCAGAGACCCCATGCGCCTGAGAACCACAGCACAGGCAGAAGCTGTGTGCACACAACTCTCAACTGAAGACCCATCAATCAATAGGCTCCAGGCTAAGCCTCTGAGTTATATACCAAGCAAGGGAGGCTCCTCTGCTAAGGTGGAGGAGCGTCAACCCACTGCTGGGGGGGGGGGGGGGGGACCGTTGGGGGGGGGGGGGGGAGGAGTGGTGGCTACACCACAAGTGCTCATGATGGTTTGGTTTGCCGTCTTGGGCCGGCCAAACTGTCATGCACTGTGTATGTTCTCCACATGCTGAGTAGTAAAGCCTGGGTGGAGAAAATGCCCAGCCTCCCAGACCCTACCTGAGCGCCGAACCACAATGCTCAGACCTATCACAATGCTGCTGTAAGGCAGTGCCGTGATTGGTTGGGGTAGGCCGGGTACTTCCGATCCAGACAAGTGGATGGAGGAAAGACGCTACGGCGTTCACAGGTAAGTCTTTCTCTCGTTTTTTCTTCCCCTCGCCTCTGCCCACACCAACACCATCCCCTACCAGCCGCCACTGGTACTCCTCTTTAACTGCAATTTATCAGTTAACGGCTCTAAGATGTTAAATACTCAGCTGTAACCAATGTTAAATTCATAAGCATTATAAGGTTTGAATCGCTGGTTTAAAAGAGCCACAACATTTTTTATCTTCATCGATCACCACCTGATTACGAAATGTGTGCACTGCTGCGGGTTTAATTAATTTACTTAACATCTGCATGTTTCAATGAATTTGCTGAGATTCAATTAACCGGAGCACTCCCTGTAATTAACTTTAAAGGTTTAAACATCATCTGCATTCAAACGCAGCTCTCTGAAGGTGTCGACAATCTCGAACTCGTGTTCCACAAAATATAGAATTTGAGGGCAGATATGCGGCTGTTTGTTCTGTGTAGTGTGCCGAATTCAACAAGTTGTTGGAGAGGGGCATAGCCTTGCTAGAAAGATTCTTTCCCTACTTACATTATTTTTTCGAGCACTACTGTTTAGAATTGCTGCTGGTGCTCAGAAATGCACAGAAAAACAGAAAAGCGAATCTTCAAACGTCAGTCCACTCATTGAAATCCTTCCCAATATTGTTACCTAAACAAATGTAAAATGTTATGAAATATATGACCAACACCAGTGGCTGAGGAACGTTATATCCAGCTTCCACTAGTTCTTCCGTTGGTTGTATTCATTTTACATGAACTACATGACTCAAATAGGTTACTTTAGTTCATGTAAATTTACATTTCGATGTTCAGCCGTAAGACCTTTTTGTTGCAGGATGTTTAAAGACTCTTCAAGTTTGACATCTTATTCTTTCTTTGTTTACCCCACTATCAGCATGCCATCCTGTAAACACAAACGTTTTATCTCTTTTAAAATGTGATACATTAGCCTCTGAAACATTGCAGCACTAGAGGCCAACCCTAAAGGTACCCTCTCAAACTGGAAACATCCGCTGCATGTTTTACGCCAGAGTCAGGAACCTGCCCAAAGGTTATATGCGCCTACACTTACCAGAAACTCCTTGAGGTCATACAAAGTTTCCTAAATAAATGCCTCCACCTGGCAAAGGCTACTCCTTGTACCCCTGCAAAACTGGAGGGGCCCTTTGCATGTAGGTCCTGCAGATTTCAAAGCTTGCAATTGACAGAGCACCCTTCAGATAATGCGATAACAGATAATAGTAACAGACAGCACAGCCCCCAAGCAATGATAGAACCCTCTCCTCTGATTCGTTAGTGTAGGAAGGGGGAGGCTCTAGTTGGCGCAGTGCAACACTAGCGACAAGCAGGGACTCTCTCTTCCTCGTCAGGGCTGAGGGTTACCTTCCAGACAACCTCTGCTTACCCTCTAGGTAGTGTGGCTTAAGCAGTCGTAGGCTAATCTTTGGGGCACATAGGGTTAAACACTTGCAATATTACACCGTCACAACCAACCTACCATACAATGAGACCAGACTGTATTCTGTAAAAATATATATCTTTATATAGATTTTAAGCAGGCTTGTGAATACAGTTGGCGAACTTTCAAATAGCGGTTCCAAGTTACTTAGTTCAGGTTGCCACATTTCTTTCTAGCAATAAGAGTTCTTTAGGGCCTTCTGGCCAGTTCAACAAAAGTTCTTGTAGAGCGGGCGGCTTCCAGGGGAGCTGTCCCACGTCTCGTTGCCTTCCCGGGGTCGCTGTTCGTTGCGGCTCTCAGCCGAGCAGGTCACGGGTCATCCGGGGCAGCAGTGTTCTGTGGCGGCAGGGTCCTTTCCTCGTCGTCCGCTCCGACCCTGGAGGCGGCGGCTGCGTGGTGGCGGCAAGTGGCAGTACGGTCCCCAAGTGCAGGACGTACCCAGCCAAGTGCCGGTGCAGCTGTGCGCTCACAGCTGGGCCGTCGGGCAAGATACCGACCCAGTGGATTCTCACAGGGCAACTGTCCGTCTTTGCAAGTGGATTGGCTGCTCGTGGCGCAGTCAACTCGAGAGCTCGGACCGGACGGGTCCTCCTTCGCTTTGCTCTCGGGCTCCCGATGCAGTTGCGGTCACGGTGTTTGGGCCAGCGGCGGCTGGACCTCACTTTGCTTTCGCTGTTGCTTTGGGCCCCGGTCACGGTGGTCAGGTGGATGTCGTTGCCTTGGAGGAGATTCCTCCGTCGGTACTGCAGCGATAGGCAGCACACGCAGTCGCTTTCTTCAGGATGTAGCGCCCACTGGTCCTGGGGCGCTGGTCAGGGGGCAAGTTCACAGCAAGCCCTTGGAGATCGTTTCAGCAGAGTTTGGCACAAAGTCTGGCCAAGTAAAAGTCTTCTCGCAGTCTTTCCTTTTTCCTCTCCTTCGGCAGCAAGGCACCAGACACAGGCAAGAGACAGCACTCTTCCTTGTCCTTCACGGTCCTTCTTGTCGGGCAGAGTTCCTTCTGTAGCCCAAACCGGATCTAACTTTCAAGGAGCAGGGCTCCTTCTTTTATACGGTATTTCTTTTGTTCTCCCAGGCCAGGGGGGCCTTTGCATAGCCACTTTCAGTCCTTGAGTACCCTGGTGGGTGTACTCCGGCTTCTGCTTTCAGTGTGAGGGGCAGGCGCATCAGACGCCCCACAGGAGGTGGAGCCAGCATTGTGCGGACAGGGGCCGCCAGAGTACCTTGTTGATGGGGCTCCGTCCTTCCTGGGCCAGGTGTCGGCTGAGTCATCAGTCGCTCCCCAGGAGGGTGGAGCCAGCATTGTGGTGGCAGAGCACAGCAAGATCCAGAGTCAAGAGCCACTCCTACCTCCCACTAAGGTGTAATCTGCGCATTCACCACCTGTCATCCCTCAGCCCTGTCACTCACACATCCCAGACAGTCAGATACACATACCAGCAGAGGCGGGCTGAAATGGTTAGGCAAGCAAACGCTAACTTTCTAAAAGTAGCATTTGCAAACACAGGATACTAAAATAAACTTGTCTACAAGAAATATTTTATCATCCTGAGTTCAGGCATACTAAACACGACGCGCTACCATGCTCCTTGAGCCTGCTGGGATTATAGGGTGTAATAATTCCAGCAGCTCAGTCTGGCCTAATGGAGCAGGTAGCCTTCAGTAGTGAAATACGGTTTTGGTTGTAAGTCACTACTAGGACATACCACACACATCAGGGCTTGTCCTACCTTACACCTACAACGCACCCTGCCCGCAGGCCTACCATAGGGGTGACTAATATGTAGTCAAGGGAAGGTTCGGGGGCTGGCAAGTGGGTGCGCTTGCCCAGCTAGCGTGACAGTACGAGACCGCACGCGGGTTCTGCGGTCGCAGTTCCCAGACACATCTTTACGGCTGCTTCGGTGGGTGGCGCAACCAGCGCTGCAGGCCCACTAGCAGTATTGGCATCTACAAGCCCCGGCACTCCTAGTGCACTTTACTAAGGACTAACAGTAAATCCAATGAACCAATCATGGATACCAATCGCATGTACAATTTACAGTAGGGAGAGCATATGCACTTTAGCACTGGTCAGCAGTGGTAAAGTGCCCAGAGTCATTAAACCAAACAAAATAGGTCAGAGAGAGTATTGGAGGAAGGCAAAAAGTTTAGGGATGACCCTGCCAAGAGGCCCAGGTCCAACAGTTAGGAAAACCAAAACTGGAAATGCCTACTTAGCAATGTGAGATTGCTGCCTAAACACACAGTTGAAATCTGGGACCTTCAATCTTCCAAACACCCCGACATTGGTTTCCGGACTGAAACTTGGCTAAAACCCAGCTCCACCCCAGCCATAGCAATGGCTCTACCAGAGGGATATTGCATCCTAAGGCTAGACAGACCATTAAAGTAGTGGGTGAGGGGGTATAGCTATAATTCATAAGGATTCCATTAAAGTAATAATATTGGAGCAATTAAGTAACAGTAGTATCGAAGTACTAGTTTTTAGAATTGACCTGCACCAGCAACACAGCTGGAAAGGCGGCCTGGTTTACCGGACTCACAGCCCCCTCCGAGACTTCTCACTTCAACAAATGGAATTAATTTCCTTGCATGTCATTTCGACAAAAAACGTCGTTTTCCTGGGTGACTTTAACGTTCACAGCAAAGTCACCTCGAATCAGGATGCCTCATTGCTCCTATCAGATTTAATCACGTTAGATTTAAATAGGATCAACGATGGCCCCACTCACTCAACGGGACACATGTTAGATCTATATTTTACCAAGTAGTCTAATATGCGTTACAGAGCCACCTGCGCTCTCACATGGACCGATCATTCACTTATAGAGTTCCATTTTAGGGACCCCAGGATACACAACACTCCTTCTTCAATCCCCTGGAGCTGGCGCAGACAGTGGCTCAAAATCATTCCTGACCATTTTCAGGATTTAACTCCTACTTCCTATAACCTTGATGCAGAGAATATAGAGGACGGCCTTGCCCACTACAACTCTACTATAAAAACTGCCATTGACCTTTTGGCACCTTTAAAGCAATGCACTAGCTCAGCCAGGCATACTCAGACAGCATGATTTTCCCCAACCTCAAGACAGAAAACAGTCTCTGCAAAAAATTGAAACGGCGCTGGCGCCTTTCCCACAATGCCCTAGATAAAGCAAACTACAAAACTGCTCTGACCAAATATAATAAAATATAAAAAATGCCTGCAAAGCCCATATCCAGTTGCAACTAGAGCAGGCTGGGAATGCCCCCAAAACTCGTTATCAGATTCTCAAAACTTTCACTCATCCAAAGGCATGTAACAATGAGGAAGCTCCTTCTCAAGCTTTATGCAACAATATAGCAACTCACTTCACAAAGAAAATCGATCTAATCTATGATAAAATCACCTCAGATGGAAGTTGCCAACAGGTTCCCATAGCTCATCACTCCCCCGCCCTGTCTTACATGCAGAAGCTTGAACACTTCCCCATGCTCATGCCCGATGCAGTAGAGTCCTTACTCAACACTGTAAAATCTGGCTCCCCTCTTGACATCATCCCAGCCAAGACCACCTCGCTGCTGGACAAACAGCTTGCTATCCCAAACTGCTCAATCCTTAATCTCTCGCTGAGTAAAAGTCAACTGCCTACTGAGTGGAAGGCAGCACAAATAATTCCCATACGTAAATACCTTAATGCCCTTATGGACGATCGTTTTCATTATTGACCTATTCAACTGCTGCCTCTCCTGAGCAAGATATTAGAAAAAACATATTAGTAAACATCTATCTGACTGTCGAAGCCTCCAGTTGTCTCGATCCATCCCTGTCAGGCTTTAGACCCAGGCATAGTACTGAATCAGCACTGATTGCTGTTACTGACAACATCAGACAGTCCCTGGACAATGGACAGGCAGAACTTCTTGTACTGCTTGATCAATTAGCGGATTTCGACACTGTCTCACATCAAATTTTGCTCAGAAGACTCAGTGAAATTGGAATTAAATGAACAACTTTACAATGGATGTTGAGTTTCCTTTCACATAGAACTCAGACCATTAATATAGGCCCTTTCCGGTCTGAGACTGTGGAACTGACAAAAGGAGTACCTCAGGGATCCTGTCTCAGTGCCACTTTATTTAACATCTATGTTGCTCCCTTGGCAGGATTCTTCAGGAACTTGTGTTTCATGCCTATCTCATATGCTGATGATACTCCGCTCCTACTCTCCTTCGATCAAAATAATCCCAATGCACAGTCCATCTTCTCAGAAGGTATGAAGACCTTTGCTAGCTGGGTGAGGTATAATTTTCTCCAGCTCAATGTGGGAAAAACAGAAATGATGCTGTTTGGTGACGCATCTATGAGATGGTCCCCGAGCTGGTGGCCAGCGGAGCTGGGCTCCGCACAAGCCCCCAAGACTGTGGTCAAAAACCTAGGCATGCGTCTGGACCAGAAATTAATATTGAAGGAACAAGCTTCAACCACTGTCGGCGCTTGCTTCCATGTGCTAAGCCTCCTTCAAAGGGTATTCCCCTTTCTCCCTTTGACCACTCGGGAAACCCTTATCCAGGCACTAGTGTGAAGTCACCTGAATTATTGCAATGCTCTGCTGATTTCAGCTAACGAAGCGTCACTGACAGATTGCAAGTGGTCCAAAATAACGCAGCCCGACGGGTCTCCAATGCTCCCCACCTTACCCCCTCCCTCCCCACTTGCAGCAATTGCATTGGTTCCCAGTGCGGAAACAGATTCGATTCTAGATCTGTTGCATTGTGCACAAATCTTTGAACGGCAAAGGTCCAAGTTATCTGGCAGAAAAATTCTCGAAATATCTGCCACTCAGGGCTCTGCGCTCAGGGGCCAAACCCCTACTCGTGGTTCCACACTGTAAAAAAACTCGACTGGGTGGTAAAACCTTCTTCCATATAGCCCCTACCTAGTGGAACCAATTACCTATCCATCTGCGGCAGTGCTTTGATCACCTGCAGTTCCGTAGGCTCCTTAAGACTGCATTGTTTTAAACTGTTCCTCCTCTCTGGCCGACTAAAGCAGTTCATTAACGTGGAGATACCCCTTGGGGGTGATTCAGTCGCTTTATAAACAACAAATATCAAATATTAGGTGTAATAAAAGTGTTGAAATTCCTACATTCTGGGTATAATTAATGATATACTGCAGTTGAAAAGATGTAGAAAACCATTATACATCCTTCTTGACAACCGAAAATAGTTTTATGCTACGTAGAGGAAATCCTTAAATTAACATATTTTTATTAAGGTCCATGAGGTCCACACAAAGCCTTACCTTCCCAGTGGCACTGTGTGCCACAGCCAATGGACTCACTCTTTTTGAAGTTTCTAATGGCTCAACCACATCAGCTTCTTGTAATTTTTCCACTTGTAGCAATACTTCATCAATAATGGATATGGGATTTTGTCTAATTTTGTGAACATAAGATAAAGCATTACTCTTTATGATAATTTTATGTTTAAATCTCTTTAACTCTCCAATGTTATGTGAAAATATACTGGGGAAAAAGCAACATCTTTGCTACT
Source organism: Lissotriton vulgaris (assembly GCF_964263255.1). Classification (NCBI taxonomy): domain Eukaryota; kingdom Metazoa; phylum Chordata; class Amphibia; order Caudata; family Salamandridae; genus Lissotriton; species Lissotriton vulgaris. The sequence goes on from NC_141687.1 coordinate 1,862,979,741, forward strand.
ACATCTTCTTGTTGTTCAACTACCATTACTAGCTCTGAACTGTTGAAGTCTAATTTAATTCCCAGGTTTTCATTCATCCATCCACCCCAGGATTGAAGGGTCTTTCTGTGGATTGTATAGTTTGCAAAACGTTTCCCTAGTCTTAAACTGGAATGGCTGCTTGTGAAATCCCAATACATTTATGGGATGCCCATTAGTCTGGCCTGATGTCTAACCTCTAAATGTTAACCCAAAACTGGAACAAATTATTTTCCTTACACATCCTTATAAACAAAAGGTGTATGTTGACCCTAAATAGGCTAAAATACTGATCTTTACCTGTAGTTAAATCACAAACCAATTTTTCCCAATTTGATCCATTAACATTCAAAATCTCCACTCTTAAAAAACAATCATCATCACCTCTTTCAACTGACAAACATTCATCTTCGTCAGACACAAATTAAATAGAATTGTTGCACTTCTTCTGATATACGTTTGCAAAAGGCCCCATATTACCACACTCAGAACATTTCTGCGTTTTAGCCAGACAAGACTTGTCATATGCAAGGCGATCATGATTGCAACACCTGGAGCTGCTTGGATTCACCACCAGCCGCCTTTACTGCCTGAGCCCTCATCGCCGCCGGCCACCTAGATTCAATCCAGCGCTGCCACGCTGTAACTGCCTTTGGTGACGCCAAACATCTGCAGACGCTGCACCCGCTGCCTCCGCCAGGATATCCAGAGACCACGCGATTGTTATTGCGTGCACAACACTGCTCGTAATTCGACAACCCTGTCCTGATGATGATCCCGACTCAAGGGGATCGAAACGCCGTCGACATCACAGCGCAATTTTATGGCGCATTTGACGTTTTTGGCTCCTGTAAAATTGTTTGTTCCATGATTTAAGTGACTATAACTGAATCCTGCGGAGCCATCACTGTATAATTTCTTTGTCACTTTGCGCCGTTCACGCTGTTCACGTTCAGTACTTGTATCTTCACCTTTCACCAATTGTATATATCACCATTCACCAAGTGCCTTCGGGTTGTCACATGATTCTTTCTGTACAGTGCTGTTTAACTGTATTTCCATGTGAAACACCCTCCTTTGAATTGGTGAATAACAAGCTTTTAAACCATATGAGCCTCCTTGTTTCTTGTTCATGTAATGCCGAATGCATACATCATTTAACTGCCTTTAACTGATACCTGTTGGGAATTGTTGTTCTTTATATGCCACACCTGTAGCATTTATTACATACAAAAGTATCTTGGTAGTTGAGCCACTTTTTTATCATGGATTTGTTTTCTTTACGATCTACTTCAGAAGTAGGTTTGCTCCAAGTCCTGCACTACCCTTGTTTAACTTTGCTTACCACATGCTTGTGTCCTTTTAGATTGTCCTTGTTTTCAGCCTCTGCAAGCATTCCCATAGTGCATCTGCTAGATAATTCTGTTCTTTTTACACTGGCGATAACTTCCTTCAGCTTCAAATCACAATTGACCGATAGTGTATCTTGAATATTTGGTTTGTCAGTATACATTATGATTTGGTCTCTGATTAACTCGTGCAAATTGTCAAATCGACAGGACAGAGCTAATTTATTCAAAGCAAAAACGTAGCCTTCAATTTTCTCATTAGGTTCTTATGTAAACCTATCTAATGCAACACAGGCTGTCGGAAGAAGATCTATATTATGGTCGTCTATCACATGAGTGTACACATCACCGACATCAAGTTGTCTTAGTTTCTAGTCTATACTGTCATACATTTTTAAACAACCATGTCCCAGACAATGGAGTACATTTTATTTTGCGTTCTGAAACCACCATGACCCAGACAATATGGTACATTTTATTTCAGATTCTCGTGATAAATCTTCTTCTTCAAAAGTGGAAATATAATTACTTAAATGTTACCTTCATTCTTCAGGAATTTATCTGTTCAAATGCAGAAAGGTGCTAAAATAGAAGCAATGTCAAAATACTACTAACTTAATATCCTGCGTGCATATTGCAGTTGTGCCACAATCATGAAACAGAGGAACGCACAAAATGTAATGGTTAAATAAAATGCAAGTATATTAAAAGTATGTAAATGGTAAAATAATATGTTTGTGTATTGCAGCTGTCAACAATGAACGATAAAATCAGTTGAATATAATAATAAAGATTGTTGTGCATGCGTATCGCAGTAAAATAGCAATACGCAATACATAAAAGATTGCCAGACTTAAATATGGCGGCATGCACGCCGCACAAAATGTCTCACAAGATGTGTAAACATGGAGCGTGGGCATGCATGAGTACCGCATTTGGAGTAGTGGGACCTAGGGCTACATTCTAGTGGAATGATGACACAGACACGGGTAGTCTGGGTGTGGAACTGACCCAGGCCATGTGAGTGCGTCTGGCCCCTTCTATTCTCAGGGTCAGCTGACTGCTGATGCCTGTGATGGATGTGTGTGGGGTGGGTGTTCAGGCAGCCTCCAGGGATAGGCTGCATCTTTATGTCCAGCAAGACACTACAGCGCAGTTACATGAGCACATAAATGCAGTGGAACACAAAGTGGATCTTGAAGATTCTTAACTGTTACTGAAGGTCCACTTATTATCTTGAACAGGTAAAACATAGACAGAATTTCATTATATAAATGACAGTGAGAGAACACTCACCAGAGTATAAGATATGCTTATAAGTAGAGTAACAAAATCACCAACACCTGGTCAAAGGGAAATCGGCAGAGTGAATGCAAAGAATTTCAGAGGGCTTCAGTAGATAAGCGTAGAAACGGTAGTGGTGCTGGATTGGAACTGGCTCCTTCTGTATGGTTAACCCCAAACTTTTTGCCTTCTTCCTGTATTTCCTCTGATCTGCTTTTTGTTGGTTTTATGCTTCTGGGCACTTTACCACTGCTGATCATTGCTAAAGTGCATGTGCTCTCTCTTGTAAACTTGGTAAGATTGGTCTACACCTGTTTGGCATATTTAATTTACCTGTAAGTCCCTTGTGCAGTGGTATCCCATATACCTAGGGCCTGTAAATTAAATACGACTAGTGGGCCTGCAGCGCTGCTTGCGCCACCCTCTGAAGTAGCCTTTCAAACCTGTCTTCGCCTCTGCAGGGACAGGGCCACTGCACACAGTTTACTTAGCACTTAAAGTGTTTGCCACGTCTAAAAGTCCCCTTTTACTACGTATAGATTACCCCTAAAGTAAGCCCTAGGTATCCCTATGGGCAGGGTGCTGTATTGCTAAAAGGTTGGACATGCTTTGTTGTGTGACATGTCCTGGTAGTGACAAACAGCCTATTTGGTTTTTCATTGCTTTGAGGCCGCGCTCTCACAGGTTTGCATTGGGAATTCCCTGATATGTGCTTCTGTAGTAATTTCTGATATGAAAGGTGCAACAGGCCATGCTTGGTATGTTTGGAATAGTAGTAATAAATCCTGCTTATTGGTGAAAGCAGATTGGGTATTTATGTGTGCTTATGATGCTTTTTGCCCTTCCTGGTTGTGTATTCACCGTCTGGTTTAGACTGATAGGAGAAGGGGATGTGCATTCACTCTAGCCAGTCACAAGGGGGGTTGAGGTGTGTCCTGCCTTTCCTGGGTGACTCAACACTGGACTGAATAGACATTGGCTGCATTTAGAATGGTGGGAGGAGTTGCATCTACACCTGAACAGAGCTGTGCCTGGCTTTCACAGTGCTCTCTCCGCTCCCCTGTTGAATGTCTGGAGCCAGGACTTGGGATTGAATGGAAGTGTTGTGCACTTCTGAAAGGGGTTTGAAGTGCCCCCAGAACAAATACTTTTAGACTATGAGTACAGGGGCTATGATCCCATGAGGGTAGACACTGTGTGGGACTTGTAACCAGACGCTGCTGTTTCTACACTAGAGGACTGCTGTGTGCTAGGAAGAACCGCCATTTTGGACTACCTGCTTCTGGGACTAGCTGCGGCCTGCTGGGTGGCTGAAGGAACTGCCACTCTGCCAAGTGACCATGTGTGCTAGCTTGCCTGTGCCCTGTTTTGTGCCCCAGTGTTCTCCAGGGACTAAGTTGTGTGCCCCCTTCCCTTTTTTACTTTGTGCTCTTCCTTAATACAGCGCGTGGGATAGTTTCCACAGAGAGTTTGTGCAGGAGCGCTCGTCTTCCCCCCCCCAGCTCATGGTGAGTGATTTGTTGGTGCCAAGCTGAAGAGCGGGTATTGTTTGGAGAGCTCCACCTGTTCACAGACGCTTTGTGTGATCACCCTGTGACTGCTCTTGCCCCGAGGGAAATGCTTGGTGAGCGCTCCTCTGTCCATCAGTGTGGCGGGCGCTGCATGAAGATAGGGCCCCAGGTTTGAAGCACATGGTGAGTGCTGACCTTGGGCACCTAAGAAGCACCAGGAGCTCAGAGGGATCTCCCCCTGCATTCTTTACTCTCTCCGCACCACCTCCCCAGCCGGAGCGAGAGAAGCCGGGCAACCCTGGGAGACAGCAGGACCCAATCCCTAATGCACCGCTCAGAGCACAAACAGCGCTTCGCAGGGTGCGAGCAGTGCCTCACTCTGGAATAGCGAGTAGTGGTGGGCGTTGTGAGGGACTGGCGGGTCCCTGCCCCGAGTCGCGCTACCTGGGTGAGGCAGCACAAGACCGCTCAAGGTCCCTAACATGCTCCGGGAGGAATAAGGGCTGAGGCAGCTGCATCGCACATTCGCAGGCAGCTGCTAATTGGCCCTTTGATGAGCGGGAAACCCCGCGTGGTCGCCCTGCCAAATTCGTGTGTATGCAACCCCCTTTCCATGTGACATACCTTGTGAGCATTTTCTTGTTCGATGCTCATCCTGGGGAAATTCTCAATGGAGGCCCCTGCTTTGTGATTACCATATTGTCCCTTGTAGGAGGGCAGGTGTCCATGCACTCAGTCAGGAATTTAGGATTACCATATCCCTACAAGCAGGTGTGCAGATGCTCCTGTGGCCTATATGAATGCTACTGTTACAGCCAGGTTCTCTCTGTGTATCGTATGATATATAAAAGGAGCACAGGGGTTCCTGTGACTTGTTGACGATGGGCCTATGGCAGATGATGAGTTGCTAATGAGGTATGGTGATTGATGTACCATGATGTGTGACAACCCATGTGTTTTCTCTTTCTGACCTACCTACTGCATTTCATTTCCTGATGTGATGATTTATGTTGTGTATGCATTGCATTTGTCAGGATAACAAGCATTACTTCAGGATTTTGCCATGCATATGAACTGTTTTTGTAACCTGTGCAACCTACAAAAGTGTTAACTTGATTGCACTACCGATGCAGTTCTGACCAATGCCTTATGGAAAAGTGATTTATAATCTAAGTGATGTCATGACAATTGCCTGGTTGGTGAAGTGACTTATGTGATTATGGTCTAAAGTGTTTTATGTTCAATACAAAGGATATTTTTCTACACCCTTTTGTGAAGTCTCTTTTGTGGTGTGCCTAGTGTGTTACTGGTGTGTGTGTGCCTCTGGGATAAGCCTGGCTGCTCTGCCAAGCTACCAAGGGGTGTGATCAGGGGTTATTATTGTTGTGTAACTGCTTGCCCTGACTAGAGTGGTGAGTTTTGCCTTGCTTAGGTGCATACACTAGCCAACCAGAAACCCAATTTCTAACATTTGCTGGTCACTAATACTTGAGTCGGAAGACAGCAAGAACACAGTAGAATAGTATAATAACTTTCATTTATTACACTCCCACAACAAACACAGAAAACTCCAGCACCCTTCAAGAACTGAATACAGAAAATGCCCGTACCCTTCAAACACTGGCTCCAAATGCTGACCTCCCGCTCCGCATGTAGGAGAGTAGGGTCTGCTTCCTATGGTCGCCCCCACTTTTTGCTGTGATTCTCTGGTTTTTCGACTTTAGTGTGGCTGTGGTCCAGCTAAATAGACCCACAGCCCAGCTGTTCTCTCTCTAAATTGATACCATGTTCTTTAGGTACATACCAGATTGGTTACTGGGTTACTCCTGTGAGCCCCTGTAGAGTGTACCATAGGTACCCAGGGCGTAGGTGTACCCTAGGCCTACCTGGGGCAGCAGCATGTATTGTGCCACCCCTGGCTTGCCTTCCAAAATGACACCACAATTCTGTTCACACAGCCTGGGTAAGGTGGTCTAATCACCCTTACTTAGATATAGTATACCTATATCTACCTTATATATAGACACATATGCACCTATAAGTCACTCCTACGGTAGGCCTCCACAATCCTGGAGGCAGAGTGCTTGGTTTTATGTGAGAGGGTGCCCTAGCATGAGCTGAGCCCCTCTGCAGCTTTCGGAACCATCTCCTTATAGGTGTTCTATGATATAGCCATACCATATACTCTTAAGTGCATTATAATCCTCCCGGTTAATGATAACTTTGGTTTGGCTTTATCAAAACATGTTGTGTAAGGTGTTAAACACTTTGGAATACTACCCCCCGCCCATTCTGGCGGCGGGGGTAGCATTCCACCCTTCTAGAGGGAAAAGACATGTATGTTACAGCTTTACCCGGTTAAAGTTAAACAGAGCCTCAGCATCACAAAATGGATGCTGCTGCCACAGACACGAGTCTGACCTCCTGTTGCTGGGGGGAAACTCCAGTAAGGGTGGCCTGGACAATAGGTTTCCTGTCCAGGGAGGTGCCAGCATCTCCTCAGACAGGGGTTTTGTGTATTGGGGCAAGGAGGGCTGCATTCAGTGAATGCATCTAGACACTGCCTGGGGCACACAAGGTGCTCCATGCATAGCCTGGTTCAAACCAGTTGCTGGGGCACTCCAGCCCCAGCTCTGGCACGAAACTGGACAAAGGGAAAGGGGTGTAACCACCCCCTTCTCTGGTCCACCATAGCAGGGACCTAGGCAGGTAATCCAGCCCCCATCCTTAGTATAAGTATAAGAGCTGTGTCCCCAGGACTTCAGATTATCCTGGAACGAAACTTTGATACAGAACTTTTGGACCTTTGACATTCTATTCTGACTAGAAGATGGAAGACATCTCCCTTGTGGTCAAGGAGTGACCACCCTGTTCAAACAGGCACCAACAGCAACTTTGCCGGTCTGCAGTTTCAAGGCTCCTGCCGGAACCCGAAGACTCAGCGACTAAAGAACTGGACTTTTAGACTTCTCGGATCCCGACCCACATTCACAGCAAAGCTGAGACCCGTGGCAGACACGAGAGACATGAGACCGGACATTTTCAACATCCTGCATTTTGCTACCTGCACTCCTTTTCTGAAGCCTCAGTAAGTTGTGCATTGAGGTTCAAAAAGCCCCAGCCCCGAGCATCATTTGATCCAAAGCCCAGGCCCCACAGTCCGCGAGTGTCCCGTGGGCCTGCCTTTACATTTGTGCTCAACGCATCTTCCTGGCTCCTTGCCTGTTGGCTAGTGAGCCCCCTGAAGATGCCATCTTGAATCTAACTTGTGATCCTGGTTGCTACAGGCTTGTCCAAGCTTCCCTGCAAAGGAGAAGCACCACAGACCTTGCTGGTCTGCAACAGAGCCAATCTCAACATCCTGCGTGGGTTGCGGTTGCCAAGGCTTGTTGGGTCCAATTCCTATACCGACACTGCAGTCATCTAGATCCATCGTGGGACAGCTTGAATCCAGCTCCTGGTCATCGTAGCTGAAGAGACAAACTCACCTTCTTCACCTTCAAGCACGCAACATTGCCTGGTTCCTTCCTGGTCACTGGCTAGTGACCCAGACTCTGTCCCCTCTGCTTTCAGGTTCTTCACATCTCCGATCCACCCTTGGATCCACCCGGACACTTTTCCTCTGGTCGCCTACAGCACTTCTTTGCAGCTCTCCATAGAAAACGCAGACGAAACCCGAGATCAAAAGACACCTATGCACCCGGCTTCCGTGGGTGAGGTGACACAAGTACTCAGACACTAGGAGGGCCAATGCCCTCTAGACTACCAAAGTCTAAAAGGGATCCATTCTAGTCCATCCAGAAATGTCCTTAACTTGTAACTTTTACAAACTCCATAGAATGTCAATGGGAACCTGCGCCTGTGTTGAGACACTGCACGCGGCTCCCGTGGGTCTCCTACTTCCTAACCTTTGGTTGCTTAGTGTAGCCCCAGTGATTCTACAGGCCCTAGGTCTGATTTCTAACTCTCACATGGTACTTATACCACTTTCTTAGTATATGGTTAGTGAGGCCCCTAGGGCATAACGTATACTGTGCAATTTATTGTGTATTAACTGTGTGACTTGTATTGTAGTTTTACCTCTGACCTCATAAAGAGTGCAGAGGGGTTGTGTTTAGATTATATACATATATATTTGATATATACCTTGTGTGGTGTCCTTTCATTTGGTATTCAAGGGATTATATATGGTGAAACAACTTGCTTAACTCGCCTACTGAAGACTTAGCCTAAAGACTGCAGGTTCATGCTACCACTAGGATAGCTTTCTATAAGGTTGAATTTACAATCACCATCAATAAGGGTCGATTAGACTGGTACAAGGTGCCCACTAGAACTAGTGGACATCATATGCCAGGCTAAATTTTCACACCACACGTTCTAAATTCGAATCGAGGCAAAAGATGGGTAGCCACAGAGGGACAAAGGTACATGCACACGTTCTTCTACTCACCTTTCACTTACCAAATGTGACACATATGCAAGACCCTTTTTTTCAGTTATGTTTGCCTAATTTTAAATGCATAGTTGGTTCCCAATAGCACGCTACACATTCATGTCCGGTTGCTTGCCTGAACGAAACATACTACATAAATCCTGCAGTGTTTACTGTCTGTGTGTGTACATACAGTAACCACATGCTATATACGTTGCAATAGTTAGAGTTCTCCTCTGCTTACGCGAAGCTAAGCATAGATAAGGTCCAGTGTTTACAAGTCTCTGTGTGTCTACTGTGCCAGACACAAATCACACATGGCTGTGTGCCTTTTGCTGCACTAAGTCTATTATATAATAGCACTCATTAACCAGAATAAAAGGCTTTACCCTTCCAAGTCCTGAAATGCTGTTCTTCTTGCCTCTCAAGGGGGCTTACCAATGTGTTCCTCTCTTGCCTAGTTATGTTATCTGTCATTGGTGAAGCACAACACTTTCAACACGCAAGGTGACCGGAGCAGCAACTACAGACAGACCTGTATGTTTGGTTAGAGAGTGACGCGTTCTTGGTTTTGTGCTTTCATTACAGCCCTCTCTTGACGTGGAGAGACGTCCAGCACATCATAGTGAAGACGTCTCGGCCTGTGCACCTCCGAGCGCCGGACTGGAAAACCACTGGGACGGGACGCAAAGGTGAGACTCTGGCCTCTGTGGGCTGTGTGGCGTTTATTATTCATGTAGGGCATCCATCCTGCCTGTCGAAGGCAAGTACAAACGTTACAAGGGAAGAAGGTGCCTGTACGTTAGTTCTTCAGCATACAGCAGGGTGACACGCAGCTGAACCAGTTCCAACCCGCTCCACGCAGCTGTGAACAAAATCCTAACTCAGGACAAAATCCTAATTTAAGACAAAATCCTAACTTAAGACTACTAAATGCCTTCTGTGAATACCAAAAGTAGTAAGTTTAGGATTTTGCCGTAAGTTAGTTCTGTGAATTGGGCCCAATCAGTGTATCTTCACCTCTTGGAGTTAGTCGTAGTCAGTTAACGTGGTGGAGTCCTGGGCTGGTCAGTGTCTTCAGACAGTGGGTGTTTGAGAGTGCCACCAATGAGCTCACCTGGTAAATAGTGTTACCAGTTTTTTTTTTTAAATGACTAGTGTTCCCCAACTTTCGGAAATGATTTCTTTCTTCAGTATTTGTTTCCTATCATCTGCCCCAAAAGCACAAACAAAACCTCACCCCAATAAAAGTATGCATTTAATGAACAAGGACTAATTGGGTGGGACTGTATAGTAAATAAGTAGAGTGACACAAGAAAAATAGTCAGGGTAATGGTAAAATATGATGGGTAAAAAAATAATTATATTATTGATATCTGTAGTCTCTGAACACTCACAAAGAATTCTCCTACATGTGTAGAAGCAGAACGCTGAGCCTTATGTCTTTTCAGTTAGCCACCTCTATGGATTTGGTTTGGTTGATGCAGAAAGTATGGTCGTTGAAGCAAAAAAATGGAAGTCTGTCCCACCGCAGCATGTTTGCATTGGAAGTTCGGATCGGAGACCAAGGTAAGCCTAGTGAATCTGTTTTATGTGTCATTTAGAGAGAATTAATGAATAGATACACTTGTTTTGTAGTTTGTGTTGCTTTGACATTTGCCTGGTTCTATTGGAGTCCTTCTTGGCTTGGCTGTTGGTGGGATAGGAGGAAATTAGAGAAATACCTTGCATGCACAGTGAGTTTTTACTTTGAGATCAAAATATATTACATTATAATAAGCTAAATAAAAATAAACTGTTCAAACTAAGTTATGGATCTTTCTCAAATGACAATCTGTCAATAATAAAAACCCAATTGAAATTCCTCTGTAGGCGATATCTCACTTTTAAGAAATATTTCCACAGGAATATTTCAATAGATAAAAACATTGTACATATAAATTTGCCGATAGAATAAAAGGTCATACAAAAATAGGCAATTTTTATTCATAATGCTGGAATTGATTTAATAAATGTACACATACAATAACATTTACAACGGATGGGAAAAACAGTATTGCCAAGGCATCTAAAAAGGGGATAGATTTATAACTCTAAAATCCAAATAGTCTGGGTGTGTAGGTACTGCAGCCCATGGAGCTACGCTGCACATTTAGATGACATATAGGTGGGATTGGGCCTATACAAGGCTGTGCCCAATGGTGTGAAACCTAGTGTAATTTAGTTTGTAGTATGCAGCAATGTTCACGGGAGGGGTGAGGGGGTTGACAAGGAGAAGACCGAGGTCCGTCTATGACAGTGGTCTTCAAACTTTTTAATGCAGTGACTCCCAGTGAAAAAAAATCATATGGTCCCACTCTGAATTTTTTTACAATTATTCTGTTAAATTGATAATGTTTAAATATGTCTAAACATATTTAAACATTGCAATTAAGTGCTGTTACTGTTTTAAAAATGCATTCAAATATATGATTGCCAAACATACTATTCTGGTCAGGCAGGCCTTACTAACATGTACAAATATCCACAGTGTGATTATTAGAAATGTGAGTGGGGTGTTTGAAGAATATTTGGAGTCCTTTCCCTTTTGACACATACTACCAGCTAGGATATAAATGCCACAAGATGTTAGTGATGGCACATTACGGAGCGGCTTAATGCTACTCCTTTTTTTCTGCTTAAAACAAAGCTCTGTTATCAGCATAATGCTTCATTTGACAAGAGACTGGTGACCCCCTGGGATCACTTGAGGGCCGCATGGGGGGCCCACCTCCAGTTTTAAGACCCTTGCTCTAGGAGTGGAGTTGGATAACTTGAGTCAGTGAGTATAAACTTCAGTGTTCATGCGGGCCAGCAGAGATCCATGGAAGAGGACCAGCATCAATGCTTGCCTTTTTAACGTGGTGAACCATACCAGGTTGTAGTGGGTTCATCTAGATGTCAAAAACACATGTGAAGAAGGTGAAGTAGATGAAACTGCCTCTTTATTGTAAACAGCATAACAAGCACAGCCCAATACATCTGCAGCTCCCCAGCGCACCTGTCGGACCCCGAACCCTCCACATGGAACCTACAGGGTTTCCACTCCACATTCTGGTAACCATGGGAATGAGGACACAACACATCTTCCCTCTTAAAATAAAACAAAAACAAAGGAAACTAAAAAATAACTTCAACCCCCTTTCATAAGGTAAGGAAAATAAAACCCAACCAAAGAAGTGAAATGAACATGACAATGAGAAATTGACAAAATGTGAACAGAAGAAAATTGAATAAATTAAACTCATTGCAAAATATAATCTTTTAAATATTGAGGAGTGCGTACTCTTCTCCGACCAACCCTAGACAAAGCTGTACCGTGCATGACTCTCCCCACCCTTTCCCACAGGGACTTGCCAAAATCAGCTTGTGCACTCTCATCCAGCGAGCGATTCTCGTTTGCGCCGTCTTGGGAAAACATAGCATCCCCACCACCAGTGTTATGAGCACTAACCTCACTCAACTGACTTTGAAAAGGAACGTCAGGTACTCCCAGATCAAGTGAATAATTTTCTTTAACAGGCCCCTCATGGTCAGCACCTGCTGGTAATTCATTCCTTACTAACACCACATTCCTTTTACCACTTACCATTCTCCACTAAAACTGCATGTTTTGAGTCTTTGACAATGCGTGTTTTAGGAAAAAACTTAGAATTGCATTTCTTGACCCTAATTGGCCTCTTCACTTTGACAAGATCCCCAATTTGAAATTGAACATCTTTTACTTTTTTGTCAATATCATAACTTATCTTCCTTTTTAATTGAGCCTTTTCTACTGTTTCACGCAATTGCTTAAGATCAGGGATCCTGTTGGCTCACTTGGTTTTCTCCAAAACCCAGTTAAGATTCAACTTGGAAGAGCCGTACCGTCCTTTGAGAAGGACAAAGGGTGAAATACCAGTTACAGAATGTGGAGTATTGTGATAACACCACAATCTTTCTTGACCAGCTTCAGCAATCATCACCCCCCCTCCACAGAAGCTAACTGAATCGTCTTTTTCAACATCCTGTTCACTCTCTCCACCATGCTATTTCCTTGGGGACTGTATAGAGCCACAATTAGGTGCTTGACCCCCATGGTTTTCAGAAAGGATTGCATCAGGTGAGATTTAAACTGTACCCCATTGTCTGAAACCAGAACTTTGGGAACCCCCTCCCTGCGAAATACATCTTTTAATAAATCAATTACAGCAGTTGTAGAAGGTTCAGAAAGAAATGTACATTCAACCCATTTAGAATAATAGTCGACTAGAACTAATGCATACTTCATATCAGCATTGAGCTGGTACATAGGACCAATAAAATCTATTCCCAGTTTTACCCAAGGACCATTGGGAAAGGTAACTGGGTGAAGGGGAGTGTTACGTACCTTCACAGTTTTATCTGCCATGCAGCAATTTGCACAACATCTCACAAAGCTTTCTACCTCTACATCCATTCCTGGCCACCAATGGTGTAACCGTAACGGTTTCTTTGTGCCAGTCATGCCAACATGACCTTGGTGAGCATTATTATCAGCCTTAATCTAAATTCCCCCAGAGGAAGCAGCAAATTCCCTCTCAAACTAGTATTGTCTTCAGAGGTAAGATCATCTTTCACCTTAGGAAAAGGATGCAAACCATCACATAAGTTCCTTTCAGCACTTTCAGCAGGCCAACCTTTGATAACAAAGCTTTTGATCAAGTCCTGTAATTCATCATTTTTGGAACACTCCACCCATTCAGATTTGCTTATCGCCCCGTCCAAAACAACCAAAACATCGACCAGACCAGCCACACACTCTAAATCATCTTCATGAAGGTTGGCTTGTTACTCCTCCTATGGACATCTTGACAGAAAATCGGCACAATCATTTTTCCCTCCAGGAATATGCTTAATTGACAAATTAAATTAAAACATCCTGGAGAGCAACCTTACTAGTCTAGGACTGACCTTTTCATGATCATTCGTCCACAGCCAGAAAACAAGAGGCTTATGATCAGTCACCAATACAGATTTTCTTCCCCATAGAAATGTTTCAAAGAGTTTGGTAGCCCAGACACAGGCCAAAGCCTCCCAATCAATGGTACTATAATTACGCTCCGTTAAGGCGAGAGACCTGGATGCAAAACTCACAGTATGCTCCACACCTTCAACTAACTGTGTGAGGACCGCACTCAGTCCAACCCCACTGGCATCCAATGTTACGATGGATTGAACATCATCCCTAAAGGCATAAAAGGCAGGGGTTTTAAGAATAAGATTCTTCAAATTCCTAAAAGCTGAAGACTCAGCTTCTTTCCACACAAACTGTTCTCCTTCCTGAATAACTTCCTTAGGGGCTGTGTTTGAAAAAGAAAATTGTCAATAAACCGTGAATAATATTCACACAGACCGAGAAAAGACCGTAGTTGCTCTATGTTCTCAGGAGGAAGGCTATCAAAGATTGCCTTGATAAGGTCAGACTAAGGGGTCTATTATGATGTCGGACGGATCGCCACCGCCTGCATGGCGATGGCGATCTGCCCGCCTCCCATTTCATGGGAAAGGTAACTGGGTGAAGGGGAGTGTTAAGTACGCCCACCATCATAATAGACCCCATAGGCTTAATTTCAGATTCAGAGATATGATGATGTTAATACTGTTGACAAGAAATTATCATTTTTCTATTTTAACTGTAAATCCATGTAACTCCAACGTTCTTAACACCTCACTAAAAACACCCAAATGTTCATCAGTGTCTTTAGAAAAAACAAGAATGTCATCCTGATAAGCTAGGACATTTTTACAATCACCGAACAATTTAAACAAGCATCAGTTTCTGAAAAACAGAGGCCGCTGAGGCCAAGCCGAAAGGCATCCTTAAAAATGTAAAGGTACCAAAAGGAGTGTTGAAGGCAGTCAGAGAGCTAGACTCCTCTGCAAGCTCAACTTGATGATAGGCTGCCTTTAAATCTATTGCACCTCCTAAATGAGCCAACATTTCCTGAATCTTGGGTAAGGGGAAACACTCAATTAGGAAGTTCTTATTTAGAGACCTTAAGTCAATGAAAAGTCTGACGTTATTTGTGCCCTTTTTCTTTGCGACAACAGTGGGAGAAGTCCACTCCGACAAGTCAATTGGTCCTAGGATTTTATCAGCACACAACCTCTCTAAGTGCTGTTTTAATTGATCTCGAATTCATAGTGGAACATTTCTAACCTTGTGGATGACAGGCACTGCATCTTTTTGATAATGATTCTATGTTCAAACTCTTGTACCAGACCTAATCTATCTTCAAATAAAGCATTGTGCTTAAGCAGTAACTGTTGTAACGTGGGATTGGACTAAGGTATATCCACCAAGGAAATGGGCCAAGCAGTGTCAGGTCTTAAAACCATCCTAAATTTCCCTTGATCTTTCCATCCTAAGATATTGTAGCCATCTTTGCCACATAAACATTAGTGAAGATTGATCTATCTTTGAATTTGATATTGTCAGAGAAATAGCCCAACATGTCAATATTGTGCCCTCCAAAAGCAATTGTGGGTACATCCGGTGAAGATAATTGAACAGAGTTCCATTCTTTGTTAAATAGCTCATCTGTGACAAAAGTAATGGGTGAGCCAGAGCCTACTGTTTCCATTAGCACTAATTATAATATTAACTTTCCCTTTTTTTGATTAATTTATTTTAGGAATAGTACCCACGGCATTATTTATTTCATCATGATCTGAATCAATAACTATAGCTGTCTTATTTTCACTTTTTTACCCTTTCTTTCTAAGTGGCCTAACTCTGAGGTGTGTATAGTTTGATGTGTATCCACAGAGGATGCCAGACCCAATATTTTTGCTTCAATTAAAATCTATGGTTTTCGATAACTTGAGCAAAATAAGAACACTGATTCTGTGCTTAAATTTTTTTTGTGAAAGTTTGTTTAAGGAATTGGGATTTACTAATGACTGCACAATGAAATTAAGCATATTCATTGAAAGGTCCAGGATAGGCAATTGTTTAGTTAATAACTTTACCAATGACATTAAATGTGTTTGGAGGGAGAGCCTTATTGCAGAAAAAGTCTGGTTGCTTATCTATAGTTGAGGAATAATATGCTCCTTGACAGAAGTAGGGTCAAGCACACCTGAAACCGAAGCATATTTAGTTACTAAGAGATTGATTATAAAGTAAAATCTAATTGAGAATGCTCACACCCATTCTCTTCTTGCACTGCTGAGTGCTGATCCCTAAGACGTAACACTGGATTAAAATGGGCTTGTTAAACACTTCAAGGCCCTAGCAGAAAAAGTTGGCAAATGACTAGTGTCAAGACAATCCAGGGTAAAAGCCACCCTTAAAGGTGAAGGTTTTACTGAATCAGCAATAACACTTGCAGATACCTTATCAGGTGCAAGGGATGTTGATGAAAAATTGTTTTTTACTCATGACAGGATAATAATTAGGCATAGTGTGTTTTTTTTATTTTGACACTTAGGCTATTATGAGTAAGAGACTCCCCTTAATTTGATCAGATGATGAGTTCCTGGCAATTGCTCAATGACATAGTACTCTGGTTTGTACAGACCAGTTTCTTGATACAGAGTCAGATTAAAACATCATAGCTGATGCTGTTGTGATCACACCTCCTTTTGGTTCTTTCTTATGGCGCTCCACTATTCAAGGTAAGTGCCAAAAAAATGCATTTATCTGCAAGACTGGAGTGCCGCTGTCATTCTTCTCATCTGTGGGACTCAAAATTAACCCTGCTTAAACTAAGATTCAAGCACTCGACTAAATCTTTCCATTCTAACTTGTGGTCTGAACGCATTTCACTGTCTGGATTCCCAGGTCCGAATCTGTATTTGACCAAATATTTTCCAACCAGCTGCCAGGGTCTGCCATACTAAATGCAGGATAATTACACCTGTCCGAAATGTAAAAGGTGCATCCTTATATGTATTGAGGGCTTATCCATTATCTACTTTCAAAGGCCTTACAATTACAGTGCTTAATTTGAGCCAGTGTTTTCCGGTGCTCAACACCGACACTTAATCATGAACACTGGCGCTTTCGTTTCATGAGCACCAGTTAAAGACACACTCAATTTTTGGTAGGCACGGGGCGATTAAGTGATTTGCCCTGAATCACACGATGTTGAGCCGATGCCAAGACTCAGGGCCAGATGTAGGAGCCCAAATACCGGTCGGTAACGGCCGAATTCGGCCGTTACCGACCGGTATTTGGTTATTGGGATGTAGGGGCATCATTTTACAGATTCGGTATATTTACCGAATCGGTAAATTTACAGATTCTGTAAAATACCGAATCGGTAATTTTACCAATTCGGTAAAACCCAGATGGAGGTGGGACTCTTCTGAGTCCCAAAGGCCTTTCAGATTCGGTATTTTACCACCCAATCCAATTGGGTGGTAAAATACCGAATTCAGGTGTGCATGCACATCTGTGCTTGCACACCTGTGCAATGTGACACCCAATTGTGATAGGGCTGTGGAATCTCCACAACCTATTAAGCGGAGCACAGCATTTGTGGGGCAACCGGAGACGTCTCCTGAACCATTTGAAACAAAATTAGTAAACTTGAGTCAGTACTCTCAAAGGTGCTGAGTTTAATTAAACCTTTAGTTCATTTTCATTATATACCATGAATTATTTCATCTGAAACTGAGTTGACATTTCATTTCTGAAGCAACATAAATGTATAAGTTATTCAACAATTCATACTGGGCAAAAATGTATCAAAATATACACTTCAGTCATAAAAAGAAATCGGATCTTGAACAATTATAGAAACAAATCCCAATGCATTTCGGGTTCTATACAGCACGAAACCTTCTTCAGGGGATATATCCGATTTTAAGTTCCAGATAACGTTCAAGTGTTCTCTCCACAGGAACCTACAAATGCAATAAGTACCAAACTCTCAAAATATAGCGAGTATATACAGATTTTACAATTCGTATCACTCCTACTTGTCTCCTAATTCCTTTGCACGTTATGGATGCACCTCACATCTGCATATTTTTTCCTTTCCTTAGTCTTCCGTTTCAGAGTGCAAATTCTATTAGTTTTGATTGTAAGAAATGTATATATTGGATCTGTATGTACTCGCTATATTTTGAGACTTTGGGACTTATTGCATTTGTAGGTTCCTGTGGAGTTCAAGTTCAAGTTCAGGTATTTATATAGCGCACTACTCACCCAGAGGGTCTCAAGGCGCTTGGGGAAGGGGGGGTTCATTTTATGTCGAAAAGCCAGGTTTTAAAAAAAAGAGAGAACACTTGAACGTTATCTGGAACTTAGAATCTGATATTTCCCCAGAAGAAGGGTTCGTGCTGTATAGAACCCGAAATGCATTCGGATTTGTTTCTATAATTGTTCAAGATTCGATTTCTTTTTATGACTGAAGTGTATATTTTGATACATTTTTGCCCAGTATGAACTGTTGAATAACTTATACATTTATGTTGCTTCAGAAATGAAATGTCAACTCAGTTTCAGATGAAATAATTCATGGTATATAATGAAAATTAACTAAAGGTTTAATTAAACTCAGCACCTTTGAGAGTACTGACTCAAGTTTACTAATTTTGTTTCAAATGGTTCAGGAGATGACTCCGGTCGCCCCACAAATGCTGCGCTCCGCTTAATAGGTTGTGGAGATTCCACAGCCCTTTCACAATTGTTTCATGATTTAGAGATAGACAGGGGTCTGATCTTTCTCAAAGGCGGTAGCACGCACACATTTTCAAGTTCAGAATAACTTATTTACTACAGATTACTTTGATACACATAGGTGTGCAAACACAATACTACTAGTCGTATAAATTCAATGTGACACACAGACATGCCCTTAGGGCATGTCTGTGTGCGACATGGCACACAAGTCCGGAAATGGGGTGCTAGAGGGTGTCAAAGTGACACCCCCTGCACCCTTGCAGGATTCGGTATTTACCGATTGAGTAAATACCGAATCGGTATTGCCCATTGATTCCTAGGGGCTTCATGGCTCATAGGAATCAATGGGCAATTCCGATTTGGTATTTACCGAATCGGTGAATACCGAATCCTACCGATTCAGTAATTCTCAATTTGGAATTACCTACATCTCCCCCCTTCATATTTACCGACTCTTAAATACCAAATCGGTAAAATTCGGTATTTAAGAGTCGGTAAATATAAATTACATACATCTAGCCCCTAAACCTGGTTCCTCGGCTCAAAAGTCAGCAGCTCTGGCCATTGTGTCACATCCTCTCCCCACTTCCTGGTTACCTCTGTTTTTAGACCGCATTACAGGAGAAATGGGCTGGTGCAAGCTGCCTCCTGTCGAGAGTCCCGGCACCTATTTTTTTTTTTTTACAAATTAACCACAGCAGCATGTCTCTTGTGTTAATTGAAAGGCTGGGAGCTTATATCTTTACTGATACACTCTTTTCAGTTGCTACTGGGGTCTTGGCACATTTGTTTTAAAGTCTTCTTTCTCTATTGACTCTCTTACAAATGGGCTCTCTTCTTCATCATGGAATGCTCTCTTATTGAAGGCTCACAGTATAAGAAAATATAGTAAATGAAGCAGATCATTTAAGCTTTGGTACCAATCTCCTGTATCTCCCAACATTTGTATTTGTGAGCTATTCTGGGGAGATGGGGGTTTCAGGGAAGGAACTAAAGACCTGGGTATTTCATAAATACTGTTTGATCTTTCTTAGTATAACTTGTTTTGCATAAGTGGCACTTTCCATTAGTATTTCGACTCAATACTGCTCTTATATCTGGCAAGAGATCTTATAAGCATGCAAATTCACAGTAAACCATTTAACATTACATGTTGGATATTCTGTGGACACTCCTTTTGCTGTGTAGTTGGCTCATTTGGAAATGCACTAATTACTTTTTTTATCCCCTATAGATTCATCCGGGCTGAGCAGGTTATCCGATCGACCACATTAACCAACGCTTGTGCAGACCTCTATGACCAGCAGGTTGTGTATTTGGAGCATGTTGTGGTGAAAGTGACTATAGCCCACCCTCGACGAGGAGACCTACAGATTTTCCTCATATCTCCCTCTGGAACCAAGTCACAGCTCTTGGCAAGGAGGTAAAGTAAGCCACAACTCAAAGCAGCCTCATGGCTCTGTGATGTGCCTGGTAGTTGAGAAGGCAAAACAAACACAATCTTGTCTGTGTTATAGTCATTTGAGGAGGAGTACTGAAATGTCACACAGTGCTTGATAAGAAGGCAAAAATTCTAAAGAAATTAAATTAACTTCAAGAAACGCTATTTTCATTATGATCCGTCTTACACCTATTTAAACACTTTAAGAGAACTGTTTTTATTTTTTATGAATGCATATGTATCCAAATGTAGCACCCACTACTTCCAAAAGTGGTTTCCTAGGGCTTGTTTTGAAGAAAGAAGACACCTTGTGTACAAAGATACAGAGTAGAAACAGTAGATTTAGATGTTTGCTAAACCCAAATAGACATGTTCCCGCTCGCAGAGCAGTTTGTAGGATGTTACAGATGCAGGAGACTCATGGCAGAATTAGATAGTTGAGAGTTGGTAATTACACACTCTCAAATCCCAGGAAGGATAACATGTCTGTGTCTGGTGGCTTAGTGGAGTAATGCATTCAAATAACTATATTTGACATCATCTCAGTCAAAGGTTTGATTAATGTTGAATCTTTCATTGTTGTTAGATTGACAAATTGAATAAGGAATAATATTGAGCTTGATTAAAGTAAGTATCTCTTAATCCATGCCAATATACTCCTAGGGTCAGCGCATACTTAATTAATACATATGTTTACTCCAGAGCAGCTGTCACAGAAAATGGGGGGTATGATCATCGAGGGCCTTCCAAAGTGAGCACAATATTCTAAAATCATCACTGTGGCCCTCAGGAGACTCTGAATCTTACTTAGGAAAAATGTGCTGGTAAGGCTCAGTAAATTAAGTGCAGTACAAAGATAATGGTCACAGTGGAGATTAGTTTTAAAAGAAATCAAAACATCACCTTAATAAATAAATTAAATGCGATGCATTCATAATCATAATATGTTTCTATGTTCAGAGGACAGCACAGTTATCTGTACATTTCTAAAATCGGTGCTCCAATAAAGGGAAGGAGAGGCTGCACAGGAAGAAGTGTGCACTTGTGAGAGTTGTGGAAGAGGAAGGGCGATGTGCATATATACATCACAGACTGATAAAAACTTATCCAGCCACATGAAGGTGAATTATGCAAGAAATCATAGTATCCTTGTGACACAGACAGTTAATTTCTGTTGCCTGTACTTGACAAAACAAGAAAGACCGTCAAAGTTTCGACCCACTTGCCGTGTGTGGGTTAATTTATCCTTAGCCTGGGGTCTTCATCAGGACATATAGAGACAACTAGTAGTAATTTTATTTTTTGGTCTTATTAATCAGGTGATGGAGAGTACGCATGTAATTGTTATTATGAAAAACAATAAAGGTTACCAATTAGGACCAGCTAGATGAATCAGGCCGTAGTTATCGAAATGGTGGGCCCTTAGCCACCTGCAAGGGAGGCGAGTAAAGAGGACTCATAGTGAGCTGAAAATAAACTGGAGCGTATGTCAGCAATAGCGCAATTAAGGGAAATAAGGTTGTTATTAATTTGCCGAAAGGACTGGTTCCACTTACTTCATGGTGAGTTGGTGTGTCAGGGTAAATTCTGCAGGACCCTCTTAGATATATACATATACATATATGGATTAAGTTAGAATCCAACATAGCCTGTGGCCTTGTGCCAACCCTTGTGTTTCATCAGGGGCTATGAATGAACAAACTCTTCCTAAACAAGTACGAAGGAGTATTACTGTCATGTAATTCTGTTGCAGGGATCTATAAATAGCATAGGTGCACTCTGACCACAAACCACTTACTTGATGCAGACGTGGATTCACTAAAAATCCATGTGGCCTATGGCCTTGTGGCTGCCTGAAATAAGAAACACAAGAGCCAGGGTAAGACTTGTGTAAACATTCAGCAATTGAACATAGATGTGAAAAACCATCAATGAAATAATTATGACTATAGACCGCAACGTACCTTTGTGTACCAACGCAGTGAATAAATCAACTCATTCTAAGCAAAAAGGGAAAGACAGGAGTATTCATTATACTGGTTTGTTCTTTGCGGGATCAGATTGCTGCTGATTAAGAAAGCTGTGCGCTGTGGCTTACCCGTCTGTTGAGAATCTGGAAACTGACAGTCGGGTCCGGGAGGCGCTGCTGCTTAAATCGTGTCCACAGGCATGCATGCGCAGCACGCTATCAGAACAGCCGCTAGATGCAGGCATGCTCGGAAGCGGCCTGTGTCATCATTGACAATCTCAAAAGTAACCGGACCCATCTTGGACGGTTAAAGCAAAAACTAAGCTGTTGATTCCATTACTTGGAAGGGGAATGCTGGCCCCAGCCAGATTGGACATGATTGTAACTGAAACAACACCATGATCAAGCCAAACCCCTCTCGGTCGGGTTGGAACGCATAAGGGGGGTGGGGGGGCAATTGATTCCACTAATGTAGAGGAGAATAAAAAGAAAATGCAATAGGCCTCAGTACACAGTGGCTTTATTGCTATTATTTTAAAAAGTACACAATGATGTGCCAGCTACAGTGTGTGTTACATGTGAAATTATTCCAGAAGACGACCCGTCCGGGTCAAAAGCTTCACAGTCAGAAGTAATGTCTCATGAAATCTCGCATAGTGTGAGCATTGATCAAAAGTAGGTGACATGTTCCTACATTAGTGCCAATTATGTTTTCAGGTGTCAAAAAGTGAGTCATGGGGGACCCACCAGGAGAAAGGGCAGTACATGTTACAACACTTCACATTGCGGGCATAATCAATCCGATGTCACCGTATGGAAGCCAGGAAAGACCATGTTTACACAAAATAACTGTGTGATTCATAATACAACGAAGTTAACGTAAACATAGTAATCTGGTCAATCATTGATATAGGTAAGTCACCACAGGACAATTTTGAGGATGCATTTGCTTACTGCCATAACACAGTCCAGAGACACGCTGTAGGCCAAGATAGGAGCGGTCGGCCCAATGTCATGCTGCTACGGCAAGACCTTCTCAATGCAGGCCAGCAAATAACCGAAGCGGAAACTAGAATATCAACGTGGAAGATACGGTATTTACCTCCCAGAAGAAAGTATCCTCCCTGTAGACCATTACGAAGGGTCTAGCACTACATGCTGAAGATGCAGAGGGGCGCGAACGCAGAAACAACCTCTGCTTTGTGGGGTTCCCTGAAGACCTGGTTAAATGGTTGACAGACTGGCTTCCTCCTGGTTTCTGTCCCCCTGCTTCATAATCGAGCAAACACACCGGGCCATGCTACAAAAACCACCGCCTGGCACTTGTCCCAGGCCCATCATTGGCGGATTTTTTAATTATAAAGACTGAGATTTCATCCTACAGCAAGCTAGGCTTCAGGAGACCCTCCGCCATACCTCAAACCCAGTCATGATATTTCGAGACTACAGGCAGCTAGTCCAACAGCACTGACAATCATTTACAGAGGCTAAAGCTAGACTGCGGACCCTTACGATTCAGTTTTCCCTGTTGTTTCCGGCCAGGCTGCGGGTGTCCTACAAATCGCTGACGCACTTCTTTGAATCACCTGAAGAGGTCTTCAATTGGACAGATGAAGTAGTCAAACTCAAGCCTCACACACCGCCCAGAACAGACTCTTACTCATCGTCAGGTGGCCCAGGCCATAAGATCTTCCAGGCTAATGACAAGCAGTGTCGCAGATTGCTCTTGAAGAGGTGCTCCAAGACCCGCAGCAAGTCTCACATCCGATCTACAGAGTTCATCATAGGATCAACAACATCCTATTTCCACCCCGTTATAAAAACACTCTTTGCAATACCGACGGCACTACATCTGGAGCTACTTTTATTAGCACTTTCCCTTGACTCTGAAAACACTTGTATGTACAAGGGATCCTTCTTGGGGATCCATTGGCCGAAGGTAGTTTCTGGCCCCCGTTGGAGTCGGGACACCTTCCATGCGGCGACAGATGCTTCAACGTTTATGAGGTATTGGGTGGGGGAAGGGGGTTGGGGTCGGGGGAAGGGGTTTGGGGTTTGGAAAAGTTGATGTTTTTTGCAGTTAGTATCTTGCTCCCACAATACATGTGTGTGGTCTCAACTACATATGCCACACATGCTTTATTCTCCATCCATTTACACCACTGACTACCACATCGCTAGTTGTGTCCAGGTTATATGATAGGCGTCTTCGTGTTATTAGTTGGAATGTCCGAGGCCTACTAAATGGGGCTGTACTACTCCAGTAAAAACGTTACAAAGCTGTTATCTTGTTTTTGCCAGAAACACACTTATTGGGTAATAAGACACCATGCCTGTCACGTTTTGGATATGTGCAGACATTTCACTCTAGATTCACCCGGGGCTCTCAGGGGGTGGCCATACTGATTCACCGTAGAATCCCCTTCCTTCATAAGAAAACATGGCCTGATCATCATCTAGCACACTATAGGGTGAGCCGTTCAACCAAGGTAGTGTATATGCTCCTCAGCCATTAGCCTGGAATCTAACAGAACGCCTGATGAGACTATATGCAGAAATTCCCTAATGCCTGACAATAGTTGGGGGTGACTGGAATAATGTTATATGCCCCCATGCTCACTGATGGCAGAATGCATGCAGACCAGTAGAACCACGTGAGCTGCGGCTCCTGGTGCAGGGGATGGACTGACTGGGTGGACACCTGGTGACGACTACACCCAACTGATATGGGCTACAAGTATTTCTCTAGTACACATGGGTCCTTTTCCAGCATTGACTATGTTTTTTTATCCGCTGCCCATATACATAGGCTTGATACAACAGAGATATTACCTAGAGGCCTTTCCGACCACTCCCCTGCGCAGCTGGATCTGCTTTTAGACTCCACGCGCCCCCCTTCCCTGGTGATTATCTCCATGGCATCTCTATGATGAACAATATGGGACAAATTTACACACTGCCATCTCTGATTACTTTTCAAAGAACACTGGGCAGTGGAGTCCTCCGTGACCTTGTGGGAGGCCACGAAGCAGACACTAAGGGGAGGGTGGATATAGCATACTGGACGGCATGGCACGGGACAGGCAGCGTCGTGAGAGACCGACACAGATGGAAGCCCAACTCATAGACCTAGAGTTCAGTAGTCGAAGAGGAGATGGAAACATTAGGCTTCGACAATTAATACATACACAACATCTATATGCAATTGAACTGATGGATGAGGCTAGGACGGCGTGGCTTGCTACTCTCAGCAGAATCTACCAGTGGGGGATAAATCTAGTGCACTTTTACATTGCCTCTGTCAGTGGACGCTTTGCCCCATGACTATTCCGAGCATCCGTGGACCTACCGGGGAAGTGCTCACTGATTCCTTACAAATCGCAGCAAGCTTTGCCAGCTACTATGAGGATCTATATGCCCCTAGAGAAACTATCTTGCCGCACCAAGTCCATAAATTTATTGATGACCTGCCTCCATGTGCTCTGGTGGACTGAAGAACTTCAGAGGGCATTATCCGAGATGCGCCCGGGTAAAGCGCCGGGCCCAAACGGCTTCCCGTGTGAATTCTATAAAAAAATATCAATCCCTCTTGATGTCCCCCTTTTTGCCAGCATTTAATGCAGAAATAGTAATGTTTATAAAACCTGGTCGACCCCCTGAACAACATGCCTCATATCTCCCAATATCACTCCTTAATGTGGAAGCTAAACTCCTTGCCAAAGTCATAGCTAATTGCATAGTACCACATATTACAGATTTAGTTCACTCTGACCAAGCGTGTTTTATGCCAGAACGTGCCACACAAAACAACATCCACCGTGCACACAACGCCATTGCATCTGTAGACTGTCTTGGAGAGCCGGCTGCCCTCGAGCTGGCCGACATCGTCAGGGCGATCGACTCCCTTAGTTGGACATACTTATTTGCACTCCTGAGTCGAATTTTGGCCCTTGCCTCCTTAAATACATTCAACTTCAATATATCGACATTTCCGCCTCCGTCTGTGTCGCAAACTCTACATCGCAAACCTTCCTCATAGGGCGGGCTACCCATCAGGGTTGCCCCATCTCTCCATATCTCTTCGTGTTGGCCATGGAACCTTTTGCAGCCCTGGGTGCAGATAGACGCACAAGTCCATGGTTTTGAGTGGTCCAGAGAAGTCTCCGGCCGCATTGCATTCTATGCGGATGATGTCTTATTTTTCCTTACGCGACCAAATCGGTCGGGACCCAGACTACTTAGGATCATGTACATCTTTGGTGATACATCTGGGCTCTATATGAATCCCGCAAATCGTACGTGTGGCCTCTGCGGAGTGGGCTGCACTTAGGCAAATTGGCATGCGAGGTGACTGCGGGAAAAGAATCTGGCCCGTTGTGGATGCAGATCAAGGAGCAGACCTGTTACTGGTCACATCTACCACTCTCCCTATTTGGCAGATCCGCCATCTTTAAGATGGTCTCTCCGCCCCGTCTATTGCACCAGCTTAAAAATCACCCATACCTGATACCACCGGTCTGGTTTAGACAATTGAACTCAATTCTCCGACACTTTCTCTGGGATGGTGGTTCAGCCCAGGTGGCACTGAAAACAAGCTTCCAGTATACGTACTGTGGAGGCATAGCAACATCAGACGTCAAGCATACTATGCGCCTTTGCACCCTCTTATCCTGAATGATTGGTGGTATGGTTACAGACAAGATCAGCCTATGCAGTCAAACGCTTGCAGATGGGCAATATGTCACTCCACGCTATCCTATACGCGGGCCCGACCCTGAAAGTACTGCCTCCAGCTACCGCCACGATATTTAGGATTTGGAAGAGATCTCTGCAACAAATGGAATGGTGGGGCATAATATGCAATGCCTAGATCGCAATTCAATAAATACCTTCAGTTTCGCCATGTCTTTTTCCCATGTCTCACACACCATGGACCTGTGCCAGACTTTAATCCCATTGAAGCTAAAGTATTTATGGGGGAACTTGGAGAGCATAAAATCACCAAGATATATCATACACTGGTCACAAATAGCCCCACTACACTTGGTCAAACGTGTGAGGCTTGGCCGCAGGATTTAGGCCGCCTGAATGACGAAGACTGGGCTGAGACACTAGAATCCCCACGAGGTGATGCCATTGCTGCGCGACTACACTATATATAATTTAAATACCTTCACAGGGTTTATTACACCCGATATAAGTTCTGGCGAGCTTGGCTGATTGAATCTCCGCTCTGCCTGCCTTACAAAACGACAGATGGTACCCTTACGCACACTGTGTGGCAGTCTATAACACTTAATCGGTTCTGGTGGGAGGTTATCACATGCCTGTCAGAGGTTTTGGGCTTGGATATCCCACACTCATCACATCTGGCCCTGCTCCACATCACTGAAGGCATCGGGGGAAACATAAATAAACGTCACTTATTACTCTTGGGCCTCACATTGGCGAAACGGGACATTGCAATAGCATGTAAAGATGCTTCTCTGCCACTAGTTGGGGTGTGGAAGAAGGGCCTTGATTTGATTTTTGCATGGGGTTAGAATTACCAATATTTAAAGCAAGAAGAAGCTCCCAGAAGCACCCTAAGATTTGGAAGAGGTGGGCAGAATATCGTGGACTATACCTAGAACCTATTTCTGCTGCCTCCATAGATTAGCACTGGATAAGATGGAAATGATGTGTGAGGAACATGGTTGTAAATGCATAGATATTCGATCAAGGTGGCTAAACTTGACATTACTGTATTATGTGTATTATGTATTGGTAGTATGAACACTACAGTTCTGTGTTGGAGTATTATGTTTTATTGTTTTTTTCTCAGTTGCTTAATTGACACCAAAAAGTCAACATCTTACTCGCAACTATGTATAATTGTATCGTTTGGGAACCTTGGCATTGCCAGGCCTGCTGTTGTTGTTTACAATAAAAACGTATTGTGAAGATAAAAAAAAGTTGATAATTAGTAGTAGTAGTAGCTTTATTTCGATATATTTGTCATATCATAAAAGCATTACAATACAGAAAATATATTAGAGATACAATACATTTTAGCATTTTGTTCCTCAGTTAAAAATATTCAAATTGACCATTCCTAAAATACAAATAAATTGACAATAAGACAAACACAATGTGGTTTAAGGGAAACTCATTTGCAAAAAGAATTTGCTAACAGCATAAGGATAACAATATTGCCAATACAATTCATTTTAAGGGAGACTCAGTTGCCTGGCGGATCTGATCCGCCAAGCCCAACCCAAGAATTTTGCCAAACAACAGGCAAACAAAGGACGGGCATCAGATCTTAAAATGCGTAAGGCCTCCAGGTGAGATCTAGTGCCAAGATTCCTGCATAGAGGTTTCAGCCACATGCGGCGCGGGGCTGTATAGGCTGGGCACTCAAACATTAGGTGGGCAACTGACTCATGCCTATTGTCACAAAAAGGGCAATATGGTGTAGTTTGCAACGGTGGTTTCCAGCTTGCTGTTAGCAGCCCTAGTGGCAATAGACCCACCCTAAATTTGAAATATAATGCCCTGTCCCATGATTTATGGATCATATCTAAGTATGGTTCTCTAGAGGGGAGCTCCTTGACCATCAGAAATTCTATGGTGGATCTACATAATTTAGAATGACAGTTTCTCCCATTAGCCACCCAAGACCAATATAGCTCCTTTAGTGTCTGTTTGGGGGGGGGCAGTTCTATTGGCCCAGGCGTCTTCAAGGCCCAGGTCATAAAGAAGCCGCTTAACTTCTTTAAGCCAACGGACCTTGTGCCAGCCAGGTGTTACGAGGAGTTCCCTTAGGCCTTCAGTGTAACTGGACAATTCTGGTACCCTCCATATTCGTGCCCACAAGAGAAGGGACATAGCCTCGCCTGCTCACTTATTGGGCGTGTGCCCGCATCTAATAAGAGTAGAAGGGAGGGGGTACTATGTGGTAGCCTCATGAGGTCTTTGTGGAATTTATTTTCTAGGTGCCTCAGGAAGTCAACTTTCTGCACACCCCACAATTCAGACCCATACAGAGCAGCGCTCACCACCCTTGCCCTGTAGATGTCTAGTACAGCACCAATTGGTTTGAGGGACGAGGCACGTTGTTCCTTCAGCAAGGCCCCTGTTACCCTCTTGTGGGTCAGGAAGATCTTTTGGTGGTGGAGTAGCCTTAAAAACACTTGTGATTAGAAAATATTGTGAGATCTCCTTTAGATTGTTTAGTAATGGGGAAATAATCAAATGCTTCATTTCTTTTCAACGAATGAATATCGCACCATGTTTTACTTAGACTATATTTGGAAATGTGGGCGAGAGTGGGGATCAGTAGATTCCTTACAGACCCGTTCCTAAACAGAAGGAGACCCAGACAGGGTTGCCCCCGTGCCATCTTCTCTTTACCCTGGCCTTGAGCCATTGGCGGAATGGATACAAAAGATGCATTGATATTGGGCCTGGGGTAGAACAGTTTGCCAGAAAACCGAGTATCCCTTTATGATAAGCTCCTTTTTATCCGTGCCCCCCACCTGGCAGGCCACAGCTTATCTCGGGTACTGGTACCACATGGAGACGCATTATATCTGAAAGTGAATTTGAATACGTCTGCCCGATACCACTTGTTGGTCATGTTAAAGATACGTCCTGGAAACTACAATTTAAAACCCTGACAACTAATTTTCAATATTTTAGCACTGATGTGCCTCCCGACCCGCAATTAACTTGGACATTCAACATTCCCCCATTTTTAACTCAAATTACTGAATACCTCCGCAAATGGAAGAATCTACCTCTTTAAATATTGGGAAACAGTGCCCCAATTAAGATATTTACAACAAGGGGGATGACTGCACTCAAGAAACATTTATATATAATTCAGACTTTCCGTCCGATCATCACAAAATCCTTCTTCGAGACTTTACAGGCCCACTTATAAATGGTTCTATCAGGAGATAAACAATCCAGAGTCTGAATGTTAAAATGTGCACAATCGGCAGACAAAGGTGGACTTGGCATGGCAGACATAGTTCTACTACTCTGCAACACAACTAGCAGTTCTAAACAATTGGATGTTCGGAGAGAGGGAGGATCCAGCACATCAGCTAGAACATGATATCTTCAGCAATACCTTAACAATACATTACGTATACCAATCTAAAGTCCCAAACAACATTTCAGCAGTCACCATGTGGAATTTTAGTTTGCGAGCTAAACATCATCTGCGCCAGCTTGTCACCCACGTGCAACATGCACAACAGCCCTTTTAGGTATCATGGTCTCCCTGTCCACGATCGATCGCCAGCGCGCCCCTCTGACCCAGTAAGCATCCTCCGCGCACCCTGGCTCCCCCTCCCTCCCCCTCATGAGCATAACCCTTCTGCATGACCCTGTCCTTGGGAGTCACGCCTGCGCCTGACCAGCATCTCCTCTCCTCCCATGAATTCCCCTCTGTTGATAAACCTTCCTCCGCGCTCGATTGTCCACGCGGCATGAATACCACTCCTTTGATGACCCCTTCCCCCGTGTCCAGCTGTCCACACAGGTCCGAGGCCATCGCCTAAGCCGGGAGATATCATTTACTGCCCCTTATTGTATGAAGTCGCTCTTCTTCAAAGGACCCTCTATTGATCAAGGCCTCCCCATCCCCTGGGATATGATCAGGCGCACACATCCTAAGACTCGACGGAAAACTCAGCTGCAAGATGACCCCCTCCTCTTATCAGCAGGTTGAGGACCTCTATTGTGGAGGTATATGGGGGTGGGATTGACGCGAGGATTACGGGGATGTCTTTTTCCTTACTTCACAATGTTCTGATTGTAATAAAGAAAGGTCACATGCCATAAACCAGTGTATAAGAGGCCAGGCCTCCGAGAGGCTGTTAGAGCACCTCGAGACGATACCTTGTTGTCTGATCTGATGTGTTCTGCTCCGTCGGAATAAAAAACTTCTGTTTCCTGCCTTCTGGTCTCCGGCGCCTGCCTCATTGCTTGGTAAATTTGAATGGTACAAGGGCGGTTAGCGCCGGGCAAATCTTGAAAAAAGGTCATAGCCCTACCTTTTTTTACAATTGGCGTCCCAAAGCGTGGGGCCCATCAGCGACACGTGGATCCAGTGGGAGAGGTCCCAACGACAGAGTGAACGACTGCAACGATCGGGAGAGCTCGTGTCCGATAGACCCTCGTCTGACAGCCGATCATCCGACCTTCACTAGTTCCGAACAGACCTCTCTCAAGTGATCTACGGTCCTGACTGGGAACCATCAGGAGTGCCACGAACATCACGAAGAGGAGAGGACGATCGGGCGCTGGATTCGGAAGACAGGAAACCGTCCATGCGGTCCGGGTAAGGTCGTGTAAAACACGACAAATTAAGGAATGATTGTTTAGTTTGGATAATACTAGTATTACGCTTTGTTGAACTCTCTGGAGATTCACCGTCTGCAAACGGAGAAAACAACAGGCTCTCTCTTTGCAAGCAGTGAAGGATAGGTAACGCAGACTTTTGTCCCCATTGTAATCCGTCGTGCCTATCTTCCTCCCCCACTGTTTTCCCGAACTATCGTTCGTGGATTGTTGTCTGGAGATTCTTTGTCTGCAAACAGGGAAGAACAAGGTCTCTCTTTGCAGGTAGAGAAAGAGTGGGTAACACAAACTTTTTTCGTACCCACTTATTCTCCCCACTGATTGTTTGATTGACCGTACATTAAGTGTTCGGTATTGGTTCTTTTGAGGTATTCACGGCCTACAAACAACGTAGAATAGAAATATTCTGTCTAGTCTTTGTCCGCCGTGATAAGATAGGTAGTGCAGACCTTTGTCCCCGTTGTAACCCGTCATGCCTATCTTCTCCCCACTGGTTGGTAGCCTGTACAGCCCGGACCGCTTATTAGAGATGAACCATCCGGCTCCGCTGGAGGGCACCCCTAATAAGGACATGTTCACTAAGCATGGACTAGTCGCTATAGCTTATACTAAGTTATGGCATAAATATACAAAGAAGAACCCTGAAAGTCAGTGGCCACTGATAGGTTCCTTTGATGAAAACAAAATAAAAACATTGGAAATAGCGCTCCAGAAAAATAAGACCACACCCACTATGCTCGATAGTATAGGCATGTGGCGCAAAGAAACGGAACAACGAAAGAAAAGGGAAGAAGCAAAAATAGGGAAAGAATTACGAAAGGCAGCCCACCTAGCCGCTAAGCAACTAGAAGAAGAAATAAAAGAAAGAAAGGAAGCCGCACAAAACCAAGAATTAGGGTCGACAGGTCAATGTCCTGTCAGGACCCCCTCTGCGCTCTACCCTGAATTGCCCTCCAAACAGCGGGCGAACGATGAGTTACTACTAGGTCCCCCAATCATCTACATGCCCCCTCCGTATGCCCCCTGCCAACAACACCCGCAGGCCCTGAGTGCAAACGAGAACGACCTTAGCGCTAGTGCACCGGCCCTCACGGCCTCCGCACCAGCCACATTAACAACTTCGTCAGACGACCCCGAGGCTAGCGAACAACCACCAGCCAGACCAAATAGGTTGAGCAAAGATGA
This sequence comes from Lissotriton vulgaris, assembly GCF_964263255.1. Classification (NCBI taxonomy): domain Eukaryota; kingdom Metazoa; phylum Chordata; class Amphibia; order Caudata; family Salamandridae; genus Lissotriton; species Lissotriton vulgaris. Next base: position 1,863,011,981 of record NC_141687.1, read on the forward strand.
GCGGGATGGGATCGACAAAATAGCAAAGACATTAGTAGAACGAAGGGAGAGCGAAGAATACACAATGAACATATATAATTCACATGCCGACAGCCACAGGCGGCATTTCATTTTGCGATTCAGCTACCACACCCTGAACGCATATGAAGATAGGTATCGAAGTAAGGGCCCCGCTAAACTAACCACGCTGTATAGGAAGATTGATGTTGGAGATGGGACTGAATGTGAGGCGACTGAGCTCTTCATGCAGATGCTTGAGGTCTTCCGCCACCTCACGGAACAAAAACCAGAAACCAAGGTTACAGTCCCTGAAACGACCTCAGTAGAGGTAGCCAATACTATGATGCCCATTAGAGAGGCGGCCCCTTACTGGATCCCGCCACGTGGCCAAGGGACAAGCGATGATATTAATCATGCAGATGCAAAAGGAAGGGTTGTGTACAATTGGGTTTACCAACCATGGGACCGACAAGATATCCTAACCTTTAAACAAACCCTGCCCGATTTAAGAAAGAACCCGACAGCATTTTATACCGAATTAGGCACAGCCTTGGGTTCGACGATAATGACTTTAGCGGACATTGACTTGTTCTTCGGGTTATGCCTGCCAGCTGACGTGTGGAAGCAAATCCGGAAGGCTGACCACACGGATCTGTTTGGGCATACCTGGGACCAACTTGGTAAACTAGATAGACAGCGAGAGCCAGGAAGGAAACCAGTAAAGGACATACTGGAACTCCCAGACAAACTAGTCCAGACGTTAAAGACACTGATCCCAGAAAGAAAGGTAGACTGGTCGATAGTCACGGCCTGTCGACAGAAACCCCAGGAAGATGTGTCAGAATACTTCTCCCGATTCGAGACAGTGTTCTCCGACTACAGTGGCCAAGACATGACCACCGCAACCGGACAGCACCTGTTTGTACAAAATTATGTAAAGGGCCTAACACAAGAGGTCTCCCAAAAACTGCAGACGAGTGAGAGTAGTTGGGGGGCCTCCAAACCCGCAGCTATCCTTCAGATGGCTCAGTATTACGAGCACCAAAAGAATGAGAATGATAGGGCGTCCGAGAAAAAGAAGAAAGATTTAAAGGAAAGGGTAATGATAGCCCAGATACAAGGTGTAGCGGTAGGACGGGAACACCAAAGGGGGAACTACCAATCGACCACCCCCAGAAATCTACCCCCTAAAGATCACACCCCAACACCCCACACTGGACGTAGAGACATTAGCAATGACCAATGCGCCTTCTGCAAAGGGTTCGGCCATTGGAAATCCCAGTGTCCGGTTCTGCTAGAGATGAATAGAAATAGGGACTCCAGGGATGTGGCAGGTGGTCCGAGAGATAGAGTACAAGGACGAGGGCACACCAACGACACCAACAATGACAGATCAGGGAGACTGAACACATTTGACCGCCCCCGACAGAACCAATATCAGCTGTCCGATGGTGAAAATGCCCCCGACTTTGCATAGGGCTGCTAGGGGCAAGGGAGGGATCCAGTCGAGCTCTGTGTTGACCAGCAAGGTCCTTATGTCACCGCTAAGGTCCTGGGTACAGAGTCTCCATTCTTGGTAGACACTGGGGCGACACGTAGTGTGTTATCAAGACGACTGATTCCAAGGGCACCCTTGTCTGGCTCACACATAACGTCGATAGGTTTCGATGGAACGTCCTCCACTAATCCCCTGTCTGTGCCTATCACCTTTGACCTAGAAAACAACACCACTGACGCGACATTTCTGCTCTCCTCCAACTCCCCTGACGCCATCATGGGCATTGACCTACTGAAACATTTCTGAGCTACCATTAGGTGTTCCCCAGATGGGATCCGAGTCATCCTGCATGACAACCCAGACATGCCTAAATCTTGCCCTGCACGACACGTGCTCCATAACTGACGCTGACCTGTCCTTACTTGACACCCTGCCTCCGTATCTGTGGGCCAAAAATGACTCTGATGTGGGACGGATGATGATTGACCCTATTCATATAACTGTAAGACAGGACGCTATGCTCCCGAAACTCCCACAATATCGGATATCCCCAGAGGGCGAGAAGGCACTGGTAGCGATCATTCAGTCTCTGGTAGATGCAGGAGTGGTTGAAGAGGTGGTTAGCAACGTCTGTAACAGCCCAATCCTACCTATTGTTAAGAAGCAAGGTGAAGGGGATGAGAAAGCGTACCGCTTCATCATCGACTTGCGAGAGATTAACAAAGTGGTTGTACCCCAGTATCCTGTAGTCTCCGATATCACCACCATTCTAACCCTCATCCCGTCCACTGCCACCGCCTTCACTGTCATCGACCTTAAGAATGCGTTTTTCTCTATCCCGATCCATCCAGACAGCCGTTATCTCTTCGGCTTCACTTTAAAATCCCGCTCGTATCGATTTTGTAGAGCCCCCCAGGGGTACACTGAAAGCCCCAGCATTTACAGCCAGGCCCTCAAAAGACAGCTGGATGCCTTCCAGCTACCAGATGGAGTGGTGTTGATCCAATATGTTGATGATATCCTTTTGGCAGCCGACACCACCCCACTTGCAACGACAGCCACTGTCCAACTCCTACACTTTCTTGCAGAAAATGGCCATAAGGTCTCCAAAAAGAAGTTACAGTTCTGCCAGCCACAAGTGACTTACCTAGGCCATCTCCTGTCCAAAGAAGGGAGGAAACTTACACCCGACCGGATCCAAACCATCCTAGACACCCCCGTCCCAAAAACACAAAAGCAAGTCCGCTCTTTGGTTGGCCTAACCTCTTTTTGCAGACAGTGGTTACCTAACTTCAGCCTCATTGTAAAACCCCTACTTGCCCTATTAACCAAAGATGCCTCTTTCCCGCTCCCTTGGACCCCTGAGTGTCAAGCATCCTTTAAGGAATTGCGAGATGCCCTCTGTTCAGCGCCTGTCCTAGGAACCCCGGATTACTCCAAACCCTTCTCCCTCTTCACCCACGAAAGGGAGGGATGTACATTGTCCGTCCTAACGCAATCAATTGGTCCTAAGCAGCGCCCTTGTGCCTACTTCTCCGCCACTCTTGATCCTGTAGCCAGAGCTTTACCTGCCTGCCTTCGAGCAGTAGCTGCCGCTGCTGTCTCTATCCGCCAGAGTGAGGGAATCGTACTTTCAAACTCCCTCACCGTGTTAGTACCCCATGCAGTCGACACCCTTCTGAACCAAACCAAGACTCAACATTTGACTAGCGCACGACTGACAGGGTACGAACTGACGCTACTTGCACCCCACATCACACTAAAGAGATGCACGACTTTGAATCCTGCCACATTACTGCCCCTGCCTGAAAATGACCCCGACGTTCCTCCCATACACGACTGCGTGACCCTCACGGGCGAACAAACTAGGAGTAGAATTGACCTCCGAGACACTGCTTTCACTGACCCCGATGGAGAGCTATGGGTAGACGGCTCATGCATCAAACTCCCAGATGGCACCACTTCTGCTGCCTATGCAGTAACGACAGCACGAACAGTAGTTGAAACAGCCTGCATCACACAACGGTCTGCCCAGGCAGCAGAGCTGATAGCCCTCACACGAGCATGCATCATAGCCACAGGGACCACCGCGAACGTATATACAGACAGCCAGTATGCCTTCGGGGTGGTCCACCATTTTGGACTCCTGTGGAGGGAGAGGGGATTCCTGACGTCCCACGGCACCCCCATCCTTCACGGAGATCTGGTTTCGGCCCTGATTGAAGCAGTTCTCCTTCCCAAACGACTAGCAGTGATCAAATGTCAGGCACACAAGAGGGTGACAGACTTAGTCGGACAAGGGAATGCGCTGGCCGACATCACTGCACGAACCACAGCTGAGAATAGGACGGTGACACGCATGTATGTGACCAGGTCACAAGCAGAGAAATGGACTGACGCAAGGGAAATGATCAGAGACATCCAGTCGGCCAGCACCCCTCACGAACTAACTAAGTGGGCCGGGGTGGGTTTGAAGGATGATGAGGGCTGCTGGCGAACAAAAGATGCAGACAAATGGTTACTGCCTGACTCATACCTGATCCCCATACTGACTATGGCACATTCCCCCGCACACATAGGATCTGCACCCATGATCGAACTCATTTCCAAAGTCTGGCACAACGACAAAATCCCCGACTCAGCCAGACGCCTAGTCCAGCAGTGCCTTATCTGTCTGCAACACAACCCCGGGAAAGGAACTGTGGTACCCCGGGGAGGGTTTGGGACCCCCAATCACCCCTTTGAGGTCCTTCAGATGGACTACATCCAACTAGAGAGATGCCAAAGCTTGAAGTATGTACTATTCATCGTATGTGCCTTCAGCAAATGGGTAGAGGCCTATCCAACCCGTGACAACACTGCCATGACTACTGCCAAAGTACTACTGAAAGAATTCTTCCCTCGCTATGGCCTTTGTCGAATTTTATGGAGCGACAATGGCCCCCACTTCATAGCTGAGGTTATCCAACTAATCCTAAAGGGGTTGGGGGTGAAACAGAGATTTCATGCAGTCTTCCACCCCCAATCCGCCGGCCTGGTGGAACGCCATAATGCCACACTGAAGCTGAAATTGTCAAAAATAGTGGCAACCACCGGACTCAAATGGCCAGACGCTCTCCCTCTGGCCCTGCTATCGATGCGCTCCACCCCCACCAAACACCATTTGACCCCATACAAGGTTGTATTCGGGCGACCGATGAACCTCTGGACCGCTCCCAAGCCAGCCACCATTCATGACGTCCCGGACGTCCTACTATCTGATTATTTGTGCAAGTTAACTAAAACGTTGTCTGTCATTCATCAACAGGTGCAGCAGGCCATCCCCGATGCTTCCAGGGGCCCCGGCCACGACATCCAACCGGGAGATTTCGTTCTAATACGAAATTTCCAACGGACCAAGAGTCTGGAACCCCGGTGGACGGGCCCCTGGCAAGTGCTGATTACCACACGAACGGCGCTTCGAGTGGAGGGGAAGAAGCACTGGCTGCACGCACATCATTGCCGGAAGGTCTCTGCGAACCTGGCCACGACAGAAAACGTCAACACCCAAGAAGAGCTCCTGAGCAAAGATCGACCGACATTGAACTGTTATCCCGATACTGAGGCACTTGAACTTGCAAAATTCTCTGATCCCACTGTGCCATCCAGAGAAGGGTATTTCCTGCGTCGAAAGGAGGGAGCTTCGGCTAAGTAGGCCACGGACTAAGTTGAATCTCAGAACGGTGACCTAAGCACAACCAAGGGTTGCCGGGAGAGAAGTTAAACGAAGTCTGTGGTTCTGCCCGCTACCGAGCCCCTTGAAGGTGATGGAAGCGCCAGATAAGAAGATGATGGAAGCGCCAGATAAGAAGATGATGGAAGCAACAGGAAATACCCACTATAGAAACCCAAAGACTGACAATTTGCACAAATCAAAGACAATCGCCCTTTTTATTGTCTTCCTCTTCTGCCTCCTCCTCATGACCGCCTTCTGGATTCTGGAGGAAAGCGCACCGGCTCATGAGGCATTGCTACCTACTGCACAACCAACACCCCTGAAGGAGCATCACCTAATCTCTCTGTCGCCTCAGCTCCGAGAAAGGCGCAAGGAATTTTGGAACAATTCCTTCGTGCAACTGTTGCACCAACACAACCTTGCTGCAAATGCTACGAACTGCTGGATCTGCGGGTTGCTCCCGCATGCCACTGGACACTCCATCCCCTTCATCCCTTCTCCTTTCTCAGTTCACGGCTCCTGCCTCGCCTGGTTGATCCTCATGCAAGAGAGCCACAAGGACAACGCCACTTCCAGCCAGACAGTGTCGCACTTCTACTCTGGGTTCTGGCTGAACAAAACTGGAAAGACCTCTGCTCCCCTGTGTCCTGCGCTCACAGGCGCCACCTTCCTTAAAGACATTCCAGCCAAAGAACGAGTCGAAGTACAGGTACTCCACAATCCGGCTAGATCCACGTTCTCTCATCTGCAGAAACAAACTACCGCCACTCTGACCGTGGCTCTTTCAGTCATCAATGTCACAGGTCTTGTGTGTCTCGAAGGCCAGGGAACACAGCTGGTGGGTCACAGTTCCTGCCGAATCACCAGAACATTGAACTCAGTTGGTTCCCCTTCCTTTGTTGCTTCTCCAAATATGTACTTTGTGTGTGGCACCAAAGCTTACACCTGGCTCCCGAAAGGTTGGAAGGGTATCTGTTACATTGCCTTCGTTCTTCCACCCACATATGTAGCCCCTGCCAACCATCACCGACAGAGGCGTGCAGATGACATTGGACAAGCCGACTCCACCGGAGCACAGTTCCTAGATGCAGCAAAGGGACTTGTTCCTCTGTGGGGCCCAATGGCAAACAGCCGCGCTATCCGACACCTGACCCAGGCTGTAGAAACAACGATCAACATCACGGCTGGCATCCTCGCTAACAATACGGCGGAGCTTCAGGCGGTCCGCCTTGTGACCCTTCAAAACCGCCTCGTTCTGGATGTGGTCCTAGCCGATCGAGGAGGAGCATGCCGCATCATCGGATCCAGCTGCTGCACCTACGTGCCAGATAACTCGCCTTCAGTCTACAAAGCCATTGAACACCTCCACAGACTTTCCTCGGAGGTTCACCAAGAGCAGGAAGGATGGTCGCTTGGGAGCTGGTTTTGGGACACTTTGAAGAATTGGGGTTGGAGGTTGTTTTCCTTCGTACTGATACCTGTTGTGATATTATGTGGGTGTTGCTTGGGTATTCAATGTCTGCCCTCCTTGTGCAGCTTCGTCTCTAACTGTATGTGCCCAAAGACTTTGGACTTCCGAACTGAGCACATGAGTCCCCTCTACGAAGTAGAAATACGTGGCCTTATGGGGATAAATCCAAACTGACAAGTTGGCGAGACATGTTAAAAAGGAGGACTGTGGAATTTTAGTTTGCGAGCTAAACATCATCTGCGCCAGCTGCCAGCTTGTCACCCACGTGCAACATGCACAACAGCCCTTTTAGGTATCATGGTCTCCCTGTCCACGATCGATCGCCAGCGCGCCCCTCTGACCCAGTAAGCATCCTCCGCGCACCCTGGCTCCCCCTCCCTCCCCCTCATGAGCATAACCCTTCTGCATGACCCTGTCCTTGGGAGTCACGCCTGCGCCTGACCAGCATCTCCTCTCCTCCCATGAATGCCCCTCTGTTGATAAACCTTCCTCCGCGCTCGATTGTCCACGCGGCATGAATACCACTCCTTTGATGACCCCTTCCTCCGTGTCCAGCTGTCCACACATCTCCCGGCTTAGGCGATGGCCTCGGACCTATCATTTACTGCCCCTTATTGTATGAAGTCGCTCTTCTTCAAAGGACCCTCTATTGATCAAGGCCTCCCCATCCCCTGGGATATGATCAGGCGCACACATCCCAAGACTCGACGGAAAACTCAGCTGCATGATGACCCCCTCCTCTTATCAGCAGGTTGAGGACCTCTATTGTGGAGGTATATGGGGGTGGGATTGACGCGAGGATTACGGGGATGTCTTTTTCCTTACTTCACAATGTTCTGATTGTAATAAAGAAAGGTCACATGCCATAAACCAGTGTATAAGAGGCCAGGCCTCCGAGAGGCTGTTAGAGCACCTCGAGACGATACCTTGTTGTCTGATCTGATGTGTTCTGCTCCGTCGGAATAAAAAACTTCTGTTTCCTGCCTTCTGGTCTCCGGCGCCTGCCTCATTGCTTGGTAAATTTCAATGGTACAAGGACGGTTAGCGCCGGGCAAATCTTGAAAAAAGGTCATAGCCCTACCTTTTTTTACAACCACATCTACACTGTTTGCACAGTGCCTTGAAAGAAACTGGTTGGCACCGCAGATTAACACATGAAACCCCCCTCTGGCTCAGAAGCTGGCTCCCTTCGAGCAATAGAAAATCCAAATTCAGAGGGTGGTGCAACATTGGGAGCTGTAAATTGGGCAATATATGGCAGGGAGATCATATGAGATCTTTCACAGAGCTATAAAATACACAAATGACAGTTTTTTTGCTACCCCCAGCTCAGGAAATCACTAAATCCTATATGAGACCAATGCTACATCACCCAGAGTTTAGCCCACAGGGGGCTATGCTAATGTTAAAACCTCTTGGCAATTGGCACATATCCCAAATATATTATTCAATACTGTCCAGTATCCCTGGATTCCACTGCGAAAATGGTGAAAGGCAGACATGGGCTCTCTTTACTTGCCGTGTTGGCCAGACTCAGACTCATTCGATCTCATCATCTGCACAGGATTTTTTACACCTTAGATTGATTTTATAGGATTAAAACCCCTCTCACACTATCGTTCTAGGTGCCAATTTACACGGGCACCCTCATACACATGGTTTGGTAATGTCCCAACATTTATTCATACTGGAAGCAGATCCAGGGTGAGATAGCCACGGTGCTAAATTATCCAGTTGACCTAACACCCAAGATTGTCTTCTTGGAAATTGTGGAAGAAATGGGAGGTAGCCTGGTCCAGCATACATTTATTGGACTTTGCTGCTTGATAGCCAAATGAGAATTAGCAAAGATGTGGAGAGTACAAACACCCGCCTTGGTACGCAAGCGACGAACAGTAATGGACTATTGTTGTCACCTCAATAGACTCATTTACAAAGTCTGGGGATGCCCCACTGAACACGATAGGGCATGGGGCCCATGTTTGCTAAAACAAAAATGAGCAGAATAAGCTAGACAATGGTACCCTAAATTTACTTATCAGTAAACCTAGATATTCCACGTTGTGTTCCCGAATGATATATTTCTAGTGACCCAAGTAAAACACCAAACAAAAGTGCAGCTGGTGATATAGTAACACTTTCACTTGTACGTTGTACTTGCAATTAGGACGATTAGTAGCAACTTTACTATATACTTAATGTCCACACAAAAGAGTTGCCTCAAAGATGGAGCCCGAAAATCGGCCGGTGGGCGGATCCCGAGCTTGCACCACTGGGGTGTAAGACGAACGGGGAGGAAGGAGATTTGGCGCCTTGCAGGGTGGCACCTGATGGCTCCAGAATGTCAGCTACAAAGCGGGGCAGACAATTGATGGCAAAGTACAGCCACCCACTTGGGATTTATTTGGTGTAAATTTTCGGGAACAGGACAGCACGTCCACTGGGGAAGAAATATTGGGCACTACAACACCCAGAAGGCTATGCACATGGCCACGCCCACCTTGGCAGGTGTTTGCAATTTAGGTGTACCATATGAACTGTGCTTCCTGCTCTCTTTTATCACATGCCACTGAAGAAGGGAAAACGAACTTCCTGAAACGCGTCTGGCGATTATTTTGTCACTGCTGTGAATTGCTGTCTCTTTGCCTGCTTGCAAGCTGTCATTAAAATCGTGAGCAAGATTTAAACTTCCTGTGGCCTCTTCACTTTGGGCATCCTGTTTAGATGGATTTAAAATCGGCCGGTCCCAGTCGAGAAGAGGGCCATCGCCGGTGGGCGGATCCCGAGCTTGCACCACTGGGGTGTAAGACGAACGGGGAGGAAGGAGATTTGGCGCCTTGCAGGGTGGCACCTGGTCGCTCCAGAATGTCCGCTACAAAGCGGGGCAGACAATTGATGGCAAAGTACAGCCACCCACTTGGGATTTATTTGATGTTAATTTTCGGGAACAGGACAGCACACCCACTGGGGAAGAAACATTAGGCACTACAACACCCAGAAGGCTATGCACATGGCCACGCCCACCTTGGCAGGTGTTTGCAATTTAGGTGTACCATATGAACTGTGCTTCGTGCTCTCTTTTATCACATGCCACTGAAGAAGGGAAAACGAACTTCCTGAAACGCGTCTGGCGATTATTTTTTCACTGCTGTGAATTGCTGTCTCTTTGCCTGCTTGCAAGCTGTCATTAAAATCGTGAGCAAGATTTAAACTTCCTGTGGCCTCTTCACTTTGGGCATCCTGCTTAGATGGATTTAAAATCGGCCGGTCCCGGTCGAGAAGAGGCTCATCGCCGGTGGGCGGATCCCGAGCTTGCACCACTGGGGTGTAAGACGAACGGGGAGGAAGGAGATTTGGCGCCTTGCAGGGTGGCACCTGATGGCTCCAGAATGTCAGCAACAAAGCGGGGCAGACAATTGATGGCAAAGTACAGCCACCCACTTGGGATTTATTTGATGTTAATTTTCGGGAACAGGACAGCACGCCCACTGGGGAAGAAACATTGGGCACTACAACACCCAGAAGGCTATGCACATGGCCACGCCCACCTTGGCAGGTGTTTGCAATTTCGGTGTACCATATGAACTGTGCTTCGTGCTCTCTTTTATCACATGCCACTGAAGAAGGGAAAACGAACTTCCTGAAACGCGATTATTTTTTCACTGCTGTGAATTGCTGTCTCTTTGCCTGCTTGCAAGCTGTCATTAAAATCGTGAGCAAGATTTAAACTTCCTGTGGCCTCTTCACTTTGGGCGTCCTGCTTAGATGTATATACTTAATGTATGCATTAATTATCACTGTGTCAGCCATTGTATCTGTTAACAAAAAAATTCAAATGTTGGGAGAAACAAATCAAATGCTTTAGAGTAGTTGAGTGGTCAGCTACTGCCAGGAAGGTGTTGTTAAGATGTAAAATCGGACTGCGAAGTGTGAGAACACCTATTTTAATGAAGGCCGGAGACCAAGGGTTGGCTAGTGCAAAGAAGGTTAATATCTTCCATTAATATTTTCTACGAATTCCTCTACTGTGATGGGTGAAATTTCCAAACTCCCCTGAGAACTCCTGCAAACACATTCTTTCTGTTATAGGGATAGACTGTCCAACAGTAAGAGACAATATGTCCCTGAAAAAAAGACACAAAATGATTGCCGAGAATGGATCAATGCCAGGATGTTTTGCTTTTCAGTCCGAAATTGTGTGGTTAAAATGGATCATTTAATTTATGGTCTTCTTTAGTGGGAGACCCAATGATCGGACTTTATAAAGGACATTGATGTACATTCCAATAGTTATAGAGGACTGGCCAAAAGCCCTGTATTTTGTATATGAAGTGTTGTGTTGACATGATATCTGACAAACAGCTAGAGCTGTCTGTACCCAGACTTCAGAAGGAACTCTTTCGTTTTTCCATGACTATTTTGGAAATCACGAATTTCAGGAAAACTGTCAATAATACGGTTCGGCAGTTACCTGGCAAAAGCTGCATAAACGAGGATCAAACCTTCTGATTAGAGAAAGGAAAAGGCAGATGAGATCAAAGAGTCATGGTTGTCAAAAGTCGCATTTTCTTTTAGTTACTGCTGTAGTCAATGCTTCCTGGTAGATTTCAGTTTCCATAATGCCGCAGATAATAGAACTGGTAATTTCAAAGTTGATCGGTGGTCACAATACTCAGATAACTGCTATTATTATTTTAAAACATGTTGCAGAAAGGTTTTGTCTGCGTTTTATTTGTTTTGCCATATGACCAACTAGAAAAGTTATCTTCATTACGATTTATTGAAACATTTTTCATAAAAGTATTTCTCACATAAAAAAGGGGACCACTATCAAACTAGTTTTTTAAAACTAATAAACATATCTATTTAATGCAGTCCCGTTTCCTTTAAGGAAAACAGTTGGCATTTTTTAAACAAGCATTTGCAATGCAATAGGTCTCGCATTTACACAAGTTTGAGCTATTGACATTGCAAATGACAATGCCTTTTATTTTTGTTTTCCTTTTTAAAACTTAAATAAAAAGCTTTGTCATTTACAATGCCAATAGCTTACACTTGTGTAAATACTAGACCTACTGCATTGCAAATGCTTGTTTTAAATTTTGTTAGACAACTACAAGAAGTCTTAATACAGCTTTACATTATACAATGAAAATGCAAATGTTTGATGTATTTAATGTACTTCTGTATTATGATAGTTATGTTTACATTGTAGCTTTAAAGTATTGTAATGTGAGCGGAATAAAACTAAGAGAGCTGGACAGTTTATGAATTTCCGTGTAACTAGGCATGTATCTTGTACGAAATTACGGGTGTTCCGCTCTCAGTGCTAAAACATCTCTCACGAGAAAGAGCACTGTGATTCCATTCAGTAACTCTCCCCATGTAAACCGAAAGTTTTTCAAATTGTGCATATCCCAATTCTGCAGGCTTTTATTTTTACATCCAATCCTGAGCCTGTTTCTGCGCTTCATAAAAGTCACATGTGTAAGGCCAGTCCCAGCCTCACTGGTGACTTTAAACTATTCTGTGGTAGGCAAGGACCTCGACTGAGATACGACTCCGCCGCCCTCCATGCACTCAACACCGGACAAACACCCACCTGCTACAGAGCCACCCAGAAGCAAACCCACGGACCCTTCACGTGTCAAGCCTGCAAATACACCTGCCACCGAACCTGCAGACCACCCTCCGGACCTCGCAACAACAAAAACCACCTCAAGTGCATCCTCCTCAACACACGCTCCGTCCACAGGCCCGCCATCAAACTGTGGGCCCTCCTGGACACAACAGCACCAGACGTGGCCTTCCTCGCGGAAACCTGGATGAACGTCTCCTCGGCTCCCAACATCGCCATAGCCATCCCGAACGGCTACAAGATCACCCGGAAGGACCGCGTCAACTAAACCGAAGGAGGAATCGCCATCGTCTACAGGAGCACCATCAACATCACAACCTTCACCGAAGACACACTCTCTGACGCCGAACACCTACACTTCCAGATTCACACCGACCCCATGACCAGCCTTAGAGGAACACTCATCTACAGACCCCCGGGCCCACGCACACAATTCAGCGAAACCATCGCTGACTTCATCAGCCCGCACGCCCTAGCCTCACCAGAATACAACCTCCTTGGGGACCTGAACTTCCACCTGGAGAACAACAGCGACAACAACACCACCACCCTGCTCGACAACCTCACCACCCTCGGACTCAAACAACTGGTGAACACCCCTACCCACATCGCTGACCACACGCTCGACCCCATCTTCTCCGCCAGCAACCACATCTCCTTCAGCCACTCCTCTGGGCAACACTGGACCGACCACAGATGCATCCACTTCACCTTCAAAAAGAATACATCCCACCACCGCACGCAACAAATCCCCCGCAGATGCTGGATCAAAATCACCACAGACCAGCTCCTCTCATCGCTGAGCCAGAACCCACCAACAAACTCCGACGAAACAAATGACGCAGCCCACAACCTCGCACAGTGGATCACCAACTGCGCCGATGACCTCGCACCACTGAAGAACCCCCCCAGGCATGAGCTGCAACAGAAAAACCTCATGGTTCACAGATGCCCTCAAAAAAATCAAAGAAGCACTGCCGAAACCTCGAAAAAACCTGACGCCACGAACGAACTACAGACAACACGACAGCCCTCAAGATCGCCACCCGCGAACACCACCAGCTTATCCGCACCACCAAAAGGACATCATTCAAAGAGCGACTAGACAACAACACCCACAACAGCAAGGATCACTTCAACATCGTCAAAGAGCTCTCCAACCCCAGCAACAATGACATCACACCGTCACAAGAACTCTGCAACTCCCTCACCACGTTCTTCCACCGAAAGTTCGCAGACATACACGACAGCTTCGGACCCCATACTCCACCTCCAGTCACCAAACCAGCAACCCCCACCACCACCCTCAGCACCTGGATCCCCATCACCACTGAAGACACCACCAACGTCATGAACACCATCCACTCCGGCTCCCCCTCCGACCCATGCCCCCATCACATCTTCAACAAAGCCGACACCATCATCGGACCCCATCTCCGGAACGTCATGAACATCTCCCTTGCGTCTGCCACCTTCCCCGAGAGCTGGAAGCACGTGGAATTCAATGCCCTCCTGAAGAAACCCACAGCGGACCTCAAGAACTTCCGCCCCATCTCTCTTCTTCCCTTCCCGGCCAAAGTAATCAAGAAGACCGTCAATAAACAGCTGACTGCTTTCCTCGAGGCAAACAACTCACTCGACCCATCCCAGTCCGGATTTCGAGCCCACTACAGCACCGAGACGGCCCTCATCGCAGCCACCGACGACATCAGGACCCTGATGGACAAGGGAGAAACAACCGCCCTCATCCTCCTAGACCTTTCGGCAGCCTTCGACTCCGTCTGCCATCGCACCCTAATAACCCGCCTCTTCAACACTGGGATCCAAGGAAAGGCCCTAGACTAGATCACCTAGTTCCTCGCGGACAGAACCCTGAGAGTCCGCCTCCCTCCCTTCAGCTCAGAAGCCACCGAAATCATCTGCGGCGTACCCCAAGGCTCCTCGCTCAGCCCAACCCTCTTCAATATCTACATGACCCCCCTCGCCGCCATCGCACGCAAACACAACATCAACATCATCTCCTATGCCGACGACACCCAGCTGATACTCTCCCTCACCAAAGACCCAGCCACCACAAAAACCAACCTACAGGAAGGGATGAAGGACGTCGCAGAATGGATGAAGCTCAGCCACCTGAAGCTGAACTCAGACAAGACGGGGGTCCTCATCCTCGGACAATCCCCATCCGCCTGGGATGACTCCTGGGAGCCCTCAGCATTGGTTCCGCGCCAACACCCGCGGACCACGCACGCAACCTGGGATTCATCCTGGACTCCTCCCTCACGATGACCAAACAAGTCAACGCCGTCTCGTCATCTTGTTTCAACACCCTGTGCATGCTCCGAAAGATCTTCAGGTGGATCCCCACGGAAACCAGAAAAACAGTCACCCAGGCCCTCGTCACGAGCCGACTGGACTACGGAAACGCCCTATATGCAGGAACCACCACTAAACTTCAGAAACGACTACAACGCATACAGAACGCCTCCGCACGACTCCTCCTCGACATCCCTCACCACAGCCATGAATCCGGACACCTGAGAAACCTGCACTGGCTCCCCGTCAACAAGAGGGTCACATTCAGGCTCCTCACCCACGCACACAAAGCGCTCCACGACATGGGCCCAGAATACCTCAAGAGCCGCCTTTCATTCTACACTCCCACCCGCCAGCTCCGCTCAGCCGGCCTCGCCCTCGCCATTGTCCCACGGATCCGCAGAACCACAACGGGAGGAAGATCTTTCTCCTACCTGGCCGCCAAGACATAGAACTCCCTCCCCACACACCTACGACTGACCCAGGACCATCTCACATTCAGGAGGCACCTCAAGACCTGGCTATTCAAGCAGTGACAGCAGCACCCCCCACCCCCCTCCAGCGCCTTGAGACCCTCACAGGTGAGTAGCGCGCTCTATAAATGTGATTGATTGATTGACAGTACTCCCATGATTACGAGGCTGCACTCAGGGCTTTAGGTAGGCCGAGTCCTGCCTATGCACAGCACCAGCAGTTCTAACAAGCGCAGGCAAAGCAGACGGTGCTTAAAATGAAAAGAAAAGAGTGCTTACTGTCTTTTAAAGGAGAGCGTGTAAAGCCGCCAGTAAAAGATCCAGTCCGGGTGGGCAGGGCCAAAAGAGGACAGGGTGGTAACCAGGAGGGACTGAAAAGCCTCAGTTACAATTATCAGACACCGTTTAGCATAACCAATGACCCAAAATGATGCACACCAATGGAAATTATGGGCAGAGCAGCAACGTAACTTCTAAAAGTATATTGGTTCTAAGAAGCCCTTGCAGATCGTGCAGCTCATGTGCGCTGCAACGCCAGGCGAGACCTAAAAATGCGGTCACAGACATATGGTGGTTTGTTGACCCCAGCAAGCTCCCATTCGTCCACCATTCCTATGATGGTATTCAATTGTAATGAACTGCAATGCACGACCTATCTCATGAATAATGACGAGGTATGTCAGATGGCGACCCACAGCGATTTGTTTTTTTTCCCAAACTGACCTATTTGTACATAAGCAGCTGGCAAAATATTATTCCAGTTGTGTGTTAAGAAGAACGCTGTCTGTTTCTTAAGATAATTCTCTGGAAAAGACTTGGACAGATTTGATTGATTTTAAACAAATCTATCTCGAAACCCCGCAGCCTTTTTCCCGCTGGAAATCACAACGCAATCGTTACAACGACTGCGTTGTAATTCTGCATACCATTACTCCGCAAGTCGGAACAACGACTTGCAGAGGGGGGGGGGGGGGGGGGGGCTGGATGTTGGAATAGTATAATTTACTATTCCAACATCACTCTACGGGGACACTAGGGAAGGTGTTGGATTTTAAATCTGCAAGTTAAACATTCAGCTACAAGTAGCATTCTGCCTCCTCTGGTAGTAACCCCACCTAGACTGAGCCTGCCACTTAAGGACCAGCTCCCCCTACCTCCAATGTGATTCTGGCTAACGGGAGTTAGTACACAATCCCTTTAGGAATTACCACGCAGCTTAGTTATTTCTAACAGCGCAGAAATTAAAATGGAAATTCTGGCATATTGATTATGATTGCCCTGCCAAATGTCAGCTTTGTTCTCATTTTAGTGTAAACTAGCACATTAATTCTGCTAGATAATGGAAATGACACGGTTACACTAATTGGCACGCATTTGTGAGGGAACATAAACTAACACTTATGATCTGATAATATGTTGGCATAGAAACGGTGAGATGGAAACGGAGAGGCGCATTACATCTAACAGCAAATCTCATAAACGTTTTTATTGTGGGAATTAATTTTGGCACAATGTTGTTTATTTATTTATTGGTCTTTGCAGCCTTCTGATGCCACTGAGAAGGCAGCTTCAGAGTATGAGGAGAGCGGATGGGCACTGAAGGGTTGGATGGGGTTGTGGTGTTAGAAAGGAAGAAGAGGGGGGATGAGGGTATGGAAAACGAAAGTATGCAGAAAAGTGAGTTGTTGGTGCTTAGCAGAAATAAAGTGTGTGGTCTACTTTTATGTTTAAGGGTGGTAGAGAGTGCCACCAGACCGGTGCTTGCCTGGTGAGTCTCATGCAGCCTATCTGGGCTCACTGGGGAGGCCAAGGACCTGGGGTTTCTGCCTGGACAGTATCTGTAAATCTGGTTTGAAGATAGAGAGAGCCTTTACCCATAGGATGCTGTGTGTCATTCAGAGAGCCTTTAATTGAACTTTGGTCACTGAGAGCCGGTGTAAATTCTACAATTCATGCTGGCAGTAGTCCGAAATCTCTCTGTAGATGACCCATACTTTTTTGTACTCTTGGGCATATTAAAGGACATGTATCTCCGAGCTGCCCTACTCACTTTCTCAATACTTATAATAGTAATAATAACTGGCTCTTTTCCAAATTATTTAGATTGCAAAGTATTTTAATTGAAAACATAAATGGCATAGTATTTCTGGTGTTTGTAATAACTGGTACAATGATGGTGTAGGCACAGTAGTTAGTACATTCATTATAATTTTATTAGTGAGCACATTCATTTTAATCGAAAAATGTTACCCATCTTTCTTGTCTTCTATTTAAGGGTTCATCCTATCCAAAACTGTTTGCTGTGCATTGTAGAAAGCAGTTAAGGTCTAAAATAATCTTGTTGAGTTTATGTTATCTCCTGTTTATTCACCTCACTATTGATGATTGGACTGGAAGTTTTGGGCACTATGAGGCACGAACTGTACACATGTAGGGTAAGACAGCAGTGGTCCTGGAGCCGGCTACCTTTGCCGGAACAGACTCTGCAAGATGCCACTGGTATCACTCTCAAAGGAAATGGGTACTCGTTGGTCACCTTCCTTTGTCCACTATAGGGAGTTTCACCATCTCAGCATCTTGTAAGGTCTGGGCCTCATACATTTGGAGTTCCCTTTGACAATGAGATGATAAACACAATGTCATTGCTCTTCTTTTTAGGTGAAGATGTGCACAACATTAAGATGCTTTTGCCTTGGATGCTCCACTTAGTGGTAGTAAGTCTTAGAAACATATAAGCGCCTTAGATTTTAGGTGGACAATTCCCTGAAACCATGAGTTACCTACAGGGGGCAAAGCCATGGGTATCAGTATCAGGGGCATCTGTAACTACAGGATACACTCGAGAATAAGGAATTATTAGGGTAACTGGTAATTCTGTGCCCCTCAGTTCTCTCCTTAATATCCCCTGGAAATGTTTGGATGCTTTCAGCAGATAGTCAGTTCAAGATTTCAATCCGCGGATAAGTTACAAGGAAGCAGCATGTAAGCAGATTCCTTTTAAAGAGACCTTATTGGTTTGTTCATTCTCAAAAAGCTTTCAAGTATTTACAGTGTAAGGCGAGTGTTCCCTGAGCCACTGTGCTGGTCATTGCAGCTTTAAACTTGGCTAGGCATTCCATTTAGGAGTCCTGCAGACTTTACTCTAGTCTTGCTCATGCTGCCTAGCATCGGGCATGGTCTGGAGGTGCAGATGAACCCATTACCAGTCATGGACCTGAGATAATATGTGAATATCTAATGGAAACTATTCAAGACCTGGACATTCCAGAGGCTCCTGTTTCCTCCCCTTCTCTTTGAGGCTTAAATTTAATCCCCCCCAAAACGAAGTTGAATTTTAATATTACGCAAGTGATGCTTAAATGGTATTTCATCTCTTGAATATTTGGAAAAACCCTGTTAAGGACAGACTAAAGGTAAAGGAAGTGTTTACGAAAATGAAACCATGAATTCACTGTGAATGCTTTATTTTTAAGAAGGTTAGACTGATTTTATTCTGGCTATGGGATCTTTTCCATGAATGACAGGCTAGGTTTTGTAAGCTTCAGTCAGAGATTTTACTAAAAGAAAAAGTAAAAATAATAGGAGTTTTTGTAAATTCCCAGTCGTCCAAGGACAAACAAGTTGGCAAACCCATCTCCTCTTCCAATTATCATCTTAAATAGTTCAGGAGGTCACACTACTCACTGTAGGATGACAGCAGAGGCAAAATTGCATGTGCCAATAATGGCATAAAACAGGATCATGTGATGTTATTACATGAGAAAGGCTCAGGCTGAAATGTGTCGGGTAGAAGCCACTAATTAAAACTACACCAAGTACTCAAGTGTGTCTGCGTATGTTCTTTTGGAACTCAAAAATACTTTGCTTATTATGAATTTGGCCACCCGTACCCAACTCAAAACGCAGCCACATGTGGATGGAAGGGATTGGGAAAGTTTGTGGTAAGTTGTTTTGCCTCCCACCCAATTGTTCTACAGCATCAGCAATCCAGTGCAAGAAGGAAGGATACAAGCGCCCATAGCAGGAGAGTTTGCTGTGGCACTTGAGAGACATGACATGTCTTCTGTCGTGTTGAGTGCCGGTTACCTTCTGCTGCTTTTCCTTGGAGGTTCGATGCACTGGCGATCATTGAAGTGCATTTTGGGCAGGCGGAGCCTCAGGTGCATACCTATTCATCAATACGAGGCACCTCGAGTCAATAACACACGTGTAGTTCTATTCATACTGGATTGTACAACACAGCTTCGAGTTTAGAATCTAGGAGAAAGGAGGCAGCAATTTAACCGTTTTTTACAAAAGCATCAGTTAATCCTCGTGCCAGCTCCCCCTGCGACAGTTCTCCTGTCCAGCTTCCCAGCAGTGTCTACCTGCTGCCTCTGTTTTTGCGTCTTCTGCTCGTTTCTTGCTCTGTTTTACTGTTTCTGCTCGTTTTCTGCTTTCTGTTTTGCCTGTAGTGCTTGTTTTTCTGCCTTCTGTTTTGCCCTCGTCTGCTCTGTTTTACCTTTCTGCTCATTTTTCTGTCCTCTGTTGTGCCTTTTTTTATGCTCGGTTCTCCCCTCTTCCTGCTGGTTCCATCCTCCAGCCATTTCCCTCCTGCTCCTAGTGCCCTGCCCTCCCATCGGGGCTTACTTAATGGAGGTCCCGGCGTGACCCCACAGTTTTTTTTTCATGCCCTCTGTTTTACCTTTTTCTTCCCTCTGTTTTTCCTTACCTGCTCTTTTTTCAGCCCTCTGTTTTGCCTTTTCCGCAAATTTTTTTGCCCTCTGTTTTGCCTTTTCCGTTGGTTTTTCTGCCCTAGGTTTTGCCCTCTTCTGCTACATTTTGCCTTTCTGGCTCATTTTTCTCCTCTGTTCTGCCTTTCCTGCTTGTTTTCTGTGCTATGTTTTGCCCTCTTTTGCTCTGTTTTGTCTGTTCTGCTTGTTTTTCTGCCCTGTCTTGCTGTTTATACTGGTTTTTCTGCCCTCTATTTTGCCATTTCTGCTTGTTTCTTCCTTCTTCCAGCAGTTTCCCTCCTCCCACCACCCAGCGCCCGCCCTTCCCCAAGGACCTACTTAACGGAAGCCGCACCATGACCCTATTGAGCAGGTCCTTGCACCAGCTCCACCAGCGACAGTTTTCCTGTTTAGCATGCCAACAGTCCGCTACCCTCTGCCGCCTGTCTACCTGCTGCCCTCTGTTTTACCTTTTTCTGCCCTCTGGTTGGCCATTTCTGCTCGTTTTTCTGCCCTCTGTTTTGCCCTCTTCCTTTCCCAACAGCGGTGGGCATCTGCTTCGCCCCCAGCTATGTGGATTTATTTGTAGGCTGGTGGAAGGATAGTTGGTCAGCAATATAACAGGCTTTGAAGAACCAGTGATACTCTGGTTGCGATACATCTAAGATGTTTTCATTATATGGAGGAGAGGTGAACAATCTGTTAGTTCATTCATCAATATTTCAATGAGAATGACTACAGTTTAAGATTTAGAGCGGAGATCAGTAACACAACCATTGATTTCTTAGACATCCAAATCAAGGTGTGTGTTAATAAGCTTGTATCCAACCTATTCTAAAAAAATATTGCAGGAAACAGTTTATTACACACAATAGTACCTACAAGGAACTTTTAAAAGCTAAACGGAATTGTAGCACTACTGGTACGATTGGATTAGAATGCCAGAATATAGTTACACATTTTAAGGAAACAGGTTATGCACAGAAAGTGATTAAGAGAACCCTCGAAAAGGTACAGCCTATTCTGAGTCAGGAGTTGTTAAATCACATACAGTGTTCAAATCAGATGTAGGCAAAGAAGATGTACGGTTCTTTACTTCCTTTTCAAACAAAGCGGAACAAGTACAGGGTATATTGACAGAACATTGGCATGTACTAAATACAGATAATAGTCTTGCCAAATATGTTGGTGAACACCCTGAAGTTACTTACCGAAAGAACAAATCACTGAGGGATATTTTGAGTTATAATCTAGTTGAAGAAAATAGAGGTGCGATCAACATTGACAAGTGGAAGCTTTTTTTTCGTGTACAAAATGTAATGCATGTAAAAATAGTAAGAACTTTTCCAGTTTTAAAATTGCAAAATGTTCAGGAATTTGAAATTAGAAAATATTTTACATGCACATCCGATTATTGTGTCTAGTGCCTCAGAAAGTCCCTATGGTAAGCTGTATATTGACAGCACTATCCATTTGGCAAAAAAACAGCTTTTGAAACATCTGAGAGCCATTAGGCATAATGATCAACAGTATCCTGTTGCCAGACACTTCTTCTGGGTGGTGTGGTGAGCAAAAGAATGATGGATTGAACCCAGATCCTTGTGACTAGGGATGAATGATTGCATTGTTCAGCATTCCGTCCATCAATTGTTTCTTTTGCACTTATCGCCCTAAGTGGGAAGGGTATGCCCAGACGTGGGCCCCGTGCTCGCCACACCACTGGATTCAAGCCAGCCTGTCTGATGAGGGGTGATGCCCCCTGAAATCGGCCCCAGGATGCTTGTTTCCGGTCCAGAGCGGACCTGGCTTCGCAGTTCAGGCTAGTCTGTTCCCATGAGGCACAGGGTCAAGACTGATTTGCATATGGCTAGGTCCAAAAAAAGGGTTTTGTGGTGAGCAAAAGAATAATGAATTAAACCCATATCCTTGTGACTGGGGGTGAATGTTTGCATTGTTTAGCATTCTGTCCATCAATTGTTTCTTTTGCACTTGTCGCCCTTAGTGGGAAGGGTATGCCCAGACATGGGTTCCAGCTCACCACGCCGCTGAATTCAAGCCAGCCTGGATGATGAGGGGTGAAGCCCCGAAACTGGTCCCAGGATGCTTGTTTCCGGTCCAGGAAGGACCTGGCAGTTTGGGATGGACTGTTCCCATGAGGCACAGGGTCAAGACTGATTTGCATATGGTTGTGTCCAAACTAGGATGGTGTGGTGAGCAAATGTATGATGGATTAAACCCCGATCCTTGTGACTGGGTGTGAATGTTTGCATTGTTCACCCTTCCGTCCATCAACTGTTTCTTTTGCACTTGTCGCTCTAAGTGGGAAGGGTATACCCAGAGGTGGGTCCCATCCTCACCACGCCACTGGTTTTAAGCTAGTCTGACTGATGAGGGGTGATGCCCCGAAAACGGTCCCAGGATGCTTGTTTCCGGTCCAGGAAGGACCTGGCTTGGCAGTTCTGGCTGTTCTATTCCCATGAGGCACAGGGTCAAGACTGACTTGCATATGGCTGGGTCCAAACTGGGGTGGCGTGGTGAGCAAAAGAATGATGGATTAAACCCAGATCCTTGTGACTGGGGTAAATGTTTGAATTATTCAGTATTCCGTCCATCAATAGTTTCTTTTACCTCTCGCCCTAAGTGGGAAGGGTATGCCCAGACGTGGTCCTGTGCTCACCACGCCACTGGATTCAAATTAGCCTGGCTGATGAGTGGTGATGCCCCAAAACCAGTCCCAGGATGCTTGTTTCCAGTCCAGCGAGAACCTGGCCTGGCAGCACAGGCTGGCCTATTCCCATGAGCCACAGGGTCAAGACTGATTTGCATATGGCTGGGTCCAAACTAGGTTGGTGTGGTGAGCAAAAGAATGATGGATTAAACCCAGATCCTTGTGACTGGGGGTAAATGTTTGCATTGTTCATCATTCCGTCCATCAATTGTTTCTTTTGCACTTGTCACCCTAAGTTGGAAGGTTATGCCCAGCCGTGAGTCCCGTGCTCACCGCTCCACTGGATTCAAGCTAGCCTGGCTGATGAGGGTGTGATGCCCTGAAACCGGTCCCAGGATGCTTGTTTTGTGGTTCAGGGACGACCTGGCTTGGCAGTTCGGGCTGAACTGTTCCCATGGGGTACAGGGTCAAGATTGATTTGCATATGGCTGGGTCCAAACTAGGGTGGTGTGGTGGGCAAAAGAATGATGGATTAAACCCAGATCCTTGTGACTGGGGGTAAATGTTTGCATTGTTCAGCATTCCGTCCATCAATTGTTTCTTTTGCACTTGACACTTCTTTGAGGCACATTACCAAAACAGTGATCAATGACAATTTTTTGTAATTGATAGAATTGCAAATAACATCACGGTGGTAATAGGGTGGTCTGTTTACGAAGTTTGGAACCTAGATTATTCTTTATTATGAACTTTGATATCCTAATCCGAATGGGTTAAACTTGGATGGGGAAGTGGCTGTACACATAGGAGATTGACTGCTAACTTTCCCTAGCATATTTTAGAACATTGAAGGTTTAAAAAGGACTTGTGTTAAAGGCTCAGGCTGAGACATGTCAGGTGGAAGCCACCAATTAAAACTACACCAAGTAGTCGAGTGTGTCTGGGTAGGTTCTTTGGGAAATTTAAAGGACTTTGCTTATTATTGAATTGGGCAAATTGTACCTGACGCAGAACGTTGCTGCATGTGTATGAAGGGGATCAGGAAAGTTTGTGGCAAGGATTATTATTTTAAAGAGACAGTATCAGACTTAGTGTCAACATAGTAGACTTTCACTTAAATTAACTTTGAACAAATTGAATGGTACCCACAGACAATTATTTCATAGCAAGTTTAATGTCAAAGGAATAAGTTACCTTAATTATGTTGCATGTAAGACACAGAATCCGCAAAAGTGTATTTACAATGAAATTGCTTCAGTGTGAAAAGTAAACTGCCATAAAGGGAATTCATTGTGTATATTTATCAAGGACCCCCTGAGAATGTGAATCATCTGATTCCTAGGTCAGGGAAAACAATATATATGTGAAGTAACAACCTAGGCAATCAACAGTTTTAAATGTGTGCTTGACAAAGAATAATAAACAGGTAACTACAGCTGGCTAAAAGACATAACATTTTATTCATTTAATTAAAACAGAAAACATTTCATTCAATGTGACACAAGGTTAAAAATCATGCAGTATTATATTGCAGGTGAAAACAATTTTTAAAAAAATATACAATGAACAATAAATTCATGAATTAAACAAGACGAGTGGCAAAATTATTTGACTCTACGCGCGTTTCGGCGGCCAGCGCCTTCTTCCTGGAGTAGCCACGTGATATCTACAAATATAAAAACGTACATCAAACTCATATATTTATGTATACATAAAAATTACAGTCTGACATTTATCAGTTTGTCTTTTAGCAGCCGTTTTTAAGACAATGTTACAATTTAAAAATACATCATTCTATTAAACATATAAGTATATATTTCCTCAAACGTTGTCATTTCCTTACGGTTATTTTTCTCGATAGAGAGACTGAATGATTAGAGATGTGATAGCTGGGGAAGATAGTATAGATGTCTATCACGTCAGTTAGAACAATTGAGAATATCTCAGTTCATGTGCTTGATTTAAATGTATACTCAGATATGTTGATTATACCCAAGAAATATATTTATATATTTCTTCTTTCCCTCATTTGCTATTTAATAAAGAATAACTTTGCTCTTTTTAATTACATAAAGCTTATTGTATTTTGCAGTACGTGTACTGCCCATTATCTTGATAGAAGGTACTTACTCCTAAATACAAATCCCTTTTCAGAAAGCAATCAAATGCAGTATAGTTGTCTGCTTCTTTTTGATAGTTATTAGCTGTCAGGATTTCTCTAAATTTTCAGAGAAAAAGCGGAGAAGAAAGGTGCTATTTAATAATTTGTTTTAAACTTAGTCCCGCTCTTTTTGATGATTTAAATACTTCATTCCTAGTATTTTTACCTAGATAGGGATGACAGAGGATATTAAGCATCCGCCACCGGAGCCCTTAGTATGATTTCGAGGTCTGTGGAGTTTCCAACTTTGCTTTTTTCACACAGTTTCCTGGGATGCGACTTTTTCTAGGATATGTCTGAAGAGGAAAGATAAAACGATATTCCTTTTCAGAAGGAGATAGAGCGCCAATTATTTCTGGGTATTTAGGCATCTGGGCTTCTGTAGTTAAACTTCGTTTCACTCTTACCTATTTGTTAAAGTACTGTTCTTAAAAGCTCGAATTAGTCTTCATTGTTTAGCGTGGTGATCAATCAGCAGGATTTTATGTTTTTGGTGATATCTTCCTTGCCTAACAAAGAGGGGGCAATGTGGTGGTTAATTATTTAATTTTTTTGGCTCGAAAAGTCTAAGTTTCCCATTCTAATATTCAGCCATCTTACCTATAGCGGTGGATTCCTCTATTTCTGAAGCTTCAATGAGTTAATATAGAGGTGCTGGATTAGATGATGAAAATTAAAAGATCTCCCTGTCTGGAAAACAAATATAGAGACAATAGGGTAGAATAATATACTATCTAATAATGGGTCGATTTTGGAGAGATTTGTCTTGGACGTTTTACTCTATTTTAGAAACTTACCTGATGATAGTCAGCAGGGCTCGATACGTCCGGTGGCGAGATGGTTCGAAACGGCAGCTGCAAACGCGGGAAAATGATGAACCTGCGTTTGTTTTGAGTACTGGTATATATACCTGACTTGATTGGTTCTAACCGTCCACACCTGATCTGTTTGTTGTTTAGGGGGTGGCGATATCTCCGCGGAGTTCGCGTAGTGTTAGCGGAGTTTTCTATTTGCCTCATTGATTGGTTGGATATATCTCCACAGTTTCCTATGAGGTTGGACGATTGGTTTTCGAAGCTACCAATAGTTTCTTTCTATTAAATGGATCGTCTTTCTACTAATATTAAATGTATTTCTCTCTGTAGATGCCGGGTGTAAAACAAAAATATGTTTTTTTGTTTTAATGATTCATACGCCCTTTAACAGATATTGTTCGCCGAGTTTTTCAGAAATAATAATAGGCGCCTTTTTTTGAAAATTACATGCTATTATTTTTCAATCGCGTATTGTTATGGTTCTTTTTAATTGCGGGCGTTCTAATATATTTTATAAGGCAACAATTAACTTCTTTTACGTGTTTGGCAATGGGATTGCTGGATTGTGCGTAGACCTTCTTGAGTGGTTACTTTCATATGTGCTGTTAAGTATGTGATACGTGATTGGATAGAACTTTTACATTCAGTTTTATGTGAATCTTAATGTGGAGGTTCCTATTTCTAGTATATGAAGGTTAAATATTTTATTCTGCAGATGTTTTATGTTATAAAGGTTGAGCTGTGGAACAAGTTCTCAGATTGGAGGTATTTATTTATTTATTTATTAGAGCATATCAAAAAAACTCTCCAATGGTTGGTGATTGAACACTTATCGGATGAAAAGGGTGTGATACTACCCGTATGCATTTTCAAAGGTCTTTTAGTTTATAATCTCTCCGGGCGGAATTGCAAGGCCTTTACACTTTTCTTATAGGAGAGTTAATAATTATTGAAGAATTGACAGGTTTTATTTTAACTAATGTCATTTAGATAGCAATTTATAGGAAGGTTATCTAGAAAGAATGTGGCGACCTAAAGGTGGTATTGTTTTTGGTTTTATGGAAGGAATATAGTGCCATATTGGGATCATAGCTACATTGGGGTTATTTAGCAGTTATTTTAGTGGTCGTTACAAGAGTTATTACAAGATCCTCAATTTAGCGGATATTAGGTAAAGGATTTTGTAAATAAAGGTTATTTGTACAGTATTCAACAGATGGCATGTTCCCACGGTATTTCATTGTTTAGACCTTGGCGAAAAGTGTTAAAAACAAAAATCCAGAAGACTTCTCTTTTCTTTCTGATAGTGGTGCCTCCCTTAGAGTCAGCAGTGTGGATTTTCTCTAAGATCCTCCATTTAAAGTCCTCTGCATTGTGTCCTTTCTCTATGAAATGTTTTACCATAGGGCATACAGTTTTCTTTGTTCTAATAGCTGAGCGATGCTCATTTAGGCGTGTCTGTATGTTACGTGACGTTTCGCCTATGTATCCTTGCTGGCAAGGACAGAGTATAAAGTAAATCACATTATTTGATTTACAATTATACATTTCTCTGGCTATAGTTTTGTGTCCATTGTGTTCAAATTCCTCTCCTCTTAGGATACTTTGGCATGAGTTGCAAGAGGAGCAAGGAAATGTTCCTTACAATGGGGTATTTGTTAAAATGGATCTCTGGTTAAAGGTCTCCTCATTTGTATTATTGAAGCGGGAGTGCACAATATATTCTTTAATGTTTTTGTTTCTTTTGTGGGCAAAAAAAGGTTTAATTAATTTCTGGTCTGCCTGGCAATTGCTGTTTAAAATGTGCCAGTTTGAGTTAATTATTTGTTTTACTTTTTCGTTTAGGGTGGAATGCTTTGTTATGCATACTAACTGATCGTTAGATTTTGGGGGTTTTGTTCTCAGTAAACAGTCCCGATCATAGTAGCGTGCTCGTTTATACGAGTCTCTTACTAGACGGTGGGGGTATCCTCGAGCAATGAATTTGGTTCTCATTATTGCGGCCTGTTTGTCAAAGTCATTCAAATTGGTACAATTTCGTCTGACTCTTAAAAACTGGGAAAAAGGAATACTGTTTTTTTGAGTTCTGGGGTGGAAACTTTGATAATGCAGTAATGTATTCCTTGCAGTTGGTTTTGTGTGAAGATCTACTTTAAGGGTTCCTGCATCATTTGTAATTTCTAAGTCCAAAAATTCCACCATCTCATTGCTGACATGAGAGGTGAATCGCAGATTAGGATTTGCACCATTTATCCATTGAAGGAATTCTGTCAAAGTCTCCCTCCCATCGGTCCAGACAAAGAAGATGTTGTCGATGTATCTGGACCAATGGGAGATGGACTCAAAAAATGGGGCAATCTCGTTGTAGATAAATTCTTTTTCGAAGGCTGCCATAAATATATTGGCTATTGACGGGGCCACGGAAGCCCCCATACTCACACCTTTGATTTGGCGGTATATATGGGTGCCAAATTCAAAGACATTTTCCGTTAGTACAATTTCTAGGCAGGCAAGTAAGAATTCTTTTGGACAGGGAATTTGATGTAGGTCAATGAACCAACTGGTGGTTTTCATTGCGTCACTTAATGGAATATTGCTATATAATGATTCAACGTCCATTGTGACTAACAATTCATTACTGGTATTGAACGGGATTCCCTCAATTTTTTGAATCATATTTCCTGTATCTCGTATGTAGGAAGTTATTTTGGGAATGAAGGGACGCAGATAATTGTCTACATATTTGGACAATGGTTCCGTTGGCGTTCCAATTGTCGATACTATGGGTCGGTAAGGGGGATTATTTGCATTTTTGTGGATCTTGGGGAGACCGTAGATGCAGGCAGTCTTCCACTGATGATGATTTAGGAAGTCAAATTCTTTTGTATCAATAAGTCCGTCCTCTAAGGCAGATTTGGTTAGGCAACCAATTTTTTTGGACAAAGGCATTATTGAGTAAGATCTTAAGGGGACATAGAAAGTTGGATCATCTAACATTTTGAGCATATTCCTTTCATATTCTGAGGTATCGACAATCACTATACCTCCTCCTTTATCGCAACTTTTAAAGATGAGGTCTTTATTGTTAGAGAGGGATACTAAGGCTTGGTGTTCGTCCTTATCTAAGTTATAGATCGGCTTGGGGATGAATCTTAACGCTTGGTCCAGTTTTTTGAGGACAACTAATTCGAAGGTTGCCACCTCGGGTCCTAATTGTTCTAAGTTGGGGTAGAAGGTTGATGGGAGACATAGGGGTTTTACAAGTGGACTTTCTTCCTCTAAAGTCGTATTTGATCCATAGAACTTTTTTAGACGAATTTTGCGGAAGAATGCAATTACATCACAATATAATTCGAAAAGATTAGCTGTGGAATGAGGGACGTAAGATAGTCCTTTAGACAACAAGTTTGTGCTACTTTTATCTAATTCGAATTTGGATAAATTGAAAATTGGGATCACATGCCCTGTTTCCAATATTGTCGACTCCTGGTCTCGCGGATGAATTGTGGTTCTTCTTGTTGTTGGTGGTGTTGCGGTTGGTAGTGCCCTCTCGATTGGCCCTGAAAGTGGACCCTTGGGCGTCCTCGCCCCCCCCGCGATTCCCTAAAAAAGGCTGTCTATGGGTTCCTCTGTTAGGGTTTGGGTTATAAGCTAGATCTGGTTCATAGTAGCCTTCGTTCATTTCATTTTCTGAGTCTGAGGTTTCTGAGAAGGTTTTTACGCGTTGTTTTTGTGGCTGTTGATCTCTAGTCTCAGTTGTATAGTGATTCTGCTGGTAAAAGTCTCCTCTCAGATATGGATAGGTATTTTCGATAGTTGCAAACTTTTTATCTTTCAGTAACTTATCGTTCTTTCTTTTTTCTAGGTAGTTGGTAAATGACTCTAGTTCCTTATTACATTCTGCAATTTTCTTCATTGCTTCGTCTATATCACCCATTTTTTTAATTTTATTTTCTAGTTCTTCTACCTCTGATCGTACTTCTGCTGCTAGTTCTTTAGCGGTCTCTACAATGAGCATCATCAGGTCCCTTGAGCATCTGCTGGCAATTCTGCTCCACTTATCCAAAAATGCCTTATAGTGGACGAAGAGACCTGGGATATTTCTCACCCTTAGACCCATGGGAATAATACCTAGCCGTAAATAAGCCAGCATGAATTCTCCATGCGCTTCAATTCTTTTTAGTTTTTTCTTTAATTCTACTAGCTTTTTGGTGTCATCGTTATGTTGGCTGGGGTTCGTGGTGGAGTTACCAAAGGGAGATGATGTTCCCACCAGAGTTTCAAACTCCTCATCTGTAAACCCAAAGGTTTTTTGAAGGGCCATATAGGTGGATGGGTATGAAATTTAAGACAGATGAAGTCAATATAAAGGGATAGATGCGACTTCAGACTTAGATAAGTGATGTCAAAAATGCAGGAGTGCAAGGAAATGACAAACGAGGATTTAATGACAGTATTCCTTTTTCCCAGTTTTTAAGAGTCAGACGAAATTGTACCAATTTGAATGACTTTGACAAACAGGCCGCAATAATGAGAACCAAATTCATTGCTCGAGGATACCCCCACCGTCTAGTAAGAGACTCGTATAAACGAGCACGCTACTATGATCGGGACTGTTTACTGAGAACAAAACCCCC
This sequence comes from Lissotriton vulgaris, assembly GCF_964263255.1. Taxonomy (NCBI): domain Eukaryota; kingdom Metazoa; phylum Chordata; class Amphibia; order Caudata; family Salamandridae; genus Lissotriton; species Lissotriton vulgaris. Next base: position 1,863,042,085 of record NC_141687.1, read on the forward strand.
AAAATCTAACGATCAGTTAGTATGCATAACAAAGCATTCCACCCTAAACGAAAAAGTAAAACAAATAATTAACTCAAACTGGCACATTTTAAACAGCAATTGCCAGGCAGACCAGAAATTAATTAAACCTCTTTTTGCCCACAAAAGAAACAAAAACATTAAAGAATATATTGTGCACTCCCGCTTCAATAATACAAATGAGGAGACCTTTAACCAGAGATCCATTTTAACAAATACCCCATTGAAAGGAACATTTCCTTGCTCCTCTTGCAACTCATGCCAAAGTATCCTAAGAGGAGAGGAATTTGAACACAATGGACACAAAACTATAGCCAGAGAAATGTATAATTGTAAATCAAATAATGTGATTTACTTTATACTCTGTCCTTGCCAGCAAGGATACATAGGCGAAACGTCACGTAACATACAGACACGCCTAAATGAGCATCGCTCAGCTATTAGAACGAAGAAAACTGTATGCCCTATGGTAAAACATTTCATAGAGAAAGGACACAATGCAGAGGACTTTAAATGGAGGATCTTAGAGAAAATCCACACTGCTGACTCTAAGGGAGGCACCACTATCAGAAAGAAAAGAGAAGTCTTCTGGATTTTTGTTTTTAACACTTTTCGCCAAGGTCTAAACAATGAAATACCGTGGGAACATGCCATCTGTTGAATACTGTACAAATAACCTTTATTTACAAAATCCTTTACCTAATATCCGCTAAATTGAGGATCTTGTAATAACTCTTGTAACGACCACTAAAATAACTGCTAAATAACCCCAATGTAGCTATGATCCCAATATGGCACTATATTCCTTCCATAAAACCAAAAACAATACCACCTTTAGGTCGCCACATTCTTTCTAGATAACCTTCCTATAAATTGCTATCTAAATGACATTAGTTAAAATAAAACCTGTCAATTCTTCAATAATTATTAACTCTCCTATAAGAAAAGTGTAAAGGCCTTGCAATTCCGCCCGGAGAGATTATAAACTAAAAGACCTTTGAAAATGCATACGGGTAGTATCACACCCTTTTCATCCGATAAGTGTTCAATCACCAACCATTGGAGAGTTTTTTTGATATGCTCTAATAAATAAATAAATAAATACCTCCAATCTGAGAACTTGTTCCACAGCTCAACCTTTATAACATAAAACATCTGCAGAATAAAATATTTAACCTTCATATACTAGAAATAGGAACCTCCACATTAAGATTCACATAACACTGAATGTAAAAGTTCTATCCAATCACGTATCACATACTTAACAGCACATATGAAAGTAACCACTCAAGAAGGTCTACGCACAATCCAGCAATCCCATTGCCAAACACGTAAAAGAAGTTAATTGTTGCCTTATAAAATATATTAGAACGCCCGCAATTAAAAAGAACCATAACAATACGCGATTGAAAAATAATAGCATGTAATTTTCAAAAAAAGGCGCCTATTATTATTTCTGAAAAACTCGGCGAACAATATCTGTTAAAGGGCGTATGAATCATTAAAACAAAAAAACATATTTTTGTTTTACACCCGGCATCTACAGAGAGAAATACATTTAATATTAGTAGAAAGACGATCCATTTAATAGAAAGAAACTATTGGTAGCTTCGAAAACCAATCGTCCAACCTCATAGGAAACTGTGGAGATATATCCAACCAATCAATGAGGCAAATAGAAAACTCCGCTAACACTACGCGAACTCCGCGGAGATATCGCCACCCCCTAAACAACAAACAGATCAGGTGTGGACGGTTAGAACCAATCAAGTCAGGTATATATACCAGTACTCAAAACAAACGCAGGTTCATCATTTTCCCGCGTTTGCAGCTGCCGTTTCGAACCATCTCGCCACCGGACGTATCGAGCCCTGCTGACTATCATCAGGTAAGTTTCTAAAATAGAGTAAAACGTCCAAGACAAATCTCTCCAAAATCGACCCATTATTAGATAGTATATTATTCTACCCTATTGTCTCTATATTTGTTTTCCAGACAGGGAGATCTTTTAATTTTCATCATCTAATCCAGCACCTCTATATTAACTCATTGAAGCTTCAGAAATAGAGGAATCCACCGCTATAGGTAAGATGGCTGAATATTAGAATGGGAAACTTAGACTTTTCGAGCCAAAAAAATTAAATAATTAACCACCACATTGCCCCCTCTTTGTTAGGCAAGGAAGATATCACCAAAAACATAAAATCCTGCTGATTGATCACCACGCTAAACAATGAAGACTAATTCGAGCTTTTAAGAACAGTACTTTAACAAATAGGTAAGAGTGAAACGAAGTTTAACTACAGAAGCCCAGATGCCTAAATACCCAGAAATAATTGGCGCTCTATCTCCTTCTGAAAAGGAATATCGTTTTATCTTTCCTCTTCAGACATATCCTAGAAAAAGTCGCATCCCAGGAAACTGTGTGAAAAAAGCAAAGTTGGAAACTCCACAGACCTCGAAATCATACTAAGGGCTCCGGTGGCGGATGCTTAATATCCTCTGTCATCCCTATCTAGGTAAAAATACTAGGAATGAAGTATTTAAATCATCAAAAAGAGCGGGACTAAGTTTAAAACAAATTATTAAATAGCACCTTTCTTCTCCGCTTTTTCTCTGAAAATTTAGAGAAATCCTGACAGCTAATAACTATCAAAAAGAAGCAGACAACTATACTGCATTTGATTGCTTTCTGAAAAGGGATTTGTATTTAGGAGTAAGTACCTTCTATCAAGATAATGGGCAGTACACATACTGCAAAATACAATAAGCTTTATGTAATTAAAAAGAGCAAAGTTATTCTTTATTAAATAGCAAATGAGGGAAAGAAGAAATATATAAATATATTTCTTGGGTATAATCAACATATCTGAGTATACATTTAAATCAAGCACATGAACTGAGATATTCTCAATTGTTCTAACTGACGTGATAGACATCTATACTATCTTCCCCAGCTATCACATCTCTAATCATTCAGTCTCTCTATCGAGAAAAATAACCGTAAGGAAATGACAACGTTTGAGGAAATATATACTTATATGTTTAATAGAATGATGTATTTTTAAATTGTAACATTGTCTTAAAAACGGCTGCTAAAAGACAAACTGATAAATGTCAGACTGTAATTTTTATGTATACATAAATATATGAGTTTGATGTACGTTTTTATATTTGTAGATATCACGTGGCTACTCCAGGAAGAAGGCGCTGGCCGCCGAAACGCGCGTAGAGTCAAATAATTTTGCCACTCGTCTTGTTTAATTCATGAATTTATTGTTCATTGTATATTTTTTTAAAAATTGTTTTCACCTGCAATATAATACTGCATGATTTTTAACCTTGTGTCACATTGAATGAAATGTTTTCTGTTTTAATTAAATGAATAAAATGTTATGTCTTTTAGCCAGCTGTAGTTACCTGTTTATTATTCTTTGTCAAGCACACATTTAAAACTGTTGATTGCCTAGGTTGTTACTTCACATATATAAAGGGAATTCATCCACTCAATAAAATGATCCAATTATACATTAACTGCCAAAAAGCACGCTAGTAAGATTATTAGTGTGGGGTTCCCACGGTTCTAGCTCGCGTACTGACTGGGGTACCGATGGAGAGAGTGGTGCCCCTTCCCTGAGCTTTGGCCAGGTTGAGGTGAGGCTTCTTATCCGTACAATACGGGTTCAACCAGTAATTCAGCTACACAATCAGTAGGATTACTGGTGTTGCACTTCACTTTTATTATTTATCAATTATAACTTGCTGTTTCGCAGTAGCATGTCGAGGTCCTGATGAAAGCTGTGACACCTTTATGGGTCTATAAGGCTGAAATATGTAGACCTGTCTTTGTCTGACATGTGGAGTTATAAATTCACACTGCAGGTGCTCTGTTTTTATTCTTGGCACCAAGAATGAGACAATAAAGCTATCTCTGTCGATGTTGGTAGCTAGTTTTAACATCACTACCCTCACAGTTTGTATTTTTGTTGCGCTGCACCTCAACCCAACCAGTTATCTTTCTTCTCATTTTCAGGATTTAGTATATACTAACAGAATAGGAATGAAACATCCCTGAGCTCCTACCTCTCAGAGAGGGAGTCCTAGCCCTTGGCGGGGCTAGGCTTTCCCGTCAAGAGGAGAATCCCAGATGATGAAGCATGCCACCTATGGTGGGTGAGGGATTTCGTCCTAACAAAGGGAATTCTCCCCACGCACCTTGAGACAATCTTTAGTGTCTCTTTCTTGTTTAGTTTGGTATTCTAGACCCGAGGATTTTCAGTGTTTGCTATGAATGTTCTTGCCATGTCAAACTAAATTCAAGAAGTTTCGAATTTACCAATAATGTCAATGCTGGAATAATGAAAAGGTAACCATTACTGAAAATGGGGTAACCCAAGAGGATACGGACCTGGGTATACTGCGGTAAGAATAAACAATGGTCCAGAACCTATTTCTTTTTGAAAGACAATTCAATCAGCACATATTCAAACATTTATAAATTCATGGGCGTTCCTTATACCCGCACCAAATTATAAATGAACTCAGTTACTTAGAATAAAAAGAACAAGAATATCACTACAGCACCAATATAACCAAATGAGAGGGGAAAAAAACAATGTTTATTTCCTAGTCTCTAATCACGAAATTGATATTTTTTACAATTTTCTCAATACTTTAGAATAAAAGGTTGCCCAGGAAGAGCGTGCACAAAAAGAAGTGATCAAAGAAAAGTGCAGTGAATCAAGGGAAGAAAGGAAATTCAAAGGAGTAAACAGGGTATTCACATTCATTTTCTATGATTACGGTCTTGCAATTTCTGTAATATAGCCACCTGGCCCATATGAAGGTAAATAACAACTAGTCTCTAAGTCATACAAACACAATTTCAAATGTGTGCAATTTTTAACAAAATAATGGGTCCAAGGTGAGATTAGTATAGTTGACGTTTCGACTCGGCTTAAGGTCGTCCGGTGGGTTAAACCTGGACCATGCGAGTCTTCATCAGGACATTCAATAATGGGGCAACCAAGGGTTAGAGATGACCTTAAGAAGAATACAAATAAAAAATTGGGGGGTGGGAGTTACCCCGCTGCAGTGATCCCAACCCAACCAGGGCACCCACCATACACACTTTGTGAGCTACTAGAGGAGCACCAGGCCCTCGTGACCCCAGCCGGCTTCCTGCATGCACCTGCACGGCCAGAGCAGCTATTTGTGCTGCTCCCTCTGTGTGGGAGTAATATCTTGTTCTGTGTCCCTGTCTGCATCAGTGTGGGCAGGGAAACAAAATGCAAGTCTGCTCTTAGTCAGCAGGGGAACTTTTAAACCTCTGGCCGGCTGGGATCAAACATTTTGTGTAATGTTTGGTAGGAGTTTTTAAAATGTACCCACCAGGAGGGATCAAACACAGGTTTCGGTGCCGGCTGGGAAACTGCTGTGTCCAGGGCATGGGGTCCCCAGGGCTTTTTAAAGGCTTGGAGGGGAGGATGCTTGACCATCCTTCCCTTAAACACATTGGACCTTGGAGGATGGTTCCCCTTGGCCTAAATACGGCTGGGGTATGGTGGCCACACCCCCCCTCTACATATTTATTAAATCGGGCCCTGGACCTTGGGGTCACAGGGACCAAATACCACTTGGGGAGAGGGGCCACATGCCCCTGCACCCCATTGAAAACAAATCCAGGTGATGGGGTCCCCGGGTCCAGAAATGGCTCAGGGAAGGGGGCCATACACCCTCTTCCCTTAATTAAACAATGCAGCCCGGTGGTCCGTTTTTTTCCGTGATCTCACAGGTATCCTGCAGGGTCTCTGCAAAAATTGCTGTTTGTGTTTTTTTGGGCCCCAGAGATCCCTCCACCCAACCCTTCACCATGAGGCACAGGAAGTCAGGGAATCAGGGAATCCCTACCCTGCCCCCTTATAGGATTTTTTTAATTAAAGTTCAGTACAGAGGACTACAGGCCTAATTACGAGTTTGGCGGATGGGATCCTCCGCCACAAATGTGATGCACATCCCATCCACCATATTACAAGTTTCATAGGATATAATGAAATTGTAATACGACAGACAGGATATCTGGCATGCTTGCCACAGAGTAACCCTGTCCGCCAAACTCATAATCAAGGAGCTAGGTCCTTGAGTCCTGTAATGGCTACCAGCAACATTTTTCTCCTGTTGCTGGTAGCCAATCAGAGTGCTATTTTCTAAAGTTGGGTTTGAGTGACTGTTGCAAGAGTCGTTTGAAACCGACCGTCTAGTCCCCTAGCGCGTTGAGACCCTCTCCGGTGGGGAGAGTACTTTACAATTCCCTGACCGATTGATTGATTGATTGATATACAAATGTTTTTTAACCTTAATTTCTCAAAAACTACTGAACGGTTTACACCAAATCACAAAACGCACAATTTATGGACCAAAATTTAGCTCCATGCCAAATTTGGTGTAATTCTGTTCAGCAGTTTTTGCTGTAGCCTGCCTAAAGAAGTCCATGGAAAATGCATGGTGACTTTGCATTTTTTCTTGGCTTTGCTTGATGGAACACCCAAATCTTTCCATGGACAAACTAGGCAAAAAAATATATAATTTTTTGGGAAAGTTTAGTGGAGATTCATCAAATGGTACCAACGTTATTAGCAGTACAAAACACACATTTATTTTGAAACCCAACCGTCGCTGCGTAATATATATATTTCCTGAAAAAACCAAAGGTTACAGGGATGTTATAGTTAGGAAATGGAATTTAAAAAAGCTTAGAAATTCACTGAAAAGGACAAAGGTTACAGGGACATTAGATTTAGGCTCAGGTTTCACCATTCTAGTTAGTAAGCTAATTATACCTCGCATCCCCACAATACAATGCTTATGAACCTACATGTTTCATCACTCATGACATGGTCTGTCATACCACTAATGACATCACTGATATCTCAAATGACATCACTGATGGCATCATCCAGTGACTGTTTTTAAAAAGTTTGAGTGTTAAATATATATACTGAGGAGTATTGGTGAATCAGTGGGTGTATAAGTGCCTGTATGGATGATTCAGTGGGTGCATGGCTGACTGTATAAGTGATAAATGAGGTGTCTCACTGAATGTAGGGGTGAATGATTGGTTTTGTGAGTGCCTGTATCAGTGTGTCAGTTGGTGTCTAAGGAGCTGTATGTGAGTACATGAGTGGGTGATTGGTTGTCTGAGAGCCTGAATAGGTGTCTGAGTGTCCGTATGGGTGGGTGATGGAGTGTGTGACTGCCTTCATGGATGAGTGAGTGGATGAGCCAGTGGCTGTATGAGTTAGTGGGTGGGTGTGTTAGGAGCTATATGGGTGAGTGAGTGTGTGTATGGCTGTGTTGGTGAGTAAGGGGATGTGTCAGTGGTATATAGGTGAGTAACTGCGTATGTGGAAGGCAGTATAGGTGATTGATGGGGTATATGAGTGACTGTATGGGTGATTGTGTGCTTGTGTCAGTGACTGTTTAGGTGAGTATGTGTTATTATGTGTTATTATCTGTAGGAGTGAGTGAATGTGTGTGTAACTGTATGGGTGAGCAAGTGGCTTTGTGATTGACAACATGGGTGAGTGAGTAGGTGTGTGAGTAGCTTTATGGGTGACTGATTCAGTGTGTGAATTACTGTATGGGTGTATGAGTGGAAATGTCAGTAGCTGTATTAGGGAGTGAGTGGGTGTTTGAATGGCTGTATGGGTGAGTGAGTGGATGTGTGTGTATATCTATGAATCAGTGAGTGGCTCTGTAAATACTTGTATGGGTGTATGAATGGGTTTGAGAATGGTAGAGTGGAAGTTGGAGTGGGTGTATGAAAGGATATATGGGACATAAGTGGGCGAATCAAAGATTCTGTAGATGATGTCATCAGTGATGTCACCAGTGATTTCACTGACCATGGCATCGGTGATGTAATATGTGAGGCCATAACCAGTGCATTTTGGGGCACGAGTTATAGTTAGCTCACTAACTATAAAGGCTAAATTTCATTGGTTTTGTATGAGTGAAACCTGAGCCTAACTATATCGTCCAATTAACCTTTTTTCAGTGAATTTTTAAGGTTTTTTAAATGCTAATTCCTATTTATAACGTACTTGTAACCTTTGGTTTCTCACTGAATTTCTATGGTTTTTTAAGTAGTAGTCGCGTCTGCAGACTGGTTGAGAAAGGGGGCGGGCCTCCAACCAGTTCTCAGGAATCCCACTGTGTAGGGCTTATAGGGGGTACCAGGAGGGCTTCTTGGCCCCCAAGGTCCCTCCGGAGTAAAGTGGACTTCATCCTCCAACCTGTAGTACACCAGGAGCCGTGTTTTCAGAGAGGTGGAAAAGGGGACAAAGTCTCTAAAGACCTCTTAGCAATCCTGCTTTGTGGGATTTACTGAAGGGGACGTCCTTGGGGTCCAACTACCACTTCTGTTAAATAGACAGCAGGTAGTGGTGGCACAGACAGTCGCACATCAGAAGAACAAAAAAGTGTAAAGGTTGGCAGCGTGTTGGCAAATTCCAAGTGTGAAAAATAATTAGTTTAGGTGCCAATCAGGGTAACAGAAACACCCCATTACATTGGGTGTTGATGCAAGGTTCTCTGAAAAAATTGCAGTGCTAAACTTTAGACCGACAGATGTACCCCGACACTCAACAATATTACTACAACATTGATTTTTTTTAATTGAAACACAAGATCTATGTATACTATTGATCGCTCAAATCACAGGATATGACTATATTTGGATTTGTACTGGGGCTCAAATGTAATAATCATTGGAATTTTACTCAATGCATACTGTACATATATTCATACAAGTAAATAGTTTTTTTTAAACATTTCATGTTGATAGAGTTATTTTGTCAAGGTCCAGTTCTTATTGCTGGAAGAACAGAATAGCACAGTAAAATAGAGACATGACAGTTAACACGTGTTTCGTTACATTTGTAACTTCTTCAAGGCTGAGCTACGTAGGGGGGCGATCCTCAAAAGTACATAAGGAATCCACCAATCTTGTTTCGTCTTTATAATAAAAAAGAGTAGCCAAATAATAAGTCCTTATATGTGCTGTTTGAATTCTGTTGTTGTCTTTCAAACATCGTGGAAGAGCCACAGGGAGACACTATTTCAGAAGTTCATGTGGTCTAGACTTCTCAAGCATTAAAGTGCTAGTCAGAGAGAGTGTCGGATATGGGCATGAACTCGTCACAATTCATGAGTTGATTCTCCAAATAGGTAGTCCTCCATTCCTAATATGTGCATGGTTTTCGTCAAAATACGTTGTATGACTGTAAGTTGCTTGATTTAAAAAGTAGAGGTACACGCAATGTGCAACTGAAGGGCAGTGATACGGATTTTTATAAGTTTATTGTTTGTCAACTCTGGATGAAGTATGCCCCCAGAACTATTCAGATGAGTCTGCTGTCTCGTGGCATACTGGTCAAGTAAGGAGAAAGGAGGCGGGCCTCAAACCAGTTTCATGAATCCCTCTGTGTAGGGCCTACAGGAGGTACCAGGAGGGCTTCTTGGACCTCAAGGTCCCTCAGGAGTAAAGTGGACTTCATCCCCCAACCAGTAGTGCACCAGGAGCCATGTTGGCAGAGTGATGGTAAAGGGGACGTGGCCTCCGAAGACCTCTCAGCAATCCTGCTGTGTTAGATTTACTGAAGGGGACAGCTGGGGAAGTTTGCCCCAAGGACATCCTTGGCGGCCAACAACTCTTCCTGTTAACTTCAGTAAGTCCACCACAACAGGATTGCTGAGAGATTGTCGGAGGCCACGCCCACTTTCCACACCACTCTGCAAACGCGTCTCCTGGCACACTAGTAGTTAGAGAATGAAGTCCCCCTGGCTCTGGAAGGTCCTTGGGGGCCAACTACCCCATCTCTTACCTCCAGTAAATTCCACAGCAGGATTGTGGAGAGATTTTCAGTGGCCACACCCCCTTTCTCTACCACTCTGCAAGCTCACCTCCTGGCACACTACTGATTGGTGGAAGAAGTTCTGAGGCCCTCAGGAGGCAAGGGGACTTCATCCCCCAACCAGCATCGCACCAGGAGGCGCGATTGTAGAGTGTTGGAAAAAGGAGGCATGACCTCCAAAGACCCAATACTGCAGTGTGGGACTTACTGGAGGCAACAGGAGGGGTTGTTGGCCCCAGAGGACCCCTTTGATCCAAGGGGACTTAATCACCCAACCGGCAGTGCGCCAGGAGGTGCCTTTGCAGAGTGATGGTGAAGGGGAGTGGCCTCTGGCGACTTGCTGAAGTTTTTTTTCTTTTTTTTTAAGGGAGGGTGGCCACTGGGACCCCATCCCCCGTTGCCAGACCTTTTGAGTGAGAGAGCCCTATGCGCCCCCCTTTTATTAATTCTATATTTTTTTTAATAATGGGGAGGGGGGCCCACCTTCCAGGCCGATTTCGGCCCCGGAACCCCATCCTTGAGGGCCTGTCCACAGTACCTGATCCCTACTCCCACCGAGGGCACCCAGTTCAGCATGTTGGGGCTCCCCCCACGGTTCCTGATGGCTCTCCATGTCCTGCGGGAGCTGGCATTGTTTTTGGACAGAGGGAGCTGCTAACATGCAGCTCGCTCTGTCCAAAAGCCATTCTGCTCCACTTCAAGTAAGCAAGAGCATTTTCTGCTATCACTTGCTCGAAGCTGAGCACTGTGTGCTACGGCTTGGTGGGAGAAGCCATAGCAAACTGCAATGTCCTCTGGGTTAGGCACCTGGGACATCGCTGGAACGAGACCTGGGGGGTGTGGGTCGCCAGGACCATGCTGGTTTCAGAATGGGAGCCCGCCTAAGCATACAGCCCCCACTGTAATTTTACTTATTTGCCCCAGAGAGGTGGCGATCCCTGGAGCTGCGGGGGGGGGGACGCGTGCCCCCGTATCAATTTCTTATTTACCCAGGGTGGGGTGGCAGTCTCTGGGGATGTGTACCCCCTGCATTTATGTCATGTTTGTTCCCCAAGAAGGTGGAAGTTCCCAGGGGCTGAGCGTGTTCCTCTCGGCCACCACCATTAATAAAAATTAATGTCCCAGGGAAGTGTCGGCCCCAAGGCTGCGGGGGGTCTTCACCCTCACCACACATTCACTGCAAAGCCCTGGGAAGGTGGCAGTATCTGTGGTGGGGGGTCCGAGAGGCCCCCCATTTAATAATTATAGAACCTCTGGGAGCAGGTGGCCCCGGGGCTTGGCAGTGCCATGCAGGCACCCCTGCATAATTTGATTAAAAAAACCCAGGGAGGGGGTGGGCTCGGGTGGCAAATTAAACCCTAGGAGGGAACCCCATGTGCCCGCCTTTATTTTAAACATGCCACATGGGGTCATCGTTCAAAAGGCACTAATGTTTTTTTTTCTAAATTTGCCTCAGATTTACAGATCCCCCCCATGAATTTGCAGCAAAATTTAAAAAGAAAATGCTTATAAACCCTGGCGTGGGGTTATCTGGGGGGTCAGGGTATTCTTACCCTGCCCCCTTTTCTTTATTTTTTACTTTTTTTCTGAGACTCTGCATCAATCCTAGTCCCAAGATGGCTGCCAACACTTTCTGGTTGAAGTGTTGGCAGCCAATCAAATTATAGTAGGATTCGCAAGTCCACTGCAAGGACTCGCGTCCCCAGATATCTATATTTTTTTAAAGTTAAATAGTCAAATAGCTCAAAACTACTGAACAGATTTACACTAAATCACTAAAAGCACGCTTTATGCACCAACATCTAGCTTTCAGCCAAATTTAGTGTAATTCCGTTCAGCGGTTCGGGCTGTAGTGGTGTTTACATTTTTTTAAATCCCCATAGACATAACATAGGGAAAACACCTTTTGGAACCCACCTTTTTTCAAAACAGCAGCTGAACCAAAAAGCAAACTTTTTTTGAAAATTTCGTGAAGATTTGTGTCAAGCGGCATCAAAGACATTGGCAAAAGAAAAAACGCTTTTCCTATGGAAACTTTGGTCCTTACTGTAACTACCTACTTGCAACTACCAGTAGGTAATATAAATATGTATATATATATATCAATCACTGGCGGATGTTGAGGTTTGAAAGTGGTGGGTTATAATTAAATACCTTGTTTGTTTTTCACTGAGCAAGTGGAGTGAGCAAGCCTACACTTCTTATGGATTGTTTGACAGCGTTCTCCTACAGGAAACGTTTGCATGAGTGACAAATGACGCATTAGACATCACAGTTTTCTCATAAATTGTCTAAATCATCAAGATGTATTGAAAGGTACGAATGAAGTATTTCAATATTGTTGCGGTCTGCGAGACACACACCCCTTGGGTGATGGGACTCCGAAAAAAGGTGGTACAATGGCGGCAAAACTTGGGAGTGCCTTCATGCCAAAATAAAATCTTAAACCGACCCTCTAATCCTTATGAAGGAACTAAAAAGACAAGTCTTCCTTAGAAACTGCGCAAATAATGTTTTATTTTCTATCAGGGTATAAGAAATAGGAGTGAATAAGTGGGTAAACCTTCATATTTTGCTTCTAAACCGCATATAAATGTTGTTTACGTTCAGGTAAAAACTCATCATGGAATGCTATGAAAAATGATATTAGATATTAGATATTGGACATTAGCATGAGACTGAAGTAGAATACATTTTACAAATGCTGTGCTTTTGAAAGAGAAGGACTCTACCCCACTATGGCACGCATTCTTCACACTCTTGGTATGTGGTGCTCACTCAGACACCTGGTGATGTGTAGATATAGAAAACTTTGTATTCCAGATATTCTCCCAGTAGGGTTAAACATGAACATGAACCGTCTCCAGCCCCTCCATTAGGGTGGTATTGTCAAGTCAAGTGGGGCAGCTATCGCTGCTTTGCACCTCTTTCTCCTCGCTTGGTGCCAAGTGCGACATGACTGCACTTTGTTTAAAGGTAAATGTAATAAAAACCTTTTCTCTCCAATTGCACTAAAAAAACAGGTGAGAAAAGGAAGACTCCAAAAATCAAATGAGCGCAGGTGTCTGCAGTCTGGCTCTCTTGAAAGTGACGAGGAGATGAGCAGCAGGTGTATGAAACGCTTTATAAATGTTCCTTTGTGGTTGAATCACCAACATAATTGTTCATGCTTCAGAAATCAACTGGCAATTTCCCTAAGCCAAAAAAAGTAATTATAAGGCCTGCATCTTGACTTCTCTTCCAGGACACATTGGTATGAAATGTATTCCATTTAAAGCGCATTTCAATATCCGTTGTAAATAGACATGCACTCTAAATTCCAATGCAAATGGGCCAGAAGGCGCCTCATGTAAAGAGGTCTCCTTCGCATAAATCGGAGAAAATAAAGTCTGCCTTTTACTATACTATCATTACATTTTAACAATGTTGGAACTGAAAGTTTGTTAAAACTGATGGGCTTTTGAACGCTACTCACGTATGCACTTAGACAATTGTGCACACATGTACATGCACATACATTCGTAGCAGTGGCGGCTGCCTGTGAATGGGGTGATAGGGCGGAGGAAGGGATGAAACAAAAATGTTTAAAAACCAACGTACTTACTTTGCCAACGCTCCCTCGGCTGCACGCCTCTCTGGCTCTCCTCTGTCTTCTTCACTGCTGGAAGAAGCACCGGAAGCAGTCAGGCTTCCAGACTCTGCTGGCCAATCACGACGCTGCAACATCGTGATTAGTCTGAGTTGCCTTTTTGACCACTCAGGCAGTGCCTGAGTATGCTGGGCATGTTCTCCACGGGGCTGTGCAACACAGCCCAATGGAGAACATGCCAAGTGCACATGACGGTTTGTCCGGCACTAGAGGGCTAGTCTAAGCTTTTTGAGCATATAGGGAGGGAGTGCATCCCACTCCTGCTCCCTCTGCGGTGAGACAGCCCCATCCCACCCCACCTGACCTAGCTGAAGTCGCAAAGAAAAATAAAATGATAATAACTTCTTGTTATTATAATTTGTATTTATTTTCCTTTGCCAGCAGCGGGACGACGCTCCTCCGCCTTAGTGGAGGAACTGCTCCTGATACGTAGACCCAAGCACACAGTCGCACAAATACGTACAGGAAGCTGCTTAAACAAAATGTATGCAGTCCCACACATACATAAACACATACAGGAAGAAGTTGCTTAAACAAAGCTTACTTGTGAAAAATGTAGATTTTCATCAGCTTTGATGGACAGAAAATCTGGATTTTATGAAAGACACGGAGGCTAATATTATTGCAATCTTCTTTTATTGCGCCACCCACAGCAGCTCCTTTAAATTACAAGCATTTGCAATGCAATAGGTATTGCATTTGCAAGAGTTTAAGCTATAGGCATTGTAAATGGCAAAGCCTTTTATTTATGTGTTTTGATAATTAACACATAAATAAAAGGCATTGTCATTTACAATGCAAGTAGCTCAAACTCTTGTAAATGCAAGACCTATTTCACTTCAAAGAAGCGGCCGCCATTGTCCCGGGCTGCTTGGAAAGTGAAAGCGTGCATGGCACGCTGAATGTTGCAGGAGAGCATGTCATGCCTGCAGTAGGAGAAATTAATTTAAGAAAATAGTGCTTACAGACTAAATAAGGTATACCGTGTAACAACAGAAGTAAAAGAGCCAGTCGTCGTGGATGGTTACAAATTAAGACAAGGCGGTACTAAGCAGGGACTAACATGCCTATTAACAAATCAGTTGCCAGCATTTACAAAGGACAATGGCACAAGCCATTGAAAAATATGGGCGGAGAGTGGCAGAGCTTCAAGTACATACTCAAATTCCAATAGGTATTGCATTTGCAAGAGTTTAAGCTATAGGCATTGTAAATGGCAAAGCCTTTTATTTAGGTGTTTTGATAATTAACACATAAATAAAAGGCATTGTCATTTACAATGCAAATAGCTCAAACTCTTGTAAATGCAAGACCTATTTCACTTCAAAGAAGCGGCCGCCATTGTCCCGGGCTGCTTGGAAAGTGAAAGCGTGCATGGCACACTGAATGTTGCAGGAGAGCATGTCATGCCTGCAGTAGGAGAAATTAATTTAAGAAAATAGTGCTTACAGACTAAATAAGGTATACCGTGTAACAACAGAAGTAAAATAGCCAGTCCTCGTGGATGGTTACAAATTAAGAAAAGGCGGTACTAAGCAGGGACTAACATGCCTATTAACAAATCAGTTGCCAGCATTTACAAAGGACAATGGCACAAGCCATTGAAAAATATGGGCGGAGAGTGGCAGAGCTTCAAGTACATACTCAAATTCAGCATGCCTCGCAGAGTAGTGCATGCGCTGCTCATGCTTGACCTAAAAATGGAGTACAGGTATCTGGAATATGACCCTATCTAGCAGCTGAAGTATGGAAACATGCCTTTAAATGCATGTGGTGTTCATGCTTGCGGGTCAGAGTTTGAAGAGTGTGTGCACGAGTGAATGTGCGTGTATGTGTGTGTGTGAGAGTGAAAGTAAAGGTCAAATGGTGTGTGATGTCACTTCTGCTACCCATGGCATTTTGGTGAATTGCCATCCATGAGGAATTGGTAACTCTCGGTCGGGTTCACTCTGTAATTGCTCATGTTAGGCCAGACTTACAGATTTTGGCTGCTCCCACATTCGGAAATCTGGGGAAAGTTCAGGGACAGTAACTGCTGCTACCAGCCCTGTTGGAATTGTGGGGGTAATCATAATGAGGGCCTTGTGCAGTTCTTTATCTCACATTCAACAGTCTCACCCCAGCTCACTAGTCTAGACTCTAGACACCACTGAAGCCAGGCCTGGAATGTCAAGGAGCAGAGAGCGGTGTGCAGTGAGTAGTTGGGAGTGAGTAGGGCGCAGTGAGTAGTGGGCAGCAAGTAGTGGGCAGTGAGTAGTGGGCAGCAAGTAGTGGGCAGTGAGTTATGTGCAGTGAGTAGTGGGCAGTGAGTGTGGGTAGTGAGTGTGGGCAGTGAGCAGTGAGTTGTGTGCACTGAGTAGTGGGCAGAAAGTAGTCTGCAGTGAATAGTGGGTAGTGAGTGTGGGCATTGAGTAGTGTGCCGTGAGTAGTGGGTAGTGAGTGTAGGCAGTGAGTAGTCAGCAGTAAGTAGTGGCAGGGATTGTGGGAAGTGAGTAGTCGGCAGTGAGTAGTGAGCAGGGATTGTGGGCAGTGAGTAGTGGGCAGTGAGTGTGGGTATTGAATAGTGGGCAGTGAGTGTGGGCAGTGGGCAAAGCAGGGGATTTAGGGCAGTGCCCATATTGAATGATATGCCTTCCTTATTCCTACAGCAAGGGAACTCTTCATACATGTCTAGTGAGAGTATAATTCTAGTTCATGAAGGGGCAGTATGAGCCAATATGTCGAAATGCCATCTTGTCTTTAGCTACGTCACAAAAGAACACCTCCATTTTTCCAACTGAGAAGTAAGGTAATGGTTCCTGGTTTCTGAGTTTGACTATGCGATGGTCATGGCTTGAGCAGAGACAGTGCAAGAAATGGAGGTGAATCCCCAGTAACCAGGGCAGGACTGGACGCCATTACCAGCCCTCAGTGCAGGAGGCTGAAATTTGAAAGGCGCCATGGTGGCTCGGCTGCTGCTGGCAGTCTCCTGGCCTGTAGTCTACCTGGGCAACGGTCCAGCGTGGCCCTGAACCAATACACAATGCCCCTTGTCCTGAGTGAACAGTCCGAAAGAGTGTACAACCAGGCAAAACTTTTCGGGATGATCCCATTCCACTTTTATACTTTTTCTATATTTTACTATACGCTCCTGAACCAATCTGTAAACCAAAGCCAACGTGGGGAAAAAAATAGTGTGCAGCTGAAGAAGTCACGTAACAATGAGAGGTGAGATCTGATGCGCGGCCCGGTCTTATGATCAGTTGGCAATGCATAACATTTGCATAATGAACAGCGCTTCCTTACCCTGTGCAGGAGCCCTGGCTGTGCTGGGCAGAAAAACTTCCAAAAGGTGAGTGGCGCTGCACCTCTCTTGCGTGTGTACATCCCGAAACCGGAAGTTCGGGAGCATCACGCCTGTCGTGGGGCAGGACTTCCGTCTTCTGCGGGAAGCCCGCGCCCACAGAGTGGCTGGAGCAGTGGTGATGCGGGCTCCCATTCCTGAGGGAGAGCCCCGCGGTGGCTGCAGACTTCAGGAGAGGCAGCTGAGGCCGCCGATGCGGTGAGTGGGGTTTGGGGGGGGCAGTGGGCGCACACGCATATGTGTGTGTGTGCGCGTGTCTGTGATGCGGTGAGTGGGGTTTGGGGGGGCGGTGTGCGCATCTGTGTGTGTGTGTGTGTGCGTGCGTGTCTGTGCATGTGTGTGCAAGGGCGCGTGGGGGGGTTGGCTGTGTGTGCGCCGTTACTGCATGCGAGCTAAGCGAAAGCAGGGTCTGTGTGTGCGTGTATATGTAAGCGCATCTGCGCAAGCACGTCGCAGAAGCGCGTCCACAGACCCCAATTGGCGCGTGCCCCGGTCTGTACCACTTGGCAGGCAAATCAACAACAGTAGATCTCGCTGGCGACAGCGCTTTCGTGCTGCATCACCAGCGAGACCTAACAAATAACATGAACAAAGTTCTAAGAACTGAACAAAGGGTCGAGAACTGCCAGCCATATTCCTTCTTTTTTGTACACTGCCATATAACCAAAACACAAGTCCATATTATCAAAAACTTCAGACGAAAAGTTAACAACTCTTTACGGGACACCATCTTCTTATCTCATTGTTGTCCATGACCTAAGAACAAACAAACAACAATTACCAAACAAGGGTTGGGTTAAGGGAGGGATAATATTAGCCACTGTGTCTTTAATAAAATCAAGATTTTCTGTTCATCGTAGCTGATGAAAAACTACATTTTATGACAAGACAGGAGGCTAAGATTATTGCAAGTTAAAAGCTTCTTTAACAACCAAGAAGCTGCATTAACCACTGGTTTAAAATAACATTTCCGAAATACTGAATCATTTGACCAATCAGTACATCTCAGAATATCATGCAAAGCACCCCCAAGCATAAATGCTTTTGAGGCAGAAGCACCTCTCAAAGAATGTGCACCAAACCTGCTCACATCAACACCAGCATTCCTCATCACCTCCTTTACCCATCTAGCTAGAGTCAGGCTTGACACAGCCCTGTGGGGTTTTCTACAAGAGATTAAACGCTGCTGATCATTAGAAGAACAAATGCCAGAGGTTCTCTTCTCATGCTCCTTCAAATAAAGCACAACACATGAAGACCCATGCTCATCAAAATAAGGGTAAAAATAGTTTCTGGATTTGTTTTCGTTCTTCTGCACAGATAGAACCACACTCCCTCTGGATTAAAAATCCTAGCACTAACATTCAGAGCTTTCACATCTGAAACCCTTCTAAAATAAAGCTGACACAACAACGTCATCAATTTCCCACTTAAAATCCTCAAATCCATCCCTCTGTTGTTTCCCAAATTCTCTATATAGGATAACGCCTTTGATACATCCCAAACAGAAGAATATCTGTCCACAGGAGGCTTAGAAACTCTCACAATCCTCATTAACCTTTTTACCAGAACATTCTGACCCACAGACACTCCATTAACCAGCTCATGACCAGCAGCAATGGCTGGTCTATGTAGATTGATAAGTTCTATAAGCCAGACCAGCTCCAAACAAAAACGTTAAACAATTGACCAATTCAACTACACCCACTGAAACGGGATCAAAATCCCTCTCCACACACCAGTGTAACCATTTCTCCCACGCCAATCTATACATCTTTCTTGTTCCTGGAGCCCAGGATTCTCTAATAAGGTTAGAAGCCTCCTCTGAAAGTCCAGGCACTTCCCAGACTCGTCTGAAATTCTCCATGGCATAAGTCTCAACGGTTCTCCCAACTGGCCCAATAAAATGTCTTGAAACACAGGTAGTAAAATAGGAAAATCTATTGACATTTCTAAGAGGATTGGGTACCAGATTTGCGACTTCCACAAGGGGGTTATAAAAACCACTGTTTCCCTCCACTTGTGTACTAATAAGGTTACTCGCGTGATCATAACAAATGGAGGGAAAGAATAAGTACTATGTCCACTCCAATCCTCGCTGAAAGCATCTATCCCTGCAGAATCTGGATCCAGGCACCTACTGAAAAACTTCTCAAACTGTATATTCCTCCTGTTCACAAACAGATACAAATAACAAGGTCCCCAAACTTCCATCAACCTCAGAAACACTGACCTGTGGAGACTCCAGTCACTGAAATCTCTGTAATTCCTCGAGCACCAATCTGCCTCCACATTCTTCAGACCTTGAAGATGTTCCGCCTGAACCAGAATATTCTGACTCAAACAGTAATCCCCAAAAACTCTAGCTAGATCTGCTAGATCCTTTGAACGCGGGCCTCCTAACTTGTTCACATATCTCACTGCTGACACATTATCCATTCTCAACAGAACTGAACTCCATGACTTGTTCTTTGTAAGGCTCTTTATCGCAAAAGACCCTGCTAGTCAATCTAGACAATTTAAATGCATTTTCCTTTCTTCCACTGTCCAAATACCTCCAGTCAATGTCACACCACAAGGAGCTCCCCAACCAGTCAAACCTGCATCTGATTCTAGAATCAGTCAGTCAGCTAAGAAGGTCTTTATTTCGATTTGCATCATAAAAGACATAATACACATCATGCATTTAAGCACATTTCATAATATTCATTAAAAACCACAAATACTATACATACTAAAACCTAAAATTTTAAAACATTATTAAATATTGAAACAAAAGACACATGACTGGTTCAGAAAAAAAAGAAGATACTCATCAAAATTTTAAAACCACCATCTGCCTCACATTCGGTGTTGTATTGGTGTATTATGAACTCGGGTTCCATGAACGTATTGACCAGGCCCATCTAACGAACTTTGGCACACCAGTAACAATATAATTTGAGGTGTCCGTTTTCAATATTCTACTGGCGGTCATTGCAGATCTAGGGCCAGATGTAGGAGCCCAAACACCAGTTGGTAACTGCCAATTTCGGCCGTTACCGACCGGTATTTGGGTTTTGCTATGTAAGGGGCTGAAAATGACAGAATCGGTATATTTACTGATTCGGTAAAATTACCGAATCGCTAAATATATACCGATTCTGTAATTCCAAATGTAGGTGGCACAGTTTACAGTGCCACAGGCACTTAGAAATTCGTTATTTACCATGTAATACTGTGGCATGGTAAATTACGAATTTCTGTGTACATGCACATCTGTGCATGTACACCTGTGCATGTATGTGTGTCACATTGCACACAAGCCAAAAACTGGGGTGCTACAAGGTGTCAAAGTGACACCCTGTCCCCCTTGGCAATTCAGTATTTTTACCGATTCTGTAATTCCTATGGGCTTCAAGGCTCATTGGAATCAATGGCAAATACCGATTCTGTAATTACAGAATCGGTAAATACCGAATCATACCGATTCGGTATTTATTTTTTACCGAATGAATACCTACATCAGATTTACCGATTCATGAATACCGAATCGGTAAAATTCGGTATTTTTGAAGCGGTAAATCTGATTTACCTACATCGGGCCCTTAGTTCCCAATGAACAACATACAGGTCTTAGCCAGACACGTCTTGGTAGTGAGTACAATGAACAACAAAATAAAAAGTGATCAATTGTTTCTTCTACCTTTACACAAAAGGGGCATTTATCACTGCTTTGTGACTTCCAGGAACACGTTAACCCTCGTAGGGGGAGTGAGCCCACTCTAAGCTGGTGATACAATTTTCGATCCAGTGGCTTAGTTAAAGTATCCCAATAATCTTCATAACTCGGAACATCCTTAATAACAAGAAAATCCGAGGTCATAGAGATACCCACCCAGTAGATAATCTCTTATCCTTGATCCTACTCCAATACATTTCCTTAAAAGCCTTCTTCGAAGGAAAGACGGCAGTAGCAGGATTGGCCCATAAGGCCCCCATCCCCATATCCAACAATGACGCATTAAGAGCGGATAACCAGGAAACTCTAGAAGCGCCCTGTAATCCTTTTATCTCCGAAAGGGCCTCAGCATACATAGACAGTTCCGGTGTGGTCCACAGCCGCCACCAAAACGCCAGGGGTCTATACAGTACCATGTCCTCTACAGGATTACAACCTAGGTCAAATAATAGGGGAAGACGAGGAGTGGATTGGGGTAACCCTATTGCTGATCTAAGGAACTTATTCTGAGCCACCTTCAATTGGGAAATATCGCTATAACCCCACAGTTCCGCTCCATATATGATAGAGGGTAACATTTTGGAGCCATAGATTTTAACCAGAGGGACCAAGGGCTTAGTATGAGAGTTAGAATGTTCCTTCAGTAGGGCACCCCCAAACTGGGCGAGCTTAAGGGCCAAGAGGTCTATCTGGGGTTTCTAACTAAGGTTTTCACTCAAGGTGACACCTAGATATGTAAAGACCTCTGTTTGGTCTAAGGTTATCCCGCTCATTTTTACCCTAGCTTTAACAGCTCTTGGGCCCCGAAGGACCATAAATTTGGTCTTTCCAACGTTCACCTCCAGCTCATGTTCGCTGTAGAAAAGCTCAAAACGAGACAAGGCAAGTTGTAAACCTTGTCTCGTTTTTTATATTATGAGCGTGTCGTCTGCGAACATGAGCAGGGGGACTTTCCTGCCAGCAAGGGAGGGTGCATTGGTCGAGAAGTTAGAAAAATAGTTTGTCACCCCATTAATAAACAGGGAGAACAGGGTAGGAGCTAACACACACCCCTGTCTAACCTCTTTAGAGACCTCAAACCTATCTGTCACCTCACCAGGCTTGCCCCATCGGACTTTGGCATAAGTATTTGCATGCATGTTGACAAGTAGAGCCACCTGCTCTTTGGGCATGCCCATCCCCAATAAGACTTCCCACAACTTAGTCCTAGGTCGAAAGCTGACCTAAGATCAACAGTGGCCGCAAAAAGCAAACCCCCCCTAAGAGTACCACTTTCCAATATAGGAGCATGAACCTGAATACCTGTTCGAGGGTACCCACGTGAACGAAAGCCTGCCTGTAACGGCGTTAAGATATCAAAATCCGACATCCAGCTCTGTATACGACCCAAAAGAAGACGGGCCACAATTTTTTGAACCGCGTCAATAAGACTAATCGGTGCGGAACGGTCGCCTTTTTTATAAATTGGCAGAATTTCAGTCCCCAACCACGAATCTGGAACCACTGCTCCTTTCAAAAGGGCATTAGCTAACCGAGTCCGATTCTAGAATCAATTCCAGATTTACTCCGAAAATTGCTCCCATCCAGGCCTCCGTATTTCTTAACCACCATTGAAGTTCTTACTTCGCTTCCTCTGAAATGGTTATTTCCTCTGAATATTCCATATCCACATCTTAGGTGACTGTCCTTCAACCTTTGAACAGCACGATAATTCAAAGGTCCTGGAAAAATAGCTTGAATTGTTGAAGACAACAGACCCACAATCCTTGCCAACATTCTCAAAGAAATCACTTCCATCACCAGAACTCTTTGAATTTCCTTCCTTATCCTCTTTATCTTTTCCAGATTTATCGCCAACCTTGTGTGACCCTCTACTCTCTGTTTCTCCTGATCCATAATCAAATAAATAACCAGACGAATTCCTCTCTCCCTCCAGAAGGCCACTACGGGACGGAGCATTTTGGTGAAACACCATGGGGCCCAGGATAACCCGAAGGGGAGACAGACAAACTTCCATAACTTTCCTCCCCATCTGAACCTTAAAATCTCTGATGTTCTTTCCAGATTGGAGTAGTCAAGTAAGCATCTTTCAAGTCTAGATGCGTCATCCAGTCTCCTGACTGTAACACATCTCTCAGCATTTGCATTCCCTCCGTCTTGAAGTGATGGTATTCCACCCAATTGTTTAATTGTCTCAAATGTATGACTGGTCTCATACCTTTTCTTTTCTTTTCCAGAAGAAAAATATTGCTCATAAAACCCACACAATGATCCAGTTCCTTAACAATAGCACCTTTCTTCACTATTTTTTTCACTGCTGCATCAAATAGACCTAATAGCTTTGAATCGAATCTTATCATATTCAGACAATGGTGCTGAACCGATTCCTCTACGAAATCTATGTGATGCCCCATGCCTGTCTGAAGAACCCAAGGGTCCCCTGTTATCACACATCTTTTTTGATAAAATTGAGCAATTCTGCCGCCCAACTTTACATGGATAACAATAGGGCCTTGACTTACCTGATCCTCTAGACCGTCTATTTCCTCTCGAGTTGGCTCTCTTTCTTTGCGGATAAAGGTTTCTGGTTTGATAACCACTTTGAGTCTGTTACTGGTAGGGGCTGAACCCTCTTGAAAAGGAGGCCCTTATAATCCCTTGTCCACGGCCGGGAAAACGACCTCTATTTCCACCCCCCCCCCCACCAGAAACACGACGATCAAAGACCTTTTTTATCTCTCTCTGCAACTTCTGTAATGAGCTGAAAGCCCACCATATTGAGACATTTCTTTTATAAATGCCTCTCCAAACAACATTCCATTGGCCTCCAAGCCAGCTTCATTATTAGCAAATTCAGCTAATTTAGGGTATATTTCTCTCAACTGAAAAAAGGGCTGTGTTGCATTGCCCAGCAAACTGCTCTTTGTATCCATTCTCTCAACTCCTCCACATCCAAATCTTTTTCCCACATAGGCCTCTTCAGGCATATCAAAAGTTTTCGTGAGTGGGCCAGTCATATCCAAGAGACTATTTTGGCACATTCTTAATCCTTTATCTAATCCCTTCCTTGGATCTCTTCCACCTTTTCCAACAAACGCTATTATTTTAGTGTCAAGATCCGTTGTCATTACAATTTGTTTGGGTCAGATGAGGACATGGACATTCCGAACATAGTCTCATTCTCACATCTTTAGGGATTTGCTTCCTAACCACAACTCCACGTATTCTGCCACATGCGGAGCTGGGGTCTATTCTGGTGAAAGAAGATGTTTCAGCATCATTGGGTCAAACATAGACTCCCCAAGTGGGTCCATCACACCACCAATGCCATCCGCCTTGTCAGCTAATTCGCTGTCCAAAGACTCATCCTTTTCCACAATTTCCACTTCAGAATCAAATTCAGAAGAGCACCTCAGCTCTATCTGAGTATTCATCACAAAGGATAGTAGTATGTCTTCTATTACTTTTAATCCTTGATTCTGAAGTCATTGTACCTCTACCATGGTCCCCGACACTACCATGTTTTGTATGATTACGAAATCCACCATCAGCATAGGCAGCCTTTGCTCTCTGGCTCTTAAACCCATCACCATCTAAATTTTTACGTTTCCCATTTACTTTTCCTCCCTTTTTCAAAACTGGTCCAGGTCCCTCACCTGCTTACCAAAAACGCTCCTCTTGGGAGGAATTACCTTTATTTTGAAATAAGTCCTCACATTTTTTTCCATCTTTTTATCAAGATCAGTGGCAAACTAACTTAGCATATTGCCAATCTTTTCTTCTAGGCTCATGTCACTGTGTCTACTGACATTATCTTCTGACATTGTAACAGAAATATATACTTTCTTTACTTAGCCACTTAAAATACAACCTCTATTGAAGTAGCTCTCTTTAAAACTCTTCTTTCTAATTGTGTGCCACAACACAAATCAGTTAAATTGTCACCAAAAGATAAGCACAAGAAATTACTTTTCACAAAACCCAGTAAAACACAGAAAACCTGTCAAAATGACCTCTGATTCTATTAAATCTTCATTCCCAATGTATGTGCCTTTAAAACATTCCAAAAACGTAGCATGTGTTTCCTGTCAGTTTACCGATCTAGAAACTGACAGGATCGCTTGTGAATGCGTCAAGCTCTACGTGTGAGCGTGAACATCATGCTGGAGAAGAGCTGCGCGTTCATCCTGGGGCATGGCTCCCTGATAAGACATCCAGCATTGGGGCGTCTTTACTCGTCGCGCATGCTAAGCAACGGTGAGTCCCCTTTGATTTAAAAAATATTAGGTACAAACTAAAACTAAAACTATTACCGCGGGGCGCTTCTCACACAAACACGCTCCCGGAACTAGACAAATTGCCAACCCCCTGGGTGCTTGTGAATTCAACGCGCACCCCGCACGAAACAATTGGCCGAACCAAGCATGTTTCGGCTTAGATACAATTCTTATCAGAGACGCTACGCGCTTCAGGATGACTTAGGCCTCCAGACATTTCACACACATAAATAGTACCAAAACTTTACAAAATAAAACAACAAGCCTTCTAAGACATTACATTTGAAAACTCTCCAACCCCAAACTAAATAAATGGGCTAAAGCATGGAAACATTGCTAATAATGAATTTACATAAATCCCACTCATACAAACTTGAATCATCACAAGAAACAAACTCTAATTACATTAATAATGCGAAACATTCATTCAACAGCAAGAGCAACGGCAGACAAGACTTTTCTGTTTGTGCACCAGCAAAAAAAGAAGAAAGATGGCTGGTGGTTCTAGCCCTTTGTTGAATTCTTAGAACTTTGTTAATGTTCTTTGTTCATTAAAGGAGCTGCTGTGGGTGGCGCAATAACAGAAGATTGAAATAATCTTAGCCTCCGGTCTTGTCATAAAATCGACTGTGACTTGAGCTTCCGTTCTCTGTATCACCAGAGCCTACCATTCCCAACCCCAACAAATAGCACACCAGAGCCAGGTCCACAAGCTTTTACCCAATCAGGAGTCCGGATAGGGCTGGAGGTGCAGCCTATTCCGGCTTTTGATAAGTTCAAGTTCAAGTTCGGTCATTTGCATAGCACACTACTCACCCAGAGGGTCTCAAGGCGCTTGGGGAGGGGGTTCATTATTTGTCGAATAGCCAGGTTTTAAGTTCTTTTCTGAAGGAGATGTGGTTCTGAGTAAGGCGAAGGTGAGTGGGGAGTGAGTTCCAGGTCTTGGCAGCAAGGAAGGAGAAGGATCTGCCACCCATGGTGGATTTTCGGATGCGCGGGACTGTGGCGAGGGCTAGATTGGACGATCTTAGTTGGGAGGTGGGTTTGTAGAAGGACAGTCGAGTGTTGAGGCATTCAGGTCCAAGATTGTAGAGGGCCTTGTTTGCGTGGGTGAGAAGGCGGAAAGTAATTCTTTTTTTGACGGGAAGCCAGTGGAGGTCTTTTAGGTGACCGGTGATGTGATCTTGGCGAGGGATGTCTAATATAAGTCTTGCTGATGCGTTTTGGATACGTTGGAGTATTTTCTGTAATTTTGCTGTGATTCCGGCGTATAGTGTGTTACCATAATCCAGTCGACTCGTCACCAGTGCGTGGGTGACATTCTTTCTTGTCTCTAGGGGGATCCAGCGGAAGATCTTTTTGAGAATGCGAAGTACGTTGAAGCAGAAGGATGAGACTGCGTTGACTAGTCTGGACATCGAGAGAGAGGAGTCTAGGATGAAGCCAAGGTTGCGTGCATGGTCTGTGGGTGTGGGTGCTGTGCCCAGAGCGGATGGCCACCAAGAGTCGTCCCAGGCAGAGGGGGAAGATTCTAGGATGAGCACCTCTGTTTTGTCTGAGTTGAGTTTGAGGCGGCTATGTTTCATCCATTCGGCTACTTCTTTCATGCCTTCGTGGAGATTGGTTTTGGCGGTGTTGGGGTGAGGGAGAGGATTAGCTGGGTGTCGTCGGAGTAAGAGATGATGTTGAGGTTGTGTTGACGAGCTATGGAAGCGAGTGGACTCATGTAAACGTTGAAGAGGGTGGGACTGAGTGAAGATCCTTGAGGTACACCACAGATGACTTCAGTGGCCTCTGAGTTGAATGGGGGAAGTCGGACTCTTTGAGTTCTCCCGGCAAGGAATGAGATGATCCAGTCCAAGGCTTTTCCTTGTATGCCGATGTTGCTAAGGCGTTGTATAAGGGTGCTGTGGCAGACTGTGTCGAAAGCGGCGGATAGGTCGAGTAGAATGAGGGCCACTGTTTCTCCGTTGTCCAGAAGTATTCGGATGTCGTTGGTCGCTGCAATGTGGGCGGTTTCGGTGCTGTGTTTGGCTCGAAACCCGGATTGAGATGGATCGAGGGAGTTGTTGCATTCAAGGAAGGCGGCGAGCTGGCTGTTGATGGCTTTCTCAAGGACTTTGGCCGGGAATGGGAGGAGGGATATGGGTCGGTAGTTTTTAAGTTCGGAGGGGTCTGCTGTGGGTTTCTTCAGAAGGGCGCTGAGTTCGGCGTGTTTCCAGCTTTCTGGGAAGGTGGCAGAGTTGAACGAGCAGTTGATGACGTCACGGAGATGGGGTGTGATGATGGAGTCAGCTTTGTTGAAGATGTGGTGGGGGCAGGGGTCGGTTGGCGAGCCAGAGTGGATTGAGTTCATTAGGCGGATGGTGTCTTCAGTGGTGATTGGGTTCCAGGCGCTAAGGTTGTTAGTTGGCGGAGTGGGATCTGAGGGGGGTGGGGGGGGGGGGGGTTGATCGCTGGGAGTAATCTCGAAGCTGTTGTGAATGTCGGCAATTTTGTTGTAGAAGAAGGAGGATAGCGCATCGCAGAGGTCCTGGGAGGGAGTGATGTCGTTAGATGCTGCGGTGGGGTTGGTGAATTCTTTGACGATGTTGAAAAGTTCCTTGCTGTTGTGAGTGTTGTTGTCGAGACGATCCTTGAGAGCTGATTTCTTGGTGGATCGAATCAGTTGGTGGTGTTTGCGGGTGGCTGCCTTGAGGGTGGCCATGTTGTCGGTGGTTGGGTTTTTTCTCCATGTTTTCTCCAGGGTGCGGCATTGCTTCTTGGATTTTTTTAAGGTCTTCATTGAACCAGGGAGTCTTTTTGCTGGTTGATTTGATCTTGTGCTTTTTCAGGGGTGCTAATTCGTCAGCACTGTGGGTAATCCATTGCTTGAGATTGGTGGCTGCTTGGTTTGGGTCCAATGAGAGGGTGGGAGGGTTTAGGTTGAGTGATGTGAGGAGGTGGTCAGAGGTGATTTTGCTCCAGTTTCTCCTAGGAATAGGTTGTGGGCGGTTGTGGTTCAGGGTGGTTTTGTAGCTGAAGTGAACGCAGCTGTGATCCGTCCAATGGAGAGCTGTGGTGCGATCGAAGGAGATGTGTTTGCTGGAGGTGAAGATAGGGTCGAGCGTGTGTCCGGCTGTGTGGGTGGGGGTGTCACACACAACAAACCATTGAGGAAGGGACTAAGGGCAGATTTACCGACCAACCAGGTATATGCCCCAAACACAATATTATAACAACAAGTGATACCTGGGGGTCAAAAAAATATATAGTAAGTCAGACAGAATGGATCACAACACCAGAACTACACAAAAACACCAGTGAGAATTTCATGCATACTAGTAAGTGCAGGCCTAATTAAGGCTCTAGAGCATATGGAGAAAAATAGTTCCCATCAGAAGCCACACTGTACCGCCCTCTTTCTCATCATTTGGGTTCTCCTTACCCAGGAGACAAAACGGCCGGTCTGATGTTACCGTGACCGATAAATGTGACAAGTGGGTAGTGTGTTTTGTACAACAAATTAATTAAGTGGCTACTGAAAAAAAGCAGTGTATGGTGGTAAGAGTGAAAAGTGAGGGTTTTTTAATAAAATTAGGTGAATCGGGTAGAAAAACACAATTTATTAGTATCTCCCAATCCCTAAGATTAAAAAGCAAGTGCAAGTGCGGGTTTGAAATAATAACCGCACTAGATGATGGTCAACATGTTTCTGCATTACATAGAATAGAGTTTCAAATGCATTCTTCAGGATCTTGTTAAACAACACTACTGCTTTAAATAAATAATGAAAAAATATCACCTGAGAGTCCCAGGTGTGTACTCAACCGTATACTGTTATTGCATAGTATCCAGTGACATCGGATCCAGACAGAAAGACAAACAAACAAGAAAACAAAAGAACATGAGTGAATCATATTCAAATAGTTTTTCAATAAAAACCATAGTGTGATGGAGACACATTCACACATACCAGGACTAAGGTTCCAGTATACACACTCACCCATATATGATGGTTGAGAGGCTTCACCCCACCTGGCTGCAGCGCAGGTATAGGGAGCACCGCTCTAAAAACAATTTAAAAGTCACTTTTAGAGCAGTTTCAACAAAGAGATGGAGTTTACGCAGAGGCGAGAGATGACTAGGTGCCCCATCTAGTGCTGTATGGATTAGTTGCAAATACCCGCCAGTACTCTACTCCAGTGATCAGACTAATGGCTATAAACGGGTTGTGACACTTATGCCAATCCGCAAATCGTATCCAAATGTGTGGTCAAAGCTTGGTTCAAAGGATTTGTGGCTTAGCGGCAGAACGGAGAGCAAGGTCGCTTTGAAATCAGCGCCGCTTTCCGCGCAGAAATTAACCGGCTTTCAGCGTACGCGCCAGAAAGCGAGCGCTGTGCGGCACGCTTGCCTGTCTGTAAGTTAGAAAAAAGCGATCTATGGCTTAGCGGTAAAACGGAGAGCAAGAGCGCTTTGAAATCAGCGCTGCTCTCCGCGTGGAAGTTAACAAAATATCAGCGTATGCGCCAGAAAGCGAGCGCTGTGCGCGTGCTGTGCGGCACGCTTACCTGTCCGTCGGTGTCTCCTGACAGTCATCCGTACTGTCTGGGGGGGCACCGGCGATCGTCAGCGGGAGCTGTTTGTAAGTTCGTATCCAACTCAAACAGCATCACGTGATCCAGTGTGGTCACGTGATGCAGAGGATGCTGGGACACGTAGTTCCAAACAGATCCTAACCTGTAGCTTTCTGTCAGTGAGGCAAAATAATTTTTGAATATTAGTTGCACATAGGGATAACACTATTTGTGTGCCACTATTGTTGATAACGCTGGAAAGTAATTTTTGGAAATCAATCTTTGTCACCAAAACGTATTGTCAATTAGGCGATGGCTACATAGGGGCTTCTCTTTGTATATCAGAGACATTGACTTAGAAGTGAGTAGGACATCTGGCGAGAACCTGAGCCTGTGTGATTCTTATGAGTCCTTAGCATGTAAAGAGTTAGAGGGACATCCAGGGTATTGGCTCGTTGAGGCCCTCCTTATCGCTGTTCAAGCGGTAGACCCATTTCTGTTCAATTCTGAATAAGAAGCGACTAATGTCAGTACAAGAATCAGGAATCTGCGGTTGTTCCAAGACTGTCCAACAGAAGTCTTCGGGGCCATGTCCTTTCTCCAAAAAGTGTGCAGTGAGGCGGGTGGCCTGTTTTCGGCATCGCACTGTACTTTTATGCTCTTGTATCCGGGTCCGTATTTTCCTGGTCGTCATCCCAACATATCGTAATGGGCACGGGCATGTAATCAAATAGATGAGATTACTGCTATTGCAGTTAGTGAATTTGTTCTGTGTCCATGGGCGGTTGGTGCCTATGTCAACCACGGTGGATTTACAGGTTTGGGGACAGACAGTACATGCCCCGCAGGGGTGATGTCCGACAACAGGAGGTAAGTCCCACAAGGTGCCTACTTGTCTTGATTCCTTGTTACGTGGGCGTGTGTGGACTAGCTGGTCTTTGAGATTAGGTCCTCTTTTAAAAGCAAAGATGGGTAAAGCGATGCATCACCTCCAGTTTTCAGGATCGACCAATGTTTCTTTATGATCCTTTGTACTTGGTTCGATCGGCTGTTGAATGTATTGACAAAGGCAATACGATTGGTCTTTTCTTTTGGAGGGAGTATTTCTAACAGGGACTCTCTGTTATTATTAGACGCCCTCTTTTTAGACTGGCGAATTATTTTCTTTGGATAGTTTTTTTCGCTTAGTTGAACCTCCAGATTTTGCGAATGGATCTTAAAGGCATCTTTGTTAGAGCAGTTTCTTTGTACCCTGAGGAACTGGCCGAAGGGCAAGTTGTCCCTCAGGGCACGTGGATGGCAACTGTCATATCGCAGTAGTGCGTTTTTAGCCATCGGCTTCCGATAAAGCTCTGATTCGATCCCAGTTGGAGTTGCATGTAGCCTAAGGTCAAGGAAAGCCAAGGATGTCCTGCTGTATTCGATGGTAAATTTGAGGTAGGCGTTCTTACTATTAAGCCATCCATGAAATGACACTAGGTCTTTTTCCGTGCCTCGCCACACCACCAGGATATCGTCAATATAACGTTTCCATACATGTAGTGATGGTAAGTATGGATTGGCGGGCGTTAGGACATCTTGCTGTTCAAAATTATGGACGTACAGGTTCGCCAGGCTCGGCGCGAAAACACTGCCCATACTGGTCCCGGATGTTTGCAGGTAAGTCGTATCCTCGAAGCGAAAGTAATTCTCTTTCATGGCAATTTCCGCTAACTGCATAATGAAACGTGTTGGAGTGATGGATTGATGGTTATTCTGCTCCAGCAAAGCACCTACTACTTCAAGGGTTTCGGTTTGCGGAATTGACGTATATAAAGACTCTACGTCAAACGATACTAGAATGTCAGTATCGGTATCGAATTGTACTGTTGGTAAGAGTCTTAGGACATCTTTCGTGTCCTGCAGGAACGTGGGCATTGCCTTGACCATAGGATTCAAGAAATGGTCGACAAAGGTCGAAAGGGGTTCCAAGACCGAGCCAATACCTGAAATAATTGGCCTGCCAGGTGGCGGCCTCTGTGGTTTGTGCACTTTAGGAAGACAGTAGAAATACGGGATCGTAGGGTATTTGGTAACTAGGTATTGTCCTTCCTGTGGTGTTATCCAACCCTCAGTTGTTGCTTCCTCTACCAGGTTGCTTATTTTAGATTGTAATTTCTCTGTGGGGTCTTCTTTCAGTGGTAGGTATGATTTCCGGTCGCTCAACTGCCGGAGGCATTCATTTCTGTATGTCTCAGTGTCTAAGATAACAGTAGCACCGCCTTTATCGGCAGGCTTGATAGTAATCCTTTCATTAGATGATAGTGAACGCAGGGCCAGCTGTTCGTCTCTTGAGAGATTCATAAAGGGTCTGGTCTCTGTTTTGTAGAGACGTGTTATATCATTTTCCACGGCTGTTTCAAAAGTCAAAACCTTAGGAGGTAAAACAGCGCTCGGTGGATTAAATGTTGAAGACTTTTTCAGTTTATTTATTTTTTTCTTCAATGGCAGTTCCCATGTTTGTTGGTTTAGAAAAAAAATAGTGTAATCTTATTTTTCTGAAGAGCTTGGCTAATTCAATTTGGGCTATAAAAGGATCCCCTTTCTGGGTTGCCACGAAACCCAGGCCTTTATTCAAAAGACGCTCTTCGTTGGGAGAGAGTATATGTGATCTAAGGTTCATCACAAGGATGTCTGGTTGCTTGTCCCTGCGGTGTCTTGTGGGACTTTCTTCCCGCTGCGGAGGTCCATTCTCGATTGTGGTGGAGTGTTCGTATTCCAGTGGACCTGTTGTGTCGTTGTTCCTTGTCTCCTCCTGCCCCTGCCTCGTCTCGGGCCAAACCCTAAAAAAGGGAAAGAACCAGGGCCTTGTTGCATTTGTGGGGGACAAAAAGCACCCATTTGGGGAGGGCAATTTGGTCCAAACATCCAAGGGTTAGCCGGCCACCACGGTTGAAAATTGTTGAAGTTCTGTGGTTGGTGTCCATTCCTCCAGTTTCTTCTATTTCCTCGGCCCCTGGAGGTTTGATCAGCAGATCCATTTTGTGAGGTGTCTGAATCACTGGAAGCCCCATCTGAGCTTGATGTACCATACATCGAGCCACCCTTTTTGCCTCCTCGATTGAATGTTGGTGCTGTGTATGTGTCGCTCGTGTATGGATATACTCTTTCCATAGAGAATTTCGCCAAATCCTTCTTAAATTTTTCTAATTTGGTGAACAGAATGGATTCTTTGAAGTCTTTATTATTCTTGTCACTGTCATCTTGTCCCTTTTTAAACAATCCACTTTTCAGAGTGGTTTTAATCTGGCCCTCAAGTACCTGAATCTCAATTAATATGTTGTCCGCTACTCTTTTTGCGGTTTTAATGATTAGGACAAGCCAGTCCCTTGTGCACCTCCAGGCTATCATTGACCAGTCTTTGAGGAAATCTTTATCGTCAAGAAAAAGACGTGGTGCATTGTTAACAATGAGGCCCGAGGGTGCACAGTTGTCTCGAAGGTATTGTGCCATGATTATTCCATGGACAGATGTCCTGGAATGGAATTTTTTAAGAACCAAAACCTTTGCCCAGCCATCATCGTTATTAGTCACTTGGGCTGGGACCGGAATGCTGTCTAGAAGGCTAGGATTTTCGTCCAGAATGTTTTGTACCTCCGCACTCTCAAATGCTAGGCCCCAGTTAGTAGCCATATCAGAAAGCTAATCACAACAGAGCAGGTACAGGACGGGGAACCCACTATGATGGGAAAAATCTGGGGAAGGCCTCGCAGTAAACTCAATTGTGCTGGAGACCGTAGTGGTCAACCAGTTTTAAAAAGACCCACAGCCTTAGCTGTACTATTCACACACACAACAAACCATTGAGGAAGGGTCTAAGGGCAGATTTACCGACCAACCAGGTATATGCCCCAAACACAATATTATAACAACGATACCTGGGGGTCAAAAAAATATATAGTAAGTCAGACAGAATGGATCACAACACCAGAACTACACAAAAACACCAGTGAGAATTTCATGCATACTAGTAAGTGCAGGCCTAATTAAGGCTCTAGAGCATATGGAGAAAAATAGTTCCCATCAGAAGCCACACTGTACCGCCCTCTTTCTCATCATTTGGGTTCTCCTTACCCAGGAGACAAAACGGCCGGTCTGATGTTACCGTGACCGATAAATGTGACAAGTGGGTAGTGTGTTTTGTACAACAAATTAATTAAGTGGCTACTGAAAAAAAGCAGTGTATGGTGGTAAGAGTGAAAAGTGAGGGGTTTTTAATAAAATTAGGTGAATCGGGTAGAAAAACACAATTTATTAGTATCTCCCAATCCCTAAGATTAAAAAGCAAGTGCAAGTGCGGGTTTGAAATAATAACCGCACTAGATGATGGTCAACATGTTTCTGCATTACATAGAATAGAGTTTCAAATGCATTCTTCAGGACCTTGTTAAACAACACTACTGCTTTAAATAAATAATGAAAAAATATCACCTGAGAGTCCCAGGTGTGTACTCAACCGTATACTGTTATTGCATAGTATCCAGTGACATCGGATCCAGACAGAAAGACAAACAAACAAGAAAACAAAAGAACATAAGTGAATCATATTCAAATAGTTTTTCAATAAAAACCATAGTGTGATGGAGACGCATTCACACATACCAGGACTAAGGTTCCAGTATACACACTCACCCATATATGATGGTTGAGAGGCTTCACCCCACCTGGCTGCAGCGCAGGTATAGGGAGCACCGCTCTAAAAACAATTTAAAAGTCACTTTTAGAGCAGTTTCAACAAAGAGATGGAGTTTACGCAGAGGCGAGAGATGACTAGGTGCCCCATCTAGTGCTGTATGGATTAGTTGCAAATACCCGCCAGTACTCTACTCCAGTGATCAGACTAATGGGTGGGGGTGTCAACAAGTTGTTTGAGTCCGAGAGTGGCCATGTTGTCCAGAAGGGTGGTGGTGTTGCTGTCGTGTTTGTTTTCGAGGTGGTAGTTGAGGTCTCCTAATAGAATGTAGTTCTTGGAGGCGAGGGCATGCCATGAATCTTCATTATCTGACATGCTGTACTACCTGAAGCTAGTGCAGCATGTCAGATACACACAGTGACTCTGAGTCCAGTTTGTGCAACTACTACCTAACACATGGAGCAAACGGCGAGTGGAGCCCCCTCCTGGCGTAAATGAATGATCGAGGATATTGTTTTTATTTTCATGTAACATGCTATAGCATTTCAAGCAGTCCGTTGCAGAGCGATGTGGTGTGTCAGCGCCCCTATGGATAAATCCAAAAGCACATCTGGCTCATTGCTGGGGCACCGACATACAGGTCTGTGGCCGAGCAGGGAATCAGATGTTATGAGCCATGTCATGTCTCTAAATGGCTGCATCAAAGCACATTTTCCCCCAGCACCCTCCCTCCTTTCTGATATGCCTCCCAGGCCACCCTCCATTTGGGCTTGACGTTTACCCGGGTCAGATCTTTAGCAAAAAGAGTTAAACATCAGGTAAGGTGGCTCTAAATGAGAATGCATCACTTGGTTATCCTGAAAAACACGTCACAATTGCATCTCTTGAGGACTGAAAGTCATGAACACTTTTTTAAGAATGTATCCATTTTTTTAAGGAAATAAGCAACTGAGCCACCAGTGGCCTAGTGCGCGCTATTAATTTAAGTAGAGAACCTTGACGACACACAGGCCTCAGGGTACTAGAATGTATCCATTTTTTGTGGATATAAGCAAACGGGTCTCCAGTGGCCAGATGCGCGCTATTAGTGTAAGTAGAGAACCTTGACGATACACAGGCCTCAGGGTACCATTCCTGGCAGTCCCACCAAAAAACCTACCATCCTATTGTATTGTCACATATAAAAGTGCCTGAGGCATTTATTGTTCGTGCACACTGCTAACGCAATTTATATGGCACTTTCAATTCATATGATGTTTGCACTCAACATTTCTTTAGATTCGAAATTAACAGTAAATATGAAAAATATTTTACATGCCCCTTAGATCGTGCCTGATGTTAACTTGTGGGGTAGGGGCACATAAAAATGGCGTGCCCTCAGAGCACCAGTGATGCTCTCTCTCAAGTGTGGATTGAAACCAAGTGCTGGTACATCAGCACACTTACACTTCATCTGACATAATTACCAATATCCATAAAACTGGCCTGGTAGCTTCAGGTCTACTGTACCAAATTGCAGACTTGTGTTTGTATCACAGGGTTACACTTGACCAAAAGGTTGTGTGATTCTGGACGCATTCCATACTTCCATATTCATTCAAATGTGAATTTATGTACCTGCAGGTGCATAGTACAATTTAATTGTTTGAAAACAGTTTGGCAGGCTCCTGTGCAGCACTGCTCTAATTGCATGCCTCGATTCTCCATTGGACTGCTCCTCTCATCAGCCACTGTTAAGTGCATAATACGCCCTCTAAGTTTAAAATGGTATGTTGCAAATATTACTGTGTTATGTAGAGTTCCCTTGTAGTCTAGTAGGGCACCTCGGTTGCCTGAGGTTCTGCCCCAAGATCTACAGGAACAGGTTTGAATTCCAGCAGGACCTGCTTTGACTGTCATCCTTAAAAGGGCCATAACGTTTGTTTTGTCCTGTAACCATAACTCCTGTCATTCAAGTGCCTGCAGGTGTTCTGTTTGTTGAGTCATTCAAATGAATAGTTATGCAGTTATACATTTCAACTGCATGTTTCGGAGAGGTTTTTGTCCTAACATCCACTAAATGTTCAGAATGCGTGGCGCTAAGGAACCTGTATCTGTTTTAGAACACAGTTTCATTTGATTGATCGCAGTTTGATACATGCAACAGGTGACATAAAAAGCAAGGGTCAACCCACCATTTTGTTAGAGTCAAACTAAATCATCAATACCTCCTGGGGCTGTAATACACAGGGTCCTTAGGGGGGAGGGTAGAGCAACGGGCATGTGCTCCCTCTTTGTGCGCCCCCCTCCCTGAGCACTTTGGTATTACAGAAGGGCCCACAGTCACTCGTGCATACAGATAGCGCTGGTGCACATGTAGTGCCAGCGCTATCATACCATCTGCAACGTGAAAGATGGAGCGGTTTTGAAGCTGCTGCTTTGTATTTCACTACAATGTAGTGCAAGTTTGTGGCTGCCCTGAAGGCAGCACATTCATAGTAATGCGTGCACCTACCCTGTTTGCGCCACGGCACACCTATTTAAAGGTGTGCCAGGCCTCTAGAACCGGGCCTGAACAACAGCCACTGCCAGACAATTGCCATTTTGGAAAAGCCTTGATAATCTAAATCTTTACACAGTAGTTTCTCTCTACATTGCAGTTTTGGATTTCTTCTACAGCACCTAGAGACCACTGTGAGGTGGCTTTAGTAACTTTATAAAAATATGAATTAGTGAATGGCGTCGTAAATTAGTCAACAAGTGGGGTTTACCCAGGGATGTGCTTTTTCACCAGGAAATGTTTTTTCCACATTGAAAATGCGGCTTTAGATGTCAGTCCGAGTATTGCACCAAAGCACTTTAGTGTGGTCTTTGGGGTTACCCTTTGCTCATGACTGGGTGTTTTTCTTGTCTAACTCAGTTCGCTGCTCTTAATTTGAAGGCTTTCCTCCCTATTCTTCTGTATTTGTGCCGCCCCTGGAGCACTTAGGTTTCGCCCTTATTTTTGATTGATTCAGTGATGATTATTGATTATTGTTTATTGTTATTAGTTAATAAAAGCCATCACAATACAAATACAAATTAGATATATGTTAAAAAAAAATTTCATTAAAACGTTGATAAATATTTCTATAACACAAAAAAATCATGGGTTTGTTAAAATAGAATGTTATAAAATATATTCAGTACATATTTGCAAGGATTTTTCAATTTTCACCAGATTATTCGTGTGGGGTATGCATCAGGTGGAAGAAACAGAATTCGACATTTCTAGATATCGTCATCCTGCTATAATTTTGTCCTCCTATCAATGTCATACAGTCTTGTGTCTGAACAGGGACCTTGTGATGTTGAGTACTACTTACAATCCTGTTTTACTGCTCTATCATGAGATTGTAAGAACTTCACAAGTTTACAATTTAGCTGAGGGTCTGTAGAATCCAGGCTTCTCATAATGGCTGTTCTGCACGTACGAATCCCTCGCTCATTAAATAAGTACCTTAAAAGTAGTTGACGCGCATTGTTCAATTTGGGACTTATACAGACCAAAAGCACGAAGTCCTCGTCTGGGGCATCACACAGTCTGCACATTTCTGATCCTTTGTATCGCCAAAATGGTTTATCTGACTGAGACGGGAGATCGCCTAGGCGCATGGCCAATAGTTTCTTCTTGAAATGCACCGGATAGGTTAGCTGAAAGTAAGTTGCTGGTTGCAATGTGACATACGTTTGAATTGTCATCCATGCATGGGCTTGTCGCGAAAATATAGTTTTATCATCAACTAATGAATGAATTTTTGCCGCTTTGTTTATGGCCTGGCAAAGCGTAGGATGAGACAAGTTCAAGTCCCACATATCACCCGCATTAGTTAGTTGTAAAGATGAAAACAAATATTTATTGTAATTTGAATTGTCATCGTTGACCAAGGCTTCCC
This sequence comes from Lissotriton vulgaris, assembly GCF_964263255.1. Lineage (NCBI taxonomy): Eukaryota > Metazoa > Chordata > Amphibia > Caudata > Salamandridae > Lissotriton > Lissotriton vulgaris. The sequence continues at coordinate 1,863,080,152 of NC_141687.1, forward strand.
ATAACACGTTGACTAGAGGACTAGATCTATTATATCGTATTTTGTGCATGGTTTTTATGAAGTGGTACCTTCTTGCTATATATGGCTGTGTCAGTCAAAATTCCAAACAAATTTGGGCTGGCGAGGCATTACTGGGCAGATGAAATACCTGCTTATATGTTTTGGTTTGTAACCTGTCTAACACTTTGGAATCCCAACCAATGATCACCATACTTGCATAGGTTAGAGAAGGAAGCAATTTTGCTTTAATTGCAGAAAGCTGTGGTTGGTAAGGGGGATCGTCTAGTTGTTTGCAAGCAAGCTGAATGCGTGTATTAAGGCATTGTTCTTCCTAACCATGTACTGCTGATGGGCATGAAAATTACAGTTTTTATCAAAATTAAAACCCAAATACTTATAGGTACTGGCTTCTTCTATGGTTAGATTATCCAGCTTGATCTTTAAAGAAGCACAGGAATTATTCCCAATAAGCATGGCTTTTGTTTTAGCAATGTTTATTTCTAATTTGTTTAGTTTTGTATACGCCGTTGTTTCTTTGATCAATCTTTGGAGTCCGATTTCTGTATGACTCAGCAGCACAATGTCATCAGCGTATGCTAGATGGGATATCGTCAGTGGCCTAACCTTGGCGCATGTGCGTTAACTAGATCCAGGTGGGGAGTCAGATCTACCATAACTAGATTAAACAGATGTGAAGCTAGCACATACCCTTGTTTAAGACCCCTAGCGGTTGGTATTAGGCATGAGCGAATTTTGCGGATCTCGCGTTCGCAAATTTTGCGGATTTGCGGATTCGCAATCCGCAAAATCCGCGAATTCCCGCGAATTTGCGGATTTTTTTTTTTTGTGTTCGCCCGTGTTTCTGCCAGTTCGCGAGGGTTTTGTACACTTTCGCAAATTGCGAACTTACCTGTCGGGTCGCAAGTTTTGCGAACTTGTTGTTTCTACGTGTCCAGCCTGTTTGGGACACTCTTCTTCATCACTGCCACTCTCTGTCACCACTGCCACTCTCTGACTACTCATGCCACCCTCTGGCCCACCCATGCCACCCTCTGTTTCATCACCACACCCTCTGGTTGTCCAGTGTACATTATTTTCGGCAAAGCAAAGCACACCTTCCCTGCCTCAAGTGACCTGAATTAATTTGGGGCTGATTAATGTGTCACAGAATATTTTTTTAGCTGGCACCTGCTTCCTTAGTGCGCCCTGATTAGTGATCTTTTGCACTTGCTAAGTGCTTTCATTGTTGCAAAATTAGTTACAACACCTGCCCTGCCCCAACTGACAATAATGAATTAGGGGCTGATTAATGGATTTTAACTTCCAGCCTGGCTCCTGCTTGTCTCCCTTAGCTGTAATTCAGGACCTTTGTGGCATATGTGTAACTATTCTGAGGTTCAGAGCAGGGTCACATAATAGTTTCAACTGGCAACTGAACTCTGGAGGGGCCCCTCAGGAAGCACTACAGGAAATGGCTACTAATGATGAGCCTGAACTTTTGAACCTGGTAAGTAGTTACTTTCAGTTTTGCTAGGATCGTATTTCTGCAATTTTGCACTTATTCGCGGGGCGCGAACTCACGCGAACTCACGCGAACAGTGCGAGCAGTGCGAGCAAAATCCGCTGCTCGCGGATTTGCGGATTTTGCGGGAGATTCGCAAATCTCGCGGATTGCGGATTTCCCGAAAATCCGCAAAATCCGCGAGCGGAACGGAGTTTGGTCCCGTCCCCTACCTTAATTTGAATCTACGTTTCTGTATATAGTGATTCAATTGCTCTTAACATTTTTTCTTGTATACCCCAACGTCTTAATTTAGCTCAAAGAAGTGGTCGATCCACCCGATCAAAAGCAGCTTTCAGATCTATAAAGCAGAGTTGTGATTGTTTCAGTGTATACTTTCACTGTTGACGTCAGACAACTTATTTTCTTTAAATAAAATGTGACTTAGCACTCAATGAGATTGCATGTCCTGCTCCTTTGTCTTTCTCTCTTCATCTCTCTGCCTCTTACTTGCATGTGCATTCCTCTGATGTTCGTTCTCTTTCTATGCACACGGTCCTTTTCACTTTATCTTTCTTGAGCTCTATCTTTTTCTCTAGTACACTGCTCATGCACTGGCATTTTTTCCTCACTTCTGCCCCCGCCATAATCCTCTGTTTTTTCTCCCCACTCCCACTGCTTTTGTGTACTGTGTCCAAGCACCCCACACCATGCAATGCTACTTCCAGTGGCGTTGCAAGGTCAGGTGGTACCCAGGGCAGAACATTTCTTGTCACCCCCGGCTTGACAAAATTGCAAAAATATGTGTTTAAAACACCTATTTTTGCAATTTTGTCACACCTCTCAGTGATGGCACCCTGGGCACCACCCACCCAACGCACCCCCCCCCCCTTTCCTACGCCGCTGGTCACATTTTTTGGGGGGGAGGCTAAGCAAAAATTTCGGGGAGACTAATTTCGGGAGGGGGCTAAGAAACAATTTCAGGGGGGGGGGCTGAAACTTTAAGTAATAGGCAGAGTGGTGCTGCAGGGGCTCTTAGAAGGGGTGAAACAACAACAAAGCCTCATTAACATGAAAATGGTCTTTGAAAGACCTGCGAAGTGCTTGGGTGCTGTTGTGTGTGTGCCCGAGAAGCTGTCTGATCCCAGGCTGCCACACACGTCTGGGGGGGGCTGAAGCCCTTTGAGTCCAATGGGTGTTGCACGCCTAATCTTGTGTCTCTTTCACTCTGTCATAAAACTCCTGCCTCTCTCCCAGTCTTTTCATTGTTGTCTTTGCCAATGAATTTCTAAAATAAAGCAGCATTGGCAAAAGCAGTAACGGCTGCCAGTCCTTTTAGAATGATATTTTTCATACGTATAAGATCCCCACCATGATATCTCTGTATTCAATCTTGGAATTATAAAAGCTAAATTTCCAAGATGTCTGACCACAACTATTGGTTTTGTCTATGCCGACGCAAGTTGAAATTCATTAGTAAAGCCAATAGCTGTAGACAACTGGCGTTATCAAAGCAAGACAGGTTGATTTTGCCAATGCTTGTTTGGACATGCTTTCCCGCTTCATTACCAATCCACGTGTGTGTAATGGGGCTGCATATGAAGAAACCAACAGTTGCTTTATATATATCCGTTAAGTTTCAGGAAGGATGGCAGTCTTATTTGTCATTTATTAACAACACTTACCATCGTTTTGTTTTGACAAGATTGAGTACAGCGTTGTTCACCATCTAGCAGTCTTTCCTGAAATGGGGGTCCACGCACTAGACCTTTTTATTATTCTGTAACTTTTACAAGTATTTAAGGAGTTATTATCTTAAACCAATCCTCCTGACACAGAATTTTAGGGACTATAAAACGTCTTTGATTTATATATTTGCACTTCAAGACCCTCATGTTTGTTTTAACGTTGTGCTTTATATAAAAGGAGCTGTACATTTCAGGAAAAGTTTGATATTCTAGCTGTGTACCATAAGTTTTATTCTTTTTTAGGTTCAGGTTTTTTACCATGATTTCTTTATATTGCATTTTATACTGTGACTTATCGTAATTGCATTGCATTGCATTTTATTTGATCCTGTATGTACTTTTATGGCTGTTTAGCTGCAGAATATAGAATTGAATCAAATTGAAATGTGGTGCTCTCAGAAATGCTTTATTGATCTGGGTGCTGCTCTGTGTAGACCGGAGTGTGACACAGTTCTTGAATTGCAGGATTTTCGATCACTCAATTGAAGGGTTCAAACACTGGGAGTTCATGACTGTACACTGCTGGGGAGAAAAAGCTGAAGGAGAATGGACGTTGGAAGTACACGATATACCATCCCAAATACGGAATCCAGAAACACAAGGTAACATATTTTTTGTATTTGGCATATTTAGACATTGGATAAGGGCTCAGTATTTGTACAGTGGAAAATAACTAACCACCAATATGTGTTCAACACTCCTCTGCTCAGTTCTACTGTGCTCATCTCTACCAAGTTCCCTTTATGAAAATAAAGTTGTGATGGTAAACTAATCGGTCACTTAAATAAATGTACAGCAAAGTTTGCCTCGCCCAAAAATTGAGTAGAAGTTGCTTTAAAAAAAAAAAGTTGTCCAAATTTTTTAATGGTGAAGGATTCATTTGAATTTCTGATCAGGCATCAAAATTATGTTAACATTCTGTACGCTTTAATCTTCTAATGATCCCAGTTCTATATTATGTTAAAACTGAAATTTTTGGATTTTGTCTGAGAATGGCTGCAGAGTTTGTATTAAAAAGTCTCCAATGAGGATGAGTTACTTCTCCACAGATGGGTGTAGGACTTCAGTGTTGGCAGAAATGCCAGAAATATGATCAAGGTAAATGGCTCTGGTGCAGTTTCCTGGTGCAGTGTGCTGATTGCTTGAGTGTAGCTGCTTCCTTTTTGAGTGAATAACTATGCCTCAGAGTTTGTTATGTATGATCATTCTTGTAACCTGTGTGCTGCTTGTCCATTTTAGCAGAAAGGAGAATGCAGGACTTTATTTTAGCTCTGCTGGTCAGGTGTTGTCATGTGTCCTAGTTAGGCCTAGTAGAAAATAGTGCCATTTTACACTCGTAAAGTTGCCTTCCCTTTTGTCACTTTGACTTTTGACACTCATTTGCATTTATGACACTTGGGTTAGTTCTAAGAAACACCTACCTTGCTGACACAGAGAATTTCATGTGAACTCTATTGTTGTATAGCGTTTTAGGACCCTAGTGTAATTTTCCCGATTCATGCCCTTATATAGGTATAAATCACCATGTCCTTATATAGGCATAGAAATCATAACCTTATTTAGACTTAGCCCATGCAGTCCAAATACAGCATGGCTACTTCCACTAGTCCCGAAAATCCACAATGATTTCTTGGAAAACTCAGCTTCAGCAGTTAGGGACTTCCCCTTGCTTGAATATTGATTTGTCCAAGAACTCATGGAGTTTTCAAAGAACTGAGACTCTTTCATGACGTTATTATGTCCACCTTTACGTCAAACTCAGCACCTTCAAGGTATAAATATGCCCACACTTGCCATAGCAAACACACAGTGGTTTGGAGCAGTTCGGCTATCTACTTGCCCAACGCATCTCGCTACAGCAAGTGCCGAAGGAAGCCGACCCTCCAGCAGACGCACTGAGAAAGACGCTGTCTTTTCTCTTGCCGAGAAAACCAGCTCCAGTGTTTCCAAGCTACCCTTGCAGGTTGATGGGTAATCGAGTCCTGAGACTGACCTCCTTCATTCTAAATCAAGGTACGGAGCTGATCAGACCCTAAGAGAAATCTTGGATAGATTCTTTGCAAAAGAATACTAAATTTATGCTACACCACACTTACTTCTTCCCTCGTACTAGACTTAGGCTAGGTACATCGGGGTAGGCGTATTTTAGAAGCACCAGTTGAGTACTTTTTAGTCTTTATTTATTTATGTATATATTTTATGGCTTAGAAACCATACCGTGCTTTTACAGTATTATTTTATAATACTCTTCTTGCTGTACGCATTATACTTTACAGCCAGTATTACGATTGTAGCAGTTCATTTCTTCTGCATGAGAAAGAAGACTGTTCAATAAATACTTTTATTGAAAACGCCTGTCTCTCTATTTCTCTGCACCTCTGATGAAACGAAGCATGCACGAATTACTGAGTAAAATATCTATCTATTGTTTCCACGACCCTGGAGATCAGTTTTATCTTGCGGAAACAAAAGTTATCATGTTTATGCGGTTGTCAGAAACTAATCCCTTCATGTGAATTCGAGAAAGTTTCTAGTGACCTCTGAGCTAGCTGGCACTCACAATTAAGTTTAATATATTCAATAGACATAAGTCCTATGTCACATCTATAGGATATATTATTCCAATGCGCAGAGCCTATTTGGAATATAGGAACTGCACTACACTATCACACTGCCTTGGCATTATGTATAAGGTCCTCATGTGAGTGATACAAATGTGTTATTATTCCCCCCCACAAGGCAACACAACTATCTGTGGAATACAAACAATAGTGGCCTGATCACAATCACAGCCCAAAGCAAGGATGTTTTTTTCTTTATATGACCTTTTGTTTACAAATACGATCAAAGGAGACACTCGTTCAGTTACGACCCTTATCTTATTTGAGTGGCCCGTTTACCATCAGTCCTACTTAGGATCTTGGCCCACAAACATGTGGCCACTGTGCCTCTGACAGCATACACCATTGTGTTTACCTATATAATATTGTATACAGAGTGTTAACAGGCTATCACTAAGGCATATATTTTTGTGTCCTGATGGCTTTTGTATCTTGACTCCAAATTGGTTCATTTAAATTTCTGTGGAGCATAAGATTCATTTTCTATTGTGAATGACTAAATATGTATTTAATGTTAAAGTTACTCTGCATATAAATGCCTGAGGTCTGTTTACTTCCAACCCTTTGCCCACGTAATTTTTATATTTCTTTGCTTTATGGTATCGAATCATTGTGAATTTAATAAATGAATTGAATCTTCATTTGGAGAATATTAACACCGGTCTTATTGCAGTTCTGTGTTCCATTGTCCATTACCCTTTTGAAGGGGCCAATGTTGCTTGTAATTTTATGTGTACCCTAGGTCCCTTTTGAGTGATGGGGTTCCCTTGTTTCTTTACAAATACCTCAATTTCAGATAGTCATCTAAACACGCGGTGGATATTGCTGACCTTATCCTTACACATGATCATCGACCTCTTACTTTTTACTGAAACATGGCTAAATGCCTCCTCCACACCAACTCATGATATTTTCGTACCTCCTAGTTACAACATCATTAGATTAGATAGACCAATCAGACAGGTGGAGAAGTCACTTGTATTCACCCCAGAAACCTCTCTGTGAAGCAAGCTCAAAATGACACTCAACTCATGTGCATACCTTGGCATCAATATCTGGAGTAATGCTAGACCTTGATGCAAATTGCATGTGTTCTACCATCCTCCATGAGATAGCCTCCCATTCATTGAACAAATTATGGAAATCATCATGACCATCTCTGGTCTACATAGCGCCCAGATCTTCCTTAGTGATTTCAACCTCCACTGGAACGACCCAAATGACCAAGCAGTGATTAACCTAAAAACCTTCCTAGCTGACTTTAACCTGATCCAAATCTGCGACAATCTTACCCACAAGCTGGGAGCGATCTTGGATCTCTCCAAGGCCAATTCCATTTAACTTGAATCTATCATTCCATGTGATTGGACAGACCACCACAGCATCACTTTCCTCATCACTGAATCGGTGTTCTCAAAAAAGGCGCAAATTAAAAAACCCAAACACTGGTAAAAGAGCATTTGAAATATAAACCTGAACAAACTGACATCTATTGGCAACTACATCCTAACTTCACCTGAAGACATGTCATATGTCCAGGTCCTTACTGATCATTATAATAACTCAATGACAAACATTCTAGACACTATAGCACCCCTCCAACTAAAAATAATGTCCACCAAAGACTCCAAGCCTTGGTACACTGGTACCCCAAACGCTGAAAGACGCAAACTTAGATTAGCTGAACAATCATGGAGATTCTCCCCCTCTGTCGAACACCTCAAGCACCTGAGATCTCTGAGAAGCATTTACAACAAATGCGTATGTAGCGTAAAAGCAAACCTCTTTAGGAAACAGCTGGAGGACATCAGGAACTGACCTAAAAAACTGTTTGAACTCGTTAAATTGCAATCTAATAAGCAACCCACCTCTCTATCTGGGTCTAAGCTGCAGCCTAACTGCGTAGAACTTGGCGAATTCTTCCTGGGAAAGACGGGAACACTTGAAAGAGACTTAAAATCTGCATTAGATCTCCACCTGGTGCTTTTACACATCAGCCCTCCTCCCCCTGGGGCCTGTCTGTCCAGGTCTCACACACAAAAATAATGCCTAATGGAGTTCATCCAAATCCTTTGATGAAATTGCCATACTAAGAATCATATCAACACTAAAACCTTCTAATCCTTAAAATCCCATGGTGGACTACACTAATCTAAATAACTTCCACCCTATTTCTAATATCCCAGTGCTTTCAAAGCTCCTTGAGAAATGTGTCCATACCCAGGTATGCAATCACATTAATCAAGTCCAACTCTTAGACCAATACCAATCCGGCTTACATCAGGGTCACAGCAGTGAATCGGCCCTAACTCAAATAGATGATAATGTGCGACAAATGCTTGATCAAAATGAATCATATCTTCTAATCCTCTTAGATCTCTCATCAGCATATGGTCAAACATGAGAGCCTCCTTGACTTATTGGAATGCAGGATGGAAATTTCTGGTCCTGTTCTAGACTGGTTTGCCTCCTTCCTCTAGAATATATACCAAAAAATAAAGATTAATCATTCCCTTTCCAACCCCACACATGTCACATTAGGTGTTCCACAGTGTTCCACACTCTCACCCACTCTCTTTAACCTGTTCATGGAGCTGTTAACTGAAATTCTGAAATCATCAAACATCAACTATCACATGTACGCTAATGACGCCCAACTTTACCTGAAAATCTCCTCCCTTGAAGATATTAGGTCTCCTAACACAACTCTACAAAAGACTCAACATTGGTTGACCTGTAACCATCTCAAACTAAATACTCTCTAAACAGAATTCCTTTTAATTGCACCTCCCAAACAAATCACTCAACATTGCTGAATGGATGAAACATTTAACAGCCCTCGATTGCATTCCACATGTTATCTACTCCATGAAATGACTGGGAATAACTCTTGACAAGAATTTGAACATGCATGAGCACATCAGCTCAGCCACCAGACGAGCCAACTTCCAAATGAGCATATTAAGGAAAATTAAACCCTTCCTCCCCTTCCATGACTTCAAGTCAGTTGTTCAAGCCCTACTAATCTCCAGGTTGGACTATGTCAATGTACCTCTTTATGGCCTTCCTAGATCAAAGTTGCCCCCTCTTTGGGCCTCCCTTAACTCAGCAGCTAAGCTCATTACTAGATCTAAATTCAATCACCACATCACACCAGATTTGAAATCACTAAACCGGCTCTCTTTTGAGGCAAGGATTCAGTTAAGAATTGCATGCATGACACACAAAGCCTTAAACTCCAACACCCCAACACTCCAACACCCCGAGATGTTGCACAAAAGCTGGAACTATCTGGTGGCCCTAGAACCTCCTAGTGCAGTAGACTAGTAACTGGGTCTACTGATGCACCACCTCATTATTTTTAATTTCTCACATCACCGTTTTTTTAAATAAAATTTTTTGTTGTACAGTGATGTAGGGAATTTTAACTTCACTGCACCTGAGCACACACACTCCCTCTTTTTAGTCTCTGGACACTACTGGAAAATCAGTTGGTCTACCTCCAGGTGGAGGACAGCATATATATTATCTAAAAACCCTATGATGATGCTGCAACAGTACACCTAGGTGGAGAATCAAGATATACCGTCAATTGTCTGTGTACGTTTATGAGTGTTTTTATACCAGTTCCCATAAGACCCTGATTTCACAGGACAAGTGATCCATTCTCCCACCTCCTTGATTTCCTGGCCTTAGAACCCTCAACAAGCACCACATCCTTACTATTGAAACTGCAGAAATGTAAGAAGAAAATGTACAATCGGGCCTTCTCTGGCATTGCCTCGAGAATCTGGAATTCCCTACCTTTTGAAATCCAAATTAACCCTTCACTTGTCTTTCAAAAAACAAGTGAAAGTGCTATTGATTAACAAATGCCTGCTCAAGCTCCCAGGATCTTTACTCCCTGGCACCGATATTGCACACAAGCTGTACTTGCAATCTGTTGCCTGACACTATGGCCTGTTCGGTTTCTCCCTTTTGGACTAGAGGGAGTTCTTCACTCCGCCTTGGTACTACTGCTACTTCCTGTACTGGTATTTCTTCTTATTATTGTCAGCTTTACCAGCTTCTCTCATCCTGATCATTTGTAAAGCGCTTGCCCTCTTGGGTCATGTTTGCTCTATATAAAACTCTAAAAAGTAAATACAATTTTTTTTAAAGAATAACATTTATTGAAGTAAACGGGAAGGGGACAAAGAAAAGTAAATGCAATAAAGATACTATGTTTCTTAAAAATATAAGTATACATAAATAAGTGATTATCTTAACAAAAGAGAAAAAAATGTGAAAATATAATACAAACCTGGTCGTTAACCTAAAACATAACAACATAATTCAATTCAATCCATATAAACAATTTTAAAAGTAGAGAGAAATCAAAATGTCAAGGAGGTTTCGACACCTCTTGCGCCGAAACTTTGCGTGTATGTGAAAATTTAGCATCGCAATCAATAAACCGTTGTAACTGGAGACCATATATTTGCACGTTTTACAGCCAGGGATAATGGATATACATAAACAGTATCCAATCTGTGATTATGACTAATAGCATACCACCAATATGCAGTACCTTTCTCGTTTGTTAATGTTGTTTAGGGATCTCTTTCTGATGATTGGTCGCAGTGTCCTTTATCATTACATATTTTAGATTTAGTTTTGGGGGTAGCATTTCAACAAATTACCAAACACTGGAAAAATGTGTCTGACCTCTCTTTCCACCTGTCTTCTTATATGCTATTGCCCATCTCACCCAAGGGATCTCACCTAAGGCCTCAACATCCTTAAAATGGCACTTGATTTCCCCTTGCTCATTACTCATCCAACTTCCATAGTTGTGGAGGGTTTAACACTGGTTCATAATTGGTTGATTGATTATTTTGTTACTTTTTAAAATACATTTTACTTAGAACAAAAGCCTGTGTACATCGATATACAGCTTCAATAATCAGTAAGCACAGTCACTGTGAGAATACGGATACAGATCAAGGATAGAAACATGCACAGTATTTTGGAACAGTGGTTCCTCTTGCGTTTAGGGGAATGAAACAGGGAACGAGTGAAGGCAGACAGGAAATCAACCTTTGCTAAAGAACCAGGCCCGACATTACCTCCTCTCACCCGCCATCCTCCCGGCACCCAGCATGGATATATATGATGTGGGTTTCAACAGGGGATAAATTACCATCAGGGGGTCTCCCATCCATTTATTGGGGTGTCACTTAGTTTTGGCCAACAAGTCCTTCAATGTAGTCTAGTAGTCATTCCATTAATACATGAGGTTACACCTCCTTTCTCTGGCTCGTGCGTCAGCCTGTAATGAAAGCTCTGCTGAGGCCCAACGCACCACTTCTGTCTGCCATGCTGTGAGTGAGGAGGCCGTCCCTGCAGGACATGGCAATATTATGCTTCGCAAGGACAAGCTCCAAGCCCTAGGAGCTCATCAGTTGCGTTGTCTTTTCCGTTGCCACCCTTGTGTTCAGAAGGAATCAAGCGGGGTCACGGGGTAGAATGGAATTCCTGATAGCAGAAACACAAGAGGCCACCTATTACCAGTAATCCGAGATCACTGGGCATACCAACACCATATGAAGAAAGTACAGCCTGATCTGTTGGCATCTGGGACATTGTGTGCTCGCACCTGAGTACATTTTTCCTATCCTGCCTTGGGAAAGGTACGTGTGATGCATATAGTTGAAATGTGTAAAGCAGATCCGAACTTTCCATGTAATCGATTTATTGGACTCTGGACATCTCTGCAAGGCAGCGTCCATCAGCTCTATAGACACTCTATGTTGCCACCACTCCCTAAGGGTTTGGAAGCAGGAATCAGAAGGACCCCGACTCCAAGTTCCACAAATAACTGATATTGCCCATCTTGTGCTTGATGTAGTCTGCATCAACTCTAGTGGTCCAGGCACTCGTGACAAATCTCTCTGGGAGTCCCACTTTCTACCAGCCACCTCATGGAGGACTGAATACATTAGAATCTTTCCTGGACCCAGGTCGCCTCATCATCAGGTCCTCAAGCATATGTAGCCTACCTTCTACCACCACATCTCCAAACATCATATACCCCACCACCATCCAGGCATTTATCGGGTGAAGTGCCATCTGGGCGGGTACCAACCTTTACAACACAAATTTTATAACGCACTACGGTTACAACAAAACTTTTACAACGCAACATCCATTAGAACGCATGCCATTACAACGCAACCATTACAACGCATGACACTAAAACGCATACCACTACAACGCATGTCATTACAACGCAGTCATTACAACGCATACCATTACAACGCATACCATCACAACACACAATGCCCTTACACTATCCAACACTTAACCTACTGTTGCACCCCCTGGAGTTAGAATAGTATTTTTTAACCCTACACTATCCAACACTTACCCTACTGTTGCCCCCCCCTAGTGTTAGAATAGTAATTTTTACCCCTACACTATCCAACACTTATCATACATGCAATGTAATGGTATGCGTTGTAATGGTATTCGTTGTGAAGGTAGTATGCGTTGTAATGAAATGCGTTGTAAAGGTAGTTTTTAAAAATTAGTTGTAATGGCATGTGTTGTAATGGAATGCGTTGTAATGGATGTTGCGTTGTAAAAAATGTGTTGTAATGGCATGCGTTGTAAAAGTATGCGTTGTAACGTCATACATCCCATCTGGGCCCTATATGGCTGGGACTCCCACAATGGCAAACTGGGTACGTATGAAGGGTAAATGATTCCAGATCAATGGAAGGCTTTTCATGATAATAAAAGTAATTGCATCTTTGAACTTTACCATCAACAGGTGAGCGGTGTTTCTGTAGAAGGCTGTAAATTAATTCTACATTACACATCTACCAATTTCATTTTATAAAAAGATTATCTTTTTATAGTTGTCTTCTTCAGACTTTAGTGATATTGAATTAGTTTGTATTGGCCAGCGATGAATAAAAATCTTTGTTATCAATTGTTGCCGGCCTCAAATCTAATTCAGAGCAAAAAATACACAAAGGTGTCTTCCTTTCACCTAAGCAATGACTAATAAACACATATAGGACAGATACTAGGATAGTTGGAGATGTGAACACTCCAACGATTATGGTTTAGGAATAATGCTATAACCTTCCTTGGAGGTGGTCGATTAGGACGTCATTTAAAGAGACTGAGATTCCTATCTGAGATGCAGGATATATGAGAGCCAAGAACTCTGTTGTAAATGAAGCTAGTAGACAGATGTACAGCTTAATAGGTATTTATTAAGCACCACAGAGAATAACTGGTGTTCCCATCATCAAGCAGGGAGCTAACTGACCAAGGCAGAACACATAAGAATATGACATCAGGGAAATGGAATGCAGGACTTAAAGGGGTACAGAGAAACACAAGTGCAGAGAATACAACATATCCTCTTCCCTTCATAAGGAGAAACAAACAAAAAAAACAAAGTAGGGTAAGACTAATTAAATTAAAACATACTAAGTACATGCTCTTCGTTGCAGAGAGAGACCTTACTTGCAAACAAAATTGCGTAGATGACCTGGGGGTCTCCTCTCTCTCTGAATTCTACTAGCACAAGACCCATTAGTGCTGTTGGCACTAGTCTCATTGGTTCTCATCGGTACTCGCTCGGCTTTTTTATACAGAGCCACACGCCTCAGGTTCCAACTCTCACCATTAAATAGGGTGACAAATCTTTTATGGACAGACTTGACCTTAAATGGTCCCCTGAACTTCGTCAGACCAGCACCCACACGGCCAGGTTTGACTTTCACCCAATCATTCACGGCAAGTTTACAAGCACCATCTGATTCAGAGGCGGTGTCAGGCTCACCAGGACCAGCAGGAAGGTCAGCGTTCAGATACTCTTTCATCCATGCAGCAACCAGCTTAGTGCCCGCTGAACGTCCCCTCATGACAGAAAATGGAACCAAACCGGTCACACTATTTTCAGTAGTCCTGTAGGCCCACACCAGGTCATTGACCAAACTCCTCACATCCATCCTAGAGGAAATCGCCATTTGAATGGCACCCTTAACCATCCGGTTAGCCCTCTCGACTATGCCATTCCCCTGGGGGTTGTAAAGTGAGGTCCTGGAGTGTGCAATACCACACCTTCCCAAGAAATTAGCCATCTCCAGGGAGGTGAGCTGTGTCCCATTGTCAGTAATGATCCTTATAGGAAAACCTTCCTCTCTAAAGATCTCACTCAGCACAGCAATGGTGTTGATGGTAGTGATCTCCTTCATGAATTTGACTACCAACCACTTGGAAGAGACATCAACCACTACTAGCCCAAACCTCATATCCTGACTCAACTGGTGGAAAGGGCCAATAAAATCAAGACATATAGTGTGCCATGGACACCCGGGATCTGCTATTGAGCCACAACTAGTATGACTACCCACTTTAAGTCTCTTCTCGCTTTCCAAGCAATCAGAACATCTCTCCACCCACTGAGAAATTTCGGAGTCCATTCCGGGCCACCAAAAATTTTCCCTGATTCTCCTCTTGGTAAGAGACTGCCCTAGGTGACCCTCATGGGCTAATTTAAATAAAGGAAAACGCACTTCATGAGGAGGAATGAATTTGTCATCCATTAAAATCATGAACCCCTCTTTATCCAAGATAGACAATTGTTCCAGGACTTTTAAATAAGGACGAAGTGCAGGAGATACACAGCTCTCTCTCCTTGGGCCCTTCGCAATCATGTCTTTGACCTCACACAACACCACATCTTTAGCCATGGAAGTATTCCATAAACTCCTACTAATTGCCCCAGCACACATATCTACAACTTCGTCCACAGCAGCCACAGAACCCTCCGAGTTGAGAGACTCCACTCCAAACTTGTCCACCTTCTCCCAAGGTAGCGGAAGTCTAGAGAGTCCATCTGCCTGGCAATTCCTCCAACCGGGGATATACTCCACAGTGTACAAGTACTCTTGGATCCTAGCCGCGAGTCTAGCTAACCTTGCGGAACCCTTGCCCGCACCGCCAGGCGAGAGTATTTTAACTAAGGGTTTGTGATCTGTCAATAAAGTGAACTTGAACCCCCACAGGTACATCCTATAATACTCGCAACCCCATGCTGCGGCTAGAGCTTCACGCTCGATTATAGAGTAATTCCTTTCGGCTGTAGTGAGAGTCCTCGAGGCAAACGCTACCGTCTTGAGGCCGGATTCATGTACTTGAGCCAGAACTGCCCCCAGACCCACAGCACTTGCATCCACTGTCAAAACTGACTTGCGGTTGGTGTCAAACGGTGTCAATATGCCTGCCTCGCAAATTTCAACCTTGATTCTTTTAAAACACTCGTCTTGTTCCACGCCCCACACAAACTTGCATCCACTCCTCAACAGCACCTTGATTCTTTCGGTTTTCTCTGCAAAGTCCCTTACAAACTTAGCGTAGTACTCAATGAGGCCGAGGAAAGACCTCAACTGATCTTTATCGCATGGGGGTGGTGCATTTCTAATGGAGTCTAATAAGTCTCTCTTGGGTTTTACCCCGTCGACAGACAAGGTATATCCAAGATATTCAACCTCCTCCACTGCAAATTTACACTTCTCTTTCTTAAGAGTCAATCCTGCCTGTTCCATTCTCTCCAAGACAGTCTTCAAAATCACATTGTGTTCTTCAACAGTTGCACCAAATATCAGAACATCATCCTGAAAATACACTACGTTGTTCACACCCTTGAGTACAGCACCCATCATCCTTTGGAATACCCCGGCTGCGGAGGCGAGACCAAAAGGCATTCGTGTAAATTGATATATCCCTTCGGTTGTTATGAACGCCGTCAGTGCCTTTGAGTCTTGGTGTAGTTTTATTTGATGATAGGCGCTGCGAAGGTCCAACTTAGAAAAATACTTTCCACCTTTTAGTGATAGGACCAACTCATTGATGTTCGGTAAGGGGAAATTGTCTACTACAATGTTCTGGTTCAGGGTGCGAAGGTCCACGCAAAAACGAAATTTTCCATCAGATTTGGTCGTAATAACTACGGGAGAAATCCAGGGTGACGTTTCAATCTGTTCTATCACACCCTGATCTAGCATCTCCTTCAGCATCTTCTTCACCTCCTCTCGTGCAATGAATGGAACCTTTCTCACCCTGTGTTGCATAGGTATGGCATCATCCCGCAGAACAATTTTATGCACATAACCCTTCAACTCTCCTATATGCTCGTCAAACAGGCCATTCATCCCTTCAACTATCGAATCTGTGGTTATGCTATCTACCACCATCACTTGTTGTGCTGCTCTGGGATTTATTATTATTCCTAGGTCATACTGTTGCCCCCATCCTAAAATCGCAGGACCAGATTTGGCTACATACACTTTACCTTCAGCCGAGCGATCCTCAAATGATATTAGGCACACCATAAACCCAATCACATCTATACTTTCACCCTGATAGCCACAGGCACTAATGTCACTAGGAGATAGCTGCACATTCTTCCAATTCGCTAAATACATGTGCATGGGAATAATGGTCCATAAGGATCCAGGATCAACCATTAGCTGAACCTCAATTTTATCGATAAAAAATAGGGCTTTTGGTCTGAATCTCCTTCCAGGCTCACCTTCATTCACACCATCCCCACCTAAACACAATATTTTGTTGGCACCTTCTATACTAACGATATCTCTTGCTTCTTCCCCGTTCCCTACAACAGCTACTTTATCTACATTTGCACTCCTACACATCTTTGCGAAATGTCCTTTCCTTCCACACTTCCTACACATTTTATCGATTGCAAAGCATCTCTTAAAGTCTGAACTGTGGAAAGTACTCCCACATCTACTGCACATTCTACCTTGAAATTTATTCCTGTCATTGCCTGAGAACGCATAGTTAAATCTCCTCTGACCACTTCCACCCTGGTCCACACTTTTCTTATTCACAACAGCAACCTCATCCTGCTCAACACAAGAAACTCCATTCCCTTGAACATTTTCCTTTGAGTTATCTTTCCTTTCCATCTCTTTCATGCATGCATTGGATTCTTCAACCACTTTTGCAATATCAATGGCCATTTGTAGAGTAGGATTTTTTGCTGCCCACAGTTTTTCCTGCATCTTTTTGTTCCTGCATTGTACTATCAGCTGATCTCTTATCATTTCGTCTCTTATCTCTCCAAAATTGCATTTAATTGACAGCTCGCGTAACCTGGCCACAAATTGGTCTACTGATTCCTCATTCCTCTGGGGTTGGGTGTAAAATTTGTGCCTAGCCATGACAATATTTACTTCCTTCGCGTATTGTTTCTTCATGCGAGCTTTGGCTTCTGTATATACATTGGTTATTGCTCTACCATCTTGATTTACTGCTACAGGAAGATATTTAAAAGAATGTTGTCCTTCTTTGCCTAAAGCACTTAACAAAAGGGCTTTTTTCCTAATTGCACTGAAATCTTTCCCATCAAGTGCCTCGATATAGTTCTCAAAAATGTCTATCCATTCATCCCATTCGATGGGTGGATCTCCAGTAGTTTGTAGAAACAATGGAGGTGCAATGACATTCAAGTTTTCCATTTCAAAAATTCTTTAAATGTCAACTCTTCCTCAATAAACGTGTGAAATGTATAGGAAATCGTGTTAGTAGTAACTTTGAGTCTAATAAATAAACAAATATGGATTGTGAATAACTCTCTCACCCTTTAATTCTATTGCAGGCACTTGTTTTCTTTTCAGTCACTAGAAATTCGATTTGTAAACAATCGTAAATAACTCTTTCACCCTTTAATTCTACTGTATACGCTTGTTCCCGTTTTTTTTTTGATACTTTTCGTTCACTCGAAATTCGGTCAGTAAATACCTCTCTCACCCTTTAATTCCGCTGCAGACACCTGTTTCCGTTTTAGATGTCGTTTCCAGTCACTCGGTATGCCACTCGAGGCGTCTGTTCTCACACGGTGCGCTGTTTATTGCTAAAAATGTTTTGCTTCACGGAGACGGTATTGGTTGCTTGGATACCAGAGAAGCTTCAAAATGGCCGCCACGTACGTTACGTTGCGCGGTAACGTCACTGCCAGTACGTCATCTCTGTCAATGACGTTTGTTTCCTTCTTGTCCGTGGGTTTCTTTCTTGACGCAAGCGTAGATGGCTCCGTTGAATGGAAACAAAGGCATGAAATAGAACGGTGAGTCTGCTCGTGTGTCTCTTGCTCGTGGAGCTTACTCGTGCGTCTTTGTGCTCGAGGGGCTTATTTAAAAAATGCAAGCCGTGAGTTTCTCCGTTTGTACTTGTGATGCTGGTTCACACAAGGGGATACATCAAATGTTCGCTAAATGTGATAAATACAACACAAATTGGTCCGTTTTCTCTGCCGGAGTTGTTCACTCGCTCACCACAATTTTAAAAAATGCACACAAAAACTTCTCCTTGCTCCAAAGTTTGTGAAACAAAGTAAGAGGTGCAGTTCCTTTAGGAGAGTGAGTCTTTTTTACAATCCAAACGCAAATAGGCGCATTTTCTTTTATATACCATCCAGTCACGAATGGATACAAGATGTAAATAGATAAATATTCTCTCAAACTCACCAGTTGTTTTGAGAATCTTGTAGACTTTCATTCATGAGGTGATATTCTTTTTCTCCACGGTAGCAAGGAAGTTTCTATTACTGTACTTTGAAATAAGCGATTCTTCTTCTTTTTCTTCTGAATTTGCGTAAATGGGTGAGAATATTTTCCTTTTTCTCAAAGTTTGCGTGGTTCTTTTCACCAGTGAAGTTCTCCTCCCTCTGTGGTTGATCAGCTTCTCCTGCTCATCGTCGCCATGTGTTGTAAATGAAGCTAGTAGACAGATGTACAGCTTAATAGGTATTTATTAAGCACCACAGAGAATAACTGGTGTTCCCATCATCAAGCAGGGAGCTAACTGACCAAGGCAGAACACATAAGAATATGACATCAGGGAAATGGAATGCAGGACTTAAAGGGGTACAGAGAAACACAAGTGCAGAGAATACAACAAACTCCTGTACCAGTGTATGGCTAGAGATGGATCTAGCATGCTATTGGATGCCATAAGGAAGAAAATAAAACATCTTGTGGAACAATATTGCGGAAAATTACATAGACATATAATAAAAACATTAAAAAATAAATCTGGAGCTGGACTTAAGCCAGACAGTGAAAGAGGAGACAAAAGTTTGAAGTTTGGATGTCATTTGATCAGTGGTCCTTTTACATATCATTGAGAAGTAAGCACACAATTACAGGTATATTTAAGCTAAGTCATAAATTATCTGCAATTGTGTAAAAACATCCCAAATCAAGACATATGCATAAACCCAAGTAGAAAAGCTGTTAGCCACTCTTGGGAAGAGGTTGCGCCTATGTTGCTGCCTTTGGAACCAGGAAACCTGGGTTTAAATCTTAGTCTCGAAACTTGATTGCACTTAGTTGAAAATCATGCAGTTTTGGGCAAAACCAGTGCTTTAAATGGGCCTGTACTCACCGGTACTGAGTACCAGCACTTCTAAATTTTCGGGCCCTCAGTACCGGCACTTCTCATTAGCCAAGGGAGAGTACCGGTACCTAATAGTTGCACTGCAGGCTCCGATTGTTTATCTCCTCTAACACAGGTTAGATGCCGCCCTGTCTCTCAGGATCTTGTAAGGGCGCCAAGCCGCCTGCAGTCGCTGTTGGAGATTTCAGCAGGGTCCATGTGAATGGCCCCAGACTGCAGGGGTCTAAAAGGGCCTGCTGTGCCTAACAGTGCAGGTGTTTATTTTTCCACGAGGTCGATAATTGGCTTAAGTGACTAAAACCCACTCAAAAATTCGGGCTGCAGAGCAAATACTTTGCATTACTTTAACTGGAACTGAACATGCAGTTAAGGCAGTTTCCTTTAAGATCCTGGCAATTGTTTAAAATGTATTTAAAGAACTGTCTGGCGACGGGTGTGAGGGCAGTTGAACCCATTAATCGATCAGAAGGGCAGCAAACAGGGAGGGAGGTGAAAGTGTGAGAGATCATCAGAAGATTCTTCGGAGCATATGCTTTAAAGAAATATAAGGCGTGACAGACCCCTGGAGACCCTCTCGTGATAACATCTGCCTTATTTACAAGTTGGGGGCGTGGGCATAGCGATGGTGGTCGCCACAATTGCACGTGATAGATGGTGTCCGTGTATCATGGCAGTGTATGTGTGTTTCATCTTAGAAAGGGATACGAACAGGACTAGATATTGTCTAAGCAAAAACACAAGTGGGAATGATCATGTATAGCATAGAACTGTTGAGGATGCGAAGTTGCCCGGAAACATGGTTGGGACCGGAACTGAGGGAAGTTCAGGTAAGACGTGAGGAGGAAGTAAAGATGGCACTAGGTGATTTACAACTGAAAGGACCTTAGCTGTGCATTTATAGAAATAGAGACGGTCATTTCACGGCCCTGATTTCGGCAAGATCAGAGTTTAAAGTGATAAAACTTGTAGAGCTGTGCCTTGGAAAATGTACGGTTACGAGCGGAGTAGAGCGAGTTGTGTATAAACTAGAAGGTCGTGGTGTTTTGGCACATATCGCTGCTATATTTCGTCCAAGACTTTGCGTAGTGTTTGGTGTTTAGTACTAATTAGGTCCGTAGGATTGCGAGCAGTCTTAGCATATTTAGGAGTTGCCAAGGTTACAAGGAATGTATTGTGCGCAAGATACCGGGGCGCTTCTTCCTCTTTGGTCCTCTAGCTGGATAAGGCAGCACTTGGGGTCAATGGATTTGTCTGTAGTTAGATAGCGAGAGTGCTCCTTTCGATAATTCAAAGTTTGAAGCATCAGAAGGAGATTGTTGCTAGGGATGCTGTCCGACAGAGCACGGTCTTTGCAAAGGAGCTCATATTTCGAAATGCTTTGTGAAGGTGTAGTATGGCGGAGAGGGCCGTAGTCTTGAAGGTCCTGATCGCTGAGTTGGTATTCTATTTACTGTGGCGATACCTTGCAGTCTTGGTACATGTAGACAGAAGTTCGTTTCTCAACAGAATTTAAATATTCGTTGTACACTCTTCTTCCTAGTTGAGACCAATAAAGCAGCTCTACTCAAGCGTTTCGTATAGTAATACAACTTTGCTCTAAGATGTGGTTCCATAAAACGTATCAAAATACTGACATTTTAAACCGAGGACCGGCTTAAGTGGTGTATATTGCTTGAGAATATGCATTGATGTGTATTTTAAACATTTCTTCCCATACAGAGGGAAAAGGGTTTGTTACCTCCTGTTTCTTATTGGCATTTATTCTTTCATTGGTGCTGTCCAGCAAAGAGCTTGTTGCATTTAATTATATGATGCAGGGATGTGACAGTCAGCATGTACCTATACAAGCCTTACCATATATCTCGCCAGCTACCTGTGAAGGCATTTCTGAAATAAGTAAACTTAATTCCATCAGCTAGTTGCTGCAATTGATATAGAAGTCATTATGTATCATCATATGTCGCCATAAGCCCCGCCCCTAGCCCCGCCCACTAACCACGCCTCTAACTCATATTAATGAGTACCTGCACTTATTATTTTCCATTTAAAGCACTGGGCAAATCACCTTATTGCCCTTGCCTAAAAATATAAATATGATAAATGGAATTGCAAATATGTGATGCAGAATGCAATTCAAAAGATGTAAATTCCCGTTTGATGTACACGAACTCCTGAGCGAAATCATATAAGTGCTCTGTTTCTTCCCAGAAAGATTTGCGCTATATAAAAACGAACGCATACCTGCACTTTCCCAGTAAAATTTCAATTAGTTGTTACAAATCACTCTTCTTGTGCAACTGTCCTACACAATTATTGAGCTGGATCTTGGATCAATAAAGAATTCATAACACAGCTCGTCATATCCATAGAATGTAACACTATAAACTCTTACAACTTAAAACAAACTGAGGTTTTGAGGAAATGAAAAAAAATTTGAAACTCGGGAGTCGGTAAAGTGTACAAAAATGAGGATATTTTTCTCCCAAGAATACATTCTTCACTACAACGTCTGTCCAAAGGATGAAAGCTGCAGTTCGGAAAATACATGAGGGGGGGATAATTTATTAACTATCAAGTCACTATTTAATATATCATATGGGCCAGTAAAGACAGTGCTATGTAAGGTCTTCAATTAGATGCAGTATAATGTATGGGCCCTGATAGGCCTATCTATTTTAGATAACCACTATAGCTAGCAGCACTTCTGTCAGAATCAGAGTGACAATCTCGAGTGTCTGGTAACTTAGTTGGATTAGTAGTGGATATGGTGAAGTGCGAAAGCTTACATTGCTTGAGTTGGATCCAGACTACACTATTAGTAGTTTCTTGCAAAAATACATTTCAACTCCACATTTTTGGTCGCTGTCTGTCAGCTCCTCTGCCCAGGTTTGAAACCAGGATCCTGGAAGTTCTGCATCCTACTTGGAAGAGATGTCTTGAAACCAACTTGGGGGAAGGAGCCCACTGACTCGATCTTCCTTTGTATGAAGGCATGGCTCCCAAGAAGAGGAGTACTGTGAAGAGCTGCGCAGGAAGAAACGTAGTTGGCCCTCTATGGTCCAAGGAAATATTTGCACCGCCATGCGGTGAGGGCTTGGGACCTTGGTTCCCCTGCATTGTGCCTGGGAGCAAGGTAGATACTCCCTTGTGAAAAGAACATGCCAAACAACAACCCTCCTCGCCCTTAACCCCGGCTGCAGCTCCACACGCTGCTGTTTCTGCATCAAACACCAACACAAAAATGGTTTGACAGTGTGAGGAATTGCAACTGCAGTTGGTGGTTTTACCTCCAGGCAAAAAGTAACATTGCCAGTTTGGTGCTTAAAAGGACCACAACTGCATTCAGTGGTTTCACTTCTATCTCTGATAGATCACAACTGTGACCCAGGGTGGGCTCTTCATCGCGCTTGGTCGATAGTATTGAGTTTGGGCCAGAGAAAGATCCACAAAAGATATTTACCTCCATCCTCTAGCAGGATGTGGTCTCATCCTACCTGTAACTGTGAAGCCCCTCTTTCTCATCTGCAGAGGTTTATGGGTGCACACATTGGTGGGGTCCGGAAACTGCTGCAGAATTAACAGGCGCAGGACTGTGTCAGCCCCTCCTTTATGCTTGGACACACACATCTGTGCAAACCGAGACCATGACCAACAAGGGGGGAGGGTGGGGGAAAGCCCTCAGTGGACTTCTTAAAGGTACAGTATGTAATTAGGACATTGTGGGGGGCAAATACTGATACTGGGGGAATTGTGATTGTAATTTCTGGGTAACCATTCCATAACGGGATTAGGGGTTAGCTACACTCCCAGAGAAAAGTTAGGAGACCATCCCTTACGGGTCCCTCAGGGGCAATTTGTTATATTTTGCTTTGAACATCTCATCATGATATCTTTACATAATGCGCTATACGAGTAGCCTAAGTTAGCATCAACTGACTCAGTAAAACAGTGATTGCTCACCCTGTATATGTGTGTATTATTTTTACCTACTGTATTTTATGTATAGTATTTAGCTGGGTGTCATGATTACAGTACATTTTCTTTTCAACAAGTTGCACTGGCTTGTCAATAAATTATTGACTGTTATTTACTTGGCTGATTTGAGTCTCAACCACTGAGTAAAAGCTTTACAGACCCTGTATAAAGAACCGGTCGCAGATTCAAGAGTCAATGGGGGCGTCACAGGACAATTTATGATTAAAAGAGGAACACAGCAGGGGTGCCCATGTTCCCCTTTATTGTTTGCCATGTATATGGACCCATTGATTCGTAAGTTAGATCTATGTCCAGAGATAACTCCGTTACCTACATTGTTGGGACCTTGTAAGATACTTGCCTACGCTGATGATGTGGCAGTGATAACACCAAACCCCACTGAGGCAACTGAATTTATAGAAGAAGAGGCCCGTAGATTTGGACAGGTATCGGGGTATGCCCTAAATGCTTCAAAGATCCAGATTATTAAAAACTCAGCGACCATATGTGACGATAACCGAGTGGTCCAGGCAGGGACTTATTTAGGAATAAATATCTCAGCTGATATAAATAATTTGGTGGAAAAAAATATTGCTCCAATAATAAATAAAACAAAGAAAGACCTGGATCGGTACGAAAATTTACATCTATCGTTAGTAGGTCGAGTCAACATCATCAAAATGATGGTGTTGCCAAAAGTTTTGTATATTTTTAGGGCAGTACCACTTCTATTTGATAACAAATGGTTCAAAATATGTGAGCAAATGATTAACCGGTTTATATGGGCTAGAGGAAAGACACGCAGGACATTGAGATACATGTCACTCCCGCGGGAGCGAGGGGGTTGGTCTCTACCAGATCTAAAATTGTATTATTGGGCTGCTGCATTCCAAAACATGTTGGGATTGGTTGGGGGGGCTGAGGTGGATGGATGGGATAACATTGGTTCACTTGCCATTTATGGTTTGGTCTTGGGCAAAAATGCGGAAAATATTTTTTTGAGATTTACTGAGGAAAGTTATTACAAAAGAACACGGTTTAAGACTATAATGGCTGCTTATAACATATGGAAGGGAATATCGAAAAAGATAGGAATTGGGAAATACAATGCTTATACCAGGTTTAAAAATAACCCTTCCCTGCCTAGTATGGTTTTTACTGGAGTTGTATTCCAAGATTGGGAGAGGCGGGGGATAAGAAAGATCGGAGATATCCAGGGATCCCATGGTATATTACAATTTGCAGAATTACAGAATAGATATACTTTAAATACAAAGCATTTTTTCAAATATCTCCAAATAAGAAGTTGTATATTAAATAAAAAAGGGGGGCCTTTGGGTTTTGACAGAAATGTATTGATGGACCTTATAGAAGCTGGCTCCGATTGTACCATAAAGAGACTCTATTTGGAAATGACAACAATAAAGAAAGATGATTTGGAGAAATGGATTAACAAGTGGTCTGTAGATTTGGATATAACTAGTGATATCTTTTCAGAGTCACTAGAGATGGGAAGAAAATTGCAGTGCTCATCATCTCTACAGGCTCAACATTACAAGATTTTATATCATCTGTATTATACATCTGGGAAAATTGCTCAATGGGGGGGTCTATCCGGAACTACCTGTTTTAGGCGTGGTAGCGCGGAGGCGGATTTGATGCATATCTTTTCACTTTGCCCACAATTAGATAGAGTAAAACAGGACATTGGGAATTTTCTTCAGAATGTATTATCAACTACAATAGAATTAAATCCAGCTGTAATGTTACTAGGAGTTAGCCCTGAGGGCCATGTGAATAATGAAAACTTTGTATTTGTTGTAATGGCTATTTTCAGATTGCTAGTGGCCTCGGCATGGCTTGATCCTAATCCTCCCACATATCATCAATGGTTGAGCAATGTATTATCAATACAAAAATTAGAATCCGCTATATATGTTAGGAAGGGGAAAAAAGGTAAGAAACTTGGTATGCAAATATGGGAGCCTCTCATTCGGTGGAAACAAGGTTCTGATCATTGATCATTGATCACTGGGGGGGGGAGAAATTGAGAATGTATTGTATGGAATTCCCTGTATCTATTGTTTACATTGTTTATCTTGGAACAACTATGTATGATTTGGTATTGTATACCTTTATATTTCTATTCTATATATGAATGTGTGCTCTACTACTTTGAATTCTATTGTGCCCTGCTCATGTTTTAAGGGGAAAAAAGGGGGGAACATTCTTCAATAAAAATATTTAAAAAAAAAAAAAAAGATTTGAGTCTCAACCTCACACCACCTCTAAGAGTACGATTTTGACTGTTCTGTCTACTTACCATGATGGTCATGTGCTAAAAGGCTGTGCAGTTTTGGTTCCAACAGTAAGGTAAGCACCAAGATTCCAGAGGTAAAAGGGTCTCATTGTCACATTGTGACCCTAGTATCCACTGCCTTTCCTGGAACACACAACTGTTTTCTGTTCATCTTTAAATTACGTTAACAGTGCCACGATGTGGCAGCTGTCATAAGTGCAGGTTTGGCAATTTAGTGCCAGTGCCGTGCACCGGAAACCACCAGCTCAAAATAAGCCCTGAGGAGGACATTCCATTTAAAAGGAATGGGGACTGGCCTACCTCTCAAGGGATTATTTCCAATGACACACCATCGAGGAGATTGGAGTCTTTAAAAAAAGCCAAACAAGAAGACTCATTTCCATCATCCATCTGCAAAGGAAGTGACCCCACTGAATTTCCCATCATCTATCTGCAGAGGAAATGACACCGCTCCCCACAGGACCTACATAATTGTGGCTCTAGCACAGAGCATGCTTTAGGCTCTCCTTAGTCTTTGCATAGGCAAGCCCATCAGTACCCCTCTGCAGCTCGACTACGCCCAGCGCCAGAAACTTTGGCCCTCCCTGCAACTACTGCTACAGTGTATCCCTTAACTCTGGCTCTAGCTCCCCATGGTACTGTTTCGCCACACCACACAACACCAACAGAACATTCTCCTGCAGTTCCTGCACATTTTGATGCACTTACCAACACCCAACACTCACCGTACCCACACCCACAGCACCTAACACCACACCCTCTCACATAGCAATGCAACAACCCACAAAACACTTTACAATCACATGCATGCTCCTCAACACCCGCTTACACAACAAACACACCACAGAGATCTTAGACCTGCTGCGTGACAATGCCCTGGACTTTCTTTTCCTCACAAACCTGGCTGAACCCAGCAGTGGCACTTGACATCACCTCAGCCATCCAAATCCTGCTCCAAAATTACATGAGCAAGACAGACTGCACAAGCTCAGAGGCAGAATCGTCATCATCCACAAGAACACCCTCAGCTGCACCACCTCCATGAACATGTCAACATGAAATACCTGTTTTTCAAGCTACGTGTCACAGCTTACTTCCCCCCAAGCAGCACTCGCATGTACAGACCTCTTTCACTGCATGCCATCTTTTCTGAAACCATCATGGATTTTGTCACACCACTCTCCCTTCACGCTAGCAGTTAACACCTACTCGAAAATTAGAACATCCACCTGGTAGACCACACCAGCCCCAATTCAAGAACACTTATAAAAGACCTTGTAAACATGGGCTTCACACAATGTGTGAAGAAACCTACCCACATTGCTGGACACCTCCTGGGCCCTATATTCACCAGTCTCCTGGACAAACCTTCTATACACCTCTGATCTACGGACTCTGACTTGCATACATCCCACACATATGGAAATCCTGATCTGGCGGTAGAGCCTTCTCCTACATGGCTCCTAATGCATAAAACAACCTGCCGCTACACATAAGAGCCTCCTCCTCACTTCTTGAATTGAGCAGGAAGCTGAAGACTTGTCTTTTCAAGTAGTCCCACTAGTCCCTAGGTTTGGTTAGACTCAAACCTGCTCAGTACCAAGATACCCTACTGGGTGATAGTGCTTTCTACAAATCTGTATAACATAACAACATACACATCCTCATTATTCTAGGCCCATCTTATTGTTAGGGAAATGACTACTGAAAGATGTATCTGGCACACTGCCCCAAATAGGTGAGTAGGAGGTAGCAGACCATAGGGAAGCAGTAGAACGAGCACAATGTATTGAGGAGGCGCATCTCTTTTTTCTACAGGTATCATGCTCTCAACTGAGGGGGTCTTAGCTAAAGCCATAGATGGAGCAGGAGTTTCTGAAAGGATATAAGGACTGGGATGAGGTGGGAAAGGAAAGCAGTGGAGTCAGGACAGTGTATTGAGGAGCCTTTCCTCTCTTTTTCCTACAGGGTGTTGAGCACAAGCCCTAACCTGTCCAATTGTAAGAATTTTCTTGTAACACCACTAAGAATGGTGTTTGTGAGTGCAGATTGTAATAAAAGAACTTGTATAAAGTGAGATCACTCCTTCTCATAAAACAGAATAAAGAATCATAGCTTGGGAATTAACGTCTACCTGCTGTGCCTTCTTCCTAACATAGTGATTCGATAACACTTCTATCATAAAGCGCTAATTTTTCATTTCATGTGACTGATAACACCAGATTCTTATCTGGATTATTACCTCTATTTTACCAATCTTTAGAATCCTCGGTCGACTGAATCTTTGTTGTCTGCTAAGAAGTGTAAAGTGGAGAGAACCCAATTCATTTATAACTTTGTAGGTGACCAATTCAATCCAATTTAAAGGACCACTGACTACGAAATAAAGTTTAAAGATTTATTATAAAGCCAAAAACAATTGAACATACAGGCACCTCAGCAAGAGGTTAAGAAAGTAAATGGGCACTAATACAAACATAATCCTACGAAGGAGTTTCATCCGCCTCAAAATAATGATCAGAGTTAATTCTAAAAGCATTAGGCAACCAATAACAATCCCTACTTCAATCTTGGACTGCATTAACCTAAAAGAAAGAAAGATTATTTATCTATCCCTACACTAACACTAAAGTGGCATCCTTACTTAGCATCCTTCCCAGGCAAGAGAAAAGGGTGTCAGCAGAGAAGACTTTCTCAGAAGAACACTCACTTTGCATAGGTAAGTAGCCTAAGCTACAGAGCTCATTCTAAGATGCTCCTACTCGCTTCCCCTCTAGTCCTCCTCTGCTCCACCCTCGGGGGTACTTTCCCTAATACAAAATCCCAAAAACAGTAAACACGCCCTGGGCACACCCCTTCAAGCAGGTCTTCCTTCTGTAATTTTCCATTGAAACTCTGACTTCGTCCAAAACCGTCGAGTCGACCTTGAGTCCCAGGCACCTTCTTTGCTTAAAGTATCATATCTACATTCCGGTATACTCCCATGGCGCCTGCTCTTACCATCCTAACTCCTAAAACAAAAGGGTTCTTCTGCCTAATGAGACATGTGTCCTTGCACCTGCAATGGAAAACCTGTGAACAAATCGACCTCACACGCACACAAATGCCACTGTCGGCATTCGACTAAGAAAAAGTACCTTCCCAAGGAAAATAAATTTCGGGCCTACAATATTCAGCTAACATAAGAAATCTCAAATAGGCCTTTTCTTGTATTCATATGCAACCATGCCTTTACACATTTAAACACACATTTCTAAAACCACATTATAAGCATTACATTCACAGTCTATAAGGCATTACACTTTACATGAATAAGCAAACCTACACGTGCAGGCTTTAATATGGTGAACGTTTAATTCTAATGCATCACTTTATACGTAAAATAATACATTTTGCATTACCTAAAGCACATACTCAACTAAACACTACATTATTCTTAAAACGCTACGAATACATTTCTAATCACACTAATATATGCTGGTTTAATACTATATTCCTAATAGCCACATGTTAATACAATCCTCTAAATATGCGGGTGCCGACTAACCATGATTATGATGCACCCCTACAAATTTCAGAATAACATAGCGCTTTATCATGAATATGGGTAAGACTGTATCTGGAGCTATGGTATTAAAGATGGGGAAGAGCATAATTCATCACCACATCTACAGTTGATGATACTGGGTATGCTGCATTATCTGCAAATTAAATAATTTCATGAAGGTGGGTGGGCACTTGGAGTTTTGTGAAGTTTGTCAGTGTGGGAATTTGTAGTGTTGAAAAAGTGTGTCTGACCCTGTTAATTTTTCTAATAAAGTAGTGTTTTACATTGGTGGATTTGTGTGTTGTGGGAATCTGAGGTGGTGTGTTTGCGCTGCCTGAAGGCTTTTGAAAGGGCTTTGCTTGTGAGTACTGGTAGAGCTTTGCTGCGGGGATGGGCTTTGCTTGTAAGCATCAGTAGGGCTGAGCTGCGGTGATGTCACGTTGGCGAGTATTGGAGGCTGCGTCAAGCACTGTCGAGGCTGACAGTGTGTGCAAATACAAGTGAGTGTGTCTATGCTTATCGCACAGAAAAAGTCGAGCTAAAGTTAGTAAAGGTATTGGAACCCCCAGAAACGATGGAGATGCATACTCCATGCCATGGTGGTGCTAGTGGTGTGCTTTTACAGATTCTCTTAAATATAGTAAAACATTATTCATTGCTACCCATATGATCCTTATTAGCCCATCTATTTGTTTAGAGTCTTTTACTCAGCATTCAGGGGACCCTCGTTTAAAGAGATCTTTGTCCTTACCTTTCAGCACCAGTTTCCACTCTGACACTCTAAAATGGCCATCCAGCAGAATAGGACGCAATGAACGAATTAGGTTGAACCAGCAGGTTTACACGCAAGCACCCCATGCCAACATTAACACGTTAAGAGTAATACAGCTTGTCTGCTGGTTCCATATTATTCTGAATTGTATTTCACTAGTGCTTTATAGTTCAGACCATCCCCTAGACTAGAGGAAGCTCAGCACAGCAGGAGGATGGTCTGTTTGCCAAGTGGCATAGTAGGTGGAAAGCAATGGTCTGGAATGGTCTGGTCTGAGTGAACCCCAGTGACTGATAATAATTCATGCATCTCTTCCATCATCTGTTGTTTCTTACACTACAGTACTATATATATTGCTTTTGAAGTAATTTTGATTGACCATTAATTACATTGACCATTGCACTCTGTTATTATTCATGAGTGTTTTACAGAAGGGTAATCTCAGACTTTGTACTTATGCATATCCCACGTTAAAGAAAAGTCTCTTAAATACCATTGCAGGTGCAGACAACCTCTCTAAATTTATACCAGTTCATAGTAGTTGTAGAAAATAGGTATTTCCAAGACATACATCTTATAGAAATATACACAATATAATTGCACCATAAAAGAATAAATACACATTACAATGTCATCACTAAAAGACCTGTTTTTGGATAAGCAGTATAAATCTAGCAGTTGTAATAAAAATATCAAATTGCTTCATGGCAAATAAAGTTACACATGCATCACTATGTTATCTGTCACCATACTGAAGGAAGTGACCCAACTAGGGCCACCCAGGTCACTCTAGACCTTCTTTAGCCTTTAGCCGTCCAAGAAATGAAGAGTCGATGACGCAGTAGAGAATACAAGCATACTAGTTTATTCACAAAGTCCAATCTGACCAGCCTCCTATGATGGCTGACGAGGAACTGACCCTAACAAGCATAAAGTTACATTATGTATGTTGCGTAGCCCACCAAGACCCACCTACAATGGAAAATCACTGGCAGCTGTCCTAATACAATGGGGGTACAGAACATAAGTTTCGATTCCGCAGCCTGGCACAAGCTATCTGCATGCGTTATTGAGCAAGATTCTGCATTTGAGGAACAAAACTTACCAAGGACCATTTCTGGTAAATGATCAAGTAATAGCTTCGATTATAATAAAAAATGGCGTCTTCGAGAGGTAAAATGGTGGCACAGATGTCAACCTAACTTATGTAACATCTGCACTTATTAGTTGCATATGCATACAGCAAGAATTTATTATGAAATATCTTCATAAATGCTAACATAATATTAGGTAAAATACAAGTAATATGGTAATAATATGTTTCAATTCTAACAATAGCTCAAACGTTTTAGATGCAATATCTTTTTACTTTCACTCAAGAAGAGAGTAACATCTAATAATAAGTGGGCTAACAAATTCCTAATTTTTAAAGTGCAAAAGCAATGTCTGTTGTTTTCCAAAACCCTCTTTTTATACCCAGCAATTTTCTAGCCAGGATCTATACCACCTCAAAACTGGAGAATGGTGCACCTCAGTTGCCTATCCTGATCCTGAGCTCAATAAGGGAACAAGACACTAGTTCCAAGGTACTCCAAGGAATGGGCTGCATACCTTTTAGAACCCAAATAGCGTCTATCATCAGCTGAGGACCCTAACATTACTCTCATTGAGAACTTTCTTCCCGAATATTCACCCTAAAGATTTCCCCCCCTCTAATATGTCATGACCAAGTCCCATTTTCCTCCCAAAGGCCACCTCTGGAGTCTGCTATCGTAACATGCGCCTTCTGCACAGAATATTCTCCTACCTTCCAACCTCTGCCCAAAAGACTCTAGTCCAAGCCTTAGCAAAAAGCAAGCTGGACTACAACAACGCCCTTTTAGACAATGCTAACGAGACCTTAGTTGCCAAACTCCAGGTAGTTCAAAATACTGTAGCCGTGCTTGTTCTCAATTGCCCTTCCGGCACGGCTTTGGCTCCTTTGCTGAGGGAACTGCACTGGCTGCCACTGAAGAAAAGATTATGTTTTAAGATCTGCTGCCTTACCTATAATGCCCTAAAAGGGAAAGGTCCTTTGTATATGCAACAAAAAATTAAAGCATATACACCGGCCCGTTGCCTAAGATCTTGCCTACGATCTTGTGATAAAGCCTTTTTGTGTGTTCCTCGCGTTTGTTTGACTCGCAGTGGAGGAAAGGCTTTTTCCTGTTTTGCTCCCTACTACTGGAACAAGCTTCCGCTCCATGTTCACACATGTCCGAACTACTGTAATTTTAGGAAACTACTCAAATCCCATCTATTCTGAACATCTTGTCTCCCTCCACTGATCCCTCTTTCCGCAACAGCGCCAAGATGCCCCTGGGTGAGTTGTGCGCTATATTAAATATAATTATATATATAACACAAGGGAACCCAAAGGTGCAATAAGCTAGGGACCTTGG
Organism: Lissotriton vulgaris; assembly: GCF_964263255.1. Classification (NCBI taxonomy): domain Eukaryota; kingdom Metazoa; phylum Chordata; class Amphibia; order Caudata; family Salamandridae; genus Lissotriton; species Lissotriton vulgaris. Next base: position 1,863,112,562 of record NC_141687.1, read on the forward strand.
GTAGGTATGTATCAACAGAGACAGTTGTCCCTAGACAAGTACAATTAATTCAACTAAATATAGACTAAATAGTTCTATATCATAAGTCCAGCTGGACAGTTTAATTTCCAATGAATAGAATACATATAAAATTAAGCATGATACACTAAATGTATAACTATTGTGTGAATTACTATTTGCATATGTGTATAACTTATATTGTCTGTGTATGATTTATGATATTCAGACCGCCACAATTTGCCTAAAAATTCCCCAGTTTGTTTTCCCTTGAGTGTGTTAGTTGGGCACCGGCTGGTGTCCCACTTGTATCGCGCTTAATTTTATATGTATTCTATTCATTGGAAATTAAACTGTCCGGCTGGCCTTATGATATAGAACTATTTAGTCTATATTTATTTGAATTCATTGTTTCTTGTCAAGGGACCACTGTCTGTTGATATTAAATATTAATAGCATAACATAACCAATGCTAGTAAAGTTCTCGAGAATTGTTTCATAGACAGCCTAATATCCTGTATCATCATACATGACACTTTTTTCATTATGTTTTTTTAATTGGGCCATCTAAGAGAGTGTTATCTGACCAACAAGGCCCAGGAGTTTGGAGTTAATTCCAACCTTAGGGCCTGCACCATCCAGCTCACTGGGAGCCCCAGGAGGGCTTTCAAACAAAGACTGTCCCGGGATTTCCAGCAAACATGGTGATCCAAGTCCAACAATTCAGCTACATAAATGGTCTGGGGGATCAACTTCCTTACCACTTCTTTCTTTAAGGGGTCCACTGATAGACCTCCAAACCTTTGGTTGAATATTGTCAAAACATTTACAGTACTTGCAGGTTGGTTTTCACTCTCATCATATAACTATCCAATTTTAAATTCCAAGCAAAAGTGATCCCTAAAAAATCATATTAATGTACCTGTTCTATTGGTGATTAATCAGACACCCAGAGAGTTTCACCTGTTGAATAGAAAAAAAACATAGTTTTGGTTTTCTCCACATTTCTGATTAGCAAGTTCCTCTCACAACAAGTATGGAAGTTTTGCAATTTCCAGGTGTAAGCCTATTGGGGGCACAGTCCATATGGACCAAATCGTGTGCATACATACATTGGTCAATGAGTATGCACCCCACCTATCAAGGGAGAAAAAGAATTAGATCTTCCCAATATCTTGAGCTATCCAGATCCAAAAAGAATAAACTAAAGAGCAGGAGGGTTAACATTCCTAAGCTGTTCAAGTCAACCTGCACCCCGTTGTTTTCATGTTATAGCTGGATCATAGATGACAGGTCGAGAGGGGCGCCCATTCTGGTAAATATTTTCACAGATGACTTCAATTTACTCCGTCAAAAGCTGCCCTAAAATAAACAAAACAGCAGCATAGTTTAAACCCTGTGCCTACATCCATCGACGCTACACCAGTTCATAGATTTAGGGTCATGTCAGAGTAATCTCTTCTTGATATCTGATGCACTCTTCAGTTATAGTCGGTAAGATAACTAGTGAGCACATAAGTTATCAGTGAAGTTTAATTTCTATTCTGCGCCCATAATATGCCCTGGAAATGTTGTTCAAATTTATTTTGGTTACTTTCCATAGTTACGTGGCCATCTTGAAGAGATTTACATTAGACCCATGTAATCTTGCCATGAGGTCACCCTCCACCTTCCATAGAAGGTAGGATCTTTCCTACACATTCTAGCATCCGAGTCACACAAACAAACCAAATGCGCATAATGGAAGTGAGTAGTAGTGTAACAGAATCGTACCTGAATGTGCTACATTGTCTAAGTCTGTGTAGCTATACAAGAGAGTTTTACTAGTGAACTGTTTTCAGCATTTTTCTTTTGTTTACCAGGATTGTAGAGCATGCTCAAAGCAAAGTACTGGTTTTGGAACATGCATAGCAGTCAGATACAAGCCATATTTAGGTGCTCTTCAGAGCAGAGTTTGGGTTTTAGTACTGAATCTCCAGGTCGTGCTTTGCAGGTCAGTAATGAGTTCCAATGATCACTGCTGGATCAGCAGGAGAAATTGTATACAGTGGGTTGTGTGAACTATGTTTGGGACGCAGCTGGAGTGGCATGCTGTTCAGAATGGTAATTCCTTAGCAGTGTCTGGTGTGACTTTTCACTGAAGTAATGTGGTTTGCTGGAGATTAGAATGGGATGTGTGTAAATCACAAGTAAGAAGCAGTGCCACATAAGAGCCAAGGTGTCTTGCTACAACTGCTTAGGGATCCAGGCATTGAAATGACGAGATGCTGGCGACCCGAGCACTTGGTCTCTTTCTACACCTCTATCTCGCCATAGCCACATTCAGGATTATTTCAAATATATTTTCTAAAAGTATTTTCAAAACATGTTTAGATGTTTAAAAAAAAGAAAGCTCTCCTTTATACTCTGCAAAAGTTGTACCATGATCAAATGGCTTTAATGCAGCTGAACACTAACATTTCTGATGGTTAATGATATGTCATACAAGGAAGCGCACTGACAAACTACTCAAAAAGAGAGATACAAGATTGCAGAAATGCATTTAGTTAATGTATCTGAAGTACCTGACTTTTCAAGTGAGTAAAAAGGAAAACGAAATGAAATGGAATAACAGAACTGTAAGTGGCTCCATCTCTTGAATGACATGCTGTGAAGCACGTCGGAAATACAAAATATCTTCATAACCTCCAAATGTCCCTTTTACTCCTACAACCCACTTTCTTTAAAGAGCTCTTCGAGGCCCCAAATTCGCTTTAGAAAGGAACATACTTTAATGTTCTCAATGGTTGCCTTGGGAGACTGCAAAGCATAACTGCTGTACTGAAGTGAGTGGAGAAAACCATCCTCCCATAAAAACACAGATGTCCACGCGCATTTTACTTGGGAAAATTCATGAACTGCGAAAAATGGTTCATAGCATGGCATGGCCTCATGGCCTCAGTGTCTGTACTCGAATGAGTGCTCAGGGCTGTGTGTGCTACTCTAGATTGCATGTGCGTGATTTCATTGACAGTAATAAGTAGTGGTGACGGGTGAGTGAGCAGCCTGGCTGGACCGGTGCAGAATGCGTCATATTTAATGCTAGGATGCAGTGTATTACAGTAACTAACCTAGAATCCATATTTTGATAGCCACACTGTGTGGCATGTATGATTGCTACATTGGCACAGGATTGCTACCTATAGCCCTAGTTTCCATATCTGTGATGCTTGCATCCTCTGGCAGTCTTTCTGAGATGTTGCTGAATGCTAAACTTCACTTCAGTGGGAACCTGGTCTGTCACTATGCGCGGAAGTAGTTGCATGATATGAAAACCTTTTCAAGTCAAAAAAGCTTTATTTCGACCGTACGGCTATAAAAGCACAATAATAAAAGGCAATACATTTTAGATAAAAAGAAAAAACATTAAAATATATCATCATAAAATTTGTGTACATAGTATATATCTAATTTGTGCAAAGTTTTCTAATTCATTCCTAAATGCGCTCCCTCACAGCAACACTTGGTACTATGCTTGGATACAAGACAATGATCAACAGAGTTTATGTATTCTACCTTGAGTGCGTGAGGGATTAAAGTAACACATATTTAAACAGATAGCCAATTCATAGTATATAAAACTCCTATCGATTGTTAAAAAAGCTTTTGACTTTATCTAATAGATATATGTAACAGTGTTAAAAAGTCACGTTAAAACAGATAATATGATACATTTAAAAAAAGGAACCCGAAGGGAGGATGTTGGAGTAACAATAATCATACAATGGATATGTGCAAACATGGCATAGCAGTGTGTATAAAGAATACTAGGTGTTAGGAGTTTCCTGAAATAGTTTTCTTTAACCCCTTCACTGCGGCGGCTATTGCGCCGCAGTGTTAAGGGGGTGGGGGGACCGAGCGGGGGTCCCATGCTCATGACGGTACCGCTCCGTCACGGCACGCGGGTGAGCTGTGCTTGTGACGGAACGGTTCCGTCACGGCCTCGCCCATGCTTCAGAACGTTAGCGCAGGCGTGGAATTCGCGCCGCGCAGGCGCGGCGAGAGGGCCGTGACGGAACCGTTCTGTCACCAGCACAGCCCACCCGAGGCTCGTGACGGAATGGTTCCGTCACGAGCATGGGAGGGGTTAAAATAGGTCTGCGAATGCACCACATTGAGTGAAGGAACCGAGAAATGGCAAACACAATAAGTGTGTCAGTTTCATACTTGAAGAGCCTGTACACCTCTATGTAGTGTCTGATCCCCATGTTTCTGCACAATTGGAGCACCCACCTAGACCTTTACCTTCCATAGGCAGGGAAAAAGAAAAGGCCATGCAAATCAATTTTATAGGCTCCCTGCCAATTGTTAGTAAATGCTCGAAGTGGGAGCACCCCGTGTCTGAATTAAAGAAAAAGTTTCTTTGCCAAAAATGGTTGGATGTGATCAAGTGCAGATTCTAACCTGTATTGATGCTTGATATTCAGAAACCTGGAAGTCAAGCCGCTTGGTTTAGTTCCCTGCCATAGTAAAGCCAGTTTGTGTTCTCTGTGGTAGTCGCGTAGTGCCTTTCTGGAGATTGTGGGACAGGTCTCCTCTGGTGTAGTCCGCAAATTTGCTCTCCCTAGTGCCTGGCAAGAATTCCTGATATAAGCTAGCCAGGGAAGTTTCCCTGCACCTAGAAGGCTCATAATATCCTTCAACTCCTCTTTATAGTCAGCTAGTTCAGGTGTACTCCACAGGTGAAGCCAGTATAGGAGGGGTCTAGAGGAGACTACATCTGCTATAGGGCCAATCCCTAAATCCATCCTGAGCGGTGTTAATGGGGTACTCATAGGGAGGCCCAACAATTGCCTAAGGAATAGGTTCTCTGCATGGATAGGGAAGTTGATGGGCAATGGCCCCATAATTCAGCCCTGTACAATGATGCTCCCCTAGCCTGTGTTTTGTAGATTTCTGCTGCTGGACCTATCACTTTGTGGGTGTAACTTTTATAAACTTTTAAGATGCCCCCTTGAATTGAGTCATATTAAAACTGGCTTTCTTTATTTGTGTTCCCCAGTCCATTTTTTCAGTGAGTGCGATCCCTAGATAATCAAAAATGGACACCCTCTCTAGGGCCCTTCCATCCAGTAAGGTGTGTGGGCAATTTGTAGTATTAGCATTAAAAGCCATGTACTTGGTTTTTTGGAGGTTGATCCCAAGTCCCCTATTTCTTCAGAAAGAGCTGAATACCTCAAGGACACTTTGCATACCCATGGGCGATTTGGAGAGTAGCAGGGTATCGTCCGCAAACATAAGTGCTGTAATTTTGCGGTTCGCCTCCCTCAGTGCAACAATGTCTTTCCCAGTTAACAGAGTTTCAATTAAGATGTTTAAGAAAAGAGAGAAGCGTGTCAGGGCCAGGACACATACCTGTCGCACTCCATTTTCTACACGGAAGAGAGCAGAAAGTTCCCGATTTTTACCATATCTAATTCTCGCAGAGTTGTCTTGGTGCAGGCGTTTCAGCTGATGGCAAAGGTATTCCGGTACTCCAGAATCAAGAAGTATGCCCCATAGCTGCATCAAGTCAAACGCGGATTTTAAGATCCACTAATGTGAGCTATAGGCTGCCACCCTCTAAAACCACAATTTTCCAGTGGATAAGTTGTAATCTGAAGATCTGGTCAATAGTGGAAGTCTTGGCCCTGAATCCTGCTTGTAAAGGTGTTAATACATTGTTCTCTTCTATCCGGGATTGCAAGCGCCCCAGAAGTATGCAAGCCAACATTTTCAGTATTCGTCATGAGATATAACAATTAGTGCTTACGTCAGGTTATCGTGGCACAGGAACACAACATACAAATATCACAAAATGTTGAATAATGAATCTAACTCGTCTCGTTTACACAAGTTTATTTACAGCCAATCCAAGCTTTTGACAAAGTTGAGCATAAGTTCTAAGTATGTATGTGGTAACAACTATCTGAATTTGCCAGTGCAATTGAAAACCAGTTTGTTGTTACGTATTCTGTGTGGGATGGAAGATGTGTATGGGTGCTTTTATACAATCATTCCTGGGGCCATATTACAGAGAGTGCCATGGGGCACAACGGGTGTTTGCACCCACTTTGCGTGTGCCCGGGGACTTTGGTATTACAGAAGGGGCCGCACAAGTGTCTGCGGCCCCTTCTGTAATACTGATAGTGTTGGTGCACATAAAGCACAAGCGATATCTGCAGGGGGCATTCCCTCATTAGCATGGAGGTGTGCCCCATGCAAATAGGAGAATCCGTTTACCTCTGCACCCGTGTGCCATATTACAGATGCGGTTGCAGAGGGAAAGAAGCTGTCAGGAGGCACACTGACAGTGCACCACATTTCACCTTCTAGTGGCGCACTGTCAATGCGCCCCCGAGAGCAGCCATCACAGACTGCACGCGCCTTCAAGGGGATCTCTAATCCCCTTCAAAAGCGCTGATTGGTGCCGCCTGCACTGTGAAAACACAGAGTGCCTTCAAAGCAGTCGCTCTGTTTTTCACAGGAATGTGCTGCCCCCAGGGCAGTGTGAGTTTGCAGCTGCCCTGGTGGTAGTGCATTCCCCATAATGCAACACTTTATCATTGTTTGCCCTGGGTGCACCTTTTAAAAGGGCCTAATGTCAGTTCTTCACATGCCTCTACCTTGTTTTCCTGAAATGAAAATATAGGGCCAATTTAGAGTGCGGAGAACATACTTTACTCTGTCAGGGCGACAGAGTAAAATACTCTGTTGCCTTGATGGAGTACATATCCTGCACATTTAGAGATATCCACTGGCCCTGTGGACGTCTCATAACATTGGGAAGAATTGCCGTAATGGCTGTTCCTGTCAATGTGTTAGAGGTTTAAAATTTGGGACTGCTCAGTCACAAATGATAGCCACAGATCAAACTTTTCACTTATTTCTGTTTTTTCATAAACAAAATCCGTAAATGGGATTGTGTTTTAGAAAAAACAAAAAACCATGACGCCCTACCCCATGGGAAATGTCTCCTATGGCGTGGGGGTCATTTAAATGTTTTCATTGTCCCTTATTAGCTGGTATTTCACTGCGGTAAGGGAGAGTGAAAACTGCCCATTCGACCACCCGCTCTAAATTGGGCCGGAAGTCGAATTGTCAAAAACCTGACAGCCAATACTGTGTCAGGCCATTGGAAGAGTATGTCAGTGACTGAGCTGGAGTAGACTCCAGTGCTGACATACTTATGGGCTGCTGGACTAAATCAGGCAGGCGGACCAACAGTTTAGCGGAGAGCGTACTTCGTCACCATTGAGAAGGAGTAACCTCTCTGCCAAACTCTAAATCAGGGCCATAATATGTAGAGTATAAATTATGGCCCCCCTAACCTTAATCCCAATGATCTCTCTACCTACTATTTTGAATTTCTTTAAAAATGTTGCTTATAACACCCCGTTCAAAAACATCTTGCCCTAATTAATAGACTATCTGACACCCATGTCCCGAGGGAGGAGTTTGCCACCTAGATTATGCAATATACAATTGACTCCTCTAAATTTAAAGAAAGAGGGCTTTTAATAATCTAAAACAACTAGGGAAACAGGACCCCTCAATGACTTAGGGGAGCAAAGAGACCCACAAAAGTATAGAGATGGGAGGGTAGAAGAGGTTGGGATAATTGATGTAGATTTTTTTATTACTTTGTTTGATGATTATGTTTCTTAGGATAAATTGTGGCTTGTCAAAGGCCGGTGCCATCGAAACGCGTTGCTGGTTTTCACACTAAAAAACATTTGTCTATCGGATAGGTGTGTCACATCCTTTGTCCATCACACTGAATAATTTGGAAGGCTTCTGCCGCCACCACTGGCACAGAAAAGCAGGTCACAAAAGCAGGTCACATGGTGTTCCAGGCAGCAGTTTTGTATATATATATATATATATATATATATATATATATATATATATATATATATATATATATATATATCTATATCTATACTACTATTATAAAGAGAGAACTTGCACCTTTAGGCAAGGTAAACTCGGGAACTACAGCGCCAATCCACACACCCAAGACATCTTAGAAAACCTCAGGGCAAGCAGAAGGACATAGGCTACATAAAAATAAAAATAAAACGTTTTTTAAAATGTTAATAAATTTAAAAAAGTAGTCCCTTGCAACTAGCGCCGG